>NW_027142527.1:12500-615608 GCF_026170545.1 Melanerpes formicivorus | reverse complement strand
CTGTATCTCAGCACAGGAATAAGGTAGGGAAGAATTCTAAGGATCATTTTGACTGCCTCCAGAAGTTAGATCAGATGGCCAATGCAATTTGGTGCTAGGCCTTTCCCTTTAGGTTTTACCCCAACAATGTTTTCATTAGTTTCGCTCACTCTCGAAATCAAGCATTTTACAGCAGGTTGGAGCAGCCTGTATCTCAGCACAGGAATAAGGTAGGGAAGAATTCTAAGGATCATTTTGACTGCCTCCAGAAGTTAGATCAGATGGCAAATTGTATTTGGTGCCAGGTCTTTCCCTTTAGGTTTTACCCCAACAATGTTTTCATTAGTTTCGCTCACTCTCGAAATCAAGCATTTTACAGCAGGTTGGAGCAGCCTGTATCTCAGCACAGGAATAAGGTAGGGAGGAATTCTAAGGATCATTTTGACTGCCTCCAGAAGGTAGATCAGATGGCCAGTGGAATTTGGTGCTAGGCCTTTCCCTTTAGGTTTTACCCCAACAATGTTTTCATTAGTTTCGCTCACTCTCGAAATCAAGCATTTTACAGCAGGTTGGAGCAGCCTGTATCTCAGCACAGGAATAAGGTAAGGAAGAATTCAAATACTCATTTTGACTGCCTCCAGAAGTTAGATCAGATGGCAAATTGTATTTGGTGCTAGGTCTTTCCCTTTAGGTTTTACCCCAACAATGTTTTCATTAGTTTCGCTCACTCTCAAAATCAAGCATTTTACAGGAGGTTGGAGCAGCCTGTATCTCAGCACAGGAATAAGGTAGGGAAGAATTCAAATGCTCATTTTGACTGCCTCCAGAAGTTAGATCAGATGGCCAATGCAATTTGGTGCTAGGCCTTTCCCTTTAGGTTTTACCCCAACAATGTTTTCATTAGTTTCGCTCACTCTCGAAATCAAGCATTTTACAGCAGGTTGGAGCAGCCTGTATCTCAGCACAGGAATAAGGTAGGGAAGAATTCAAATACTCATTTTGACTGCCTCCAGAAGTTAGATCAGATGGCCAATGCAATTTGGTGCTAGGCCTTTCCCTTTAGGTTTTACCCCAACAATGTTTTCATTAGTTTCGCTCACTCTCGAAATCAAGCATTTTACAGCAGGTTGGAGCAGCCTGTATCTCAGCACAGGAATAAGGTAGGGAAGAATTCTAAGGATCATTTTGACTGCCTCCAGAAGTTAGATCAGATGGCAAATTGTATTTGATGCCAGGTCTTCCCCTTTAGGTTTTACCCCAACAATGTTTTCATTAGTTTCGCTCACTCTCGAAATCAAGCATTTTACAGCAGGTTGGAGCAGCCTGTATCTCAGCACAGGAATAAGGTAGGGAAGGATTCAAATACTCATTTTGACTGCCTCCAGAAGTTAGATCAGATGGCAAATTGGATTTGGTGCTAGGCCTTTCCCTTTAGGTTTTACCCCAACAATGTTTTCATTAGTTTCGCTCACTCTCGAAATCAAGCATTTTACAGCAGGTTGGAGCAGCCTGTATCTCAGCACAGGAATAAGGTAGGGAAGAATTCTAAGGATCATTTTGACTGCCTCCAGAAGTTAGATCAGATGGCAAATTGTATTTGGTGCCAGGTCTTCCCCTTTAGGTTTTACCCCAACAATGTTTTCATTAGTTTCGCTCACTCTCGAAATCAAGCATTTTACAGCAGGTTGGAGCAGCCTGTATCTCAGCACAGGAATAAGGTAGGGAAGAATTCAAATACTCATTTTGACTGCCTCCAGAAGTTAGATCAGATGGCCAATGCAATTTGGTGCTAGGCCTTTCCCTTTAGGTTTTACCCCAACAATGTTTTCATTAGTTTCGCTCACTCTCGAAATCAAGCATTTTACAGCAGGTTGGAGCAGCCTGTATCTCAGCACAGGAATAAGGTAGGGAAGAATTCTAAGGATCATTTTGACTGCCTCCAGAAGTTAGATGAGATGGTAAATTGTATTAGGTGCCAGGTCTTTCCCTTTAGGTTTTACCCCAACAATGTTTTCATTAGTTTCGCTCACTCTCGAAATCAAGCATTTTACAGCAGGTTGGAGCAGCCTGTATCTCAGCACAGGAATAAGGTAGGGAAGAATTCTAAGGATCATTTTGACTGCCTCCAGAAGTTAGATCAGATGGCAAATTGTATTTGGTGCTAGGTCTTTCCCTTTAGGTTTTACCCCAACAATGTTTTCATTAGTTTCGCTCACTCTCGAAATCAAGCATTTTACAGCAGGTTGGAGCAGCCTGTATCTCAGCACAGGAATAAGGTAGGGAAGAATTCTAAGGATCATTTTGACTGCCTCCAGAAGGTAGATCAGATGGCCAGTGGAATTTGGTGCTAGGCCTTTCCCTTTAGGTTTTACCCCAACAATGTTTTCATTAGTTTCGCTCACTCTCGAAATCAAGCATTTTACAGCAGGTTGGAGCAGCCTGTATCTCAGCACAGGAATAAGGTAAGGAAGAATTCAAATGCTCATTTTGACTGCCTCCAGAAGTTAGATCAGATGGCAAATTGTATTTGGTGCTAGGTCTTTCCCTTTAGGTTTTACCCCAACAATGTTTTCATTAGTTTCGCTCACTCTCAAAATCAAGCATTTTACAGGAGGTTGGAGCAGCCTGTATCTCAGCACAGGAATAAGGTAGGGAAGAATTCAAATGCTCATTTTGACTGTCTCCAGAAGTTAGATCAGATGGCCAATGCAATTTGGTGCTAGGCCTTTCCCTTTAGGTTTTACCCCAACAATGTTTTCATTAGTTTCGCTCACTCTCGAAATCAAGCATTTTACAGCAGGTTGGAGCAGCCTGTATCTCAGCACAGGAATAAGGTAGGGAAGAATTCAAATACTCATTTTGACGGCCTCCAGAAGTTAGATCAGATGGCCAATGCAATTTGGTGCTAGGCCTTTCCCTTTAGGTTTTACCCCAACAATGTTTTCATTAGTTTCGCTCACTCTCGAAATCAAGCATTTTACAGCAGGTTGGAGCAGCCTGTATCTCAGCACAGGAATAAGGTAGGGAAGAATTCTAAGGATCATTTTGACTGCCTCCAGAAGTTAGATCAGATGGCAAATTGTATTTGGTGCCAGGTCTTCCCCTTTAGGTTTTACCCCAACAATGTTTTCATTAGTTTCGCTCACTCTCGAAATCAAGCATTTTACAGCAGGTTGGAGCAGCCTGTATCTCAGCACAGGAATAAGGTAGGGAAGGATTCTAAGGATCATTTTGACTGCCTCCAGAAGTTAGATCAGATGGCAAATTGGATTTGGTGCTAGGTCTTTCCCTTTAGGTTTTACCCCAACAATGTTTTCATTAGTTTCGCTCACTCTCGAAATCAAGCATTTTACAGCAGGTTGGAGCAGCCTGTATCTCAGCACAGGAATAAGGTAGGGAAGAATTCAAATGCTCATTTTGACTGCCTCCAGAAGTTAGATCAGATGGCCAATGCAATTTGGTGCTAGGCCTTTCCCTTTAGGTTTTACCCCAACAATGTTTTCATTAGTTTCGCTCACTCTCGAAATCAAGCATTTTACAGCAGGTTGGAGCAGCCTGTATCTCAGCACAGGAATAAGGTAGGGAAGAATTCAAATACTCATTTTGACTGCCTCCAGAAGTTAGATCAGATGGCCAATGCAATTTGGTGCTAGGTCTTTCCCTTTAGGTTTTACCCCAACAATGTTTTCATTAGTTTCGCTCACTCTCAAAATCAAGCATTTTACAGGAGGTTGGAGCAGCCTGTATCTCAGCACAGGAATAAGGTAGGGAAGGATTCAAATACTCATTTTGACTGCCTCCAGAAGTTAGATCAGATGGCAAATTGGATTTGGTGCTAGGTCTTTCCCTTTAGGTTTTACCCCAACAATGTTTTCATTAGTTTCGCTCACTCTCAAAATCAAGCATTTTACAGCAGGTTGGAGCAGCCTGTATCTCAGCACAGGAATAAGGTAGGGAAGAATTCTAAGGATCATTTTGACTGCCTCCAGAAGTTAGATCAGATGGCCAATGCAATTTGGTGCTAGGCCTTTCCCTTTAGGTTTTACCCCAACAATGTTTTCATTAGTTTCGCTCACTCTCGAAATCAAGCATTTTACAGCAGGTTGGAGCAGCCTGTATCTCAGCACAGGAATAAGGTAGGGAAGAATTCAAATACTCATTTTGACTGCCTCCAGAAGTTAGATCAGATGGCCAATGCAATTTGGTGCTAGGCCTTTCCCTTTAGGTTTTACCCCAACAATGTTTTCATTAGTTTCGCTCACTCTCGAAATCAAGCATTTTACAGCAGGTTGGAGCAGCCTGTATCTCAGCACAGGAATAAGGTAGGGAAGAATTCAAATACTCATTTTGACTGCCTCCAGAAGTTAGATCAGATGGCCAATGCAATTTGGTGCTAGGCCTTTCCCTTTAGGTTTTACCCCAACAATGTTTTCATTAGTTTCGCTCACTCTCGAAATCAAGCATTTTACAGCAGGTTGGAGCAGCCTGTATCTCAGCACAGGAATCAGGTAGGGAAGAATTCTAAGGATCATTTTGACTGCCTCCAGAAGTTAGATCAGATGGGAAATTTTATTTGGTGCCAGGTCTTTCCCTTTAGGTTTTACCCCAACAATGTTTTCATTAGTTTCGCTCACTCTCGAAATCAAGCATTTTACAGCAGGTTGGAGCAGCCTGTATCTCAGCACAGGAATAAGGTAGGGAAGGATTCAAATACTCATTTTGACTGCCTCCAGAAGTTAGATCAGATGGCAAATTGGATTTGGTGCTAGGTCTTTCCCTTTAGGTTTTACCCCAACAATGTTTTCATTAGTTTCGCTCACTCTCAAAATCAAGCATTTTACAGCAGGTTGGAGCAGCCTGTATCTCAGCACAGGAATAAGGTAGGGAAGAATTCTAAGGATCATTTTGACTGCCTCCAGAAGTTAGATCAGATGGCCAATGCAATTTGGTGCTAGGCCTTTCCCTTTAGGTTTTACCCCAACAATGTTTTCATTAGTTTCGCTCACTCTCGAAATCAAGCATTTTACAGCAGGTTGGAGCAGCCTGTATCTCAGCACAGGAATAAGGTAGGGAAGAATTCAAATACTCATTTTGACTGCCTCCAGAAGTTAGATCAGATGGCCAATGCAATTTGGTGCTAGGCCTTTCCCTTTAGGTTTTACCCCAACAATGTTTTCATTAGTTTCGCTCACTCTCGAAATCAAGCATTTTACAGCAGGTTGGAGCAGCCTGTATCTCAGCACAGGAATCAGGTAGGGAAGAATTCTAAGGATCATTTTGACTGCCTCCAGAAGTTAGATCAGATGGGAAATTTTATTTGGTGCCAGGTCTTTCCCTTTAGGTTTTACCCCAACAATGTTTTCATTAGTTTCGCTCACTCTCGAAATCAAGCATTTTACAGCAGGTTGGAGCAGCCTGTATCTCAGCACAGGAATAAGGTAGGGAAGGATTCAAATACTCATTTTGACTGCCTCCAGAAGTTAGATCAGATGGCAAATTGGATTTGGTGCTAGGTCTTTCCCTTTAGGTTTTACCCCAACAATGTTTTCATTAGTTTCGCTCACTCTCAAAATCAAGCATTTTACAGCAGGTTGGAGCAGCCTGTATCTCAGCACAGGAATAAGGTAGGGAAGAATTCTAAGGATCATTTTGACTGCCTCCAGAAGTTAGATCAGATGGCCAATGCAATTTGGTGCTAGGCCTTTCCCTTTAGGTTTTACCCCAACAATGTTTTCATTAGTTTCGCTCACTCTCGAAATCAAGCATTTTACAGCAGGTTGGAGCAGCCTGTATCTCAGCACAGGAATAAGGTAGGGAAGAATTCAAATACTCATTTTGACTGCCTCCAGAAGTTAGATCAGATGGCCAATGCAATTTGGTGCTAGGCCTTTCCCTTTAGGTTTTACCCCAACAATGTTTTCATTAGTTTCGCTCACTCTCGAAATCAAGCATTTTACAGCAGGTTGGAGCAGCCTGTATCTCAGCACAGGAATAAGGTAGGGAAGAATTCTAAGGATCATTTTGACTGCCTCCAGAAGTTAGATCAGATGGCAAATTGTATTTGGTGCCAGGTCTTCCCCTTTAGGTTTTACCCCAACAATGTTTTCATTAGTTTCGCTCACTCTCGAAATCAAGCATTTTACAGCAGGTTGGAGCAGCCTGTATCTCAGCACAGGAATCAGGTAGGGAAGAATTCTAAGGATCATTTTGACTGCCTCCAGAAGTTAGATCAGATGGGAAATTTTATTTGGTGCCAGGTCTTTCCCTTTAGGTTTTACCCCAACAATGTTTTCATTAGTTTCGCTCACTCTCGAAATCAAGCATTTTACAGCAGGTTGGAGCAGCCTGTATCTCAGCACAGGAATAAGGTAGGGAAGGATTCAAATACTCATTTTGACTGCCTCCAGAAGTTAGATCAGATGGCAAATTGGATTTGGTGCTAGGTCTTTCCCTTTAGGTTTTACCCCAACAATGTTTTCATTAGTTTCGCTCACTCTCAAAATCAAGCATTTTACAGCAGGTTGGAGCAGCCTGTATCTCAGCACAGGAATAAGGTAGGGAAGAATTCTAAGGATCATTTTGACTGCCTCCAGAAGTTAGATCAGATGGCCAATGCAATTTGGTGCTAGGCCTTTCCCTTTAGGTTTTACCCCAACAATGTTTTCATTAGTTTCGCTCACTCTCGAAATCAAGCATTTTACAGCAGGTTGGAGCAGCCTGTATCTCAGCACAGGAATAAGGTAGGGAAGAATTCAAATACTCATTTTGACTGCCTCCAGAAGTTAGATCAGATGGCCATTGCAATTTGGTGCTAGGCCTTTCCCTTTAGGTTTTACCCCAACAATGTTTTCATTAGTTTCGCTCACTCTCGAAATCAAGCATTTTACAGCAGGTTGGAGCAGCCTGTATCTCAGCACAGGAATAAGGTAGGGAAGAATTCTAAGGATCATTTTGACTGCCTCCAGAAGTTAGATCAGATGGCAAATTGTATTTGGTGCCAGGTCTTCCCCTTTAGGTTTTACCCCAACAATGTTTTCATTAGTTTCGCTCACTCTCGAAATCAAGCATTTTACAGCAGGTTGGAGCAGCCTGTATCTCAGCACAGGAATAAGGTAGGGAAGGATTCAAATACTCATTTTGACTGCCTCCAGAAGTTAGATCAGATGGCAAATTGGATTTGGTGCTAGGTCTTTCCCTTTAGGTTTTACCCCAACAATGTTTTCATTAGTTTCGCTCACTCTCGAAATCAAGCATTTTACAGCAGGTTGGAGCAGCCTGTATCTCAGCACAGGAATAAGGTAGGGAAGAATTCTAAGGATCATTTTGACTGCCTCCAGAAGTTAGATCAGATGGCCAATGCAATTTGGTGCTAGGCCTTTCCCTTTAGGTTTTACCCCAACAATGTTTTCATTAGTTTCGCTCACTCTCGAAATCAAGCATTTTACAGCAGGTTGGAGCAGCCTGTATCTCAGCACAGGAATCAGGTAGGGAAGAATTCTAAGGATCATTTTGACTGCCTCCAGAAGTTAGATCAGATGGCAAATTGTATTTGGTGCCAGGTCTTTCCCTTTAGGTTTTACCCCAACAATGTTTTCATTAGTTTCGCTCACTCTCGAAATCAAGCATTTTACAGCAGGTTGGAGCAGCCTGTATCTCAGCACAGGAATAAGGTAGGGAAGGATTCAAATACTCATTTTGACTGCCTCCAGAAGTTAGATCAGATGGCAAATTGGATTTGGTGCTAGGTCTTTCCCTTTAGGTTTTACCCCAACAATGTTTTCATTAGTTTCGCTCACTCTCAAAATCAAGCATTTTACAGCAGGTTGGAGCAGCCTGTATCTCAGCACAGGAATAAGGTAGGGAAGAATTCTAAGGATCATTTTGACTGCCTCCAGAAGTTAGATCAGATGGCCAATGCAATTTGGTGCTAGGCCTTTCCCTTTAGGTTTTACCCCAACAATGTTTTCATTAGTTTCGCTCACTCTCGAAATCAAGCATTTTACAGCAGGTTGGAGCAGCCTGTATCTCAGCACAGGAATAAGGTAGGGAAGAATTCAAATACTCATTTTGACTGCCTCCAGAAGTTAGATCAGATGGCCAATGCAATTTGGTGCTAGGCCTTTCCCTTTAGGTTTTACCCCAACAATGTTTTCATTAGTTTCGCTCACTCTCGAAATCAAGCATTTTACAGCAGGTTGGAGCAGCCTGTATCTCAGCACAGGAATCAGGTAGGGAAGAATTCTAAGGATCATTTTGACTGCCTCCAGAAGTTAGATCAGATGGGAAATTTTATTTGGTGCCAGGTCTTTCCCTTTAGGTTTTACCCCAACAATGTTTTCATTAGTTTCGCTCACTCTCGAAATCAAGCATTTTACAGCAGGTTGGAGCAGCCTGTATCTCAGCACAGGAATAAGGTAGGGAAGGATTCAAATACTCATTTTGACTGCCTCCAGAAGTTAGATCAGATGGCAAATTGGATTTGGTGCTAGGTCTTTCCCTTTAGGTTTTACCCCAACAATGTTTTCATTAGTTTCGCTCACTCTCAAAATCAAGCATTTTACAGCAGGTTGGAGCAGCCTGTATCTCAGCACAGGAATAAGGTAGGGAAGAATTCTAAGGATCATTTTGACTGCCTCCAGAAGTTAGATCAGATGGCCAATGCAATTTGGTGCTAGGCCTTTCCCTTTAGGTTTTACCCCAACAATGTTTTCATTAGTTTCGCTCACTCTCGAAATCAAGCATTTTACAGCAGGTTGGAGCAGCCTGTATCTCAGCACAGGAATAAGGTAGGGAAGAATTCAAATACTCATTTTGACTGCCTCCAGAAGTTAGATCAGATGGCCAATGCAATTTGGTGCTAGGCCTTTCCCTTTAGGTTTTACCCCAACAATGTTTTCATTAGTTTCGCTCACTCTCGAAATCAAGCATTTTACAGCAGGTTGGAGCAGCCTGTATCTCAGCACAGGAATAAGGTAGGGAAGAATTCTAAGGATCATTTTGACTGCCTCCAGAAGTTAGATCAGATGGCAAATTGTATTTGGTGCCAGGTCTTCCCCTTTAGGTTTTACCCCAACAATGTTTTCATTAGTTTCGCTCACTCTCGAAATCAAGCATTTTACAGCAGGTTGGAGCAGCCTGTATCTCAGCACAGGAATAAGGTAGGGAAGGATTCAAATACTCATTTTGACTGCCTCCAGAAGTTAGATCAGATGGCAAATTGGATTTGGTGCTAGGTCTTTCCCTTTAGGTTTTACCCCAACAATGTTTTCATTAGTTTCGCTCACTCTCGAAATCAAGCATTTTACAGCAGGTTGGAGCAGCCTGTATCTCAGCACAGGAATAAGGTAGGGAAGAATTCAAATACTCATTTTGACTGCCTCCAGAAGTTAGATCAGATGGCCAATGCAATTTGGTGCTAGGCCTTTCCCTTTAGGTTTTACCCCAACAATGTTTTCATTAGTTTCGCTCACTCTCGAAATCAAGCATTTTACAGCAGGTTGGAGCAGCCTGTATCTCAGCACAGGAATCAGGTAGGGAAGAATTCTAAGGATCATTTTGACTGCCTCCAGAAGTTAGATCAGATGGGAAATTTTATTTGGTGCCAGGTCTTTCCCTTTAGATTTTACCCCAACAATGTTTTCATTAGTTTCGCTCACTCTCGAAATCAAGCATTTTACAGCAGGTTGGAGCAGCCTGTATCTCAGCACAGGAATAAGGTAGGGAAGGATTCAAATACTCATTTTGACTGCCTCCAGAAGTTAGATCAGATGGCAAATTGGATTTGGTGCTAGGTCTTTCCCTTTAGGTTTTACCCCAACAATGTTTTCATTAGTTTCGCTCACTCTCAAAATCAAGCATTTTACAGCAGGTTGGAGCAGCCTGTATCTCAGCACAGGAATAAGGTAGGGAAGAATTCTAAGGATCATTTTGACTGCCTCCAGAAGTTAGATCAGATGGCCATTGGAATTTGGTGCTAGGCCTTTCCCTTTAGGTTTTACCCCAACAATGTTTTCATTAGTTTTGCTCACTCTCGAAATCAAGCATTTTACAGCAGGTTGGAGCAGCCTGTATCTCAGCACAGGAATAAGGTAGGGAAGAATTCAAATACTCATTTTGACTGCCTCCAGAAGTTAGATCAGATGGCCAATGCAATTTGGTGCTAGGCCTTTCCCTTTAGGTTTTACCCCAACAATGTTTTCATTAGTTTCGCTCACTCTCGAAATCAAGCATTTTACAGCAGGTTGGAGCAGCCTGTATCTCAGCACAGGAATAAGGTAGGGAAGAATTCTAAGGATCATTTTGACTGCCTCCAGAAGTTAGATCAGATGGCAAATTGTATTTGGTGCCAGGTCTTCCCCTTTAGGTTTTACCCCAACAATGTTTTCATTAGTTTCGCTCACTCTCGAAATCAAGCATTTTACAGCAGGTTGGAGCAGCCTGTATCTCAGCACAGGAATAAGGTAGGGAAGGATTCAAATACTCATTTTGACTGCCTCCAGAAGTTAGATCAGATGGCAAATTGGATTTGGTGCTAGGTCTTTCCCTTTAGGTTTTACCCCAACAATGTTTTCATTAGTTTCGCTCACTCTCGAAATCAAGCATTTTACAGCAGGTTGGAGCAGCCTGTATCTCAGCACAGGAATAAGGTAGGGAAGAATTCAAATACTCATTTTGACTGCCTCCAGAAGTTAGATCAGATGGCCAATGCAATTTGGTGCTAGGCCTTTCCCTTTAGGTTTTACCCCAACAATGTTTTCATTAGTTTCGCTCACTCTCGAAATCAAGCATTTTACAGCAGGTTGGAGCAGCCTGTATCTCAGCACAGGAATCAGGTAGGGAAGAATTCTAAGGATCATTTTGACTGCCTCCAGAAGTTAGATCAGATGGGAAATTTTATTTGGTGCCAGGTCTTTCCCTTTAGGTTTTACCCCAACAATGTTTTCATTAGTTTCGCTCACTCTCGAAATCAAGCATTTTACAGCAGGTTGGAGCAGCCTGTATCTCAGCACAGGAATAAGGTAGGGAAGGATTCAAATACTCATTTTGACTGCCTCCAGAAGTTAGATCAGATGGCAAATTGGATTTGGTGCTAGGCCTTTCCCTTTAGGTTTTACCCCAACAATGTTTTCATTAGTTTCGCTCACTCTCGAAATCAAGCATTTTACAGCAGGTTGGAGCAGCCTGTATCTCAGCACAGGAATAAGGTAGGGAAGAATTCTAAGGATCATTTTGACTGCCTCCAGAAGGTAGATCAGATGGCCAGTGGAATTTGGTGCTAGGCCTTTCCCTTTAGGTTTTACCCCAACAATGTTTTCATTAGTTTCGCTCACTCTCGAAATCAAGCATTTTACAGCAGGTTGGAGCAGCCTGCATCTCAGCACAGGAATAAGGTAGGGAAGAATTCAAATACTCATTTTGACTGCCTCCAGAAGTTAGATCAGATGGCCAATGCAATTTGGTGCTAGGCCTTTCCCTTTAGGTTTTACCCCAACAATGTTTTCATTAGTTTCGCTCACTCTCGAAATCAAGCATTTTACAGCAGGTTGGAGCAGCCTGTATCTCAGCACAGGAATAAGGTAGGGAAGAATTCTAAGGATCATTTTGACTGCCTCCAGAAGTTAGATCAGATGGCAAATTTTATTTGGTGCCAGGTCTTTCCCTTTAGGTTTTACCCCAACAATGTTTTCATTAGTTTCGCTCACTCTCGAAATCAAGCATTTTACAGCAGGTTGGAGCAGCCTGTATCTCAGCACAGGAATAAGGTAGGGAAGAATTCAAATACTCATTTTGACTGACTCCAGAAGTTAGATCAGATGGCAAATTGTATTTGGTGCTAGGTCTTTCCCTTTAGGTTTTACCCCAACAATGTTTTCATTAGTTTCGCTCACTCTCGAAATCAAGCATTTTACAGCAGGTTGGAGCAGCCTGTATCTCAGCACAGGAATAAGGTAGGGAAGAATTTCAAATACTCATTTTGACTGCCTCCAGAAGTTAGATCAGATGGCCAATGCAATTTGGTGCTAGGTCTTTCCCTTTAGGTTTTACCCCAACAATGTTTTCATTAGTTTCGCTCACTCTCGAAATCAAGCATTTTACAGCAGGTTGGAGCAGCCTGTATCTCAGCACAGGAATAAGGTAGGGAAGAATTCTAAGGATCATTTTGACTGCCTCCAGAAGTTAGATCAGATGGCCAATGCAATTTGGTGCTAGGCCTTTCCCTTTAGGTTTTACCCCAACAATGTTTTCATTAGTTTCGCTCACTCTCGAAATCAAGCATTTTACAGCAGGTTGGAGCAGCCTGTATCTCAGCACAGGAATAAGGTAGGGAAGAATTCTAAGGATCATTTTGACTGCCTCCAGAAGTTAGATCAGATGGCAAATTGTATTTGGTGCCAGGTCTTTCCCTTTAGGTTTTACCCCAACAATGTTTTCATTAGTTTCGCTCACTCTCGAAATCAAGCATTTTACAGCAGGTTGGAGCAGCCTGTATCTCAGCACAGGAATAAGGTAGGGAGGAATTCTAAGGATCATTTTGACTGCCTCCAGAAGGTAGATCAGATGGCCAGTGGAATTTGGTGCTAGGCCTTTCCCTTTAGGTTTTACCCCAACAATGTTTTCATTAGTTTCGCTCACTCTCGAAATCAAGCATTTTACAGCAGGTTGGAGCAGCCTGTATCTCAGCACAGGAATAAGGTAAGGAAGAATTCAAATACTCATTTTGACTGCCTCCAGAAGTTAGATCAGATGGCAAATTGTATTTGGTGCTAGGTCTTTCCCTTTAGGTTTTACCCCAACAATGTTTTCATTAGTTTCGCTCACTCTCAAAATCAAGCATTTTACAGGAGGTTGGAGCAGCCTGTATCTCAGCACAGGAATAAGGTAGGGAAGAATTCAAATGCTCATTTTGACTGCCTCCAGATGTTAGATCAGATGGCCAATGCAATTTGGTGCTAGGCCTTTCCCTTTAGGTTTTACCCCCAACAATGTTTTCATTAGTTTCGCTCACTCTCGAAATCAAGCATTTTACAGCAGGTTGGAGCAGCCTGTATCTCAGCACAGGAATAAGGAAGGGAAGAATTCAAATACTCATTTTGACTGCCTCCAGAAGTTAGATCAGATGGCCAATGCAATTTGGTGCTAGGCCTTTCCCTTTAGGTTTTACCCCAACAATGTTTTCATTAGTTTCGCTCACTCTCGAAATCAAGCATTTTACAGCAGGTTGGAGCAGCCTGTATCTCAGCACAGGAATAAGGTAGGGAAGAATTCTAAGGATCATTTTGACTGCCTCCAGAAGTTAGATCAGATGGCAAATTGGATTTGGTGCTAGGTCTTCCCCTTTAGGTTTTACCCCAACAATGTTTTCATTAGTTTCGCTCACTCTCGAAATCAAGCATTTTACAGCAGGTTGGAGCAGCCTGTATCTCAGCACAGGAATAAGGTAGGGAAGGATTCAAATACTCATTTTGACTGCCTCCAGAAGTTAGATCAGATGGCAAATTGGATTTGGTGCTAGGCCTTTCCCTTTAGGTTTTACCCCAACAATGTTTTCATTAGTTTCGCTCACTCTCGAAATCAAGCATTTTACAGCAGGTTGGAGCAGCCTGTATCTCAGCACAGGAATAAGGTAGGGAAGAATTCTAAGGATCATTTTGACTGCCTCCAGAAGTTAGATCAGATGGCAAATTGTATTTGGTGCCAGGTCTTCCCCTTTAGGTTTTACCCCAACAATGTTTTCATTAGTTTCGCTCACTCTCGAAATCAAGCATTTTACAGCAGGTTGGAGCAGCCTGTATCTCAGCACAGGAATAAGGTAGGGAAGAATTCAAATACTCATTTTGACTGCCTCCAGAAGTTAGATCAGATGGCCAATGCAATTTGGTGCTAGGCCTTTCCCTTTAGGTTTTACCCCAACAATGTTTTCATTAGTTTCGCTCACTCTCGAAATCAAGCATTTTACAGCAGGTTGGAGCAGCCTGTATCTCAGCACAGGAATAAGGTAGGGAAGAATTCTAAGGATCATTTTGACTGCCTCCAGAAGTTAGATCAGATGGCAAATTGTATTTGGTGCCAGGTCTTCCCCTTTAGGTTTTACCCCAACAATGTTTTCATTAGTTTCGCTCACTCTCGAAATCAAGCATTTTACAGCAGGTTGGAGCAGCCTGTATCTCAGCACAGGAATAAGGTAGGGAAGAATTCTAAGGATCATTTTGACTGCCTCCAGAAGGTAGATCAGATGGCCAATGCAATTTGGTGCTAGGCCTTTCCCTTTAGGTTTTACCCCAACAATGTTTTCATTAGTTTCGATCACTCTCGAAATCAAGCATTTTACAGCAGGTTGGAGCAGCCTGTATCTCAGCACAGGAATAAGGTAAGGAAGAATTCAAATACTCATTTTGACTGCCTCCAGAAGTTAGATCAGATGGCAAATTGTATTTGGTGCTAGGTCTTTCCCTTTAGGTTTTACCCCTACAATGTTTTCATTAGTTTCGCTCACTCTCGAAATCAAGCATTTTACAGCAGGTTGGAGCAGCCTGTATCTCAGCACAGGAATAAGGTAGGGAAGAATTCAAATACTCATTTTGACTGCCTCCAGAAGTTAGATCAGATGGCCAATGCAATTTGGTGCTAGGCCTTTCCCTTTAGGTTTTACCCCAACAATGTTTTCATTAGTTTCGCTCACTCTCGAAATCAAGCATTTTACAGCAGGTTGGAGCAGCCTGTATCTCAGCACAGGAATAAGGTAGGGAAGAATTCTAAGGATCATTTTGACTGCCTCCAGAAGTTAGATCAGATGGCAAATTGGATTTGGTGCTAGGTCTTTCCCTTTAGGTTTTACCCCAACAATGTTTTCATTAGTTTCGCTCACTCTCGAAATCAAGCATTTTACAGCAGGTTGGAGCAGCCTGTATCTCAGCACAGCAATAAGGTAGGGAAGAATTCAAATACTCATTTTGACTGCCTCCAGAAGTTAGATCAGATGGCAAATTGTATTTGGTGCTAGGTCTTTCCCTTTAGGTTTTACCCCAACGTTTTCATTAGTTTCGCTCACTCTCGAAATCAAGCATTTTACAGCAGGTTGGAGCAGCCTGTATCTCAGCACAGGAATAAGGTAGGGAAGAATTCTAAGGATCATTTTGACTGCCTCCAGAAGTTAGATCAGATGGCCAATGCAATTTGGTGCTAGAACTTTCCCTTTAGGTTTTACCCCAACAATGTTTTCATTAGTTTCGATCACTCTCGAAATCAAGCATTTTACAGCAGGTTGGAGCAGCCTGTATCTCAGCACAGGAATAAGGTAGGGAAGAATTCTAAGGCTCATTTTGACTGCCTCCAGAAGTTAGAACAGATGGCCAATGCAATTTGGTGCTAGGCCTTTCCCTTTAGGTTTTACCCCTACAATGTTTTCATTAGTTTCGCTCACTCTCGAAATCAAGCATTTTACAGCAGGTTGGAGCAGCCTGTATCTCAGCACAGGAATAAGGTAGGGAAGAATTCAAATACTCATTTTGACTGCCTCCAGAAGTTAGATCAGATGGCAAATTGTATTGGGTGCCAGGTCTTTCCCTTTAGATTTTACCCCAACAATGTTTTCATTAGTTTCGCTCACTCTCAAAATCAAGCATTTTACAGCAGGTTGGAGCAGCCTGCATCACAGCACAGGAATAAGGTAGGGAAGAATTCTAAGGATCATTTTGACTGCCTCCAGAAGTTAGATCAGATGGCCAATGCAATTTGGTGCTAGGCCTTTCCCTTTAGGTTTTACCCCAACAATGTTTTCATTAGTTTCGCTCACTCTCGAAATCAAGCATTTCACAGCAGGTTGGAGCAGCCTGTATCTCAGCACAGGAATAAGGTAGGGAAGAATTCTAAGGATCATTTTGACTGCCTCCAGAAGTTAGATCAGATGGCAAATTCTATTTGGTGCTAGGTCTTTCCCTTTAGGTTTTACCCCAACAATGTTTTCATTAGTTTCGATCACTCTCGAAATCAAGCATTTTACAGCAGGTTGGAGCAGCCTGTATCTCAGAACAGGAATAAGGTAGGGAAGAATTCAAATACTCATTTTGACTGCCTCCAGAAGTTAGATCAGATGGCCAATGCAATTTGGTGCTAGGCCTTTCCCTTTAGGTTTTACCCCAACAATGTTTTCATTAGTTTCGCTCACTCTCGAAATCAAGCATTTTACAGCAGGTTGGAGCAGCCTGTATCTCAGCACAGGAATAAGGTAGGGAAGAATTCAAATACTCATTTTGACTGCCTCCAGAAGTTAGATCAGATGGCCAATGCAATGTGGTGCTAGGCCTTTCCCTTTAGGTTTTACCCCAACAATGTTTTCATTAGTTTCGCTCACTCTCGAAATCAAGCATTTTACAGCAGGTTGGAGCAGCCTGTATCTCAGCACAGGAATAAGGTAGGGAAGAATTCTAAGGATCATTTTGACTGCCTCCAGAAGTTAGATCAGATGGCAAATTGGATTTGGTGCGAGGTCTTTCCCTTTAGGTTTTACCCCAACAATGTTTTCATTAGTTTCGCTCACTCTCGAAATCAAGCATTTTACAGCAGGTTGGAGCAGCCTGTATCTCAGCACAGGAATAAGGTAGGGAAGAATTCAAATACTCACTTTGACTGCCTCCAGAAGTTAGATCAGATGGCCAATGCAATTTGGTGCTAGGCCTTTCCCTTTAGGTTTTACCCCAGCAATGTTTTCATTAGTTTCGCTCACTCTCGAAATCAAGCATTTTTACAGCAGGTTGGAGCAGCCTGTATCTCAGCACAGGAATAAGGTAGGGAAGAATTCTAAGGATCATTTTGACTGCCTCCAGAAGTTAGATCAGATGGCCAGTGGAATTTGGTGCTAGGCCTTTCCCTTTAGGTTTTACCCCAACAATGTTTTCATTAGTTTCGCTCACTCTCGAAATCAAGCATTTTACAGCAGGTTGGAGCAGCCTGTATCTCAGCACAGGAATAAGGTAGGGAAGAATTCTAAGGATCATTTTGACTGCCTCCAGAAGTTAGATCAGATGGCCAATGCAATTTGGTGCTAGGCCTTTCCCTTTAGGTTTTACCCCAACAATGTTTTCATTAGTTTCGCTCACTCTGCAAATCAAGCATTTTACGGCAGGTTGGAGCAGCCTGTATCTCAGCACAGGAATAAGGTAGGGAAGAATTCTAAGGATCATTTTGACTGCCTCCAGAAGTTAGATCAGATGGCAAATTGTATTTGGTGCCAGGTCTTTCCCTTTAGGTTTTACCCCAACAATGTTTTCATTAGTTTCGCTCACTCTCGAAATCAAGCATTTTACAGCAGGTTGGAGCACCCTGTATCTCAGCACAGGAATAGGGTAGGGAAGAATTCTAAGGATCATTTTTACTGCCTCCAGAAGGTAGATCAGATGGCCAGTGGAATTTGGTGCTAGGCCTTTCCCTTTAGGTTTTACCCCAACAATGTTTTCATTAGTTTCGATCACTCTCGAAATCAAGCATTTTACAGCAGGTTGGAGCAGCCTGTATCTCAGCACAGGAATAAGGTAGGGAAGAATTCTAAGGATCATTTTGACTGCCTCCAGAAGTTAGATCAGATGGCAAATTGTATTTGGTGCCAGGTCTTTCCCTTTAGGTTTTACCCCAACAATGTTTTCATTAGTTTCGCTCACTCTCGAAATCAAGCATTTTACAGCAGGTTGGAGCAGCCTGTATCTCAGCACAGGAATAAGGTAGGGAAGAATTCTAAGGATTATTTTGACTGCCTCCAGAAGTTAGATCAGATGGCCAGTGGAATTTGGTGCTAGGCCTTTCCCTTTAGGTTTTACCCCAACAATGTTTTCATTAGTTTCGCTCACTCTCGAAATCAAGCATTTTACAGCAGGTTGGAGCAGCCTGTATCTCAGCACAGGAATAAGGTAGGGAAGAATTCTAAGGATCATTTTGACTGCCTCCAGAAGTTAGATCAGATGGCCAATGCAATTTGGTGCTAAGCCTTTCCCTTTAGGTTTTACCCCAACAATGTTTTCATTAGTTTCGATCACTCTCAAAATCAAGCATTTTACAGCAGGTTGGAGCAGCCTGTATCTCAGCACAGGAATAAGGTAGGGAAGAATTCTAAGGATCATTTTGACTGCCTCCAGAAGTTAGATCAGATGGCCAATGCAATTTGGTGCTAGAACTTTCCCTTTAGGTTTTACCCCAACAATGTTTTCATTAGTTTCGCTCACACTCGAAATCAAGCATTTTACAGCAGGTTGGAGCAGCCTGTATCTCAGCACAGGAATAAGGTAGGGAAGAATTCTAAGGATCATTTTGACTGCCTCCAGAAGTTAGATCAGATGGCCAATGCAATTTGGTGCTAGGCCTTTCCCTTTAGGTTTTACCCCAACAATGTTTTCATTAGTTTCGCTCACTCTCGAAATCAAGCATTTTACAGCAGGTTGGAGCAGCCTGTATCTCAGCACAGGAATAAGGTAGGGAAGAATTCTAAGGATCATTTTGACTGCCTCCAGAAGTTAGATCAGATGGCCAATGCAATTTGGTGCTAGGCCTTTCCCTTTAGGTTTTACCCCAACAATGTTTTCATTAGTTTCGCTCACTCTCGAAATCAAGCATTTTACAGCAGGTTGGAGCAGCCTGTATCTCAGCACAGGAATAAGGTAGGGAAGAATTCAAATACTCATTTTGACTGCCTCCAGAAGTTAGATCAGATGGCCAATGCAATTTGGTGCTAGGCCTTTCCCTTTAGGTTTTACCCCAACAATGTTTTCATTAGTTTCGCTCACTCTCAAAATCAAGCATTTTACAGCAGGTTGGAGCAGCCTGTATCTCAGCACAGGAATAAGGTAGGGAAGAATTCTAAGGATCATTTTGACTGCCTCCAGAAGTTAGATCAGATGGCAAATTCTATTTGGTGCTAGGTCTTTCCCTTTAGGTTTTACCCCAACAATGTTTTCATTAGTTTCGATCACTCTCGAAATCAAGCACTTTACAGCAGGTTGGAGCAGCCTGTATCTCAGCACAGGAATAAGGTAGGGAAGAATTCTAAGGATCATATTGACTGCCTCCAGAAGTTAGATCAGATGGTAAATTCTATTTGGTGCTAGGTCTTCCCCTTTAGGTTTTACCCCAACAATGTTTTCATTAGTTTCGCTCACTCTCGAAATCAAGCATTTTACAGCAGGTTGGAGCAGCCTGTATCTCAGCACAGGAATAAGGTAGGGAAGAATTCAAATACTCATTTTGACTGCCTCCAGAAGTTAGATCAGATGGCCAATGCAATTTGGTGCTAGGCCTTTCCCTTTAGGTTTTACCCCAACAATGTTTTCATTAGTTTCGCTCACTCTCGAAATCAAGCATTTTACAGCAGGTTGGAGCAGCCTGTATCTCAGCACAGGAATAAGGTAGGGAAGAATTCTAAGGATCATTTTGACTGCCTCCAGAAGTTAGATCAGATGGCAAATTGTATTTGGTGCCAGGTCTTTCCCTTTAGGTTTTACCCCAACAATGTTTTCATTAGTTTCGCTCACTCTCGAAATCAAGCATTTTACAGCAGGTTGGAGCAGCCTGTATCTCAGCACAGGAATAAGGTAGGGAAGAATTCTAAGGATTATTTTGACTGCCTCCAGAAGTTAGATCAGATGGCCAGTGGAATTTGGTGCTAGGCCTTTCCCTTTAGGTTTTACCCCAACAATGTTTTCATTAGTTTCGATCACTCTCGAAATCAAGCATTTTACAGCAGGTTGGAGCAGCCTGTATCTAAGCACAGCAATAAGGTAGGGAAGAATTCAAATACTCATTTTGACTGCCTCCAGAAGGTAGATCAGATGGCAAATTGGATTTGGTGCTAGGTCTTTCCCTTTAGGTTTTACCCCAACAATGTTTTCATTAGTTTCGCTCACTCTCGAAATCAAGCATTTTACAGCAGGTTGGAGCAGCCTGTATCTCAGCACAGGAATAAGGTAGGGAAGAATTCTAAGGATCATTTTGACTGCCTCCAGAAGTTAGATCAGATGGCCAATGCAATTTGGTGCTAGGCCTTTCCCTTTAGGTTTTACCCCAACAATGTTTTCATTAGTTTCGCTCACTCTCGAAATCAAGCATTTTACAGCAGGTTGGAGCAGCCTGTATCTCAGCACAGGAATAAGGTAGGGAAGAATTCTAAGGATCATTTTGACTGCCTCCACAAGTTAGATCAGATGGCCAATGCAATTTGGTGCTAGGCCTTTCCCTTTAGGTTTTACCCCAACAATGTTTTCATTAGTTTCGCTCACTCTCGAAATCAAGCATTTTACAGCAGGTTGGAGCACCCTGTATCTCAGCACAGGAATAAGGTAGGGAAGAATTCTAAGGATCATTTTGACTGCCTCCAGAAGTTAGATCAGATGGCAAATTGTATTAGGTGCCAGGCCCTTTCCCTTTAGGTTTTACCCCAACAATGTTTTCATTAGTTTCGCTCACTCTCAAAATCAAGCATTGTACAGCAGGTTGGAGCAGCCTGCATCTTAGCACAGGAATAAGGTAGGGAAGAATTCTAAGGATCATTTTGACTGACTCCAGAAGTTAGATCAGATGGCCAATGCAATTTGGTGCTAGGCCTTTCCCTTTAGGTTTTACCCCCAACAATGTTTTCATTAGTTTCGCTCACTCTCGAAATCAAGCATTTTACAGCAGGTTGGAGCAGCCTGTATCTCAGCACAGGAATAAGGTAGGGAAGAATTCTAAGGATCATTTTGACTGCCTCCAGAAGTTAGATCAGATGGCCAATGCAATTTGGTGCTAGGCCTTTCCCTTTAGGTTTTACCCCTACAATGTTTTCATTAGTTTCGCTCACTCTCGAAATCAAGCATTTTACAGCAGGTTGGAGCACCCTGTATCTCAGCACAGGAATAAGGTAGGGAAGAATTCTAAGGATCATTTTGACTGCCTCCAGAAGTTAGATCAGATGGCAAATTGTATTAGGTGCCAGGCCTTTCCCTTTAGGTTTTACCCCAACAATGTTTTCATTAGTTTCGCTCACTCTCGAAATCAAGCATTTTACAGCAGGTTGGAGCAGCCTGCATCTCAGCACAGGAATAAGGTAGGGAAGAATTCTAAGGATCATTTTGACTGCCTCCAGAAGTTAGATCAGATGGCCAATGCAATTTGGTGCTAGGCCTTTCCCTTTAGGTTTTACCCCAACAATGTTTTCATTAGTTTCGCTCACTCTCGAAATCAAGCATTTTACAGCAGGTTGGAGCAGCCTGTATCTCAGCACAGGAATAAGGTAGGGAAGAATTCTAAGGATCATTTTGACTGCCTCCAGAATTTAGATCAGATGGCCAATGCAATTTGGTGCTAGGCCTTTCCCTTTAGGTTTTACCCCAACAATGTTTTCATTAGTTTCGCTCACTCTCGAAATCAAGCATTTTACAGCAGGTTGGAGCACCCTGTATCTCAGCACAGGAATAAGGTAGGGAAGAATTCTAAGGATCATTTTGACTGCCTCCAGAAGTTAGATCAGATGGCAAATTGTATTAGGTGCCAGGCCTTTCCCTTTAGGTTTTACCCCAACAATGTTTTCATTAGTTTCGCTCACTCTCAAAATCAAGCATTTTACAGCAGGTTGGAGCAGCCTGCATCTCAGCACAGGAATAAGGTAGGGAAGAATTCTAAGGATCATTTTGACTGCCTCCAGAAGTTAGATCAGATGGCCAATGCAATTTGGTGCTAGGCCTTTCCCTTTAGGTTTTACCCCAACAATGTTTTCATTAGTTTCGCTCACTCTCGAAATCAAGCATTTTACAGCAGGTTGGAGCAGCCTGTATCTCAGCACAGGAATAAGGTAGGGAAGAATTCTAAGGATCATTTTGACTGCCTCCAGAAGTTAGATCAGATGGCCAATGCAATTTGGTGCTAGGCCTTTCCCTTTAGGTTTTACCCCAACAATGTTTTCATTAGTTTCGCTCACTCTCGAAATCAAGCATTTTACAGCAGGTTGGAGCTCCCTGTATCTCAGCACAGGAATAAGGTAGGGAAGAATTCTAAGGATCATTTTGACTGCCTCCAGAAGTTAGATCAGATGGCAAATTGTATTAGGTGCCAGGCCTTTCCCTTTAGGTTTTACTCCAACAATGTTTTCATTAGTTTCGCTCACTCTCGAAATCAAGCATTTTACAGCAGGTTGGAGCAGCCTGCATCTCAGCACAGGAATAAGGTAGGGAAGAATTCTAAGGATCATTTTGACTGCCTCCAGAAGTTAGATCAGATGGCCAATGCAATTTGGTGCTAGGTCTTTCCCTTTAGGTTTTACCCCAACAATGTTTTCATTAGTTTCGCTCACTCTCGAAATCAAGCATTTTACAGCAGGTTGGAGCAGCCTGTATCTCAGCACAGGAATAAGGTAGGGAAGAATTCTAAGGATCATTTTGACTGCCTCCAGAAGTTAGATCAGATGGCAAATTGTATTTGGTGCTAGGTCTTTCCCTTTAGGTTTTACCCCAACAATGTTTTCATTAGTTTCGCTCACTCTCGAAATCAAGCATTTTACAGCAGGTTGGAGCAGCCTGTATCTCAGCACAGCAATAAGGTAGGGAAGAATTCAAATACTCATTTTGACTGCCTCCAGAAGTTAGATCAGATGGCAAATTGTATTTGGTGCTAGGTCTTTCCCTTTAGGTTTTACCCCAACAATGTTTTCATTAGTTTCGCTCACTCTCGAAATCAAGCATTTTACAGCAGGTTGGAGCAGCCTGTATCTCAGCACAGGAATAAGGTAGGGAAGAATTCAAATACTCATTTTGACTGCCTCCAGAAGTTAGATCAGATGGCCAATGCAATTTGGTGCTAGGCCTTTCCCTTTAGGTTTTACCCCAACAATGTTTTCATTAGTTTCGCTCACTCTCGAAATCAAGCATTTTACAGCAGGTTGGAGCAGCCTGTATCTCAGCACAGGAATAAGGTAGGGAAGAATTCTAAGGATCATTTTGACTGCCTCCAGAAGTTAGATCAGATGGCCATTGGAATTTGGTGCTAGGCCTTTCCCTTTAGGTTTTACCCCAACAATGTTTTCATTAGTTTTGCTCACTCTCGAAATCAAGCATTTTACAGCAGGTTGGAGCAGCCTGTATCTCAGCACAGGAATAAGGTAGGGAAGAATTCAAATACTCATTTTGACTACATCCAGAAGTTAGATCAGATGGCCAATGCAATTTGGTGCTAGGCCTTTCCCTTTAGGTTTTACCCCAACAATGTTTTCATTACTTTTGATCACTCTCGAAATCAAGCATTTTACAGCAGGTTGGAGCAGCCTGTATCTCAGCACAGGAATAAGGTAGGGAAGAATTCAAATACTCATTTTGACTGCCTCCAGAAGTTAGATCAGATGGCAAATTGTATTTGGTGCTAGGTCTTTCCCTTTAGGTTTTACCCCAACAATGTTTTCATTAGTTTCGCTCACTCTCGAAATCAAGCATTTTACAGCAGGTTGGAGCAGCCTGTATCTCAGCACAGGAATAAGGTAGGGAAGAATTCTAAGGATCATTTTGACTGCCTCCAGAATTTAGATCAGATGGCCAATGCAATTTGGTGCAAGACCTTTCCCTTTAGGTTTTACCCCAACAATGTTTTCATTAGTTTCGCTCACTCTCGAAATCAAGCATTTTACAGCAGGTTGGAGCAGCCTGTATCTCAGCACAGGAATAAGGTAGGGAAGAATTCAAATACTCATTTTGACTGCCTCCAGAATTTAGATCAGATGGCCAATGCAATTTGGTGCTAGGCCTTTCCCTTTAGGTTTTACCCCAACAATGTTTTCATTAGTTTCGCTCACTCTCGAAATCAAGCATTTTACAGCAGGTTGGAGCAGCCTGTATCTCAGCACAGGAATAAGGTAGGGAAGAATTCAAATACTCATTTTGACTGCCTCCAGAAGTTAGATCAGATGGCAAATTGGATTTGGTGCTAGGTCTTTCCCTTTAGGTTTTACCCCAACAATGTTTTCATTAGTTTCGCTCACTCTCGAAATCAAGCATTTTACAGCAGGTTGGAGCAGCCTGTATCTCAGCACAGGAATAAGGTAGGGAAGAATTCAAATACTCATTTTGACTGCCTCCAGAAGTTAGAGCAGATGGCCAATGCAATTTGGTGCTAGGTCTTTCCCTTTAGGTTTTACCCCAACAATGTTTTCATTAGTTTCGATCACTCTCGAAATCAAGCATTTTACAGCAGGTTGGAGCACCCTGTATCTCAGCACAGGAATAAGGTAGGGAAGAATTCTAAGGATCATTTTGACTGCCTCCAGAAGTTAGATCAGATGGCAAATTGGATTTGGTGCTAGGTCTTTCCCTTTAGGTTTTACCCCAACAATGTTTTCATTAGTTTTGCTCACTCTCGAAATCAAGCATTTTACAGCAGGTTGGAGCAGCCTGTATCTCAGCACAGGAATAAGGTAGGGAAGAATTCAAATACTCTTTTTAACTCCTTCCAGAAGTTAGATCAGATTGCAAATTGTATTTGGTGCTAGGTCTTTCCCTTTAGGTTTTACCCCAACAATGTTTTCATTAGTTTCGCTCACTCTCGAAATCAAGCATTTTACAGCAGGTTGGAGCAGCCTGTATCTCAGCACAGGAATAAGGTAGGGAAGAATTCAAATACTCATTTTGACTGCCTCCAGAAGTTAGATCAGATGGCCAATGGAATTTGGTGCTAGGTCTTTCCCTTTAGGTTTTACCCCAACAATGTTTTCATTAGTTTCGCTCACTCTCGAAATCAAGCATTTTACAGCAGGTTGGAGCAGCCTGTATCTCAGCACAGGAATAAGGTAGGGAAGAATTCTAAGGATCATTTTGACTGCCTCCAGAAGTTAGATCAGATGGCAAATTGTATTTGGTGCCAGGTCTTTCCCTTTAGGTTTAACCCCAACAATGTTTTCATTAGTTTCGCTCACTCTCGAAATCAAGCATTTTACAGCAGGTTGGAGCAGCCTGTATCTCAGCACAGGAATAAGGTAGGGAAGAATTCAAATACTCATTTTGACTCCTTCCAGAAGTTAGATCAGATGGCAAATTGTATTTGGTGCTAGGTCTTTCCCTTTAGGTTTTACCCCAACAATGTTTTCATTAGTTTCGATCACTCTCGAAATCAAGCATTTTACAGCAGGTTGGAGCAGCCTGTATCTCAGCACAGGAATAAGGTAGGGATGAATTCTAAGGATCATTTTGACTACCTCCACAAGTTAGATCAGATGGCAAATTGGATTTGGTGCTAGGTCTTTCCCTTTAGGTTTTAGCCCAACAATGTTTTCATTAGTTTCGCTCACTCTCGAAATCAAGCATTTTACAGCAGGTTGGAGCAGCCTGTATCTCAGCACAGGAATAAGGTAGGGAAGAATTCTAAGGATCATTTTGACTGCCTCCAGAAGTTAGATCAGATGGCAAATTGTATTTGGTGCCAGGTCTTTCCCTTTAGGTTTTACCCCAACAATGTTTTCATTAGTTTCGATCACTCTCGAAATCAAGCATTTTACAGCAGGTTGGAGCAGCCTGTATCTCAGCACAGGAATAAGGTAGGGAAGAATTCTAAGGATCATTTTGACTGCCTCCAGAAGTTAGATCAGATGGCAAATTGTATTTGGCGCTAGGTCTTTCCCTTTAGGTTTTACCCCAACAATGTTTTCATTAGTTTCGCTCACTCTCGAAATCAAGCATTTTACAGCAGGTTGGAGCAGCCTGTATCTCAGCACAGGAATAAGGTAGGGAAGAATTCAAATACTCATTTTGACTGCCTCCAGAAGTTAGATCAGATGGCCAATGCAATTTGGTGCTAGGCCTTTCCCTTTAGGTTTTACCCCAACAATGTTTTCATTAGTTTTGCTCACTCTCGAAATCAAGCATTTTACAGCAGGTTGGAGCAGCCTGTATCTCAGCACAGGAATAAGGTAGGGAAGAATTCTAAGGATCATTTTGACTGCCTCCAGAAGTTAGATCAGATGGCCAATGCAATTTGGTGCTAGGCCTTTCCCTTTAGGTTTTACCCCAACAATGTTTTCATTAGTTTCGCTCACTCTCGAAATCAAGCATTTTACAGCAGGTTGGAGCAGCCTGTATCTCAGCACAGGAATAAGGTAGGGAAGAATTCAAATACTCATTTTGACTGCCTCCAGAAGTTAGATCAGATAGCAAATTGGATTTGGTGCTAGGCCATTCCCTTTAGGTTTTACCCCAACAATGTTTTCATTAGTTTCGCTCACTCTCGAAATCAAGCATTTTACAGCAGGTTGGAGCAGCCTGTATCTCAGCACAGGAATGAGGTAGGGAAGAATTCAAATACTCATTTTGACTGCCTCCAGAAGTTAGATCAGATGGCCAATGCAATTTGGTGCTAGGCCTTTCCCTTTAGGTTTTACCCCAACAATGTTTTCATTAGTTTCGCTCACTCTCGAAATCAAGCATTTTACAGCAGGTTGGAGCAGCCTGTATCTCAGCACAGGAATAAGGTAGGGAAGAATTCTAAGGATCATTTTGACTGCCTCCAGAAGTTAGATCAGATGGCAAATTGGATTTGGTGCTAGGTCTTTCCCTTTAGGTTTTACCCCAACAATGTTTTCATTAGTTTCGCTCACTCTCGAAATCAAGCATTTTACAGCAGGTTGGAGCAGCCTGTACCTCAGCACAGGAATAAGGTAGGGAAGAATTCCAAGGATAATTTTGACTGCCTCCAGAAGTTAGATCAGATGGCAAATTGTATTTGGTGCTAGGTCTTTCCCTTTAGGTTTTACCCCAACAATGTTTTCATTAGTTTCGCTCACTCTCGAAATCAAGCATTTTACAGCAGGTTGGAGCAGCCTGTATCTCAGCACAGGAATAAGGTAGGGAAGAATTCTAATACTCATTTTGACTGCCTCCAGAAGTTAGATCAGATGGCCAATGCAATTTGGTGCTAGACCTTTCTTATTAGGTTTTACCCCAACAATGTTTTCATTAGTTTCGCTCACTCTCGAAATCAAGCATTTTACAGCAGGTTGGAGCAGCCTGTATCTCAGCACAGGAATAAGGTAGGGAAGAATTCAAATACTCATTTTGACTGCCTCCAGAAGTTAGATCAGATGGCCAATGCAATTTGGTGCTAGACCTTTCCCTTTAGGTTTTACCCCAACAATGTTTTCATTAGTTTCGATCACTCTCGAAATCACGCATTTTACAGCAGGTTGGAGCAGCCTGTATCTCAGCACAGGAATAAGGTAGGGAAGAATTCAAATACTCATTTTGACTGCCTCCAGAAGTTAGATCAGATGGCCAATGCAATTTGGTGCTAGGCCTTTCCCTTTAGGTTTTACCCCAACAATGTTTTCATTAGTTTCGCTCACTCTCGAAATCAAGCATTTTACAGCAGGTTGGAGCAGCCTGTATCTCAGCACAGGAATAAGGTAGGGAAGAATTCTAAGGATCATTTTGACTGCCTCCAGAAGTTAGATCAGATGGCCAATGCAATTTGGTGCTAGGCCTTTCCCTTTAGGTTTTACCCCAACAATGTTTTCATTAGTTTCGCTCACTCTCGAAATCAAGCATTTTACAGCAGGTTGGAGCAGCCTGTATCTCAGCACAGGAATAAGGTAGGGAAGAATTCTAAGGATCATTTTGACTGCCTCCAGAAGTTAGATCAGATGGCCAATGCAATTTGGTGCTAGGCCTTTCCCTTTAGGTTTTACCCCAACAATGTTTTCATTAGTTTCGCTCACTCTCGAAATCAAGCATTTTACAGCAGGTTGGAGCAGCCTGTATCTCAGCACAGGAATAAGGTAGGGAAGAATTCTAAGGATCATTTTGACTGCCTCCAGAAGTTAGATCAGATGGCGAATGCAATTTGGTGCTAGATCTTTCCCTTTAGGTTTTACCCCAACAATGTTTTCATTAGTTTCGCTCACTCTCGAAATCAAGCATTTTACAGCAGGTTGGAGAACCCTGTATCTCAGCACAGGAATAAGGTAGGGAAGAATTCAAATACTCATTTTGACTGCCTCCAGAAGTTAGATCAGACGGCCAATGCAATTTGGTGCTAGACCTTTCCCTTTAGGTTTTACCCCAACAATGTTTTCATTAGTTTCGCTCACTCTCGAAATCAAGCATTTTACAGCAGGTTGGAGCAGCCTGTATCTCAGCACAGGAATAAGGTAGGGAAGAATTCTAAGGATCATTTTGACTGCCTCCAGAAGTTAGATCAGATGGCCAATGCAATTTGGTGCTAGGCCTTTCCCTTTAGGTTTTACCCCAACAATGTTTTCATTAGTTTCGCTCACTCTCGAAATCAAGCATTTTACAGCAGGTTGGAGCAGCCTGTATCTCAGCACAGGAATAAGGTAGGGAAGAATTCAAATACTCATTTTGACTGCCTCCAGAATTTAGATCAGATGGCCAATGCAATTTGGTGCTAGGCCTTTCCCTTTAGGTTTTACCCCAACAATGTTTTCATTAGTTTCGCTCACTCTCGAAATCAAGCATTTTACAGCAGGTTGGAGCAGCCTGTATCTCAGCACAGGAATAAGGTAGGGAAGAATTCAAATACTCATTTTGACTGCCTCCAGAAGTTAGATCAGATGGCAAATTGGATTTGGTGCTAGGTCTTTCCCTTTAGGTTTTACCCCAACAATGTTTTCATTAGTTTCGCTCACTCTCGAAATCAAGCATTTTACAGCAGGTTGGAGCAGCCTGTATCTCAGCACAGGAATAAGGTAGGGAAGAATTCAAATACTCATTTTGACTGCCTCCAGAAGTTAGAGCAGATGGCCAATGCAATTTGGTGCTAGGTCTTTCCCTTTAGGTTTTTACCCCAACAATGTTTTCATTGGTTTCGATCACTCTCGAAATCAAGCATTTTACAGCAGGTTGGAGCAGCCTGTATCTCAGCACAGGAACAAGGTAGGGAAGAATTCTAAGGATCATTTTGACTGCCTCCAGAAGTTAGATCAGATGGCAAATTGGATTTGGTGCTAGGTCTTTCCCTTTAGGTTTTACCCCAACAATGTTTTCATTAGTTTCGCTCACTCTCGAAATCAAGCATTTTACAGCAGGTTGGAGCAGCCTGTATCTCAGCACAGGAATAAGGTAGGGAAGAATTCAGATACTCATTTTGACTGCCTCCAGAAGTTAGATCAGATGGCCAATGGAATTTGGTGCTAGGTCTTTCCCTTTAGGTTTTACCCCAACAATGTTTTCATTAGTTTCGCTCACTCTCGAAATCAAGCATTTTACAGCAGGTTGGAGCAGCCTGTATCTCAGCACAGGAATAAGGTAGGGAAGAATTCTAAGGATCATTTTGACTGCCTCCAGAAGTTAGATCAGATGGCAAATTGTATTTGGTGCCAGGTCTTTCCCTTTAGGTTTTACCCCAACAATGTTTTCATTAGTTTCGCTCACTCTCGAAATCAAGCATTTTACAGCAGGTTGGAGCAGCCTGTATCTCAGCACAGGAATAAGGTAGGGAAGAATTCAAATACTCATTTTAACTCCTTCCAGAAGTTAGATCAGATGGCAAATTGTATTTGGTGCTAGGTCTTTCCCTTTAGGTTTTACCCCAACAATGTTTTCATTAGTTTCGCTCACTCTCGAAATCAAGCATTTTACAGCAGGTTGGAGCAGCCTGTATCTCAGCACAGGAATAAGGTAGGGAAGAATTCAGATACTCATTTTGATTTCCTCCAGAACTTAGATCAGATGGCCAATGGAATTTGGTGCTAGGTCTTTCCCTTTAGGTTTTACCCCAACAATGTTTTCATTAGTTTCGCTCACTCTCGAAATCAAGCATTTTACAGCAGGTTGGAGCAGCCTGTATCTCAGCACAGGAATAAGGTAGGGAAGAATTCTAAGGATCATTTTGACTGCCTCCAGAAGTTAGATCAGATGGCAAATTGTATTTGGTGCCAGGTCTTTCCCTTTAGGTTTTACCCCAACAATGTTTTCATTAGTTTCGCTCACTCTCGAAATCAAGCATTTTACAGCAGGTTGGAGCAGCCTGTATCTCAGCACAGGAATAAGGTAGGGAAGAATTCAAATACTCATTTTGACTCCTTCCAGAAGTTAGATCAGATGGCAAATTGTATTTGGTGCTAGGTCTTTCCCTTTAGGTTTTACCCCAACAATGTTTTCATTAGTTTCGCTCACTCTCGAAATCAAGCATTTTACAGCAGGTTGGAGCAGCCTGTATCTCAGCACAGGAATAAGGTAGGGAAGAATTCTAAGGATCATTTTGACTGCCTCCAGAAGTTAGATCAGATGGCAAATTGGATTTGGTGCTAGGTCTTTCCCTTTAGGTTTTACCCCAACAATGTTTTCATTAGTTTCGCTCACTCTCGAAATCAAGCATTTTACAGCAGGTTGGAGCAGCCTGTATCTCAGCACAGGAATAAGGTAGGGAAGAATTCAAATACTCTTTTTAACTCCTTCCAGAAGTTAGATCAGATGGCAAATTGTATTTGGTGCTAGGTCTTTCCCTTTAGGTTTTACCCCAACAATGTTTTCATTAGTTTCGCTCACTCTCGAAATCAAGCATTTTACAGCAGGTTGGAGCAGCCTGTATCTCAGCACAGGAATAAGGTAGGGAAGAATTCAAATACTCATTTTGACTTCCTCCAGAAGTTAGATCAGATGGCCAGTGGAATTTGGTGCTAGGTCTTTCCCTTTAGGTTTTACCCCAACAATGTTTTCATTAGTTTCGCTCACTCTCGAAATCAAGCATTTTACAGCAGGTTGGAGCAGCCTGTATCTCAGCACAGGAATAAGGTAGGGAAGAATTCTAAGGATCATTTTGACTGCCTCCAGAAGTTAGATCAGATGGCAAATTGTATTTGGTGCCAGGTCTTTCCCTTTAGGTTTAACCCCAACAATGTTTTCATTAGTTTCGCTCACTCTCGAAATCAAGCATTTTACAGCAGGTTGGAGCAGCCTGTATCTCAGCACAGGAATAAGGTAGGGAAGAATTCAGATACTCATTTTGACTCCTTCCAGAAGTTAGATCAGATGGCAAATTGGATTTGGTGCTAGGTCTTTCCCTTTAGGTTTTACCCCAACAATGTTTTCATTAGTTTCGCTCACTCTCGAAATCAAGCATTTTACAGCAGGTTGGAGCAGCCTGTATCTCAGCACAGGAATAAGGTAGGGAAGAATTCAAATGCTCATTTTGACTGCCTCCAGAAGTTAGATCAGATGGCCAATGCAATTTGGTGCTAGGCCTTTCCCTTTAGGATTTACCCCAACAATGTTTTCATTAGTTTCGCTCACTCTCGAAATCAAGCATTTTACAGCAGGTTGGAGCAGCCTGTATCTCAGCACAGGAATAAGGTAGGGAAGAATTCAAATACTCATTTTGACTGCCTCCAGAAGTTAGATCAGATGGCCAATGCAATTTGGTGCTAGGCCTTTCCCTTTAGGTTTTACCCCAACAATGTTTTCATTAGTTTTGCTCACTCTCGAAATCAAGCATTTTACAGCAGGTTGGAGCAGCCTGTATCTCAGCACAGGAATAAGGTAGGGAAGAATTCAAATACTCATTTTGACTGCCTCCAGAAGTTAGATCAGATGGCAAATTGGATTTGGTGCTAGGCCTTTCCCTTTAGGTTTTACCCCAACAATGTTTTCATTAGTTTCGCTCACTCTCGAAATCAAGCATTTTACAGCAGGTTGGAGCAGCCTGTATCTCAGCACAGGAATGAGGTAGGGAAGAATTCAAATACTCATTTTGACTGCCTCCAGAAGTTAAATCAGATGGCCAATGCAATTTGGTGCTAGGCCTTTCCCTTTAGGTTTTACCCCAACAATGTTTTCATTAGTTTCGCTCACTCTCGAAATCAAGCATTTTACAGCAGGTTGGAGCAGCCTGTATCTCAGCACAGGAATAAGGTAGGGAAGAAATCTAAGGATCATTTTGACTGCCTCCAGAAGTTAGATCAGATGGCAAATTGTATTTGGTGCTAGGTCTTTCCCTTTAGGTTTTACCCCAACAATGTTTTCATTAGTTTCGCTCACTCTCGAAATCAAGCATTTTACAGCAGGTTGGAGCAGCCTGTACCTCAGCACAGGAATAAGGTAGGGAAGAATTCAAATACTCATTTTGACTGCCTCCAGAAGTTAGATCAGATGGCAAATTGTATTTGGTGCTAGGTCTTTCCCTTTAGGTTTTACCCCAACAATGTTTTCATTAGTTTCGCTCACTCTCGAAATCAAGCATTTTACAGCAGGTTGGAGCAGCCTGTATCTCAGCACAGGAATAAGGTAGGGAAGAATTCTAATACTCATTTTGACTGCCTCCAGAAGTTAGATCAGATGGCCAATGCAATTTGGTGCTAGACCTTTCTTATTAGGTTTTACCCCAACAATGTTTTCATTAGTTTCGCTCACTCTCGAAATCAAGCATTTTACAGCAGGTTGGAGCAGCCTGTATCTCAGCACAGGAATAAGGTAGGGAAGAATTCTAAGGATCATTTTGACTGCCTCCAGAAGTTAGATCAGATGGCAAATTGTATTAGGTGCCAGGCCTTTCCCTTTAGGTTTTACCCCAACAATGTTTTCATTAGTTTCGCTCACTCTCAAAATCAAGCATTGTACAGCAGGTTGGAGCAGCCTGCATCTCAGCACAGGAATAAGGTAGGGAAGAATTCTAAGGATCATTTTGACTGACTCCAGAAGTTAGATCAGATGGCCAATGCAATTTGGTGCTAGGCCTTTCCCTTTAGGTTTTACCCCAACAATGTTTTCATTAGTTTCGCTCACTCTCGAAATCAAGCATTTTACAGCAGGTTGGAGCAGCCTGTATCTCAGCACAGGAATAAGGTAGGGAAGAATTCTAAGGATCATTTTGACTGCCTCCAGAAGTTAGATCAGATGGCCAATGCAATTTGGTGCTAGGCCTTTCCCTTTAGGTTTTACCCCAACAATGTTTTCATTAGTTTCGCTCACTCTCGAAATCAAGCATTTTACAGCAGGTTGGAGCACCCTGTATCTCAGCACAGGAATAAGGTAGGGAAGAATTCTAAGGATCATTTTGACTGCCTCCAGAAGTTAGATCAGATGGCAAATTGTATTAGGTGCCAGGCCTTTCCCTTTAGGTTTTACCCCAACAATGTTTTCATTAGTTTCGCTCACTCTCGAAATCAAGCATTTTACAGCAGGTTGGAGCAGCCTGCATCTCAGCACAGGAATAAGGTAGGGAAGAATTCTAAGGATCATTTTGACTGCCTCCAGAAGTTAGATCAGATGGCCAATGCAATTTGGTGCTAGGCCTTTCCCTTTAGGTTTTACCCCAACAATGTTTTCATTAGTTTCGCTCACTCTCGAAATCAAGCATTTTACAGCAGGTTGGAGCAGCCTGTATCTCAGCACAGGAATAAGGTAGGGAAGAATTCTAAGGATCATATTGACTGCCTCCAGAATTTAGATCAGATGGCCAATGCAATTTGGTGCTAGGCCTTTCCCTTTAGGTTTTACCCCAACAATGTTTTCATTAGTTTCGCTCACTCTCGAAATCAAGCATTTTACAGCAGGTTGGAGCACCCTGTATCTCAGCACAGGAATAAGGTAGGGAAGAATTCTAAGGATCATTTTGACTGCCTCCAGAAGTTAGATCAGATGGCAAATTGTATTAGGTGCCAGGCCTTTCCCTTTAGGTTTTACCCCAACAATGTTTTCATTAGTTTCGCTCACTCTCAAAATCAAGCATTTTACAGCAGGTTGGAGCAGCCTGCATCTCAGCACAGGAATAAGGTAGGGAAGAATTCTAAGGATCATTTTGACTGCCTCCAGAAGTTAGATCAGATGGCCAATGCAATTTGGTGCTAGGCCTTTCCCTTTAGGTTTTACCCCAACAATGTTTTCATTAGTTTCGCTCACTCTCGAAATCAAGCATTTTACAGCAGGTTGGAGCACCCTGTATCTCAGCACAGGAATAAGGTAGGGAAGAATTCTAAGGATCATTTTGACTGCCTCCAGAAGTTAGATCAGATGGCAAATTGTATTAGGTGCCAGGCCTTTCCCTTTAGGTTTTACTCCAACAATGTTTTCATTAGTTTCGCTCACTCTCGAAATCAAGCATTTTACAGCAGGTTGGAGCAGCCTGCATCTCAGCACAGGAATAAGGTAGGGAAGAATTCTAAGGATCATTTTGACTGCCTCCAGAAGTTAGATCAGATGGCCAATGCAATTTGTTGCTAGGTCTTTCCCTTTAGGTTTTACCCCAACAATGTTTTCATTAGTTTCGCTCACTCTCGAAATCAAGCATTTTACAGCAGGTTGGAGCAGCCTGTATCTCAGCACAGGAATAAGGTAGGGAAGAATTCTAAGGATCATTTTGACTGCCTCCAGAAGTTAGATCAGATGGCAAATTGTATTTGGTGCTAGGTCTTTCCCTTTAGGTTTTACCCCAACAATGTTTTCATTAGTTTCGCTCACTCTCGAAATCAAGCATTTTACAGCAGGTTGGAGCAGCCTGTATCTCAGCACAGCAATAAGGTAGGGAAGAATTCAAATACTCATTTTGACTGCCTCCAGAAGTTAGATCAGATGGCAAATTGTATTTGGTGCTAGGTCTTTCCCTTTAGGTTTTACCCCAACAATGTTTTCATTAGTTTCGCTCACTCTCGAAATCAAGCATTTTACAGCAGGTTGGAGCAGCCTGTATCTCAGCACAGGAATAAGGTAGGGAAGAATTCAAATACTCATTTTGACTGCCTCCAGAAGTTAGATCAGATGGCCAATGCAATTTGGTGCTAGGCCTTTCCCTTTAGGTTTTACCCCAACAATGTTTTCATTAGTTTCGCTCACTCTCGAAATCAAGCATTTTACAGCAGGTTGGAGCAGCCTGTATCTCAGCACAGGAATAAGGTAGGGAAGAATTCTAAGGATCATTTTGACTGCCTCCAGAAGTTAGATCAGATGGCCATTGGAATTTGGTGCTAGGCCTTTCCCTTTAGGTTTTACCCCAACAATGTTTTCATTAGTTTTGCTCACTCTCGAAATCAAGCATTTTACAGCAGGTTGGAGCAGCCTGTATCTCAGCACAGGAATAAGGTAGGGAAGAATTCAAATACTCATTTTGACTACATCCAGAAGTTAGATCAGATGGCCAATGCAATTTGGTGCTAGGCCTTTCCCTTTAGGTTTTACCCCAACAATGTTTTCATTACTTTTGATCACTCTCGAAATCAAGCATTTTACAGCAGGTTGGAGCAGCCTGTATCTCAGCACAGGAATAAGGTAGGGAAGAATTCAAATACTCATTTTGACTGCCTCCAGAAGTTAGATCAGATGGCAAATTGTATTTGGTGCTAGGTCTTTCCCTTTAGGTTTTACCCCAACAATGTTTTCATTAGTTTCGCTCACTCTCGAAATCAAGCATTTTACAGCAGGTTGGAGCAGCCTGTATCTCAGCACAGGAATAAGGTAGGGAAGAATTCTAAGGATCATTTTGACTGCCTCCAGAATTTAGATCAGATGGCCAATGCAATTTGGTGCAAGACCTTTCCCTTTAGGTTTTACCCCAACAATGTTTTCATTAGTTTCGCTCACTCTCGAAATCAAGCATTTTACAGCAGGTTGGAGCAGCCTGTATCTCAGCACAGGAATAAGGTAGGGAAGAATTCAAATACTCATTTTGACTGCCTCCAGAATTTAGATCAGATGGCCAATGCAATTTGGTGCTAGGCCTTTCCCTTTAGGTTTTACCCCAACAATGTTTTCATTAGTTTCGCTCACTCTCGAAATCAAGCATTTTACAGCAGGTTGGAGCAGCCTGTATCTCAGCACAGGAATAAGGTAGGGAAGAATTCAAACACTCATTTTGACTGCCTCCAGAAGTTAGATCAGATGGCAAATTGGATTTGGTGCTAGGTCTTTCCCTTTAGGTTTTACCCCAACAATGTTTTCATTAGTTTCGCTCACTCTCGAAATCAAGCATTTTACAGCAGGTTGGAGCAGCCTGTATCTCAGCACAGGAATAAGGTAGGGAAGAATTCAAATACTCATTTTGACTGCCTCCAGAAGTTAGAGCAGATGGCCAATGCAATTTGGTGCTAGGTCTTTCCCTTTAGGTTTTACCCCAACAATGTTTTCATTAGTTTCGATCACTCTCGAAATCAAGCATTTTACAGCAGGTTGGAGCAGCCTGTATCTCAGCACAGGAACAAGGTAGGGAAGAATTCAAATACTCATTTTGACTGCCTCCAGAAGTTAGATCAGATGGCAAATTGGATTTGGTGCTAGGTCTTTCCCTTTAGGTTTTACCCCAACAATGTTTTCATTAGTTTCGCTCACTCTCGAAATCAAGCATTTTACAGCAGGTTGGAGCAGCCTGTATCTCAGCACAGGAATAAGGTAGGGAAGAATTCAGATACTCATTTTGACTGCCTCCAGAAGTTAGATCAGATGGCCAATGCAATTTGGTGCTAGGTCTTTCCCTTTAGGTTTTACCCCAACAATGTTTTCATTAGTTTCGCTCACTCTCGAAATCAAGCATTTTACAGCAGGTTGGAGCACCCTGTATCTCAGCACAGGAATAAGGTAGGGAAGAATTCTAAGGATCATTTTGACTGCCTCCAGAAGTTAGATCAGATGGCAAATTGGATTTGGTGCTAGGTCTTTCCCTTTAGGTTTTACCCCAACAATGTTTTCATTAGTTTCACTCACTCTCGAAATCAAGCATTTTACAGCAGGTTGGAGCAGCCTGTATCTCAGCACAGGAACAAGGTAGGGAAGAATTCTAAGGATCATTTTGACTGCCTCCAGAAGTTAGATCAGATGGCAAATTGGATTTGGTGCTAGGTCTTTCCCTTTAGGTTTTACCCCAACAATGTTTTCATTAGTTTCGCTCACTCTCGAAATCAAGCATTTTACAGCAGGTTGGAGCAGCCTGTATCTCAGCACAGGAATAAGGTAGGGAAGAATTCAAATACTCATTTTGACTGCCTCCAGAAGTTAGAGCAGATGGCCAATGGAATTTGGTGCTAGGTCTTTCCCTTTAGGTTTTACCCCAACAATGTTTTCATTAGTTTCGATCACTCTCGAAATCAAGCATTTTACAGCAGGTTGGAGCAGCCTGTATCTCAGCACAGGAACAAGGTAGGGAAGAATTCAAATACTCATTTTGACTGCCTCCAGAAGTTAGATCAGATGGCAAATTGGATTTGGTGCTAGGCCTTTCCCTTTAGGTTTTACCCCAACAATGTTTTCATTAGTTTCGCTCACTCTCGAAATCAAGCATTTTACAGCAGGTTGGAGCAGCCTGTATCTCAGCACAGGAATAAGGTAGGGAAGAATTCAAATACTCATTTTGACTGCCTCCAGAATTTAGATCAGATGGCCAATGCAATTTGGTGCTAGGCCTTTCCCTTTAGGTTTTACCCCAACAATGTTTTCATTAGTTTCGCTCACTCTCGAAATCAAGCATTTTACAGCAGGTTGGAGCAGCCTGTATCTCAGCACAGGAATAAGGTAGGGAAGAATTCTAAGGATCATTTTGACTGCCTCCAGAAGTTAGATCAGATGGCAAATTGGATTTGGTGCTAGGTCTTTCCCTTTAGGTTTTACCCCAACAATGTTTTCATTAGTTTCGCTCACTCTCGAAATCAAGCATTTTACAGCAGGTTGGAGCAGCCTGTATCTCAGCACAGGAATAAGGTAGGGAAGAATTCAAATACTCATTTTGACTGCCTCCAGAAGTTAGAGCAGATGGCCAATGCAATTTGGTGCTAGGTCTTTCCCTTTAGGTTTTACCCCAACAATGTTTTCATTAGTTTCGATCACTCTCGAAATCAAGCATTTTACAGCAGGTTGGAGCAGCCTGTATCTCAGCACAGGAACAAGGTAGGGAAGAATTCAAATACTCATTTTGACTGCCTCCAGAAGTTAGATCAGATGGCAAATTGGATTTGGTGCTAGGTCTTTCCCTTTAGGTTTTACCCCAACAATGTTTTCATTAGTTTCGCTCACTCTCGAAATCAAGCATTTTACAGCAGGTTGGAGCAGCCTGTATCTCAGCACAGGAATAAGGTAGGGAAGAATTCAGATACTCATTTTGACTGCCTCCAGAAGTTAGATCAGATGGCCAATGCAATTTGGTGCTAGGTCTTTCCCTTTAGGTTTTACCCCAACAATGTTTTCATTAGTTTCGCTCACTCTCGAAATCAAGCATTTTACAGCAGGTTGGAGCACCCTGTATCTCAGCACAGGAATAAGGTAGGGAAGAATTCTAAGGATCATTTTGACTGCCTCCAGAAGTTAGATCAGATGGCAAATTGGATTTGGTGCTAGGTCTTTCCCTTTAGGTTTTACCCCAACAATGTTTTCATTAGTTTCGCTCACTCTCGAAATCAAGCATTTTACAGCAGGTTGGAGCAGCCTGTATCTCAGCACAGGAATAAGGTAGGGAAGAATTCAAATACTCTTTTTAACTCCTTCCAGAAGTTAGATCAGATTGCAAATTGTATTTGGTGCTAGGCCTTTCCCTTTAGGTTTTACCCCAACAATGTTTTCATTAGTTTCGCTCACTCTCGAAATCAAGCATTTTACAGCAGGTTGGAGCAGCCTGTATCTCAGCACAGGAATAAGGTAGGGAAGAATTCAAATACTCATTTTGACTTCCTCCAGAAGTTAGATCAGATGGCCAATGGAATTTGGTGCTAGGTCTTTCCCTTTAGGTTTTACCCCAACAATGTTTTCATTAGTTTCGCTCACTCTCGAAATCAAGCATTTTACAGCAGGTTGGAGCAGCCTGTATCTCAGCACAGGAATAAGGTAGGGAAGAATTCTAAGGATCATTTTGACTGCCTCCAGAAGTTAGATCAGATGGCAAATTGGATTTGGTGCTAGGTCTTTCCCTTTAGGTTTTACCCCAACAATGTTTTCATTAGTTTCGCTCACTCTCGAAATCAAGCATTTTACAGCAGGTTGGAGCAGCCTGTATCTCAGCACAGGAATAAGGTAGGGAAGAATTCAGATACTCATTTTGACTGCCTCCAGAAGTTAGATCAGATGGCCAATGCAATTTGGTGCTAGGTCTTTCCCTTTAGGTTTTACCCCAACAATGTTTTCATTAGTTTCGCTCACTCTCGAAATCAAGCATTTTACAGCAGGTTGGAGCACCCTGTATCTCAGCACAGGAATAAGGTAGGGAAGAATTCTAAGGATCATTTTGACTGCCTCCAGAAGTTAGATCAGATGGCAAATTGGATTTGGTGCTAGGTCTTTCCCTTTAGGTTTTACCCCAACAATGTTTTCATTAGTTTCGCTCACTCTCGAAATCAAGCATTTTACAGCAGGTTGGAGCAGCCTGTATCTCAGCACAGGAATAAGGTAGGGAAGAATTCAAATACTCTTTTTAACTCCTTCCAGAAGTTAGATCAGATTGCAAATTGTATTTGGTGCTAGGCCTTTCCCTTTAGGTTTTACCCCAACAATGTTTTCATTAGTTTCGCTCACTCTCGAAATCAAGCATTTTACAGCAGGTTGGAGCAGCCTGTATCTCAGCACAGGAATAAGGTAGGGAAGAATTCAAATACTCATTTTGACTTCCTCCAGAAGTTAGATCAGATGGCCAATGGAATTTGGTGCTAGGTCTTTCCCTTTAGGTTTTACCCCAACAATGTTTTCATTAGTTTCGCTCACTCTCGAAATCAAGCATTTTACAGCAGGTTGGAGCAGCCTGTATCTCAGCACAGGAATAAGGTAGGGAAGAATTCTAAGGATCATTTTGACTGCCTCCAGAAGTTAGATCAGATGGCAAATTGTATTTGGTGCCAGGTCTTTCCCTTTAGGTTTAACCCCAACAATGTTTTCATTAGTTTCGCTCACTCTCGAAATCAAGCATTTTACAGCAGGTTGGAGCAGCCTGTATCTCAGCACAGGAATAAGGTAGGGAAGAATTCAAATACTCATTTTGACTCCTTCCAGAAGTTAGATCAGATGGCAAATTGTATTTGGTGCTAGGTCTTTCCCTTTAGGTTTTACCCCAACAATGTTTTCATTAGTTTCGCTCACTCTCGAAATCAAGCATTTTACAGCAGGTTGGAGCAGCCTGTATCTCAGCACAGGAATAAGGTAGGGAAGAATTCTAAGGATCATTTTGACTGCCTCCAGAAGTTAGATCAGATGGCCAATGCAATTTGGTGCTAGACCTTTCCCTTTAGGTTTTACCCCAACAATGTTTTCATTAGTTTCGCTCACTCTCGAAATCAAGCATTTTACAGCAGGTTGGAGCAGCCTGTATCTCAGCACAGGAATAAGGTAGGGAAGAATTCTAAGGATCATTTTGACTGCCTCCAGAAGTTAGATCAGATGGCAAATTGTATTTGGCGCTAGGTCTTTCCCTTTAGGTTTTACCCCAACAATGTTTTCATTAGTTTCGCTCACTCTCGAAATCAAGCATTTTACAGCAGGTTGGAGCAGCCTGTATCTCAGCACAGGAATAAGGTAGGGAAGAATTCAAATACTCATTTTGACTGCCTCCAGAAGTTAGATCAGATGGCCAATGCAATTTGGTGCTAGGCCTTTCCCTTTAGGTTTTACCCCAACAATGTTTTCATTAGTTTTGCTCACTCTCGAAATCAAGCATTTTACAGCAGGTTGGAGCAGCCTGTATCTCAGCACAGGAATAAGGTAGGGAAGAATTCTAAGGATCATTTTGACTGCCTCCAGAAGTTAGATCAGATGGCCAATGCAATTTGGTGCTAGGCCTTTCCCTTTAGGTTTTACCCCAACAATGTTTTCATTAGTTTCGCTCACTCTCGAAATCAAGCATTTTACAGCAGGTTGGAGCAGCCTGTATCTCAGCACAGGAATAAGGTAGGGAAGAATTCAAATACTCATTTTGACTGCCTCCAGAAGTTAGATCAGATAGCAAATTGGATTTGGTGCTAGGCCATTCCCTTTAGGTTTTACCCCAACAATGTTTTCATTAGTTTCGCTCACTCTCGAAATCAAGCATTTTACAGCAGGTTGGAGCAGCCTGTATCTCAGCACAGGAATGAGGTAGGGAAGAATTCAAATACTCATTTTGACTGCCTCCAGAAGTTGGATCAGATGGCCAATGCAATTTGGTGCTAGGCCTTTCCCTTTAGGTTTTACCCCAACAATGTTTTCATTAGTTTCGCTCACTCTCGAAATCAAGCATTTTACAGCAGGTTGGAGCAGCCTGTATCTCAGCACAGGAATAAGGTAGGGAAGAATTCTAAGGATCATTTTGACTGCCTCCAGAAGTTAGATCAGATGGCAAATTGTATTTGGTGCTAGGTCTTTCCCTTTAGGTTTTACCCCAACAATGTTTTCATTAGTTTCGCTCACTCTCGAAATCAAGCATTTTACAGCAGGTTGGAGCAGCCTGTACCTCAGCACAGGAATAAGGTAGGGAAGAATTCAAATACTCATTTTGACTGCCTCCAGAAGTTAGATCAGATGGCAAATTGTATTTGGTGCTAGGTCTTTCCCTTTAGGTTTTACCCCAACAATGTTTTCATTAGTTTCGCTCACTCTCGAAATCAAGCATTTTACAGCAGGTTGGAGCAGCCTGTATCTCAGCACAGGAATAAGGTAGGGAAGAATTCAAATACTCATTTTGACTGCCTCCAGAAGTTAGATCAGATGGCCAATGCAATTTGGTGCTAGACCTTTCTTATTAGGTTTTACCCCAACAATGTTTTCATTAGTTTCGCTCACTCTCGAAATCAAGCATTTTACAGCAGGTTGGAGCAGCCTGTATCTCAGCACAGGAATAAGGTAGGGAAGAATTCAAATACTCATTTTGACTGCCTCCAGAAGTTAGATCAGATGGCCAATGCAATTTGGTGCTAGGCCTTTCCCTTTAGGTTTTACCCCAACAATGTTTTCATTAGTTTTGCTCACTCTCGAAATCAAGCATTTTACAGCAGGTTGGAGCAGCCTGTATCTCAGCACAGGAATAAGGTAGGGAAGAATTCTAAGGATCATTTTGACTGCCTCCAGAAGTTAGATCAGATGGCCAATGCAATTTGGTGCTAGGCCTTTCCCTTTAGGTTTTACCCCAACAATGTTTTCATTAGTTTCGCTCACTCTCGAAATCAAGCATTTTACAGCAGGTTGGAGCAGCCTGTATCTCAGCACAGGAATAAGGTAGGGAAGAATTCAAATACTCATTTTGACTGCCTCCAGAAGTTAGATCAGATAGCAAATTGGATTTGGTGCTAGGCCATTCCCTTTAGGTTTTACTCCAACAATGTTTTCATTAGTTTCGCTCACTCTCGAAATCAAGCATTTTACAGCAGGTTGGAGCAGCCTGTATCTCAGCACAGGAATGAGGTAGGGAAGAATTCAAATACTCATTTTGACTGCCTCCAGAAGTTGGATCAGATGGCCAATGCAATTTGGTGCTAGGCCTTTCCCTTTAGGTTTTACCCCAACAATGTTTTCATTAGTTTCGCTCACTCTCGAAATCAAGCATTTTACAGCAGGTTGGAGCAGCCTGTATCTCAGCACAGGAATAAGGTAGGGAAGAATTCTAAGGATCATTTTGACTGCCTCCAGAAGTTAGATCAGATGGCAAATTGTATTTGGTGCTAGGTCTTTCCCTTTAGGTTTTACCCCAACAATGTTTTCATTAGTTTCGCTCACTCTCGAAATCAAGCATTTTACAGCAGGTTGGAGCAGCCTGTACCTCAGCACAGGAATAAGGTAGGGAAGAATTCAAATACTCATTTTGACTGCCTCCAGAAGTTAGATCAGATGGCAAATTGTATTTGGTGCTAGGTCTTTCCCTTTAGGTTTTACCCCAACAATGTTTTCATTAGTTTCGCTCACTCTCGAAATCAAGCATTTTACAGCAGGTTGGAGCAGCCTGTATCTCAGCACAGGAATAAGGTAGGGAAGAATTCAAATACTCATTTTGACTGCCTCCAGAAGTTAGATCAGATGGCCAATGCAATTTGGTGCTAGACCTTTCTTATTAGGTTTTACCCCAACAATGTTTTCATTAGTTTCGCTCACTCTCGAAATCAAGCATTTTACAGCAGGTTGGAGCAGCCTGTATCTCAGCACAGGAATAAGGTAGGGAAGAATTCAAATACTCATTTTGACTGCCTCCAGAAGTTAGATCAGATGGCCAATGCAATTTGGTGCTAGGCCTTTCCCTTTAGGTTTTACCCCAACAATGTTTTCATTAGTTTCGATCACTCTCGAAATCACGCATTTTACAGCAGGTTGGAGCAGCCTGTATCTCAGCACAGGAATAAGGTAGGGAAGAATTCAAATACTCATTTTGACTGCCTCCAGAAGTTAGATCAGATGGCCAATGCAATTTGGTGCTAGGCCTTTCCCTTTAGGTTTTACCCCAACAATGTTTTCATTAGTTTCGCTCACTCTCGAAACAGCAGCCTGTATCTCAGCACAGGAATAAGGTAGGGAAGAATTCTAAGGATCATTTTGACTGCCTCCAGAAGTTAGATCAGATGGCCAATGCAATTTGGTGCTAGGCCTTTCCCTTTAGGTTTTACCCCAACAATGTTTTCATTAGTTTCGCTCACTCTCGAAATCAAGCATTTTACAGCAGGTTGGAGCAGCCTGTATCTCAGCACAGGAATAAGGTAGGGAAGAATTCTAAGGATCATTTTGACTGCCTCCAGAAGTTAGATCAGATGGCCAATGCAATTTGGTGCTAGGCCTTTCCCTTTAGGTTTTACCCCAACAATGTTTTCATTAGTTTCGCTCACTCTCGAAATCAAGCATTTTACAGCAGGTTGGAGCAGCCTGTATCTCAGCACAGGAATAAGGTAGGGAAGAATTCTAAGGATCATTTTGACTGCCTCCAGAAGTTAGATCAGATGGCGAATGCAATTTGGTGCTAGATCTTTCCCTTTAGGTTTTACCCCAACAATGTTTTCATTAGTTTCGCTCACTCTCGAAATCAAGCATTTTACAGCAGGTTGGAGAACCCTGTATCTCAGCACAGGAATAAGGTAGGGAAGAATTCAAATACTCATTTTGACTGCCTCCAGAAGTTAGATCAGACGGCCAATGCAATTTGGTGCTAGACCTTTCCCTTTAGGTTTTACCCCAACAATGTTTTCATTAGTTTCGCTCACTCTCGAAATCAAGCATTTTACAGCAGGTTGGAGCAGCCTGTATCTCAGCACAGGAATAAGGTAGGGAAGAATTCTAAGGATCATTTTGACTGCCTCCAGAAGTTAGATCAGATGGCCAATGCAATTTGGTGCTAGGCCTTTCCCTTTAGGTTTTACCCCAACAATGTTTTCATTAGTTTCGCTCACTCTCGAAATCAAGCATTTTACAGCAGGTTGGAGCAGCCTGTATCTCAGCACAGGAATAAGGTAGGGAAGAATTCAAATACTCATTTTGACTGCCTCCAGAAGGTAGATCAGATGGCAAATTGTATTTGGTGCTAGGTCTTTCCCTTTAGGTTTTACCCTAACAATGTTTTCATTAGTTTCGCTCACTCTCGAAATCAAGCATTTTACAGCAGGTTGGAGCAGCCTGTATCTCAGCACAGGAATAAGGTAGGGAAGAATTCTAAGGATCATTTTGACTGCCTCCAGAATTTAGATCAGATGGCCAATGCAATTTGGTGCAAGACCTTTCCCTTTAGGTTTTACCCCAACAATGTTTTCATTAGTTTCGCTCACTCTCGAAATCAAGCATTTTACAGCAGGTTGGAGCAGCCTGTATCTCAGCACAGGAATAAGGTAGGGAAGAATTCAAATACTCATTTTGACTGCCTCCAGAATTTAGATCAGATGGCCAATGCAATTTGGTGCTAGGCCTTTCCCTTTAGGTTTTACCCCAACAATGTTTTCATTAGTTTCGCTCACTCTCGAAATCAAGCATTTTACAGCAGGTTGGAGCAGCCTGTATCTCAGCACAGGAATAAGGTAGGGAAGAATTCAAATACTCATTTTGACTGCCTCCAGAAGTTAGATCAGATGGCAAATTGGATTTGGTGCTAGGTCTTTCCCTTTAGGTTTTACCCCAACAATGTTTTCATTAGTTTCGCTCACTCTCGAAATCAAGCATTTTACAGCAGGTTGGAGCAGCCTGTATCTCAGCACAGGAATAAGGTAGGGAAGAATTCAAATACTCATTTTGACTGCCTCCAGAAGTTAGAGCAGATGGCCAATGCAATTTGGTGCTAGGTCTTTCCCTTTAGGTTTTTACCCCAACAATGTTTTCATTAGTTTCGATCACTCTCGAAATCAAGCATTTTACAGCAGGTTGGAGCAGCCTGTATCTCAGCACAGGAACAAGGTAGGGAAGAATTCTAAGGATCATTTTGACTGCCTCCAGAAGTTAGATCAGATGGCAAATTGGATTTGGTGCTAGGTCTTTCCCTTTAGGTTTTACCCCAACAATGTTTTCATTAGTTTCGCTCACTCTCGAAATCAAGCATTTTACAGCAGGTTGGAGCAGCCTGTATCTCAGCACAGGAATAAGGTAGGGAAGAATTCAGATACTCATTTTGACTGCCTCCAGAAGTTAGATCAGATGGCCAATGGAATTTGGTGCTAGGTCTTTCCCTTTAGGTTTTACCCCAACAATGTTTTCATTAGTTTCGCTCACTCTCGAAATCAAGCATTTTACAGCAGGTTGGAGCAGCCTGTATCTCAGCACAGGAATAAGGTAGGGAAGAATTCTAAGGATCATTTTGACTGCCTCCAGAAGTTAGATCAGATGGCAAATTGGATTTGGTGCCAGGTCTTTCCCTTTAGGTTTTACCCCAACAATGTTTTCATTAGTTTCGCTCACTCTCGAAATCAAGCATTTTACAGCAGGTTGGAGCAGCCTGTATCTCAGCACAGGAATAAGGTAGGGAAGAATTCAAATACTCATTTTAACTCCTTCCAGAAGTTAGATCAGATGGCAAATTGTATTTGGTGCTAGGTCTTTCCCTTTAGGTTTTACCCCAACAATGTTTTCATTAGTTTCACTCACTCTCGAAATCAAGCATTTTACAGCAGGTTGGAGCAGCCTGTATCTCAGCACAGGAATAAGGTAGGGAAGAATTCAGATACTCATTTTGATTTCCTCCAGAACTTAGATCAGATGGCCAATGGAATTTGGTGCTAGGTCTTTCCCTTTAGGTTTTACCCCAACAATGTTTTCATTAGTTTCGCTCACTCTCGAAATCAAGCATTTTACAGCAGGTTGGAGCAGCCTGTATCTCAGCACAGGAATAAGGTAGGGAAGAATTCTAAGGATCATTTTGACTGCCTCCAGAAGTTAGATCAGATGGCAAATTGTATTTGGTGCCAGGTCTTTCCCTTTAGGTTTTACCCCAACAATGTTTTCATTAGTTTCGCTCACTCTCGAAATCAAGCATTTTACAGCAGGTTGGAGCAGCCTGTATCTCAGCACAGGAATAAGGTAGGGAAGAATTCAAATACTCATTTTGACTCCTTCCAGAAGTTAGATCAGATGGCAAATTGTATTTGGTGCTAGGTCTTTCCCTTTAGGTTTTACCCCAACAATGTTTTCATTAGTTTCGCTCACTCTCGAAATCAAGCATTTTACAGCAGGTTGGAGCAGCCTGTATCTCAGCACAGGAATAAGGTAGGGAAGAATTCTAAGGATCATTTTGACTGCCTCCAGAAGTTAGATCAGATGGCAAATTGGATTTGGTGCTAGGTCTTTCCCTTTAGGTTTTACCCCAACAATGTTTTCATTAGTTTCGCTCACTCTCGAAATCAAGCATTTTACAGCAGGTTGGAGCAGCCTGTATCTCAGCACAGGAATAAGGTAGGGAAGAATTCAAATACTCTTTTTAACTCCTTCCAGAAGTTAGATCAGATGGCAAATTGTATTTGGTGCTAGGTCTTTCCCTTTAGGTTTTACCCCAACAATGTTTTCATTAGTTTCGCTCACTCTCAAAATCAAGCATTTTACAGCAGGTTGGAGCAGCCTGTATCTCAGCACAGGAATAAGGTAGGGAAGAATTCAAATACTCATTTTGACTTCCTCCAGAAGTTAGATCAGATGGCCAGTGGAATTTGGTGCTAGGTCTTTCCCTTTAGGTTTTACCCCAACAATGTTTTCATTAGTTTCGCTCACTCTCGAAATCAAGCATTTTACAGCAGGTTGGAGCAGCCTGTATCTCAGCACAGGAATAAGGTAGGGAAGAATTCAAATGCTCATTTTGACTGCCTCCAGAAGTTAGATCAGATGGCCAATGCAATTTGGTGCTAGGCCTTTCCCTTTAGGTTTTACCCCAACAATGTTTTCATTAGTTTCGCTCACTCTCGAAATCAAGCATTTTACAGCAGGTTGGAGCAGCCTGTATCTCAGCACAGGAATAAGGTAGGGAAGAATTCAAATACTCATTTTGACTGCCTCCAGAAGTTAGATCAGATGGCCAATGCAATTTGGTGCTAGGCCTTTCCCTTTAGGTTTTACCCCAACAATGTTTTCATTAGTTTCGCTCACTCTCGAAATCAAGCATTTTACAGCAGGTTGGAGCAGCCTGTATCTCAGCACAGGAATGAGGTAGGGAAGAATTCAAATACTCATTTTGACTGCCTCCAGAAGTTAGATCAGATGGCCAATGCAATTTGGTGCTAGGCCTTTCCCTTTAGGTTTTACCCCAACAATGTTTTCATTAGTTTCGCTCACTCTCGAAATCAAGCATTTTACAGCAGGTTGGAGCAGCCTGTATCTCAGCACAGGAATAAGGTAGGGAAGAAATCTAAGGATCATTTTGACTGCCTCCAGAAGTTAGATCAGATGGCAAATTGTATTTGGTGCTAGGTCTTTCCCTTTAGGTTTTACCCCAACAATGTTTTCATTAGTTTCGCTCACTCTCGAAATCAAGCATTTTACAGCAGGTTGGAGCAGCCTGTACCTCAGCACAGGAATAAGGTAGGGAAGAATTCAAATACTCATTTTGACTGCCTCCAGAAGTTAGATCAGATGGCAAATTGTATTTGGTGCTAGGTCTTTCCCTTTAGGTTTTACCCCAACAATGTTTTCATTAGTTTCGCTCACTCTCGAAATCAAGCATTTTACAGCAGGTTGGAGCAGCCTGTATCTCAGCACAGGAATAAGGTAGGGAAGAATTCTAATACTCATTTTGACTGCCTCCAGAAGTTAGATCAGATGGCCAATGCAATTTGGTGCTAGACCTTTCTTATTAGGTTTTACCCCAACAATGTTTTCATTAGTTTCGCTCACTCTCGAAATCAAGCATTTTACAGCAGGTTGGAGCAGCCTGTATCTCAGCACAGGAATAAGGTAGGGAAGAATTCAAATACTCATTTTGACTGCCTCCAGAAGTTAGATCAGATGGCCAATGCAATTTGGTGCTAGGCCTTTCCCTTTAGGTTTTACCCCAACAATGTTTTCATTAGTTTCGATCACTCTCGAAATCACGCATTTTACAGCAGGTTGGAGCAGCCTGTATCTCAGCACAGGAATAAGGTAGGGAAGAATTCAAATACTCATTTTGACTGCCTCCAGAAGTTAGATCAGATGGCCAATGCAATTTGGTGCTAGGCCTTTCCCTTTAGGTTTTACCCCAACAATGTTTTCATTAGTTTCGCTCACTCTCGAAATCAAGCATTTTACAGCAGGTTGGAGCAGCCTGTATCTCAGCACAGGAATAAGGTAGGGAAGAATTCTAAGGATCATTTTGACTGCCTCCAGAAGTTAGATCAGATGGCCAATGCAATTTGGTGCTAGGCCTTTCCCTTTAGGTTTTACCCCAACAATGTTTTCATTAGTTTCGATCACTCTCGAAATCAAGCATTTTACAGCAGGTTGGAGCAGCCTGTATCTCAGCACAGGAATAAGGTAGGGAAGAATTCAAATACTCATTTTGACTGCCTCCAGAAGTTAGATCAGATGGCGAATGCAATTTGGTGCTAGGTCTTTCCCTTTAGGTTTTACCCCAACAATGTTTTCATTAGTTTCGCTCACTCTCGAAATCAAGCATTTTACAGCAGGTTGGAGCAGCCTGTATCTCAGCACAGGAATAAGGTAGGGAAGAATTCAAATACTCATTTTGACTGCCTCCAGAAGTTAGATCAGACGGCCAATGCAATTTGGTGCTAGACCTTTCCCTTTAGGTTTTACCCCAACAATGTTTTCATTAGTTTCGCTCACTCTCGAAATCAAGCATTTTACAGCAGGTTGGAGCAGCCTGTATCTCAGCACAGGAATAAGGTAGGGAAGAATTCTAAGGATCATTTTGACTGCCTCCAGAAGTTAGATCAGATGGCCAATGCAATTTGGTGCTAGGCCTTTCCCTTTAGGTTTTACCCCAACAATGTTTTCATTAGTTTCGCTCACTCTCGAAATCAAGCATTTTACAGCAGGTTGGAGCAGCCTGTATCTCAGCACAGGAATAAGGTAGGGAAGAATTCAAATACTCATTTTGACTGCCTCCAGAAGTTAGATCAGATGGCAAATTGGATTTGGTGCTAGGTCTTTCCCTTTAGGTTTTACCCTAACAATGTTTTCATTAGTTTCGCTCACTCTCGAAATCAAGCATTTTACAGCAGGTTGGAGCAGCCTGTATCTCAGCACAGGAATAAGGTAGGGAAGAATTCTAAGGATCATTTTGACTGCCTCCAGAATTTAGATCAGATGGCCAATGCAATTTGGTGCAAGACCTTTCCCTTTAGGTTTTACCCCAACAATGTTTTCATTAGTTTCGCACACTCTCGAAATCAAGCATTTTACAGCAGGTTGGAGCAGCCTGTATCTCAGCACAGGAATAAGGTAGGGAAGAATTCAAATACTCATTTTGACTGCCTCCAGAATTTAGATCAGATGGCCAATGCAATTTGGTGCTAGGCCTTTCCCTTTAGGTTTTACCCCAACAATGTTTTCATTAGTTTCGCTCACTCTCGAAATCAAGCATTTTACAGCAGGTTGGAGCAGCCTGTATCTCAGCACAGGAATAAGGTAGGGAAGAATTCAAATACTCATTTTGACTGCCTCCAGAAGTTAGATCAGATGGCAAATTGGATTTGGTGCTAGGTCTTTCCCTTTAGGTTTTACCCCAACAATTTTTTCATTAGTTTCGATCACTCTCGAAATCAAGCATTTTACAGCAGGTTGGAGCAGCCTGTATCTCAGCACAGGAATAAGGTAGGGAAGAATTCAAATACTCATTTTGACTGCCTCCAGAAGTTAGATCAGATGGCCAATGCAATTTGTTGCTAGGTCTTTCCCTTTAGGTTTTACCCCTACAATGTTTTCATTAGTTTCGATCACTCTCGAAATCAAGCATTTTACAGCAGGTTGGAGCAGCCTGTATCTCAGCACAGGAACAAGGTAGGGAAGAATTCTAAGGATCATTTTGACTGCCTCCAGAAGTTAGATCAGATGGCAAATTGGATTTGGTGCTAGGTCTTTCCCTTTAGGTTTTACCCCAACAATGTTTTCATTAGTTTCGCTCACTCTCGAAATCAAGCATTTTACAGCAGGTTGGAGCAGCCTGTATCTCAGCACAGGAATAAGGTAGGGAAGAATTCAGATACTCATTTTGACTGCCTCCAGAAGTTAGATCAGATGGCCAATGGAATTTGGTGCTAGGTCTTTCCCTTTAGGTTTTACCCCAACAATGTTTTCATTAGTTTCGCTCACTCTCGAAATCAAGCATTTTACAGCAGGTTGGAGCAGCCTGTATCTCAGCACAGGAATAAGGTAGGGAAGAATTCTAAGGATCATTTTGACTGCCTCCAGAAGTTAGATCAGATGGCAAATTGTATTTGGTGCCAGGTCTTTCCCTTTAGGATTTACCCCAACAATGTTTTCATTAGTTTCGCTCACTCTCGAAATCAAGCATTTTACAGCAGGTTGGAGCAGCCTGTATCTCAGCACAGGAATAAGGTAGGGAAGAATTCTAAGGATCATTTTGACTGCCTCCAGAAGTTAGATCAGATGGCAAATTGGATTTGGTGCTAGGTCTTTCCCTTTAGGTTTTACCCCAACAATGTTTTCATTAGTTTCGCTCACTCTCGAAATCAAGCATTTTACAGCAGGTTGGAGCAGCCTGTATCTCAGCACAGGAATAAGGTAGGGAAGAATTCTAAGGATCATTTTGACTGCCTCCAGAAGTTAGATCAGATGGCAAATTGTATTTGGTGCTAGGTCTTTCCCTTTAGGTTTTACCCCAACAATGTTTTCATTAGTTTTGCTCACTCTCGAAATCAAGCATTTTACAGCAGGTTGGAGCAGCCTGTATCTCAGCACAGGAATAAGGTAGGGAAGAATTCAAATACTCATTTTGACTGCCTCCAGAAGTTAGATCAGATGGCAAATTGTATTTGGTGCTAGGTCTTTCCCTTTAGGTTTTACCCCAACAATGTTTTCATTAGTTTCGCTCACTCTCGAAATCAAGCATTTTACAGCAGGTTGGAGCAGCCTGTATCTCAGCACAGGAATAAGGTAGGGAAGAATTCAAATACTCATTTTGACTCCTTCCAGAAGTTAGATCACATGGCAAATTGTATTTGGTGCTAGGTCTTTCCCTTTAGGTTTTACCCCAACAATGTTTTCATTAGTTTCGCTCACTCTCGAAATCAAGCATTTTACAGCAGGTTGGAGCAGCCTGTATCTCAGCACAGGAATAAGGTAGGGATGAATTCTAAGGATCATTTTGACTACCTCCACAAGTTAGATCAGATGGCAAATTGTATTTGGTGCTAGGTCTTTCCCTTTAGGATTTACCCCAACAATGTTTTCATTAGTTTCGCTCACTCTCGAAATCAAGCATTTTACAGCAGGTTGGAGCAGCCTGTATCTCAGCACAGGAATAAGGTAGGGAAGAATTCTAATACTCATTTTGACTGCCTCCAGAAGTTAGATCAGATGGCCAATGCAATTTGGTGCTAGACCTTTCCCTTTAGGTTTTACCCCAACAATGTTTTCATTAGTTTCGCTCACTCTCGAAATCAAGCATTTTACAGCAGGTTGGAGCAGCCTGTATCTCAGCACAGGAATAAGGTAGGGAAGAATTCTAAGGATCATTTTGACTGCCTCCAGAAGTTAGATCAGATGGCAAATTGGATTTGGCGCTAGGTCTTTCCCTTTAGGTTTTACCCCAACAATGTTTTCATTAGTTTCGCTCACTCTCGAAATCAAGCATTTTACAGCAGGTTGGAGCAGCCTGTATCTCAGCACAGGAATAAGGTAGGGAAGAATTCAAATACTCATTTTGACTGCCTCCAGAAGTTAGATCAGATGGCCAATGCAATTTGGTGCTAGGCCTTTCCCTTTAGGTTTTACCCCAACAATGTTTTCATTAGTTTCGCTCACTCTCGAAATCAAGCATTTTACAGCAGGTTGGAGCAGCCTGTATCTCAGCACAGGAATAAGTTAGGGAAGAATTCAAATACTCATTTTGACTGCCTCCAGAAGTTAGATCAGATGGCACAATGCAATTTGGTGCTAGGCCTTTCCCTTTAGGTTTTACCCCAACAATGTTTTCATTAGTTTCGATCACTCTCGAAATCACGCATTTTACAGCAGGTTGGAGCAGCCTGTATCTCAGCACAGGAATAAGGTAGGGAAGAATTCAAATACTCATTTTGACTGCCTCCAGAAGTTAGATCAGATGGCCAATGCAATTTGGTGCTAGGCCTTTCCCTTTAGGTTTTACCCCAACAATGTTTTCATTAGTTTCGCTCACTCTCGAAATCAAGCATTTTACAGCAGGTTGGAGCAGCCTGTATCTCAGCACAGGAATAAGGTAGGGAAGAATTCTAAGGATCATTTTGACTGCCTCCAGAAGTTAGATCAGATGGCCAATGCAATTTGGTGCTAGGCCTTTCCCTTTAGGTTTTACCCCAACAATGTTTTCATTAGTTTCGCTCACTCTCGAAATCAAGCATTTTACAGCAGGTTGGAGCAGCCTGTATCTCAGCACAGGAATAAGGTAGGGAAGAATTCTAAGGATCATTTTGACTGCCTCCAGAAGTTAGATCAGATGGCCAATGCAATTTGGTGCTAGGCCTTTCCCTTTAGGTTTTACCCCAACAATGTTTTCATTAGTTTCGCTCACTCTCGAAATCAAGCATTTTACAGCAGGTTGGAGCACCCTGTATCTCAGCACAGGAATAAGGTAGGGAAGAATTCTAAGGATCATTTTGACTGCCTCCAGAAGTTAGATCAGATGGCAAATTGTATTAGGTGCCAGGCCTTTCTCTTTAGGTTTTACCCCAACAATGTTTTCATTAGTTTCGCTCACTCTCAAAATCAAGCATTTTACAGCAGGTTGGAGCAGCCTGCATCTCAGCACAGGAATAAGGTAGGGAAGAATTCTAAGGATCATTTTGACTGCCTCCAGAAGTTAGATCAGATGGCCAATGCAATTTGGTGCTAGGCCTTTCCCTTTAGGTTTTACCCCAACAATGTTTTCATTAGTTTCGCTCACTCTCGAAATCAAGCATTTTACAGCAGGTTGGAGCAGCCTGTATCTCAGCACAGGAATAAGGTAGGGAAGAATTCTAAGGATCATTTTGACTGCCTCCAGAAGTTAGATCAGATGGCAAATTGGATTTGGTGCTAGGTCTTTCCCTTTAGGTTTTACCCCAACAATGTTTTCATTAGTTTCGCTCACTCTCGAAATCAAGCATTTTACAGCAGGTTGGAGCACCCTGTATCTCAGCACAGGAATAAGGTAGGGAAGAATTCTAAGGATCATTTTGACTGCCTCCAGAATTTACATCAGAAGGCCAATGCAATTTGGTGCAAGACCTTTCCCTTTAGGTTTTACCCCAACAATGTTTTCATTAGTATCGCTCACTCTCGAAATCAAGCATTTTACAGCAGGTTGGAGCACCCTGTATCTCAGCACAGGAATAAGGTAGGGAAGAATTCAAATACTCATTTTGACTGCCTCCAGAATTTAGAGCAGATGGCCAATGCAATTTGGTGCTAGGTCTTTCCCTTTAGGTTTTACCCCAACAATGTTTTCATTAGTTTCGATCACTCTCGAAATCAAGCATTTTACAGCAGGTTGGAGCAGCCTGTATCTCAGCACAGGAATAAGGTAGGGAAGAATTCTAAGGATCATTTTGACTGCCTCCACAAGTTAGATCAGATGGCAAATTGGATTTGGTGCTAGGTCTTTCCCTTTAGGTTTTACCCCAACAATGTTTTCATTAGTTTCGCTCACTCTCGAAATCAAGCATTTTACAGCAGGTTGGAGCAGCCTGTATCTCAGCACAGGAATAAGGTAGGGAAGAATTCTAAGGATCATTTTGACTGCCTCCAGAAGTTAGATCAGATGGCCATTGGAATTTGGTGCTAGGCCTTTCCCTTTAGGTTTTACCCCAACAATGTTTTCATTAGTTTCGCTCACTCTCGAAATCAAGCATTTTACAGCAGGTTGGAGCAGCCTGTATCTCAGCACAGGAATAAGGTAGGGAAGAATTGAAATACTCATTTTGACTACCTCCAGAAGTTAGATCAGATGGCCAATGCAATTTGGTGCTAGGCCTTTCCCTTTAGGTTTTACCCCAACAATGTTTTCATTACTTTTGATCACTCTCGAAATCAAGCATTTTACAGCAGGTTGGAGCAGCCTGTATCTCAGCACAGGAATAAGGTAGGGAAGAATTCAAATACTCATTTTGACTGCCTCCAGAAGTTAGATCAGATGGCAAATTGTATTTGGTGCTAGGTCTTTCCCTTTAGGTTTTACCCCAACAATGTTTTCATTAGTTTCGCTCACTCTCGAAATCAAGCATTTTACAGCAGGTTGGAGCAGCCTGTATCTCAGCACAGGAATAAGGTAGGGAAGAATTCAGATACTCATTTTGACTGCCTCCAGAATTTAGATCAGAAGGCCAATGCAATTTGGTGCAAGACCTTTCCCTTTAGGTTTTACCCCAACAATGTTTTCATTAGTTTCGCTCACTCTCGAAATCAAGCATTTTACAGCAGGTTGGAGCAGCCTGTATCTCAGCACAGGAATAAGGTAGGGAAGAATTCAAATACTCATTTTGACTGCCTCCAGAATTTAGATCAGATGGCCAATGCAATTTGGTGCTAGGCCTTTCCCTTTAGGTTTTACCCCAACAATGTTTTCATTAGTTTCGATCACTCTCGAAATCAAGCATTTTACAGCAGGTTGGAGCAGCCTGTATCTCAGCACAGGAATAAGGTAGGGAAGAATTCTAAGGATCATTTTGACTGCCTCCAGAAGTTAGATCAGATGGGGAATGCAATTTGGTGCTAGGTCTTTCCCTTTAGGTTTTACCCCAACAATGTTTTCATTAGTTTCGCTCACTCTCGAAATCAAGCATTTTACAGCAGGTTGGAGCACCCTGTATCTCAGCACAGGAATAAGGTAGGGAAGAATTCAAATACTCATTTTGACTGCCTCCAGAAGTTAGATCAGATGGCAAATTGTATTTGGTGCTAGGTCTTTCCCTTCAGCTTTTACCCCAACAATGTTTTCATTAGTTTCGCTCACTCTCGAAATCAAGCATTTTACAGCAGGTTGGAGCAGCCTGTATCTCAGCACAGGAATAAGGTAGGGAAGAATTCCAAGGATAATTTTGACTGCCTCCAGAAGTTAGATCAGATGGCAAATTGGATTTGGTGCTAGGTCTTTCCCTTTAGGTTTTACCCCAACAATGTTTTCATTAGTTTCGCTCACTCTCGAAATCAAGCATTTTACAGCAGGTTGGAGCAGCCTGTACCTCAGCACAGGAATAAGGTAGGGAAGAATTCAAATACTCATTTTGACTGCCTCCAGAAGTTAGATCAGATGGCAAATTGGATTTGGTGCTAGGTCTTTCCCTTTAGGTTTTACCCCAACAATGTTTTCATTAGTTTCGCTCACTCTCGAAATCAAGCATTTTACAGCAGGTTGGAGCAGCCTGTATCTCAGCACAGGAATAAGGTAGGGAAGAATTCAAATACTCATTTTGACTGCCTCCAGAATTTAGATCAGATGGCCATTGCAATTTGGTGCTAGGCCTTTCCCTTTAGGTTTTACCCCAACAATGTTTTCATTAGTTTCGATCACTCTCGAAATCAAGCATTTTACAGCAGGTTGGAGCAGCCTGTATCTCAGCACAGGAATAAGGTAGGGAAGAATTCAAATACTCATTTTGACTGCCTCCAGAAGTTAGATCAGATGGCAAATTGGATTTGGTGCTAGGCCTTTCCCTTTAGGTTTTACCCCAACAATGTTTTCATTAGTTTCGCTCACTCTCGAAATCAAGCATTTTACAGCAGGTTGGAGCAGCCTGTATCTCAGCACAGGAATAAGGTAGGGAAGAATTCAGATACTCATTTTGACTGCCTCCAGAATTTAGATCAGAAGGCCAATGCAATTTGGTGCAAGACCTTTCCCTTTAGGTTTTACCCCAACAATGTTTTCATTAGTTTCGCTCACTCTCGAAATCAAGCATTTTACAGCAGGTTGGAGCAGCCTGTATCTCAGCACAGGAATAAGGTAGGGAAGAATTCAAATACTCATTTTGACTCCTTCCAGAAGTTAGATCAGATGGCAAATTGTATTTGGTGCTAGGTCTTTCCCTTTAGGTTTTACCCCAACAATGTTTTCATTAGTTTCGCTCACTCTCGAAATCAAGCATTTTACAGCAGGTTGGAGCAGCCTGTATCTCAGCACAGGAATAAGGTAGGGAAGAATTCTAAGGATCATTTTGACTGCCTCCAGAAGTTAGATCAGATGGCGAATGCAAATTGGTGCTAGGTCTTTCCCTTTAGGTTTTACCCCAACAATGTTTTCATTAGTTTCGCTCACTCTCGAAATCAAGCATTTTACAGCAGGTTGGAGCACCCTGTATCTCAGCACAGGAATAAGGTAGGGAAGAATTCAAATACTCATTTTGACTGCCTCCAGAAGTTAGATCAGATGGCAAATTGTATTTGGTGCTAGGTCTTTCCCTTCAGCTTTTACCCCAACAATGTTTTCATTAGTTTCGCTCACTCTCGAAATCAAGCATTTTACAGCAGGTTGGAGCACCCTGTATCTCAGCACAGGAATAAGGTAGGGAAGAATTCCAAGGATAATTTTGACTGCCTCCAGAAGTTAGATCAGATGGCCAATGCAATTTGGTGCTAGGTCTTTCCCTTTAGGTTTTACCCCAACAATGTTTTCATTAGTTTCGCTCACTCTCGAAATCAAGCATTTTACAGCAGGTTGGAGCAGCCTGTACCTCAGCACAGGAATAAGGTAGGGAAGAATTCAAATACTCATTTTGACTGCCTCCAGAAGTTAGATCAGATGGCAAATTCTATTTGGTGCTAGGTCTTTCCCTTTAGGTTTTACCCCAACAATGTTTTCATTAGTTTCGCTCACTCTCGAAATCAAGCATTTTACAGCAGGTTGGAGCAGCCTGTATCTCAGCACAGGAATAAGGTAGGGAAGAATTCAAATACTCATTTTGACTGCCTCCAGAATTTAGATCAGATGGCCAATGCAATTTGGTGCTAGGCCTTTCCCTTTAGGTTTTACCCCAACAATGTTTTCATTACTTTCGATCACTCTCGAAATCAAGCATTTTACAGCAGGTTGGAGCAGCCTGTATCTCAGCACAGGAATAAGGTAGGGAAGAATTCAAATACTCATTTTGACTGCCTCCAGAAGTTAGATCAGATGGCAAATTGGATTTGGTGCTAGGTCTTTCCCTTTAGGTTTTACCCCAACAATGTTTTCATTAGTATCGCTCACTCTCGAAATCAAGCATTTTACAGCAGGTTGGAGCAGCCTGTATCTCAGCACAGGAATAAGGTAGGGAAGAATTCAAATACTCATTTTGACTGCCTCCAGAATTTAGAGCAGATGGCCAATGCAATTTGGTGCTAGGTCTTTCCCTTTAGGTTTTACCCCAACAATATTTTCATTAGTTTCGCTCACTCTCGAAATCAAGCATTTTACAGCAGGTTGGAGCAGCCTGTATCTCAGCACAGGAATAAGGTAGGGAAGAATTCTAAGGATCATTTTGACTGCCTCCAGAAGTTAGATCAGATGGCAAATTGTATTTGGTGCCAGGTCTTTCCCTTTAGGTTTTACCCCAACAATGTTTTCATTAGTTTCGCTCACTCTCGAAATCAAGCATTTTACAGCAGGTTGGAGCACCCTGTATCTCAGCACAGGAATAAGGTAGGGAAGAATTCAAATACTCATTTTGACTCCTTCCAGAAGTTAGATCAGATGGCGAATGCAATTTGGTGCTAGGTCTTTCCCTTTAGGTTTTACCCCAACAATGTTTTCATTAGTTTCGCTCACTCTCGAAATCAAGCATTTTACAGCAGGTTGGAGCACCCTGTATCTCAGCACAGGAATAAGGTAGGGAAGAATTCAAATACTCATTTTGACTGCCTCCAGAAGTTAGATCAGATGGCAAATAGTATTTGGTGCTAGGTCTTTCCCTTCAGCTTTTACACCAACAATGTTTTCATTAGTTTCGCTCACTCTCGAAATCAAGCATTTTACAGCAGGTTGGAGCAGCCTGTATCTCAGCACAGGAATAAGGTAGGGAAGAATTCCAAGGATAATTTTGACTGCCTCCAGAAGTTAGATCAGATGGCCAATGCAATTTGGTGCTAGGTCTTTCCCTTTAGGTTTTACCCCAACAATGTTTTCATTAGTTTCGCTCACTCTCGAAATCAAGCATTTTACAGCAGGTTGGAGCAGCCTGTACCTCAGCACAGGAATAAGGTAGGGAAGAATTCTAAGGATCATTTTGACTGCCTCCAGAAGTTAGATCAGATGGCAAATTGGATTTGGTGCTAGGTCTTTCCCTTTAGGTTTTACCCCAACAATGTTTTCATTAGTTTCGCTCACTCTCGAAATCAAGCATTTTACAGCAGGATGGAGCACCCTGTATCTCAGCACAGGAATAAGGTAGGGAAGAATTCTAATACTCATTTTGACTGCCTCCAGAAGTTAGATCAGATGGCCAATGCAATTTGGTGCTAGACCTTTCTCTTTAGGTTTTACCCCAACAATGTTTTCATTAGTTTCGCTCACTCTCGAAATCAAGCATTTTACAGCAGGTTGGAGCAGCCTGTATCTCAGCACAGGAATAAGGTAGGGAAGAATTCTAAGGATCATTTTGACTGCCTCCAGAAGTTAGATCAGATGGCAAATTGTATTTGGCGCTAGGTCTTTCCCTTTAGGTTTTACCCCAACAATGTTTTCATTAGTTTCGCTCACTCTCGAAATCAAGCATTTTACAGCAGGTTGGAGCAGCCTGTATCTCAGCACAGGAATAAGGTAGGGAAGAATTCAAATACTCATTTTGACTGCCTCCAGAAGTTAGATCAGATGGCAAATTGTATTTGGTGCTAGGTCTTTCCCTTTAGGTTTTACCCCAACAATGTTTTCATTAGTTTCGCTCACTCTCGAAATCAAGCATTTTACAGCAGGTTGGAGCAGCCTGTATCTCAGCACAGGAATAAGGTAGGGAAGAATTCTAATACTCATTTTGACTGCCTCCAGAAGTTAGATCAGATGGCCAAAGCAATTTGGTTCAAGACCTTTCTCTTTAGGTTTTACCCCAACAATGTTTTCATTAGTTTCGCTCACTCTCGAAATCAAGCATTTTACAGCAGGTTGGAGCAGCCTGTATCTCAGCACAGGAATAAGGTAGGGAAGAATTCTAAGGATCATTTTGACTGCCTCCAGAAGTTAGATCAGATGGCAAATTGTATTTGGCGCTAGGTCTTTCCCTTTAGGTTTTACCCCAACAATGTTTTCATTAGTTTCGCTCACTCTCGAAATCAAGCATTTTACAGCAGGTTGGAGCACCCTGTATCTCAGCACAGGAATAAGGTAGGGAAGAATTCAAATACTCATTTTGACTGCCTCCAGAAGTTAGATCAGATGGCCAATGCAATATGGTGCTAGGCCTTTCCCTTTAGGTTTTACCCCAACAATGTTTTCATTAGTTTCGCTCACTCTCGAAATCAAGCATTTTACAGCAGGTTGGAGCAGCCTGTATCTCAGCACAGGAATAAGGTAGGGAAGAATTCTAAGGATCATTTTGACTGCCTCCAGAAGTTAGATCAGATGGCCAATGCAATTTGGTGCTAGACCTTTCCCTTTAGGTTTTACCCCAACAATGTTTTCATTAGTTTCGCTCACTCTCGAAATCAAGCATTTTACAGCAGGTTGGAGCAGCCTGTATCTCAGCACAGGAATAAGGTAGGGAAGAATTCAAATACTCATTTTGACTGCCTCCAGAAGTTAGATCAGATGGCCAATGCAATTTGGTGCTAGGCCTTTCCCTTTAGGTTTTACCCCAACAATGTTTTCATTAGTTTCGCTCACTCTCGAAATCAAGCATTTTACAGCAGGTTGGAGCAGCCTGTATCTCAGCACAGGAATAAGGTAGGGAAGAATTCAAATACTCATTTTGGCTGCCTCCAGAAGTTAGATCAGATGGCAAATTGTATTTGGTGCTAGGCCTTTCCCTTTAGGTTTTACCCCAACAATGTTTTCATTAGTTTCGCTCACTCTCGAAATCAAGCATTTTACAGCAGGTTGGAGCACCCTGTATCTCAGCACAGGAATAAGGTAGGGAAGAATTCTAATACTCATTTTGACTGCCTCCAGAAGTTAGATCAGATGGCCAATGCAATTTGGTGCTAGACCTTTCCCTTTAGGTTTTACCCCAACAATGTTTTCATTAGTTTCGCTCACTCTCGAAATCAAGCATTTTACAGCAGGTTGGAGCAGCCTGTATCTCAGCACAGCAATAAGGTAGGGAAGAATTCAAATACTCATTTTGACTGCCTCCAGAAGTTAGATCAGATGGCAAATTGTATTTGGTGCTAGGTCTTTCCCTTTAGGTTTTACCCCAACAATGTTTTCATTAGTTTCGCTCACTCTCGAAATCCAGCATTTTACAGCAGGTTGGAGCAGCCTGTATCTCAGCACAGGAATAAGATAGGGAAGAATTCTAATACTCATTTTGACTGCCTCCAGAAGTTAGATCAGATGGCCAATGCAATTTGGTGCTAGGTCTTTCCCTTTAGGTTTTACCCCAACAATGTTTTCATTAGTTTCGCTCACTCTCGAAATCAAGCATTTTACAGCAGGTTGGAGCAGCCTGTATCTCAGCACAGCAATAAGGTAGGGAAGAATTCTAAGGATCATTTTGACTGCCTCCAGAAGTTAGATCAGATGGCAAATTGTATTTGGCGCTAGGTCTTTCCCTTTAGGTTTTACCCCAACAATGTTTTCATTAGTTTCGCTCACTCTCGAAATCAAGCATTTTACAGCAGGTTGGAGCACCCTGTATCTCAGCACAGGAATAAGGTAGGGAAGAATTCAAATACTCATTTTGACTCCTTCCAGAAGTTAGATCAGATGGCAAATTGTATTTGGTGATAGGTCTTTCCCTTTAGGTTTTACCCCAACAATGTTTTCATTAGTTTCGATCACTCTCGAAATCAAGCATTTTACAGCAGGTTGGAGCAGCCTGTATCTCAGCACAGGAATAAGGTAGGGAAGAATTCTAAGGATCATTTTGACTGCCTCCAGAAGTTAGATCAGATGGCGAATGCAATTTGGTGCTAGGTCTTTCCCTTTAGGTTTTACCCCAACAATGTTTTCATTAGTTTCGCTCACTCTCGAAATCAAGCATTTTACAGCAGGTTGGAGCACCCTGTATCTCAGCACAGGAATAAGGTAGGGAAGAATTCAAATACTCATTTTGACTGCCTCCAGAAGTTAGATCAGATGGCAAATAGTATTTGGTGCTAGGTCTTTCCCTTCAGCTTTTACACCAACAATGTTTTCATTAGTTTCGCTCACTCTCGAAATCAAGCATTTTACAGCAGGTTGGAGCAGCCTGTATCTCAGCACAGGAATAAGGTAGGGAAGAATTCCAAGGATAATTTTGACTGCCTCCAGAAGTTAGATCAGATGGCCAATGCAATTTGGTGCTAGGTCTTTCCCTTTAGGTTTTACCCCAACAATGTTTTCATTAGTTTCGCTCACTCTCGAAATCAAGCATTTTACAGCAGGTTGGAGCAGCCTGTACCTCAGCACAGGAATAAGGTAGGGAAGAATTCTAAGGATCATTTTGACTGCCTCCAGAAGTTAGATCAGATGGCAAATTGGATTTGGTGCTAGGTCTTTCCCTTTAGGTTTTACCCCAACAATGTTTTCATTAGTTTCGCTCACTCTCGAAATCAAGCATTTTACAGCAGGATGGAGCACCCTGTATCTCAGCACAGGAATAAGGTAGGGAAGAATTCTAATACTCATTTTGACTGCCTCCAGAAGTTAGATCAGATGGCCAATGCAATTTGGTGCTAGACCTTTCTCTTTAGGTTTTACCCCAACAATGTTTTCATTAGTTTCGCTCACTCTCGAAATCAAGCATTTTACAGCAGGTTGGAGCAGCCTGTATCTCAGCACAGGAATAAGGTAGGGAAGAATTCTAAGGATCATTTTGACTGCCTCCAAAAGTTAGATCAGATGGCAAATTGTATTTGGCGCTAGGTCTTTCCCTTTAGGTTTTACCCCAACAATGTTTTCATTAGTTTCGCTCACTCTCGAAATCAAGCATTTTACAGCAGGTTGGAGCAGCCTGTATCTCAGCACAGGAATAAGGTAGGGAAGAATTCAAATACTCATTTTGACTGCCTCCAGAAGTTAGATCAGATGGCAAATTGTATTTGGTGCTAGGTCTTTCCCTTTAGGTTTTACCCCAACAATGTTTTCATTAGTTTCGCTCACTCTCGAAATCAAGCATTTTACAGCAGGTTGGAGCAGCCTGTATCTCAGCACAGGAATAAGGTAGGGAAGAATTCTAATACTCATTTTGACTGCCTCCAGAAGTTAGATCAGATGGCCAAAGCAATTTGGTTCAAGACCTTTCTCTTTAGGTTTTACCCCAACAATGTTTTCATTAGTTTCGCTCACTCTCGAAATCAAGCATTTTACAGCAGGTTGGAGCAGCCTGTATCTCAGCACAGGAATAAGGTAGGGAAGAATTCTAAGGATCATTTTGACTGCCTCCAGAAGTTAGATCAGATGGCAAATTGTATTTGGCGCTAGGTCTTTCCCTTTAGGTTTTACCCCAACAATGTTTTCATTAGTTTCGCTCACTCTCGAAATCAAGCATTTTACAGCAGGTTGGAGCACCCTGTATCTCAGCACAGGAATAAGGTAGGGAAGAATTCAAATACTCATTTTGACTGCCTCCAGAAGTTAGATCAGATGGCCAATGCAATTTGGTGCTAGGCCTTTCCCTTTAGGTTTTACCCCAACAATGTTTTCATTAGTTTCGCTCACTCTCGAAATCAAGCATTTTACAGCAGGTTGGAGCAGCCTGTATCTCAGCACAGGAATAAGGTAGGGAAGAATTCAAATACTCATTTTGACTGCCTCCAGAAGTTAGATCAGATGGCCAATGCAATTTGGTGCTAGGCCTTTCCCTTTAGGTTTTACCCCAACAATGTTTTCATTAGTTTCGCTCACTCTCGAAATCAAGCATTTTACAGCAGGTTGGAGCAGCCTGTATCTCAGCACAGGAATAAGGTAGGGAAGAATTCAAATACTCATTTTGGCTGCCTCCAGAAGTTAGATCAGATGGCAAATTGTATTTGGTGCTAGGCCTTTCCCTTTAGGTTTTACCCCAACAATGTTTTCATTAGTTTCGCTCACTCTCGAAATCAAGCATTTTACAGCAGGTTGGAGCACCCTGTATCTCAGCACAGGAATAAGGTAGGGAAGAATTCTAATACTCATTTTGACTGCCTCCAGAAGTTAGATCAGATGGCCAATGCAATTTGGTGCTAGACCTTTCCCTTTAGGTTTTACCCCAACAATGTTTTCATTAGTTTCGCTCACTCTCGAAATCAAGCATTTTACAGCAGGTTGGAGCAGCCTGTATCTCAGCACAGCAATAAGGTAGGGAAGAATTCAAATACTCATTTTGACTGCCTCCAGAAGTTAGATCAGATGGCAAATTGTATTTGGTGCTAGGTCTTTCCCTTTAGGTTTTACCCCAACAATGTTTTCATTAGTTTCGCTCACTCTCGAAATCCAGCATTTTACAGCAGGTTGGAGCAGCCTGTATCTCAGCACAGGAATAAGATAGGGAAGAATTCTAATACTCATTTTGACTGCCTCCAGAAGTTAGATCAGATGGCCAATGCAATTTGGTGCTAGGTCTTTCCCTTTAGGTTTTACCCCAACAATGTTTTCATTAGTTTCGCTCACTCTCGAAATCAAGCATTTTACAGCAGGTTGGAGCAGCCTGTATCTCAGCACAGCAATAAGGTAGGGAAGAATTCTAAGGATCATTTTGACTGCCTCCAGAAGTTAGATCAGATGGCAAATTGTATTTGGCGCTAGGTCTTTCCCTTTAGGTTTTACCCCAACAATGTTTTCATTAGTTTCGCTCACTCTCGAAATCAAGCATTTTACAGCAGGTTGGAGCACCCTGTATCTCAGCACAGGAATAAGGTAGGGAAGAATTCAAATACTCATTTTGACTCCTTCCAGAAGTTAGATCAGATGGCAAATTGTATTTGGTGATAGGTCTTTCCCTTTAGGTTTTACCCCAACAATGTTTTCATTAGTTTCGATCACTCTCGAAATCAAGCATTTTACAGCAGGTTGGAGCAGCCTGTATCTCAGCACAGGAATAAGGTAGGGAAGAATTCTAAGGATCATTTTGACTGCCTCCAGAAGTTAGATCAGATGGCGAATGCAATTTGGTGCTAGGTCTTTCCCTTTAGGTTTTACCCCAACAATGTTTTCATTAGTTTCGCTCACTCTCGAAATCAAGCATTTTACAGCAGGTTGGAGCACCCTGTATCTCAGCACAGGAATAAGGTAGGGAAGAATTCAAATACTCATTTTGACTGCCTCCAGAAGTTAGATCAGATGGCAAATAGTATTTGGTGCTAGGTCTTTCCCTTCAGCTTTTACACCAACAATGTTTTCATTAGTTTCGCTCACTCTCGAAATCAAGCATTTTACAGCAGGTTGGAGCAGCCTGTATCTCAGCACAGGAATAAGGTAGGGAAGAATTCCAAGGATAATTTTGACTGCCTCCAGAAGTTAGATCAGATGGCCAATGCAATTTGGTGCTAGGTCTTTCCCTTTAGGTTTTACCCCAACAATGTTTTCATTAGTTTCGCTCACTCTCGAAATCAAGCATTTTACAGCAGGTTGGAGCAGCCTGTACCTCAGCACAGGAATAAGGTAGGGAAGAATTCTAAGGATCATTTTGACTGCCTCCAGAAGTTAGATCAGATGGCAAATTGGATTTGGTGCTAGGTCTTTCCCTTTAGGTTTTACCCCAACAATGTTTTCATTAGTTTCGCTCACTCTCGAAATCAAGCATTTTACAGCAGGATGGAGCACCCTGTATCTCAGCACAGGAATAAGGTAGGGAAGAATTCTAATACTCATTTTGACTGCCTCCAGAAGTTAGATCAGATGGCCAATGCAATTTGGTGCTAGACCTTTCTCTTTAGGTTTTACCCCAACAATGTTTTCATTAGTTTCGCTCACTCTCGAAATCAAGCATTTTACAGCAGGTTGGAGCAGCCTGTATCTCAGCACAGGAATAAGGTAGGGAAGAATTCTAAGGATCATTTTGACTGCCTCCAAAAGTTAGATCAGATGGCAAATTGTATTTGGCGCTAGGTCTTTCCCTTTAGGTTTTACCCCAACAATGTTTTCATTAGTTTCGCTCACTCTCGAAATCAAGCATTTTACAGCAGGTTGGAGCAGCCTGTATCTCAGCACAGGAATAAGGTAGGGAAGAATTCAAATACTCATTTTGACTGCCTCCAGAAGTTAGATCAGATGGCAAATTGTATTTGGTGCTAGGTCTTTCCCTTTAGGTTTTACCCCAACAATGTTTTCATTAGTTTCGCTCACTCTCGAAATCAAGCATTTTACAGCAGGTTGGAGCAGCCTGTATCTCAGCACAGGAATAAGGTAGGGAAGAATTCTAATACTCATTTTGACTGCCTCCAGAAGTTAGATCAGATGGCCAAAGCAATTTGGTTCAAGACCTTTCTCTTTAGGTTTTACCCCAACAATGTTTTCATTAGTTTCGCTCACTCTCGAAATCAAGCATTTTACAGCAGGTTGGAGCAGCCTGTATCTCAGCACAGGAATAAGGTAGGGAAGAATTCTAAGGATCATTTTGACTGCCTCCAGAAGTTAGATCAGATGGCAAATTGTATTTGGCGCTAGGTCTTTCCCTTTAGGTTTTACCCCAACAATGTTTTCATTAGTTTCGCTCACTCTCGAAATCAAGCATTTTACAGCAGGTTGGAGCACCCTGTATCTCAGCACAGGAATAAGGTAGGGAAGAATTCAAATACTCATTTTGACTGCCTCCAGAAGTTAGATCAGATGGCCAATGCAATTTGGTGCTAGGCCTTTCCCTTTAGGTTTTACCCCAACAATGTTTTCATTAGTTTCGCTCACTCTCGAAATCAAGCATTTTACAGCAGGTTGGAGCAGCCTGTATCTCAGCACAGGAATAAGGTAGGGAAGAATTCTAAGGATCATTTTGACTGCCTCCAGAAGTTAGATCAGATGGCCAATGCAATTTGGTGCTAGACCTTTCCCTTTAGGTTTTACCCCAACAATGTTTTCATTAGTTTCGCTCACTCTCGAAATCAAGCATTTTACAGCAGGTTGGAGCAGCCTGTATCTCAGCACAGGAATAAGGTAGGGAAGAATTCAAATACTCATTTTGACTGCCTCCAGAAGTTAGATCAGATGGCCAATGCAATTTGGTGCTAGGCCTTTCCCTTTAGGTTTTACCCCAACAATGTTTTCATTAGTTTCGCTCACTCTCGAAATCAAGCATTTTACAGCAGGTTGGAGCAGCCTGTATCTCAGCACAGGAATAAGGTAGGGAAGAATTCTAATACTCATTTTGACTGCCTCCAGAAGTTAGATCAGATGGCCAATGCAATTTGGTGCTAGACCTTTCCCTTTAGGTTTTACCCCAACAATGTTTTCATTAGTTTCGCTCACTCTCGAAATCAAGCATTTTACAGCAGGTTGGAGCAGCCTGTATCTCAGCACAGCAATTAGGTAGGGAAGAATTCAAATACTCATTTTGACTGCCTCCAGAAGTTAGATCAGATGGCAAATTGTATTTGGTGCTAGGTCTTTCCCTTTAGGTTTTACCCCAACAATGTTTTCATTAGTTTCGCTCACTCTCGAAATCCAGCATTTTACAGCAGGTTGGAGCAGCCTGTATCTCAGCACAGGAATAAGATAGGGAAGAATTCTAATACTCATTTTGACTGCCTCCAGAAGTTAGATCAGATGGCCAATGCAATTTGGTGCTAGGTCTTTCCCTTTAGGTTTTACCCCAACAATGTTTTCATTAGTTTCGCTCACTCTCGAAATCAAGCATTTTACAGCAGGTTGGAGCAGCCTGTATCTCAGCACAGCAATAAGGTAGGGAAGAATTCTAAGGATCATTTTGACTGCCTCCAGAAGTTAGATCAGATGGCAAATTGTATTTGGCGCTAGGTCTTTCCCTTTAGGTTTTACCCCAACAATGTTTTCATTAGTTTCGCTCACTCTCGAAATCAAGCATTTTACAGCAGGTTGGAGCAGCCTGTATCTCAGCACAGGAATAAGGTAGGGAAGAATTCAAATACTCATTTTGACTGCCTCCAGAAGTTAGATCAGATGGCAAATTGTATTTGGTGCTAGGTCTTTCCCTTTAGGTTTTACCCCAACAATGTTTTCATTAGTTTCGATCACTCTCGAAATCAAGCATTTTACAGCAGGTTGGAGCAGCCTGTATCTCAGCACAGGAATAAGGTAGGGAAGAATTCTAATACTCATTTTGACTGCCTCCAGAAGTTAGATCAGATGGCCAAAGCAATTTGGTTCAAGACCTTTCTCTTTAGGTTTTACCCCAACAATGTTTTCATTAGTTTCGCTCACTCTCGAAATCAAGCATTTTACAGCAGGTTGGAGCAGCCTGTATCTCAGCACAGGAATAAGGTAGGGAAGAATTCTAAGGATCATTTTGACTGCCTCCAGAAGTTAGATCAGATGGCAAATTGTATTTGGCGCTAGGTCTTTCCCTTTAGGTTTTACCCCAACAATGTTTTCATTAGTTTCGCTCACTCTCGAAATCAAGCATTTTACAGCAGGTTGGAGCACCCTGTATCTCAGCACAGGAATAAGGTAGGGAAGAATTCAAATACTCATTTTGACTGCCTCCAGAAGTTAGATCAGATGGCCAATGCAATTTGGTGCTAGGCCTTTCCCTTTAGGTTTTACCCCAACAATGTTTTCATTAGTTTCGCTCACTCTCGAAATCAAGCATTTTACAGCAGGTTGGAGCAGCCTGTATCTCAGCACAGGAATAAGGTAGGGAAGAATTCAAATACTCATTTTGACTGCCTCCAGAATTTAGATCAGATGGCCAATGCAATTTGGTGCTAGGCCTTTCCCTTTAGGTTTTACCCCAACAATGTTTTCATTAGTTTCGCTCACTCTCGAAATCAAGCATTTTACAGCAGGTTGGAGCAGCCTGTATCTCAGCACAGGAATAAGGTAGGGAAGAATTCAAATACTCATTTTGACTGCCTCCAGAAGTTAGATCAGATGGCCAATGCAATTTGGTGCTAGGCCTTTCCCTTTAGGTTTTACCCCAACAATGTTTTCATTAGTTTCGCTCACTCTCGAAATCAAGCATTTTACAGCAGGTTGGAGCAGCCTGTATCTCAGCACAGGAATAAGGTAGGGAAGAATTCAAATACTCATTTTGGCTGCCTCCAGAAGTTAGATCAGATGGCAAATTGTATTTGGTGCTAGGCCTTTCCCTTTAGGTTTTACCCCAACAATGTTTTCATTAGTTTCGCTCACTCTCGAAATCAAGCATTTTACAGCAGGTTGGAGCAGCCTGTATCTCAGCACAGGAATAAGGTAGGGAAGAATTCTAATACTCATTTTGACTGCCTCCAGAAGTTAGATCAGATGGCCAATGCAATTTGGTGCTAGACCTTTCCCTTTAGGTTTTACCCCAACAATGTTTTCATTAGTTTCGCTCACTCTCGAAATCAAGCATTTTACAGCAGGTTGGAGCAGCCTGTATCTCAGCACAGCAATAAGGTAGGGAAGAATTCAAATACTCATTTTGACTGCCTCCAGAAGTTAGATCAGATGGCAAATTGTATTTGGTGCTAGGTCTTTCCCTTTAGGTTTTACCCCAACAATGTTTTCATTAGTTTCGCTCACTCTCGAAATCCAGCATTTTACAGCAGGTTGGAGCAGCCTGTATCTCAGCACAGGAATAAGATAGGGAAGAATTCTAATACTCATTTTGACTGCCTCCAGAAGTTAGATCAGATGGCCAATGCAATTTGGTGCTAGGTCTTTCCCTTTAGGTTTTACCCCAACAATGTTTTCATTAGTTTCGCTCACTCTCGAAATCAAGCATTTTACAGCAGGTTGGAGCAGCCTGTATCTCAGCACAGCAATAAGGTAGGGAAGAATTCAAATACTCATTTTGACTGCCTCCAGAAGTTAGATCAGATGGCAAATTGTATTTGGTGCTAGGTCTTTCCCTTTAGGTTTTACCCCAACAATGTTTTCATTAGTTTCGCTCACTCTCGAAATCAAGCATTTTACAGCAGGTTGGAGCAGCCTGTATCTCAGCACAGGAATAAGGTAGGGAAGAATTCTAAGGATCATTTTGACTGCCTCCAGAAGTTAGATCAGATGGCCAATGCAATTTGGTGCTAGGCCTTTCCCTTTAGGTTTTACCCCAACAATGTTTTCATTAGTTTCGCTCACTCTCGAAATCCAGCATTTTACAGCAGGTTGGAGCACCCTGTATCTCAGCACAGGAATAAGGTAGGGAAGAATTCAAATACTCATTTTGACTGCCTCCAGAAGTTAGATCAGATGGCCAATGCAATTTGGTGCTAGGCCTTTCCCTTTAGGTTTTACCCCAACAATGTTTTCATTAGTTTCGATCACTCTCGAAATCAAGCATTTTACAGCAGGTTGGAGCAGCCTGTATCTCAGCACAGGAATAAGGTAGGGAAGAATTCAAATACTCATTTTGACTGCCTCCAGAAGTTAGATTAGATGGCCAATGCAATTTGGTGCTAGGCCTTTCCCTTTAGGTTTTACCCCAACAATGTTTTCATTAGTTTCGCTCACTCTCGAAATCAAGCATTTTACAGCAGGTTGGAGCAGCCTGTATCTCAGCACAGGAATAAGGTAGGGAAGAATTCAAATACTCATTTTGACTGCCTCCAGAAGTTAGATCAGATGGCCAATGAAATTTGGTGCTAGGTCTTTCCCTTTAGGTTTTACCCCAACAATGTTTTCATTAGTTTCGCTCACTCTCGAAATCAAGCATTTTACAGCAGGTTGGAGCAGCCTGTATCTCAGCACAGGAATAAGGTAGGGAAGAATTCAAATACTCATTTTGACTACCTCCAGAAGTTAGATCAGATGGCCAATGCAATTTGGTGCTAGGCCTTTCCCTTTAGGTTTTACCCCAACAATGTTTTCATTAGTTTCGCTCACTCTCGAAATCAAGCATTTTACAGCAGGTTGGAGCAGCCTGTATCTCAGCACAGGAATAAGGTAGGGAAGAATTCTAATACTCATTTTGACTGCCTCCAGAAGTTAGATCAGATGGCCAATGCAATTTGGTGCTAGGCCTTTCCCTTTAGGTTTTACCCCAACAATGTTTTCATTAGTTTCGCTCACTCTCGAAATCAAGCATTTTACAGCAGGTTGGAGCAGCCTGTATCTCAGCACAGGAATAAGGTAGGGAAGAATTCTAAGGATCATTTTGACTGCCTCCAGAAGTTAGATCAGATGGCCAATGCAATTTAGTGCTAGGCCTTTCCCTTTAGGTTTTACCCCAACAATGTTTTCATTAGTTTCGCTCACTCTCGAAATCAAGCATTTTACAGCAGGTTGGAGCAGCCTGTATCTCAGCACAGGAATAAGGTAGGGAAGAATTCAAATACTCATTTTGACTGCCTCCAGAAGTTAGATCAGATGGCCAATGGAATTTAGTGCTAGGCCTTTCCCTTTAGGTTTTACCCCAAAAATGTTTTCATTAGTTTCGCTCACTCTCGAAATCAAGCATTTTACAGCAGGTTGGAGCAGCCTGTATCTCAGCACAGGAATAAGGTAGGGAAGAATTCTAAGGATCATTTTGACTGCCTCCAGAAGTTAGATCAGATGGCAAATTGGATTTGGTGCTAGGCCTTTCCCTTTAGGTTTTACCCCAACAATGTTTTCATTAGTTTCGATCACTCTCGAAATCAAGCATTTTACAGCAGGTTGGAGCAGCCTGTATCTCAGCACAGCAATAAGGTAGGGAAGAATTCAAATACTCATTTTGACTGCCTCCAGAAGTTAGATCAGATGGCAAATTGTATTTGGTGCTAGGTCTTTCCCTTTAGGTTTTACCCCAACAATGTTTTCATTAGTTTCGCTCACTCTCGAAATCAAGCATTTTACAGCAGGTTGGAGCAGCCTGTATCTCAGCACAGGAATAAGGTAGGGAAGAATTCAAATACTCATTTTGACTGCCTCCAGAAGTTAGATTAGATGGCCAATGCAATTTGGTGCTAGGCCTTTCCCTTTAGGTTTTACCCCAACAATGTTTTCATTAGTTTCGCTCACTCTCGAAATCAAGCATTTTACAGCAGGTTGGAGCAGCCTGTATCTCAGCACAGGAATAAGGTAGGGAAGAATTCAAATACTCATTTTGACTGCCTCCAGAAGTTAGATCAGATGGCCAATGCAATTTGGTGCTAGGTCTTTCCCTTTAGGTTTTACCCCAACAATGTTTTCATTAGTTTCGCTCACTCTCGAAATCAAGCATTTTACAGCAGGTTGGAGCAGCCTGTATCTCAGCACAGGAATAAGGTAGGGAAGAATTCTAAGGATCATTTTGACTGCCTCCAGAAGTTAGATCAGATGGCCAATGCAATTTGGTGCTAGGCCTTTCCCTTTAGGTTTTACCCCAACAATGTTTTCATTAGTTTCGCTCACTCTCGAAATCAAGCATTTTACAGCAGGTTGGAGCAGCCTGTATCTCAGCACAGGAATAAGGTAGGGAAGAATTCTAAGGATCATTTTGACTGCCTCCAGAAGTTAGATCAGATGGCCAATGGAATTTGGTGCTAGGCCTTTCCCTTTAGGTTTTACCCCAACAATGTTTTCATTAGTTTCGCTCACTCTCGAAATCAAGCATTTTACAGCAGGTTGGAGCACCCTGTATCTCAGCACAGGAATAAGGTAGGGAAGAATTCAAATACTCATTTTGACTGCCTCCAGAAGTTAGATCAGATGGCAAATTGTATTTGGTGCTAGGTCTTTCCCTTTAGGTTTTACCCCAACAATGTTTTCATTAGTTTCGCTCACTCTCGAAATCAAGCATTTTACAGCAGGTTGGAGCAGCCTGTATCTCAGCACAGGAATAAGGGAGGGAAGAATTCAAATACTCATTTTGACTGCCTCCAGAAGTTAGATCAGATGGCAAATTGTATTTGGTGCTAGGTCTTTCCCTTTAGGTTTTACCCCAACAATGTTTTCATTAGTTTCGCTCACTCTCGAAATCAAGCATTTTACAGCAGGTTGGAGCAGCCTGTATCTCCGCACAGGAATAAGGTAGGGAAGAATTCTAAGGATCATTTTGACTGCCTCCAGAAGTTAGATCAGATGGCAAATTGGATTTGGTGCTAGGTCTTTCCCTTTAGGTTTTACCCCAACAATGTTTTCATTAGTTTCGCTCACTCTCGAAATCAAGCATTTTACAGCAGGTTGGAGCAGCCTGTATCTCAGCACAGGAATAAGGTAGGGAAGAATTCTAATACTCATTTTGACTGCCTCCAGAAGTTAGATCAGATGGCCAATGCAATTTGGTGCTAGGCCTTTCCCTTTAGGTTTTACCCCAACAATGTTTTCATTAGTTTCGCTCACTCTCGAAATCAAGCATTTTACAGCAGGTTGGAGCAGCCTGTATCTCAGCACAGGAATAAGGTAGGGAAGAATTCTAAGGATCATTTTGACTGCCTCCAGAAGTTAGATCAGATGGCAAATTGGATTTGGTGCTAGGTCTTTCCCTTTAGGTTTTACCCCAACAATGTTTTCATTAGTTTCGCTCACTCTCGAAATCAAGCATTTTACAGCAGGTTGGAGCAGCCTGTATCTCAGCACAGGAATAAGGTAGGGAAGAATTCTAAGGATCATTTTGACTGCCTCCAGAAGTTAGATCAGATGGCCAATGCAATTTGGTGCTAGGCCTTTCCCTTTAGGTTTTACCCCAAAAAATGTTTTCATTAGTTTCGCTCACTCTCGAAATCAAGCATTTTACAGCAGGTTGGAGCAGCCTGTATCTCAGCACAGCAATAAGGTAGGGAAGAATTCAAATACTCATTTTGACTGCCTCCAGAAGTTAGATCAGATGGCAAATTGTATTTGGTGCTAGGTCTTTCCCTTTAGGTTTTACCCCAACAATGTTTTCATTAGTTTCACTCACTCTCGAAATCCAGCATTTTACAGCAGGTTGGAGCACCCTGTATCTCAGCACAGGAATAAGATAGGGAAGAATTCTAATACTCATTTTGACTGCCTCCAGAAGTTAGATCAGATGGCCAATGCAATTTGGTGCTAGGTCTTTCCCTTTAGGTTTTACCCCAACAATGTTTTCATTAGTTTCGCTCACTCTCGAAATCAAGCATTTTACAGCAGGTTGGAGCAGCCTGTATCTCAGCACAGCAATAAGGTAGGGAAGAATTCAAATACTCATTTTGACTGCCTCCAGAAGTTAGATCAGATGGCAAATTGTATTTGGTGCTAGGTCTTTCCCTTTAGGTTTTACCCCAACAATGTTTTCATTAGTTTCGCTCACTCTCGAAATCAAGCATTTTACAGCAGGTTGGAGCAGCCTGTATCTCAGCACAGGAATAAGGTAGGGAAGAATTCTAAGGATCATTTTGACTGCCTCCAGAAGTTAGATCTGATGGCCAATGCAATTTGGTGCTAGGCCTTTCCCTTTAGGTTTTACCCCAACAATGTTTTCATTAGTTTCGCTCACTCTCGAAATCAAGCATTTTACAGCAGGTTGGAGCAGCCTGTATCTCAGCACAGGAATAAGGTAGGGAAGAATTCAAATACTCATTTTGACTGCCTCCAGAAGTTAGATTAGATGGCCAATGCAATTTGGTGCTAGGCCTTTCCCTTTAGGTTTTACCCCAACAATGTTTTCATTAGTTTCGCTCACTCTCGAAATCAAGCATTTTACAGCAGGTTGGAGCAGCCTGTATCTCAGCACAGGAATAAGGTAGGGAAGAATTCTAAGGATCATTTTGACTGCCTCCAGAAGTTAGATCAGATGGCCAATGTGATTTGGTGCTAGGCCTTTCCCTTTAGGTTTTACCCCAACAATGTTTTCATTAGTTTCGCTCACTCTCGAAATCAAGCATTTTACAGCAGGTTGGAGCAGCCTGTATCTCAGCACAGGAATAAGGTAGGGAAGAATTCAAATACTCATTTTGACTGCCTCCAGAAGTTAGATCAGATGGCCAATGCAATTTGGTGCTAGGCCTTTCCCTTTAGGTTTAACCCCAACAATATTTTCATTAGTTTCGCTCACTCTCGAAATCAAGCATTTTACAGCAGGTTGGAGCAGCCTGTATCTCAGCACAGGAATAAGGTAGGGAAGAATTCAAATACTCATTTTGACTGCCTCCAGAAGTTAGATCAGATGGCCAATGGAATTGGTGCTAGGCCTTTCCCTTTAGGTTTTACCCCAACAATGTTTTCATTAGTTTCGCTCACTCTCGAAATCAAGCATTTTACAGCAGGTTGGAGCAGCCTGTATCTCAGCACAGGAATAAGGTAGGAAGAATTCAAATACTCATTTTGACTGCCCTCCAGAAGTTAGATCAGATGGCAAATTGTATTTGGTGCTAGGTCTTTCCCTTTAGGTTTTACCCCAACAATGTTTTCATTAGTTTCGCTCACTCTCGAAATCAAGCATTTTACAGCAGGTTGGAGCAGCCTGTATCTCAGCACAGGAATAAGGGAGGGAAGAATTCAAATACTCATTTTGACTGCCTCCAGAAGTTAGATCAGATGGCAAATTGTATTTGGTGCTAGGTCTTTCCCTTTAGGTTTTACCCCCAACAATGTTTTCATTAGTTTCGCTCACTCTCGAAATCAAGCATTTTACAGCAGGTTGGAGCAGCCTGTATCTCCGCACAGGAATAAGGTAGGGAAGAATTCTAAGGATCATTTTGACTGCCTCCAGAAGTTAGATCAGATGGCAAATTGGATTTGGTGCTAGGTCTTTCCCTTTAGGTTTTACCCCAACAATGTTTTCATTAGTTTCGCTCACTCTCGAAATCAAGCATTTTACAGCAGGTTGGAGCAGCCTGTATCTCAGCACAGGAATAAGGTAGGGAAGAATTCTAATACTCATTTTGACTGCCTCCAGAAGTTAGATCAGATGGCCAATGCAATTCGGTACTAGGCCTTTCCCTTTAGGTTTTACCCCAACAATGTTTTCATTAGTTTCGCTCACTCTCGAAATCAAGCATTTTACAGCAGGTTGGAGCAGCCTGTATCTCAGCACAGGAATAAGGTAGGGAAGAATTCTAAGGATCATTTTGACTGCCTCCAGAAGTTAGATCAGATGGCAAATTGGATTTGGTGCTAGGTCTTTCCCTTTAGGTTTTACCCCAACAATGTTTTCATTAGTTTCGCTCACTCTCGAAATCAAGCATTTTACAGCAGGTTGGAGCAGCCTGTATCTCAGCACAGGAATAAGGTAGGGAAGAATTCTAAGGATCATTTTGACTGCCTCCAGAAGTTAGATCAGATGGCCAATGCAATTTGGTGCTAGGCCTTTCCCTTTAGGTTTTACCCCAAAAATGTTTTCATTAGTTTCGCTCACTCTCGAAATCAAGCATTTTACAGCAGGTTGGAGCAGCCTGTATCTCAGCACAGCAATAAGGTAGGGAAGAATTCAAATACTCATTTTGACTGCCTCCAGAAGTTAGATCAGATGGCAAATTGTATTTGGTGCTAGGTCTTTCCCTTTAGGTTTTACCCCAACAATGTTTTCATTAGTTTCGCTCACTCTCGAAATCCAGCATTTTACAGCAGGTTGGAGCACCCTGTATCTCAGCACAGGAATAAGATAGGGAAGAATTCTAATACTCATTTTGACTGCCTCCAGAAGTTAGATCAGATGGCAAATTGTATTTGGTGCTAGGTCTTTCCCTTTAGGTTTTACCCCAACAATGTTTTCATTAGTTTCGCTCACTCTCGAAATCAAGCATTTTACAGCAGGTTGGAGCAGCCTGTATCTCCGCACAGGAATAAGGTAGGGAAGAATTCTAAGGATCATTTTGACTGCCTCCAGAAGTTAGATCAGATGGCAAATTGGATTTGGTGCTAGGTCTTTCCCTTTAGGTTTTACCCCAACAATGTTTTCATTAGTTTCGCTCACTCTCGAAATCAAGCATTTTACAGCAGGTTGGAGCAGCCTGTATCTCAGCACAGGAATAAGGTAGGGAAGAATTCTAATACTCATTTTGACTGCCTCCAGAAGTTAGATCAGATGGCCAATGCAATTTGGTGCTAGGCCTTTCCCTTTAGGTTTTACCCCAAAAATGTTTTCATTAGTTTCGCTCACTCTTGAAATCAAGCATTTTACAGCAGGTTGGAGCAGCCTGTATCTCAGCACAGCAATAAGGTAGGGAAGAATTCTAAGGATCATTTTGACTGCCTCCAGAAGTTAGATCAGATGGCAAATTGGATTTGGTGCTAGGTCTTTCCCTTTAGGTTTTACCCCAACAATGTTTTCATTAGTTTCGCTCACTCTCGAAATCAAGCATTTTACAGCAGGTTGGAGCAGCCTGTATCTCAGCACAGGAATAAGGTAGGGAAGAATTCTAAGGATCATTTTGACTGCCTCCAGAAGTTAGATCAGATGGCCAATGCAATTTGGTGCTAGGCCTTTCCCTTTAGGTTTTACCCCAAAAATGTTTTCATTAGTTTCGCTCACTCTCGAAATCAAGCATTTTACAGCAGGTTGGAGCAGCCTGTATCTCAGCACAGCAATAAGGTAGGGAAGAATTCAAATACTCATTTTGACTGCCTCCAGAAGTTAGATCAGATGGCAAATTGTATTTGGTGCTAGGTCTTTCCCTTTAGGTTTTACCCCAACAATATTTTCATTAGTTTCGCTCACTCTCGAAATCCAGCATTTTACAGCAGGTTGGAGCACCCTGTATCTCAGCACAGGAATAAGATAGGGAAGAATTCTAATACTCATTTTGACTGCCTCCAGAAGTTAGATCAGATGGCCAATGCAATTTGGTGCTAGGTCTTTCCCTTTAGGTTTTACCCCAACAATGTTTTCATTAGTTTCGCTCACTCTCGAAATCAAGCATTTTACAGCAGGTTGGAGCAGCCTGTATCTCAGCACAGGAATAAGGTAGGGAAGAATTCAAATACTCATTTTGACTGCCTCCAGAAGTTAGATCAGATGGCAAATTGTATTTGGTGCTAGGTCTTTCCCTTTAGGTTTTACCCCAACAATGTTTTCATTAGTTTCGCTCACTCTCGAAATCAAGCATTTTACAGCAGGTTGGAGCAGCCTGTATCTCAGCACAGGAATAAGGTAGGGAAGAATTCTAAGGATCATTTTGACTGCCTCCAGAAGTTAGATCTGATGGCCAATGCAATTTGGTGCTAGGCCTTTCCCTTTAGGTTTTACCCCAACAATGTTTTCATTAGTTTCGCTCACTCTCGAAATCAAGCATTTTACAGCAGGTTGGAGCAGCCTGTATCTCAGCACAGGAATAAGGTAGGGAAGAATTCAAATACTCATTTTGACTGCCTCCAGAAGTTAGATCAGATGGCCAATGCAATTTGGTGCTAGGCCTTTCCCTTTAGGTTTTACCCCAACAATGTTTTCATTAGTTTCGATCACTCTCGAAATCAAGCATTTTACAGCAGGTTGGAGCAGCCTGTATCTCAGCACAGGAATAAGGTAGGGAAGAATTCAAATACTCATTTTGACTGCCTCCAGAAGTTAGATTAGATGGCCAATGCAATTTGGTGCTAGGCCTTTCCCTTTAGGTTTTACCCCAACAATGTTTTCATTAGTTTCGCTCACTCTCGAAATCAAGCATTTTACAGCAGGTTGGAGCAGCCTGTATCTCAGCACAGGAATAAGGTAGGGAAGAATTCAAATACTCATTTTGACTGCCTCCAGAAGTTAGATCAGATGGCCAATGCAATTTGGTGCTAGGTCTTTCCCTTTAGGTTTTACCCCAACAATGTTTTCATTAGTTTCGCTCACTCTCGAAATCAAGCATTTTACAGCAGGTTGGAGCAGCCTGTATCTCAGCACAGCAATAAGGTAGGGAAGAATTCAAATACTCATTTTGACTGCCTCCAGAAGTTAGATCAGATGGCAAATTGTATTTGGTGCTAGGTCTTTCCCTTTAGGTTTTACCCCAACAATGTTTTCATTAGTTTCGCTCACTCTCGAAATCAAGCATTTTACAGCAGGTTGGAGCAGCCTGTATCTCAGCACAGGAATAAGGTAGGGAAGAATTCAAATACTCATTTTGACTGCCTCCAGAAGTTAGATCAGATGGCCAATGCAATTTGGTGCTAGGCCTTTCCCTTTAGGTTTTACCCCAACAATGTTTTCATTAGTTTCGCTCACTCTCGAAATCAAGCATTTTACAGCAGGTTGGAGCAGCCTGTATCTCAGCACAGGAATAAGGTAGGGAAGAATTCAAATACTCATTTTGACTGCCTCCAGAAGTTAGATCAGATGGCCAATGCAATTTGGTGCTAGGTCTTTCCCTTTAGGTTTTACCCCAACAATGTTTTCATTAGTTTCGCTCACTCTCGAAATCAAGCATTTTACAGCAGGTTGGAGCAGCCTGTATCTCAGCACAGGAATAAGGTAGGGAAGAATTCAAATACTCATTTTGACTACCTCCAGAAGTTAGATCAGATGGCCAATGCAATTTGGTGCTAGGCCTTTCCCTTTAGGTTTTACCCCAACAATGTTTTCATTAGTTTCGCTCACTCTCGAAATCAAGCATTTTACAGCAGGTTGGAGCAGCCTGTATCTCAGCACAGGAATAAGGTAGGGAAGAATTCTAAGGATCATTTTGACTGCCTCCAGAAGTTAGATCAGATGGCCAATGCAATTTGGTGCTAGGCCTTTCCCTTTAGGTTTTACCCCAACAATGTTTTCATTAGTTTCGCTCACTCTCGAAATCAAGCATTTTACAGCAGGTTGGAGCAGCCTGTATCTCAGCACAGGAATAAGGTAGGGAAGAATTCTAAGGATCATTTTGACTGCCTCCAGAAGTTAGATCAGATGGCAAATTGGATTTGGTGCTAGGCCTTTCCCTTTAGGTTTTACCCCAACAATGTTTTCATTAGTTTCGATCACTCTCGAAATCAAGCATTTTACAGCAGGTTGGAGCAGCCTGTATCTCAGCACAGGAATAAGGTAGGGAAGAATTCAAATACTCATTTTGACTGCCTCCAGAAGTTAGATCAGATGGCAAATTGTATTTGGTGCTAGGTCTTTCCCTTTAGGTTTTACCCCAACAATGTTTTCATTAGTTTCGCTCACTCTCGAAATCAAGCATTTTACAGCAGGTTGGAGCAGCCTGTATCTCAGCACAGGAATAAGGTAGGTAAGAATTCAAATACTCATTTTGACTGCCTCCAGAAGTTAGATCAGATGGCAAATTGTATTTGGTGCTAGGTCTTTCCCTTTAGGTTTTACCCCAACAATGTTTTCATTAGTTTCGCTCACTCTCGAAATCAAGCATTTTACAGCAGGTTGGAGCAGCCTGTATCTCAGCACAGGAATAAGGTAGGGAAGAATTCTAAGGATCATTTTGACTGCCTCCAGAAGTTAGATCAGATGGCCAATGCAATTTGGTGCTAGGCCTTTCCCTTTAGGTTTTACCCCAACAATGTTTTCATTAGTTTCGCTCACTCTCGAAATCAAGCATTTTACAGCAGGTTGGAGCAGCCTGTATCTCAGCACAGGAATAAGGTAGGGAAGAATTCAAATACTCATTTTGACTGCCTCCAGAAGTTAGATCAGATGGCCAATGCAATTTGGTGCTAGGCCTTTCCCTTTAGGTTTTACCCCAACAATGTTTTCATTAGTTTCGATCACTCTCGAAATCAAGCATTTTACAGCAGGTTGGAGCAGCCTGTATCTCAGCACAGGAATAAGGTAGGGAAGAATTCAAATACTCATTTTGACTGCCTCCAGAAGTTAGATTAGATGGCCAATGCAATTTGGTGCTAGGCCTTTCCCTTTAGGTTTTACCCCAACAATGTTTTCATTAGTTTCGCTCACTCTCGAAATCAAGCATTTTACAGCAGGTTGGAGCAGCCTGTATCTCAGCACAGGAATAAGGTAGGGAAGAATTCAAATACTCATTTTGACTGCCTCCAGAAGTTAGATCAGATGGCCAATGCAATTTAGTGCTAGGCCTTTCCCTTTAGGTTTTACCCCAACAATGTTTTCATTAGTTTCGCTCACTCTCGAAATCAAGCATTTTACAGCAGGTTGGAGCAGCCTGTATCTCAGCACAGGAATAAGGTAGGGAAGAATTCAAATACTCATTTTGACTGCCTCCAGAAGTTAGATCAGATGGCAAATTGTATTTGGTGCTAGGTCTTTCCCTTTAGGTTTTACCCCAACAATGTTTTCATTAGTTTCGCTCACTCTCGAAATCAAGCATTTTACAGCAGGTTGGAGCAGCCTGTATCTCAGCACAGGAATAAGGTAGGGAAGAATTCTAAGGATCATTTTGACTGCCTCCAGAAGTTAGATCAGATGGCAAATTGGATTTGGTGCTAGGTCTTTCCCTTTAGGTTTTACCCCAACAATGTTTTCATTAGTTTCGCTCACTCTCGAAATCAAGCATTTTACAGCAGGTTGGAGCAGCCTGTATCTCAGCACAGGAATAAGGTAGGGAAGAATTCAAATACTCATTTTGACTGCCTCCAGAAGTTAGATCAGATGGCCAATGCAATTTGGTGCTAGGCCTTTCCCTTTAGGTTTTACCCCAACAATGTTTTCATTAGTTTCGCTCACTCTCGAAATCAAGCATTTTACAGCAGGTTGGAGCAGCCTGTATCTCAGCACAGGAATAAGGTAGGGAAGAATTCTAAGGATCATTTTGACTGCCTCCAGAAGTTAGATCAGATGGCCAATGCAATTTGGTGCTAGGCCTTTCCCTTTAGGTTTTTCGTCAACAGTGTTTTCATTAGTTTTGATTACTCTCGAAATCAAGCAATTTACAGCAGGTTGAGCAGCCTGTATCTCAGCACAGGAATAAGGTAGGGAAGAATTCAAATACTCATTTTGACTGCCTCCAGAAGTTAGATCAGATGGCAAATTGTATTTGGTGCTAGGTCTTTCCCTTTAGGTTTTAGCCCAACAATGTTTTCATTAGTTTCGCTCACTCTCGAAATCAAGCATTTTACAGCAGGTTGGAGCAGCCTGTATCTCAGCACAGGAATAAGGTAGGGAAGAATTCAAATACTCATTTTGACTGCCTCCAGAAGTTAGATCAGATGGCAAATTGTATTTGGTGCTAGGTCTTTCCCTTTAGGTTTTAGCCCAACAATGTTTTCATTAGCTTCGCTCACTCTCGAAATCAAGCATTTTACAGCAGGTTGGAGCAGCCTGTATCTCAGCACAGGAATAAGGTAGGGAAGAATTCTAAGGATCATTTTGACTGCCTCCAGAAGTTAGATCAGATGGCCAGTGCAATTTGGTCCTAGGCCTTTTCCTTTAGGTTTTACCCCAACAATGTTTTCATTAGTTTCGCTCACTCTCGAAATCAAGCATTTTACAGCAGGTTGGAGCAGCCTGTATCTCAGCACAGGAATAAGGTAGGGAAGAATTCAAATACTCATTTTGACTGCCTCCAGAAGTTAGATCAGATGGCAAATTGTATTTGGTGCTAGGTCTTTCCCTTTAGGTTTTACCCCAACAATGTTTTCATTAGTTTCGCTCACTCTCGAAATCAAGCATTTTACAGCAGGTTGGAGCAGCCTGTATCTCAGCACAGGAATAAGGTAGGGAAGAATTCAAATACTCATTTTGACTGCCTCCAGAAGTTAGATCAGATGGCAAATTGTATTTGGTGCTAGGCCTTTCCCTTTAGGTTTTACCCCAACAATGTTTTCATTAGTTTCGCTCACTCTCGAAATCAAGCATTTTACAGCAGGTTGGAGCAGCCTGTATCTCAGCACAGGAATAAGGTAGGGAAGAATTCTAAGGATCATTTTGACTGCCTCCAGAAGTTAGATCAGATGGCCAATGCAATTTGGTCCTAGGCCTTTGCCTTTAGGTTTTACCCCAACAATGTTTTCATTAGTTTCGCTCACTCTCGAAATCAAGCATTTTACCGCAGGTTGGAGCAGCCTGTATCTCAGCACAGGAATAAGGTAGGGAAGAATTCAAATACTCATTTTGACTGCCTCCAGAAGTTAGATCAGATGGCAAATTGTATTTGGTGCTAGGCCTTTCCATTTAGGTTTTACCCCAACAATGTTTTCATTAGTTTCGCTCACTCTCGAAATCAAGCATTTTACAGCAGGTTGGAGCAGCCTGTATCTCAGCACAGGAATAAGGTAGGGAAGAATTCAAATACTCATTTTGACTGCCTCCAGAAGTTAGATCAGATGGCCAATGCAATTTGGTGCTAGGCCTTTCCCTTTAGGTTTTACCCCAACAATGTTTTCATTAGTTTCGCTCACTCTCGAAATCAAGCATTTTACAGCAGGTTGGAGCAGCCTGTATCTCAGCACAGGAATAAGGTAGGGAAGAATTCTAAGGATCATTTTGACTGCCTCCAGAATTTAGATCAGATGGCCAATGCAATTTGGTGCTAGGCCTTTCCCTTTAGGTTTTACCCCAACAATGTTTTCATTAGTTTCGCTCACTCTCGAAATCAAGCATTTTACAGCAGGTTGGAGCAGCCTGTATCTCAGCACAGGAATAAGGTAGGGAAGAATTCTAAGGATCATTTTGACTGCCTCCAGAAGTTAGATCAGATGGCCAATGCAATTTAGTGCTAGGCCTTTCCCTTTAGGTTTTACCCCAACAATGTTTTCATTAGTTTCGCTCACTCTCGAAATCAAGCATTTTACAGCAGGTTGGAGCAGCCTGTATCTCAGCACAGGAATAAGGTAGGGAAGAATTCAAATACTCATTTTGACTGCCTCCAGAAGTTAAATCAGATGGCAAATTGTATTTGGTGCTAGGTCTTTCCCTTTAGTTTTTACCCCAACAGTGTTTTCATTAGTTTCGCTCACTCCCGAAATCAAGCATTTTACAGCAGGTTGGAGCAGCCTGTATCTCAGCACAGAAATAAGGTAGGGAAGAATTCTAAGGATCATTTTGACTGCCTCCAGAAGTTAGATCAGATGGCCAATGCAATTTGGTGCTAGGCCTTTCCCTTTAGGTTTTACCCCAACAATGTTTTCATTAGTTTCGCTCACTCTCGAAATCAAGCATTTTACAGCAGGTTGGAGCAGCCTGTATCTCAGCACAGGAATAAGGTAGGGAAGAATTCTAAGGATCATTTTGACTGCCTCCAGAAGTTAGATCAGATGGCCAATGTGATTTGGTTCTAGGCCTTTCCCTTTAGGTTTTACCCCAACAATGTTTTCATTAGTTTCGCTCACTCTCGAAATCAAGCATTTTACAGCAGGTTGGAGCAGCCTGTATCTCAGCACAGGAATAAGGTAGGGAAGAATTCAAATACTCATTTTGACTGCCTCCAGAAGTTAGATCAGATGGCCAATGCAATTTGGTGCTAGGCCTTTCCCTTTAGGTTTTACCCCAACAATGTTTTCATTAGTTTCGCTCACTCTCGAAATCAAGCATCTTACAGCAGGTTGGAGCAGCCTGTATCTCAGCACAGGAATAAGGTAGGGGAGAATTCTAAGGATCATTTTGACTGCCTCCAGAAGTTAGATCGGATGGCCAATGCAATTTAGTGCTAGGCCTTTCCCTTTAGGTTTTACCCCAACAATGTTTTCATTAGTTTCGCTCACTCTCGAAATCAAGCATTTTACAGCAGGTTGGAGCAGCCTGTATCTCAGCACAGGAATAAGGTAGGGAAGAATTCAAATACTCATTTTGACTGCCTCCAGAAGTTAGATCAGATGGCCAATGCAATTTGGTGCTAGGCCTTTCCCTTTAGGTTTTACCCCAACAATGTTTTCATTAGTTTCGCTCACTCTCGAAATCAAGCATTTTACAGCAGGTTGGAGCAGCCTGTATCTCAGCACAGGAATAAGGTAGGGAAGAATTCCAATACTCATTTTGAATGCCTCCAGAAGTTAGATTAGATGGCCAATGCAATTTGGTGCTAGGCCTTTCCCTTTAGGTTTTACCCCAACAATGTTTTCATTAGTTTCGCTCACTCTCGAAATCAAGCATTTTACAGCAGGTTGGAGCAGCCTGTATCTCAGCACAGGAATAAGGTAGGGAAGAATTCTAAGGATCATTTTGACTGCCTCCAGAAGTTAGATCAGATTGCCAATGCAATTTGGTGCTAGGCCTTTCCCTTTAGGTTTTACCCCAACAATGTTTTCATTAGTTTCGCTCACTCTCGAAATCAAGCATTTTACAGCAGGTTGGAGCAGCCTGTATCTCAGCACAGGAATAAGGTAGGGAAGAATTCTAAGGATCATTTTGACTGCCTCCAGAAGTTAGATCAGATGGCAAATTGGATTTGGTGCTAGGTCTTTCCCTTTAGGTTTTACCCCAACAATGTTTTCATTAGTTTCGCTCACTCTCGAAATCAAGCATTTTACAGCAGGTTGGAGCAGCCTGTATCTCAGCACAGGAATAAGGTAGGGAAGAATTCTAAGGATCATTTTGACTGCCTCCAGAAGTTAGATCAGATGGCAAATTGTATTTGGTGCTAGGTCTTTCCCTTCAGGTTTTACCCCAACAATGTTTTCATTAGTTTCGCTCACTCTCGAAATCAAGCATTTTACAGCAGGTTGGAGCAGCCTGTATCTCAGCACAGGAATAAGGTAGGGAAGAAATCTAAGGATCATTTTGACTGCCTCCAGAAGTTAGATCAGATGGCAAATTGGATTTGGTGCTAGGCCTTTCCCTTTAGGTTTTACCCCAACAATGTTTTCATTAGTTTCGATCACTCTCGAAATCAAGCATTTTACAGCAGGTTGGAGCAGCCTGTATCTCAGCACAGGAATAAGGTAGGGAAGAATTCAAATACTCATTTTGACTGCCTCCAGAAGTTAGATCAGATGGCCAATGCAATTTGGTGCTAGGCCTTTCCCTTTAGGTTTTACCCCAACAATGTTTTCATTAGTTTCGCTCACTCTCGAAATCAAGCATTTTACAGCAGGTTGGAGCAGCCTGTATCTCAGCACAGGAATAAGGTAGGGAAGAATTCTAAGGATCATTTTGACTGCCTCCAGAAGTTAGATCAGATGGCAAATTGGATTTGGTGCTAGGTCTTTCCCTTTAGGTTTTACCCCAACAATGCTTTCATTAGTTTCACTCACTCTCGAAATCAAGCATTTTAGAGCAGGTTGGAGCAGCCTGTATCTCAGCACAGGAATAAGGTAGGGAAGAATTCTAAGGATCATTTTGACTGCCTCCAGAAGTTAGATCAGATGGCCAATGCAATTTAGTGCTAGGCCTTTCCCTTTAGGTTTTACCCCAACAATGTTTTCATTAGTTTTGCTCACTCTCGAAATCAAGCATTTTACAGCAGGTTGGAGCAGCCTGTATCTCAGCACAGGAATAAGGTAGGGAAGAATTCAAATACTCATTTTGACTGCCTCCAGAAGTTAGATCAGATGGCAAATTGTATTTGGTGCTAGGTCTTTCCCTTTAGGTTTTAGCCCAACAATGTTTTCATTAGCTTCGCTCACTCTCGAAATCAAGCATTTTACAGCAGGTTGGAGCAGCCTGTATCTCAGCACAGGAATAAGGTAGGGAAGAATTCTAAGGATCATTTTGACTGCCTCCAGAAGTTAGATCAGATGGCCAGTGCAATTTGGTCCTAGGCCTTTGCCTTTAGGTTTTACCCCAACAATGTTTTCATTAGTTTCGCTCACTCTCGAAATCAAGCATTTTACCGCAGGTTGGAGCAGCCTGTATCTCAGCACAGGAATAAGGTAGGGAAGAATTCAAATACTCATTTTGACTGCCTCCAGAAGTTAGATCAGATGGCAAATTGTATTTGGTCCTAGGTCTTTCCCTTTAGGTTTTACCCCAACAATGTTTTCATTAGTTTCGCTCACTCTCGAAATCAAGCATTTTACAGCAGGTTGGAGCAGCCTGTATCTCAGCACAGGAATAAGGTAGGGAAGAATTCAAATACTCATTTTGACTGCCTCCAGAAGTTAGATCAGATGGCAAATTGTATTTGGTGCTAGGCCTTTCCCTTTAGGTTTTACCCCAACAATGTTTTCATTAGTTTTGCTCACTCTCGAAATCAAGCATTTTACAGCAGGTTGGAGCAGCCTGTATCTCAGCACAGGAATAAGGTAGGGAAGAATTCTAAGGATCATTTTGACTGCCTCCAGAAGTTAGATCAGATGGCCAATGCAATTTGGTCCTAGGCCTTTGCCTTTAGGTTTTACCCCAACAATGTTTTCATTAGTTTCGCTCACTCTCGAAATCAAGCATTTTACCGCAGGTTGGAGCAGCCTGTATCTCAGCACAGGAATAAGGTAGGGAAGAATTCAAATACTCATTTTGACTGCCTCCAGAAGTTAGATCAGATGGCCAACGCAATTTGGTCCTAGGTCTTTCCCTTTAGGTTTTACCCCAACAATGTTTTCATTAGTTTCGCTCACTCTCGAAATCAAGCATTTTACAGCAGGTTGGAGCAGCCTGTATCTCAGCACAGGAATAAGGTAGGGAAGAATTCAAATACTCATTTTGACTGCCTCCAGAAGTTAGATCAGATGGCAAATTGTATTTGGTGCTAGGCCTTTCCCTTTAGGTTTTACCCCAACAATGTTTTCATTAGTTTCGCTCACTCTCTAAATCAAGCATTTTACAGCAGGTTGGAGCAGCCTGTATCTCAGCACAGGAATAAGGTAGGGAAGAATTCAAATACTCATTTTGACTGCCTCCAGAAGTTAGATCAGATGGCCAATGCAATTTGGTGCTAGGCCTTTCCCTTTAGGTTTTACCCCAACAATGTTTTCATTAGTTTCGCTCACTCTCGAAATCAAGCATTTTACAGCAGGTTGGAGCAGCCTGTATCTCAGCACAGGAATAAGGTAGGGAAGAATTCTAAGGATCATTTTGACTGCCTCCAGAAGTTAGATCAGATGGCCAATGCAATTTGGTGCTAGGCCTTTCCCTTTAGGTTTTACCCCAACAATGTTTTCATTAGTTTCGCTCACTCTCGAAATCAAGCATTTTACAGCAGGTTGGAGCAGCCTGTATCTCAGCACAGGAATAAGGTAGGGAAGAATTCAAATACTCATTTTGAATGCCTCCAGAAGTTAGATTAGATGGCCAATGCAATTTGGTGCTAGGCCTTTCCCTTTAGGTTTTACCCCAACAATGTTTTCATTAGTTTCGCTCACTCTCGAAATCAAGCATTTTACAGCAGGTTGGAGCAGCCTGTATCTCAGCACAGGAATAAGGTAGGGAAGAATTCTAAGGATCATTTTGACTGCCTCCAGAAGTTAGATCAGATTGCCAATGCAATTTGGTGCTAGGCCTTTCCCTTTAGGTTTTACCCCAACAATGTTTTCATTAGTTTCGCTCACTCTCGAAATCAAGCATTTTACAGCAGGTTGGAGCAGCCTGTATCTCAGCACAGGAATAAGGTAGGGAAGAATTCTAAGGATCATTTTGACTGCCTCCAGAAGTTAGATCAGATGGCAAATTGGATTTGGTGCTAGGTCTTTCCCTTTAGGTTTTACCCCAACAATGTTTTCATTAGTTTCGCTCACTCTCGAAATCAAGCATTTTACAGCAGGTTGGAGCAGCCTGTATCTCAGCACAGGAATAAGGTAGGGAAGAATTCTAAGGATCATTTTGACTGCCTCCAGAAGTTAGATCAGATGGCCAATGCAATTTGGTGCTAGGCCTTTCCCTTTAGGTTTTACCCCAACAATGTTTTCATTAGTTTTGCTCACTCTCGAAATCAAGCATTTTACAGCAGGTTGGAGCAGCCTGCATCTCAGCACAGGAATAAGGTAGGGAAGAATTCTAAGGATCATTTTGACTGCCTCCAGAAGTTAGATCAGATGGCAAATTGGATTTGGTGCTAGGTCTTTCCCTTCAGGTTTTACACCAACAATGTTTTCATTAGTTTCGCTCACTCTCGAAATCAAGCATTTTACAGCAGGTTGGAGCAGCCTGTATCTCAGCACAGGAATAAGGTAGGGAAGAATTCTAAGGATCATTTTGACTGCCTCCAGAAGTTAGATCAGATGGCAAATTGTATTTGGTGCTAGGTCTTTCCCTTCAGGTTTTACCCCAACAATGTTTTCATTAGTTTCGCTCACTCTCGAAATCAAGCATTTTACAGCAGGTTGGAGCAGCCTGTATCTCAGCACAGGAATAAGGTAGGGAAGAAATCTAAGGATCATTTTGACTGCCTCCAGAAGTTAGATCAGATGGCAAATTGGATTTGGTGCTAGGCCTTTCCCTTTAGGTTTTACCCCAACAATGTTTTCATTAGTTTCGCTCACTCTCGAAATCAAGCATTTTACAGCAGGTTGGAGCAGCCTGTATCTCAGCACAGGAATAAGGTAGGGAAGAATTCAAATACTCATTTTGACTGCCTCCAGAAGTTAGATCAGATGGCCAATGCAATTTGGTGCTAGGCCTTTCCCTTTAGGTTTTACCCCAACAATGTTTTCATTAGTTTCGCTCACTCTCGAAATCAAGCATTTTACAGCAGGTTGGAGCAGCCTGTATCTCAGCACAGGAATAAGGTAGGGAAGAATTCTAAGGATCATTTTGACTGCCTCCAGAAGTTAGATCAGATGGCAAATTGGATTTGTTGCTAGGTCTTTCCCTTTAGGTTTTACCCCAACAATGCTTTCATTAGTTTCACTCACTCTCGAAATCTAGCATTTTAGAGCAGGTTGGAGCAGCCTGTATCTCAGCACAGGAATAAGGTAGGGAAGAATTCTAAGGATCATTTTGACTGCCTCCAGAAGTTAGATCAGATGGCCAATGCAATTTGGTGCTAGGTCTTTCCCTTTAGGTTTTACCCCAACAATGTTTTCATTAGTTTCGCTCACTCTCGAAATCAAGCATTTTACAGCAGGTTGGAGCAGCCTGTATCTCAGCACAGGAATAAGGTAGGGAAGAATTCAAATACTCATTTTGACTGCCTCCAGAGGTTAGATCAGATGGCAAATTGTATTTGGTGCTAGGTCTTTCCCTTTAGGTTTTACCCAACAATGTTTTCATTAGTTTCGCTCACTCTCGAAATCAAGCACTTTACAGCAGGTTGGAGCAGCCTGTATCTCAGCACAGGAATAAGGTAGGGAAGAATTCAGATACTCATTTTGACTGCCTCCAGAAGTTAGATCAGATGGCAAATTATATTTGGTGCTAGGCCTTTCCCTTTAGGTTTTACCCCAACAATGTTTTCAGTCTCAAGCTGCGCCAGGGGAGGTTCAGACTCGAGGTGAGGAGGAAGTTCTTCACCGAGCGAGTCATTCGGCATTGGAATGGGTTGCCCAGGGAGGTGGTTGAGTCATCGACCCTGGAGGCGTTCAAGGGGAGATTGGACGTGGCACTTGGTGCCATGGTCTAGTCATGGGGTCTGCGGTGTCAGGTTGGACTCGATGATCCTCGAGGTCCTTTCCAACCTGGGTGATACTGTGATACTGTGATACTGTGATTAGTTTCGCTCACTCTCGAAATCAAGCATTTTACAGCAGGTTGGAGCAGCCTGTATCTCAGCACAGGAATAAGGTAGGGAAGAATTCAAATACTCATTTTGACTGCCTCCAGAAGTTAGATTAGATGGCCAATGCAATTTGGTGGTAGGCCTTTCCCTTTAGGTTTTACCCCAACAATGTTTTCATTAGTTTCGCTCACTCTCGAAATCAAGCATTTTACAGCAGGTTGGAGCAGCCTGTATCTCAGCACAGGAATAAGGTAGGGAAGAATTCAAATACTCACTTTGACTGCCTCCAGAAGTTAGATCAGATGGCCAATGCAATTTAGTGCTAGGCCTTTCCCTTTAGGTTTTACCCCAACAATGTTTTCATTAGTTTCGATCACTCTCGAAATCAAGCATTTTACAGCAGGTTGGAGCAGCCTGTATCTCAGCACAGGAATAAGGTAGGGAAGAATTCTAAGGATCATTTTGACTGCCTCCAAAAGTTAGATCAGATGGCAAATTGTATTTGGTGCTAGGCCTTTCCCTTTAGGTTTTACCCCAACAATGTTTTCATTAGTTTCGATCACTCTCGAAATCAAGCATTTTACAGCAGGTTGGAGCAGCCTGTATCTCAGCACAGGAATAAGGTAGGGAAGAATTCAAATACTCATTTTGACTGCCTCCAGAAGTTAGATCAGATGGCAAATTGTATTTGGTGCTAGGTCTTTCCCTTTAGTTTTTACCCCAACAATGTTTTCATTAGTTTCGCTCACTCCCGAAATCAAGCATTTTACAGCAGGTTGGAGCAGCCTGTATCTCAGCACAGAAATAAGGTAGGGAAGAATTCTAAGGATCATTTTGACTGCCTCCAGAAGTTAGATCAGATGGCCAATGCAATTTGGTGTTAGGCCTTTCCCTTTAGGTTTTACCCCAACAATGTTTTCATTAGTTTCGCTCACTCTCGAAATCAAGCATTTTACAGCAGGTTGGAGCAGCCTGTATCTCAGCACAGGAATAAGGTAGGGAAGAATTCAAATACTCATTTTGACTGCCTCCAGAAGTTAGATCAGATGGCCAATGCGATTTGGTTCTAGGCCTTTCCCTTTAGGTTTTACCCCAACAATGTTTTCATTAGTTTCGCTCACTCTCGAAATCAAGCATTTTACAGCAGGTTGGAGCAGCCTGTATCTCAGCACAGGAATAAGGTAGGGAAGAATTCTAAGGATCATTTTGACTGCCTCCAGAAGTTAGATCAGATGGCAAATTGTATTTGGTGCTAGGTCTTTCCCTTTAGGTTTTACCCCAACAATGTTTTCATTAGTTTCGCTCACTCTCGAAATCAAGCATTTTACAGCAGGTTGGAGCAGCCTGTATCTCAGCACAGGAATAAGGTACGGAAGAAATCTAAGGATCATTTTGACTGCCTCCAGAAGTTAGATCAGATGGCAAATTGTATTTGGTGCCAGGTCTTTCCCTTTAGGTTTTACCCCAACAATGTTTTCATTAGTTTCGTTCATACTCGAAATCAAGCATTTTAGAGCAGGTTGGAGCAGCCTGTATCTCAGCACAGGAATAAGGTAGGGAAGAATTCTCAGGATCATTTTGACTGCCTCCAGAAGTTAGATCAGATGGCAAATTGGATTTGGTGCTAGGTCTTTCCCTTTAGGTTTTACCCCAACAATGTTTTCATTAGTTTCGCTCACTCTCGAAATCAAGCATTTTACAGCAGGTTGGAGCACCCTGTATCTCAGCACAGGAATAAGGTAGGGAAGAATTCAAAGACTCATTTTGACTGCCTCCAGAAGTTAGATCAGATGGCCAATGCAATTTGGGGCTAGGCCTTTCCCTTTAGGTTTTACCCCAACAATGTTTTCATTAGTTTCGATCACTCTCGAAATCAAGCATTTTACAGCAGGTTGGAGCAGCCTGTATCTCAGCACAGGAATAAGGTAGGGAAGAATTCAAATACTCATTTTGACTGCCTCCAGAAGTTAGATCAGATGGCAAATTGTATTTGGTGCTAGGTCTTTCCCTTTAGGTTTTACCCCAACAATGTTTTCATTAGTTTCGCTCACTCTCGAAATCAAGCATTTTACAGCAGGTTGGAGCAGCCTGTATCTCAGCACAGGAATAAGGTAGGGAAGAATTCAAATACTCATTTTGACTGCCTCCAGAAGTTAGATCAGATTACAAATTGTATTCGGTGCTAGGTCTTTCCCTTTAGGTTTTACCCCAACAATGTTTTCATTAGTTTCGCTCACTCTCGAAATCAAGCATTTTACAGCAGGTTGGAGCAGCCTGTATCTCAGCACAGGAATAAGGTAGGGAAGAATTCTAATACTCATTTTGACTGCCTCCAGAAGTTAGATCAGATGGCCAATGCAATTTGGTGCTAGGCCTTTCCCTTTAGGTTTTACCCCAACAATGTTTTCATTAGTTTCGCTCACTCTCGAAATCAAGCATTTTACAGCAGGTTGGAGCAGCCTGTATCTCAGCACAGAAATAAGGTAGGGAAGAATTCAAATACTCATTTTGAATGCCTCCAGAAGTTAGATTAGATGACCAATGCAATTTGGTGCTAGGCCTTTCCCTTTAGGTTTTACCCCAACAATGTTTTCATTAGTTTCGCTCACTCTCGAAATCAAGCATTTTACAGCAGGTTGGAGCAGCCTGTATCTCAGCACAGGAATAAGGTAGGGAAGAATTCAAATACTCATTTTGACTGCCTCCAGAAGTTAGATCAGATGGCCAATGCAATTTGGTGCTAGGTCTTTCCCTTTAGGTTTTACCCCAACAATGTTTTCATTAGTTTCGCTCACTCTCGAAATCAAGCATTTTACAGCAGGTTGGAGCAGCCTGTATCTCAGCACAGGAATAAGGTAGGGAAGAATTGCAATACTCATTTTGAATGCCTCCAGAAGTTAGATTAGATAGCCAATGCAATTTGGTGCTAGGCCTTTCCCTTTAGGTTTTACCCCAACAATGTTTTCATTAGTTTCGCTCACTCTCGAAATCAAGCATTTTACAGCAGGTTGGAGCACCCTGTATCTCAGCACAGGAATAAGGTAGGGAAGAATTCTAATACTCATTTTGACTGCCTCCAGAAGTTAGATCAGATGGCCAATGCAATTTGGTGCTAGGCCTTTCCCTTTAGGTTTTACCCCAACAATGTTTTCATTAGTTTCGCTCACTCTCGAAATCAAGCATTTTACAGCAGGTTGGAGCAGCCTGTATCTCAGCACAGGAATAAGGTAGGGAAGAATTCTAAGGATCATTTTGACTGCCTCCAGAAGTTAGATCAGATGGCAAATTGCATTTGGTGCCAGGTCTTTCCCTTTAGGTTTTACCCCAACAATGTTTTCATTAGTTTCGCTCACTCTCGAAATCAAGCATTTTACAGCAGGTTGGAGCAGCCTGTATCTCAGCACAGGAATAAGGTAGGGAAGAAATCTAAGGATCATTTTGACTGCCTCCAGAAGTTAGATCAGATGGCAAATTGTATTTGGTGCCAGGTCTTTCCCTTTAGGTTTTACCCCAACAATGTTTTCATTAGTTTCGCTCACTCTCGAAATCAAGCATTTTACAGCAGGTTGGAGCAGCCTGTATCTCAGCACAGGAATAAGGTAGGGAAGAATTCTAATACTCATTTTGACTGCCTCCAGAAGTTAGATCAGATGGCCAATGCAATTTGGTGCTAGGCCTTTCCCTTTAGGTTTTACCCCAACCATGTTTTCATTAGTTTCGCTCACTCTCGAAATCAAGCATTTTACAGCAGGTTGGAGCAGCCTGTATCTCAGCACAGGAATAAGGTAGGGAAGAATTCTAAGGATCATTTTGACTGCCTCCAGAAGTTAGATCAGATGGCAAATTGTATTTGGTGCCAGGTCTTTCCCTTTAGGTTTTACCCCAACAATGTTTTCATTAGTTTCGATCACTCTCGAAATCAAGCATTTTACAGCAGGTTGGAGCACCCTGTATCTCAGCACAGGAATAAGGTAGGGAAGAATTCAAAGACTCATTTTGACTGCCTCCAGAAGTTAGATCAGATGGCCAATGCAATTTGGTGCTAGGCCTTTCCCTTTAGGTTTTACCCCAACAATGTTTTCATTAGTTTCGCTCACTCTCGAAATCAAGCATTTTACAGCAGGTTGGAGCAGCCTGTATCTCAGCACAGGAATAAGGTAGGGAAGAATTCAAATACTCATTTTGACTGCCTCCAGAAGTTAGATCAGATGGCCAATGCAATTTGGTGCTAGGCCTTTCCCTTTAGGTTTTACCCCAACAATGTTTTCATTAGTTTCGCTCACTCTCGAAATCAAGCATTTTACAGCAGGTTGGAGCAGCCTGTATCTCAGCACAGGAATAAGGTAGGGGAGAATTCTAAGGATCATTTTGACTGCCTCCAGAAGTTAGATCAGATGGCCAATGCAATTTAGTGCTAGGCCTTTCCCTTTAGGTTTTACCCCAACAATGTTTTCATTAGTTTCGCTCACTCTCGAAATCAAGCATTTTACAGCAGGTTGGAGCAGCCTGTATCTCAGCACAGGAATAAGGTAGGGAAGAATTCAGATACTCATTTTGACTGCCTCCAGAAGTTAGATCAGATGGCAAATTATATTTGGTGCTAGGCCTTTCCCTTTAGGTTTTACCCCAACAATGTTTTCATTAGTTTCGCTCACTCTCGAAATCAAGCATTTTACAGCAGGTTGGAGCAGCCTGTATCTCAGCACAGGAATAAGGTAGGGAAGAATTCAAATACTCATTTTGACTGCCTCCAGAAGTTAGATCAGATGGCCAATGCAATTTAGTGCTAGGCCTTTCCCTTTAGGTTTTACCCCAACAATGTTTTCATTAGTTTCGCTCACTCTCGAAATCAAGCATTTTACAGCAGGTTGGAGCAGCCTGTATCTCAGCACAGGAATAAGGTAGGGAAGAATTCAAATACTCATTTTGACTGCCTCCAGAAGTTAGATCAGATGGCCAATGCAATTTGGTGCTAGGCCTTTCCCTTTAGGTTTTACCCAACAATGTTTTCATTAGTTTCGCTCACTCTCGAAATCAAGCATTTTACAGCAGGTTGGAGCAGCCTGTATCTCAGCACAGGAATAAGGTAGGGGAGAATTCTAAGGATCATTTTGACTGCCTCCAGAAGTTAGGTCAGATGGCCAATGCAATTTAGTGCTAGGCCTTTCCCTTTAGGTTTTACCCCAACAATGTTTTCATTAGTTTCGCTCACTCTCGAAATCAAGCATTTTACAGCAGGTTGGAGCAGCCTGTATCTCAGCACAGGAATAAGGTAGGGAAGAATTCAAATACTCATTTTGACTGCCTCCAGAAGTTAGATCAGATGGCAAATTATATTTGGTGCTAGGCCTTTCCCTTTAGGTTTTACCCCAACAATGTTTTCATTAGTTTCGCTCACTCTCGAAATCAAGCATTTTACAGCAGGTTGGAGCAGCCTGTATCTCAGCACAGAAATAAGGTAGGGAAGAATTCAAATACTCATTTTGAATGCCTCCAGAAGTTAGATTAGATGACCAATGCAATTTGGTGCTAGGCCTTTCCCTTTAGGTTTTACCCCAACAATGTTTTCATTAGTTTCGCTCACTCTCGAAATCAAGCATTTTACAGCAGGTTGGAGCACCCTGTATCTCAGCACAGGAATAAGGTAGGGAAGAATTCAAATACTCATTTTGACTGCCTCCAGAAGTTAGATCAGATGGCCAATGCAATTTGGTGCTAGGCCTTTCCCTTTAGGTTTTACCCCAACAATGTTTTCATTAGTTTCGATCACTCTCGAAATCAAGCATTTTACAGCAGGTTGGAGCAGCCTGTATCTCAGCACAGGAATAAGGTAGGGAAGAATTCAAATACTCATTTTGACTGCCTCCAGAAGTTAGATCAGATGGCAAATTGTATTTGGTGCTAGGTCTTTCCCTTTAGGTTTTACCCCAACAATGTTTTCATTAGTTTCGCTCACTCTCGAAATCAAGCATTTTACAGCAGGTTGGAGCAGCCTGTATCTCAGCACAGGAATAAGGTAGGGAAGAATTCTAAGGATCATTTTGACTGCCTCCAGAAGTTAGATCAGATGGCCAATGCAATTTGGTGCTAGGTCTTTCCCTTTAGGTTTTACCCCAACAATGTTTTCATAAGTTTCGCTCACTCTCGAAATCAAGCATTTTACAGCAGGTTGGAGCAGCCTGTATCTCAGCACAGGAATAAGGTAGGGAAGAATTCAAATACTCATTTTGACTGCCTCCAGAAGTTAGATCAGATGGCCAATGCAATTTGGTGCTAGGTCTTTCCCTTTAGGTTTTACCCCAACAATGTTTTCATTAGTTTCGCTCACTCTCGAAATCAAGCATTTTACAGCAGGTTGGAGCAGCCTGTATCTCAGCACAGGAATAAGGTAGGGAAGAATTCTAAGGATCATTTTGACTGCCTCCAGTAGTTAGATCAGATGGCAAATTGGATTTGGTGCCAGGTCTTTCCCTTTAGGTTTTACCCCAACAATGTTTTCATTAGTTTCGCTCACTCTCGAAATCAAGCATTTTACAGCAGGTTGGAGCAGCCTGTATCTCAGCACAGGAATAAGGTAGGGAAGAATTCTAAGGATCATTTTGACTGCCTCCAGAAGTTAGATCAGATGGCAAATTGTATTTGGTGCTAGGTCTTTCCCTTTAGGTTTTACCCCAACAATGTTTTCATTAGTTTCGCTCACTCTCGAATTCAAGCATTTTACAGCAGGTTGGAGCAGCCTGTATCTCAGCACAGGAATAAGGTAGGGAAGAATTCAGATACTCATTTTGACTGCCTCCAGAAGTTAGATCAGATGGCAAATTATATTTGGTGCTAGGCCTTTCCCTTTAGGTTTTACCCCAACAATGTTTTCATTAGTTTCGCTCACTCTCGAAATCAAGCATTTTACAGCAGGTTGGAGCAGCCTGTATCTCAGCACAGGAATAAGGTAGGGAAGAATTCAAATACTCATTTTGAATGCCTCCAGAAGTTAGATTAGATGACCAATGCAATTTGGTGCTAGGCCTTTCCCTTTAGGTTTTACCCCAACAATGTTTTCATTAGTTTCGATCACTCTCGAAATCAAGCATTTTACAGCAGGTTGGAGCAGCCTGTATCTCAGCACAGGAATAAGGTAGGGAAGAATTCTAAGGATCATTTTGACTGCCTCCAGAAGTTAGATCAGATGGCCAATGCAATTTGGTGCTAGGCCTTTCCCTTTAGGTTTTACCCCAACAATGTTTTCATTAGTTTCGCTCACTCTCGAAATCAAGCATTTTACAGCAGGTTGGAGCAGCCTGTATCTCAGCACAGGAATAAGGTAGGGAAGAATTCCAATACTCATTTTGAATGCCTCCAGAAGTTAGATCAGATGGCCAATGCAATTTGGTGCTAGGTCTTTCCCTTTAGGTTTTACCCCAACAATGTTTTCATTAGTTTCACTCACTCTCGAAATCAAGCATTTTACAGCAGGTTGGAGCAGCCTGTATCTCAGCACAGGAATAAGGTAGGGAAGAATTCTAAGGATCATTTTGACTGCCTCCAGAAGTTAGATCAGATGGCAAATTGTATTTGGTGCTAGGTCTTTCCCTTTAGGTTTTACCCCAACAATGTTTTCATTAGTTTCGCTCACTCTCGAAATCAAGCATTTTACAGCAGGTTGGAGCAGCCTGTATCTCAGCACAGGAATAAGGTAGGGAAGAATTGCAATACTCATTTTGAATGCCTCCAGAAGTTAGATTAGATGGCCAATGCAATTTGGTGCTAGGCCTTTCCCTTTAGGTTTTACCCCAACAATGTTTTCATTAGTTTCGCTCACTCTCGAAATCAAGCATTTTACAGCAGGTTGGAGCAGCCTGTATCTCAGCACAGGAATAAGGTAGGGAAGAATTCTAATACTCATTTTGACTGCCTCCAGAAGTTAGATCAGATGGCCAATGCAATTTGGTGCTAGGCCTTTCCCTTTAGGTTTTACCCCAACAATGTTTTCATTAGTTTCGCTCACTCTCGAAATCAAGCATTTTACAGCAGGTTGGAGCAGCCTGTATCTCAGCACAGGAATAAGGTAGGGAAGAATTCTAAGGATCATTTTGACTGCCTCCAGAAGTTAGATCAGATGGCAAATTGTATTTGGTGCTAGGTCTTTCCCTTTAGGTTTTACCCCAACAATGTTTTCATTAGTTTCGCTCACTCTCGAAATCAAGCATTTTACAGCAGGTTGGAGCAGCCTGTATCTCAGCACAGGAATAAGGTAGGGAAGAAATCTAAGGATCATTTTGACTGCCTCCAGAAGTTAGATCAGATGGCAAATTGTATTTGGTGCCAGGTCTTTCCCTTTAGGTTTTACCCCAACAATGTTTTCATTAGTTTCGCTCACTCTCGAAATCAAGCATTTTACAGCAGGTTGGAGCAGCCTGTATCTCAGCACAGGAATAAGGTAGGGAAGAATTCTAAGGATCATTTTGACTGCCTCCAGAAGTTAGATCAGATGGCAAATTGGATTTGGTGCTAGGTCTTTCCCTTTAGGTTTTACCCCAACAATGTTTTCATTAGTTTCGCTCACTCTCGAAATCAAGCATTTTACAGCAGGTTGGAGCAGCCTGTATCTCAGCACAGGAATAAGGTAGGGAAGAATTCAGATACTCATTTTGACTGCCTCCAGAAGTTAGATCAGATGGCAAATTATATTTGGTGCTAGGCCTTTCCCTTTAGGTTTTACCCCAACAATGTTTTCATTAGTTTCGCTCACTCTCGAAATCAAGCATTTTACAGCAGGTTGGAGCAGCCTGTATCTCAGCACAGGAATAAGGTAGGAAAGAATTCAAATACTCATTTTGAATGCCTCCAGAAGTTAGATTAGATGACCAATGCAATTTGGTGCTAGGCCTTTCCCTTTAGGTTTTACCCCAACAATGTTTTCATTAGTTTCGCTCACTCTCGAAATCAAGCATTTTACAGCAGGTTGGAGCAGCCTGTATCTCAGCACAGGAATAAGGTAGGGGAGAGTTCTAAGGATCATTTTGACTGCCTCCAGAAGTTAGATCAGATGGCCAATGCAATTTAGTGCTAGGCCTTTCCCTTTAGGTTTTACCCCAACAATGTTTTCATTAGTTTCGCTCACTCTCGAAATCAAGCATTTTACAGCAGGTTGGAGCAGCCTGTATCTCAGCACAGGAATAAGGTAGGGAAGAATTCAGATACTCATTTTGACTGCCTCCAGAAGTTAGATCAGATGGCAAATTATATTTGGTGCTAGGCCTTTCCCTTTAGGTTTTACCCCAACAATGTTTTCATTAGTTTCGCTCACTCTCGAAATCAAGCATTTTACAGCAGGTTGGAGCACCCTGTATCTCAGCACAAGAATAAGGTAGGGAAGAATTCAAATACTCATTTTGACTGCCTCCAGAAGTTAGATCAGATGGCCAATGCAATTTGGTGCTAGGCCTTTCCCTTTAGGTTTTACCCCCAACAATGTTTTCATTAGTTTCGCTCACTCTCGAAATCAAGCATTTTACAGCAGGTTGGAGCAGCCTGTATCTCAGCACAGGAATAAGGTAGGGAAGAATTCTAAGGCTCATTTTGACTGCCTCCAGAAGTTAGATCAGATGGCAAATTGTATTTGGTGCTAGGTCTTTCCCTTTAGGTTTTACCCCAACAATGTTTTCATTAGTTTCGCTCACTCTCGAAATCAAGCATTTTACAGCAGGTTGGAGCAGCCTGTATCTCAGCACAGGAATAAGGTAGGGAAGAATTCAAATACTCATTTTGACTGCCTCCAGAAGTTAGATCAGATGGCCAATGCAATTTGGTGCTAGGTCTTTCCCTTTAGGTTTTACCCCAACAATGTTTTCATTAGTTTCGCTCACTCTCGAAATCAAGCATTTTACAGCAGGTTGGAGCAGCCTGTATCTCAGCACAGGAATAAGGTAGGGAAGAATTCTAAGGATCATTTTGACTGCCTCCAGTAGTTAGATCAGATGGCAAATTGGATTTGGTGCCAGGTCTTTCCCTTTAGGTTTTACCCCAACAATGTTTTCATTAGTTTCGCTCACTCTCGAAATCAAGCATTTTACAGCAGGTTGGAGCAGCCTGTATCTCAGCACAGGAATAAGGTAGGGAAGAATTCTAAGGATCATTTTGACTGCCTCCAGAAGTTAGATCAGATGGCAAATTGGATTTGGTGCTAGGTCTTTCCCTTTAGGTTTTACCCCAACAATGTTTTCATTAGTTTCGCTCACTCTCGAATTCAAGCATTTTACAGCAGGTTGGAGCAGCCTGTATCTCAGCACAGGAATAAGGTAGGGAAGAATTCAGATACTCATTTTGACTGCCTCCAGAAGTTAGATCAGATGGCAAATTATATTTGGTGCTAGGCCTTTCCCTTTAGGTTTTACCCCAACAATGTTTTCATTAGTTTCGCTCACTCTCGAAATCAAGCATTTTACAGCATGTTGGAGCAGCCTGTATCTCAGCACAGGAATAAGGTAGGGAAGAATTCAAATACTCATTTTGAATGCCTCCAGAAGTTAGATTAGATGACCAATGCAATTTGGTGCTAGGCCTTTCCCTTTAGGTTTTACCCCAACAATGTTTTCATTAGTTTCGATCACTCTCGAAATCAAGCATTTTACAGCAGGTTGGAGCAGCCTGTATCTCAGCACAGGAATAAGGTAGGGAAGAATTCTAAGGATCATTTTGACTGCCTCCAGAAGTTAGATCAGATGGCCAATGCAATTTGGTGCTAGGCCTTTCCCTTTAGGTTTTACCCCAACAATGTTTTCATTAGTTTCGCTCACTCTCGAAATCAAGCATTTTACAGCAGGTTGGAGCAGCCTGTATCTCAGCACAGGAATAAGGTAGGGAAGAATTCCAATACTCATTTTGAATGCCTCCAGAAGTTAGATCAGATGGCCAATGCAATTTGGTGCTAGGTCTTTCCCTTTAGGTTTTACCCCAACAATGTTTTCATTAGTTTCACTCACTCTCGAAATCAAGCATTTTACAGCAGGTTGGAGCAGCCTGTATCTCAGCACAGGAATAAGGTAGGGAAGAATTCTAAGGATCATTTTGACTGCCTCCAGAAGTTAGATCAGATGGCAAATTGTATTTGGTGCTAGGTCTTTCCCTTTAGGTTTTACCCCAACAATGTTTTCATTAGTTTCGCTCACTCTCGAAATCAAGCATTTTACAGCAGGTTGGAGCAGCCTGTATCTCAGCACAGGAATAAGGTAGGGAAGAATTGCAATACTCATTTTGAATGCCTCCAGAAGTTAGATTAGATGGCCAATGCAATTTGGTGCTAGGCCTTTCCCTTTAGGTTTTACCCCAACAATGTTTTCATTAGTTTCGCTCACTCTCGAAATCAAGCATTTTACAGCAGGTTGGAGCAGCCTGTATCTCAGCACAGGAATAAGGTAGGGAAGAATTCTAATACTCATTTTGACTGCCTCCAGAAGTTAGATCAGATGGCCAATGCAATTTGGTGCTAGGCCTTTCCCTTTAGGTTTTACCCCAACAATGTTTTCATTAGTTTCGCTCACTCTCGAAATCAAGCATTTTACAGCAGGTTGGAGCAGCCTGTATCTCAGCACAGGAATAAGGTAGGGAAGAATTCTAAGCATCATTTTGACTGCCTCCAGAAGTTAGATCAGATGGCAAATTGTATTTGGTGCTAGGTCTTTCCCTTTAGGTTTTACCCCAACAATGTTTTCATTAGTTTCGCTCACTCTCGAAATCAAGCATTTTACAGCAGGTTGGAGCAGCCTGTATCTCAGCACAGGAATAAGGTAGGGAAGAAATCTAAGGATCATTTTGACTGCCTCCAGAAGTTAGATCAGATGGCAAATTGTATTTGGTGCCAGGTCTTTCCCTTTAGGTTTTACCCCAACAATGTTTTCATTAGTTTCGCTCACTCTCGAAATCAAGCATTTTACAGCAGGTTGGAGCAGCCTGTATCTCAGCACAGGAATAAGGTAGGGAAGAATTCTAAGGATCATTTTGACTGCCTCCAGAAGTTAGATCAGATGGCAAATTGTATTTGGTGCTAGGTCTTTCCCTTTAGGTTTTACCCCAACAATGTTTTCATTAGTTTCGCTCACTCTCGAAATCAAGCATTTTACAGCAGGTTGGAGCAGCCTGTATCTCAGCACAGGAATAAGGTAGGGAAGAATTCAGATACTCATTTTGACTGCCTCCAGAAGTTAGATCAGATGGCAAATTATATTTGGTGCTAGGCCTTTCCCTTTAGGTTTTACCCCAACAATGTTTTCATTAGTTTCGCTCACTCTCGAAATCAAGCATTTTACAGCAGGTTGGAGCAGCCTGTATCTCAGCACAGGAATAAGGTAGGAAAGAATTCAAATACTCATTTTGAATGCCTCCAGAAGTTAGATTAGATGACCAATGCAATTTGGTGCTAGGCCTTTCCCTTTAGGTTTTACCCCAACAATGTTTTCATTAGTTTCGCTCACTCTCGAAATCAAGCATTTTACAGCAGGTTGGAGCAGCCTGTATCTCAGCACAGGAATAAGGTAGGGGAGAGTTCTAAGGATCATTTTGACTGCCTCCAGAAGTTAGATCAGATGGCCAATGCAATTTAGTGCTAGGCCTTTCCCTTTAGGTTTTACCCCAACAATGTTTTCATTAGTTTCGCTCACTCTCGAAATCAAGCATTTTACAGCAGGTTGGAGCAGCCTGTATCTCAGCACAGGAATAAGGTAGGGAAGAATTCAGATACTCATTTTGACTGCCTCCAGAAGTTAGATCAGATGGCAAATTATATTTGGTGCTAGGCCTTTCCCTTTAGGTTTTACCCCAACAATGTTTTCATTAGTTTCGCTCACTCTCGAAATCAAGCATTTTACAGCAGGTTGGAGCACCCTGTATCTCAGCACAAGAATAAGGTAGGGAAGAATTCAAATACTCATTTTGACTGCCTCCAGAAGTTAGATCAGATGGCCAATGCAATTTGGTGCTAGGCCTTTCCCTTTAGGTTTTACCCCCAACAATGTTTTCATTAGTTTCGCTCACTCTCGAAATCAAGCATTTTACAGCAGGTTGGAGCAGCCTGTATCTCAGCACAGGAATAAGGTAGGGAAGAATTCTAAGGCTCATTTTGACTGCCTCCAGAAGTTAGATCAGATGGCAAATTGTATTTGGTGCTAGGTCTTTCCCTTTAGGTTTTACCCCAACAATGTTTTCATTAGTTTCGCTCACTCTCGAAATCAAGCATTTTACAGCAGGTTGGAGCAGCCTGTATCTCAGCACAGGAATAAGGTAGGGAAGAATTCTAAGGATCATTTTGACTGCCTCCAGAAGTTAGATCAGATGGCCAATGCAATTTGGTGCTAGGTCTTTCCCTTTAGGTTTTACCCCAACAATGTTTTCATTAGTTTTGCTCACTCTCGAAATCAAGCATTTTACAGCAGGTTGGAGCAGCCTGTATCTCAGCACAGGAATAAGGTAGGGAAGAATTCAAATACTCATTTTGACTGCCTCCAGAAGTTAGATCAGATGGCAAATTGTATTTGGTGCTAGGTCTTTCCCTTTAGGTTTTACCCAACAATGTTTTCATTATTTTCGCTCACTCTCGAAATCAAGCACTTTACAGCAGGTTGGAGCAGCCTGTATCTCAGCACAGGAATAAGGTAGGGAAGAATTCTAAGGATCATTTTGACTGCCTCCAGAAGTTAGATCAGATGGCAATTGGTTGGTGCTAGGTCTTTCCCTTTAGGTTTTACCCCAACAATGTTTTCATTAGTTTCGCTCACTCTCGAAATCAAGCATTTTACAGCAGGTTGGAGCAGCCTGTATCTCAGAACAGGAATAAGGTAGGGAAGAATTCAAATACTCATTTTGACTGCCTCCAGAAGTTAGATCAGATGGCCAATGCAATCTGGTGCTAGGCCTTTCCCTTTAGGTTTTACCCCAACAATGTTTTCATTAGTTTCGATCACTCTCGAAATCAAGCATTTTACAGCAGGTTGGAGCAGCCTGTATCTCAGCACAGGAATAAGGTAGGGAAGAATTCAAATACTCATTTTGACTGCCTCCAGAAGTTAGATCAGATGGCCAATGCAATTTGGTGCTAGGTCTTTCCCTTTAGGTTTTACCCCAACAATGTTTTCATTAGTTTCGCTCACTCTCGAAATCAAGCATTTTACAGCAGGTTGGAGCAGCCTGTATCTCAGCACAGGAATAAGGTAGGGAAGAATTCTAAGGATCATTTTGACTGCCTCCAGAAGTTAGATCAGATGGCAAATTGTATTTGGTGCTAGGTCTTTCCCTTTAGGTTTTACCCCAACAATGTTTTCATTAGTTTCGCTCACTCTCGAAATCAAGCATTTTACAGCAGGTTGGAGCAGCCTGTATCTCAGCACAGGAATAAGGTAGGGAAGAATTCAAATACTCATTTTGACTGCCTCCAGAAGTTAGATTAGATGGCCAATGCAATTTGGTGCTAGGCCTTTCCCTTTAGGTTTTACCCCAACAATGTTTTCATTAGTTTCGCTCACTCTCGAAATCAAGCATTTTACAGCAGGTTGGAGCAGCCTGTATCTCAGCACAGGAATAAGGTAGGGAAGAATTCAAATACTCATTTTGACTGCCTCCAGAAGTTAGATCAGATGGCCAATGCAATTTGGTGCTAGGTCTTTCCCTTTAGGTTTTACCCCAACAATGTTTTCATTAGTTTCACTCACTCTCGAAATCAAGCATTTTACAGCAGGTTGGAGCAGCCTGTATCTCAGCACAGGAATAAGGTAGGGAAGAATTCTAAGGATCATTTTGACTGCCTCCAAAAGTTAGATCAGATGGCAAATTGTATTTGGTGCTAGGTCTTTCCCTTTAGGTTTTACCCCAACAATGTTTTCATTAGTTTCGCTCACTCTCGAAATCAAGCATTTTACAGCAGGTTGGAGCAGCCTGTATCTCAGCACAGGAATAAGGTAGGGAAGAATTCTAAGGATCATTTTGACTGCCTCCAGAAGTTAGATCAGATGGCCAATGCAATTTGGTGCTAGGTCTTTCCCTTTAGGTTTTACCCCAACAATGTTTTCATTAGTTTTGCTCACTCTCGAAATCAAGCATTTTACAGCAGGTTGGAGCAGCCTGTATCTCAGCACAGGAATAAGGTAGGGAAGAATTCAAATACTCATTTTGACTGCCTCCAGAAGTTAGATCAGATGGCAAATTGTATTTGGTGCTAGGTCTTTCCCTTTAGGTTTTACCCAACAATGTTTTCATTATTTTCGCTCACTCTCGAAATCAAGCACTTTACAGCAGGTTGGAGCAGCCTGTATCTCAGCACAGGAATAAGGTAGGGAAGAATTCTAAGGATCATTTTGACTGCCTCCAGAAGTTAGATCAGATGGCAAATTGTATTTGGTGCTAGGTCTTTCCCTTTAGGTTTTACCCCAACAATGTTTTCATTAGTTTCGCTCACTCTCGAAATCAAGCATTTTACAGCAGGTTGGAGCAGCCTGTATCTCAGAACAGGAATAAGGTAGGGAAGAATTCAAATACTCATTTTGACTGCCTCCAGAAGTTAGATCAGATGGCCAATGCAATCTGGTGCTAGGCCTTTCCCTTTAGGTTTTACCCCAACAATGTTTTCATTAGTTTCGATCACTCTCGAAATCAAGCATTTTACAGCAGGTTGGAGCAGCCTGTATCTCAGCACAGGAATAAGGTAGGGAAGAATTCAAATACTCATTTTGACTGCCTCCAGAAGTTAGATCAGATGGCCAATGCAATTTGGTGCTAGGTCTTTCCCTTTAGGTTTTACCCCAACAATGTTTTCATTAGTTTCGCTCACTCTCGAAATCAAGCATTTTACAGCAGGTTGGAGCAGCCTGTATCTCAGCACAGGAATAAGGTAGGGAAGAATTCAAATACTCATTTTGACTGCCTCCAGAAGTTAGATTAGATGGCCAATGCAATTTGGTGCTAGGCCTTTCCCTTTAGGTTTTACCCCAACAATGTTTTCATTAGTTTCGCTCACTCTCGAAATCAAGCATTTTACAGCAGGTTGGAGCAGCCTGTATCTCAGCACAGGAATAAGGTAGGGAAGAATTCAAATACTCATTTTGACTGCCTCCAGAAGTTAGATCAGATGGCCAATGCAATTTGGTGCTAGGTCTTTCCCTTTAGGTTTTACCCCAACAATGTTTTCATTAGTTTCACTCACTCTCGAAATCAAGCATTTTACAGCAGGTTGGAGCAGCCTGTATCTCAGCACAGGAATAAGGTAGGGAAGAATTCTAAGGATCATTTTGACTGCCTCCAGAAGATAGATCAGATGGCAAATTGTATTTGGTGCTAGGTCTTTCCCTTTAGGTTTTACCCCAACAATGTTTTCATTAGTTTCGCTCACTCTCGAAATCAAGCATTTTACAGCAGGTTGGAGCAGCCTGTATCTCAGCACAGGAATAAGGTAGGGAAGAATTCAGATACTCATTTTGACTGCCTCCAGAAGTTAGATCAGATGGCCAATGCAATTTGGTGCTAGGCCTTTCCCTTTAGGTTTTACCCCAACAATGTTTTCATTAGTTTCGCTCACTCTCGAAATCAAGCATTTTACAGCAGGTTGGAGCAGCCTGTATCTCAGCACAGGAATAAGGTAGGGAAGAATTCAAATACTCATTTTGACTGCCTCCAGAAGTTAGATCAGATGGCCAATGCAATTTGGTGCTAGGTCTTTCCCTTTAGGTTTTACCCCAACAATGTTTTCATTAGTTTCACTCACTCTCGAAATCAAGCATTTTACAGCAGGTTGGAGCAGCCTGTATCTCAGCACAGGAATAAGGTAGGGAAGAATTCTAAGGATCATTTTGACTGCCTCCAGAAGATAGATCAGATGGCAAATTGTATTTGGTGCTAGGTCTTTCCCTTTAGGTTTTACCCCAAAAATGTTTTCATTAGTTTCGCTCACTCTCGAAATCAAGCATTTTACAGCAGGTTGGAGCAGCCTGTATCTCAGCACAGGAATAAGGTAGGGAAGAATTCAAATACTCATTTTGACTGCCTCCAGAAGTTAGATTAGATGGCCAATGCAATTTGGTGCTAGGCCTTTCCCTTTAGGTTTTACCCCAACAATGTTTTCATTAGTTTCGCTCACTCTCGAAATCAAGCATTTTACAGCAGGTTGGAGCAGCCTGTATCTCAGCACAGGAATAAGGTAGGGAAGAATTCAAATACTCATTTTGACTGCCTCCAGAAGTTAGATCAGATGGCCAATGCAATTTGGTGCTAGGTCTTTCCCTTTAGGTTTTACCCCAACAATGTTTTCATTAGTTTTGCTCACTCTCGAAATCAAGCATTTTACAGCAGGTTGGAGCAGCCTGTATCTCAGCACAGGAATAAGGTAGGGAAGAATTCTAAGGATCATTTTGACTGCCTCCAGAAGTTAGATCAGATGGCAAATTGTATTTGGTGCTAGGTCTTTCCCTTTAGGTTTTACCCCAACAATGTTTTCATTAGTTTCGCTCACTCTCGAAATCAAGCATTTTACAGCAGGTTGGAGCAGCCTGTATCTCAGCACAGGAATAAGGTAGGGAAGAATTCTAAGGATCATTTTGACTGCCTCCAGAAGTTAGATCAGATGGCCAATGCAATTTGGTGCTAGGTCTTTCCCTTTAGGTTTTACCCCAACAATGTTTTCATTAGTTTTGCTCACTCTCGAAATCAAGCATTTTACAGCAGGTTGGAGCAGCCTGTATCTCAGCACAGGAATAAGGTAGGGAAGAATTCAAATACTCATTTTGACTGCCTCCAGAAGTTAGATCAGATGGCAAATTGTATTTGGTGCTAGGTCTTTCCCTTTAGGTTTTACCCAACAATGTTTTCATTATTTTCGCTCACTCTCGAAATCAAGCACTTTACAGCAGGTTGGAGCAGCCTGTATCTCAGCACAGGAATAAGGTAGGGAAGAATTCTAAGGATCATTTTGACTGCCTCCAGAAGTTAGATCAGATGGCAAATTGTATTTGGTGCTAGGTCTTTCCCTTTAGGTTTTACCCCAACAATGTTTTCATTAGTTTCGCTCACTCTCGAAATCAAGCATTTTACAGCAGGTTGGAGCAGCCTGTATCTCAGAACAGGAATAAGGTAGGGAAGAATTCAAATACTCATTTTGACTGCCTCCAGAAGTTAGATCAGATGGCCAATGCAATCTGGTGCTAGGCCTTTCCCTTTAGGTTTTACCCCAACAATGTTTTCATTAGTTTCGATCACTCTCGAAATCAAGCATTTTACAGCAGGATGGAGCAGCCTGTATCTCAGCACAGGAATAAGGTAGGGAAGAATTCAAATACTCATTTTGACTGCCTCCAGAAGTTAGATCAGATGGCAAATTGGATTTGGTGCTAGGTCTTTCCCTTTAGGTTTTACCCCAACAATGTTTTCATTAGTTTCGCTCACTCTCGAAATCAAGCATTTTACAGCAGGTTGGAGCAGCCGGTATCTCAGCACAGGAATAAGGTAGGGAAGAATTCTAAGGATCATTTTGACTGCCTCCAGAAGATAGATCAGATGGCAAATTGTATTTGGTGCTAGGTCTTTCCCTTTAGGTTTTACCCCAACAATGTTTTCATTAGTTTCGCTCACTCTCGAAATCAAGCATTTTACAGCAGGTTGGAGCAGCCTGTATCTCAGCACAGGAATAAGGTAGGGAAGAATTCAAATACTCATTTTGACTGCCTCCAGAAGTTAGATTAGATGGCCAATGCAATTTGGTGCTAGGCCTTTCCCTTTAGGTTTTACCCCAACAATGTTTTCATTAGTTTCGCTCACTCTCGAAATCAAGCATTTTACAGCAGGTTGGAGCAGCCTGTATCTCAGCACAGGAATAAGGTAGGGAAGAATTCAAATACTCATTTTGACTGCCTCCAGAAGTTAGATCAGATGGCCAATGCAATTTGGTGCTAGGTCTTTCCCTTTAGGTTTTACCCCAACAATGTTTTCATTAGTTTCACTCACTCTCGAAATCAAGCATTTTACAGCAGGTTGGAGCAGCCTGTATCTCAGCACAGGAATAAGGTAGGGAAGAATTCTAAGGATCATTTTGACTGCCTCCAGAAGATAGATCAGATGGCAAATTGTATTTGGTGCTAGGTCTTTCCCTTTAGGTTTTACCCCAACAATGTTTTCATTAGTTTCGCTCACTCTCGAAATCAAGCATTTTACAGCAGGTTGGAGCAGCCTGTATCTCAGCACAGGAATAAGGTAGGGAAGAATTCAAATACTCATTTTGACTGCCTCCAGAAGTTAGATTAGATGGCCAATGCAATTTGGTGCTAGGCCTTTCCCTTTAGGTTTTACCCCAACAATGTTTTCATTAGTTTCGCTCACTCTCGAAATCAAGCATTTTACAGCAGGTTGGAGCAGCCTGTATCTCAGCACAGGAATAAGGTAGGGAAGAATTCAAATACTCATTTTGACTGCCTCCAGAAGTTAGATCAGATGGCCAATGCAATTTGGTGCTAGGTCTTTCCCTTTAGGTTTTACCCCAACAATGTTTTCATTAGTTTCACTCACTCTCGAAATCAAGCATTTTACAGCAGGTTGGAGCAGCCTGTATCTCAGCACAGGAATAAGGTAGGGAAGAATTCTAAGGATCATTTTGACTGCCTCCAGAAGATAGATCAGATGGCAAATTGTATTTGGTGCTAGGTCTTTCCCTTTAGGTTTTACCCCAACAATGTTTTCATTAGTTTCGCTCACTCTCGAAATCAAGCATTTTACAGCAGGTTGGAGCAGCCTGTATCTCAGCACAGGAATAAGGTAGGGAAGAATTCAAGTACTCATTTTGACTGCCTCCAGAAGTTAGATTAGATGGCCAATGCAATTTGGTGCTAGGCCTTTCCCTTTAGGTTTTACCCCAACAATGTTTTCATTAGTTTCGCTCACTCTCGAAATCAAGCATTTTACAGCAGGTTGGAGCAGCCTGTATCTCAGCACAGGAATAAGGTAGGGAAGAATTCAAATACTCATTTTGACTGCCTCCAGAAGTTAGATCAGATGGCCAATGCAATTTGGTGCTAGGTCTTTCCCTTTAGGTTTTACCCCAACAATGTTTTCATTAGTTTCACTCACTCTCGAAATCAAGCATTTTACAGCAGGTTGGAGCAGCCTGTATCTCAGCACAGGAATAAGGTAGGGAAGAATTCTAAGGATCATTTTGACTGCCTCCAGAAGTTAGATCAGATGGCAAATTGTATTTGGTGCTAGGTCTTTCCCTTTAGGTTTTACCCCAACAATGTTTTCATTAGTTTCGCTCACTCTCGAAATCAAGCATTTTACAGCAGGTTGGAGCAGCCTGTATCTCAGCACAGGAATAAGGTAGGGAAGAATTCTAAGGATCATTTTGACTGCCTCCAGAAGTTAGATCAGATGGCCAATGCAATTTGGTGCTAGGTCTTTCCCTTTAGGTTTTACCCCAACAATGTTTTCATTAGTTTTGCTCACTCTCGAAATCAAGCATTTTACAGCAGGTTGGAGCAGCCTGTATCTCAGCACAGGAATAAGGTAGGGAAGAATTCAAATACTCATTTTGACTGCCTCCAGAAGTTAGATCAGATGGCAAATTGTATTTGGTGCTAGGTCTTTCCCTTTAGGTTTTACCCAACAATGTTTTCATTATTTTCGCTCACTCTCGAAATCAAGCACTTTACAGCAGGTTGGAGCAGCCTGTATCTCAGCACAGGAATAAGGTAGGGAAGAATTCTAAGGATCATTTTGACTGCCTCCAGAAGTTAGATCAGATGGCAAATTGTATTTGGTGCTAGGTCTTTCCCTTTAGGTTTTACCCCAACAATGTTTTCATTAGTTTCGCTCACTCTCGAAATCAAGCATTTTACAGCAGGTTGGAGCAGCCTGTATCTCAGAACAGGAATAAGGTAGGGAAGAATTCAAATACTCATTTTGACTGCCTCCAGAAGTTAGATCAGATGGCCAATGCAATCTGGTGCTAGGCCTTTCCCTTTAGGTTTTACCCCAACAATGTTTTCATTAGTTTCGATCACTCTCGAAATCAAGCATTTTACAGCAGGTTGGAGCAGCCTGTATCTCAGCACAGGAATAAGGTAGGGAAGAATTCAAATACTCATTTTGACTGCCTCCAGAAGTTAGATCAGATGGCCAATGCAATTTGGTGCTAGGTCTTTCCCTTTAGGTTTTACCCCAACAATGTTTTCATTAGTTTCGCTCACTCTCGAAATCAAGCATTTTACAGCAGGTTGGAGCAGCCTGTATCTCAGCACAGGAATAAGGTAGGGAAGAATTCTAATACTCATTTTGACTGCCTCCAGAAGATAGATCAGATGGCAAATTGTATTTGGTGCTAGGTCTTTCCCTTTAGGTTTTACCCCAACAATGTTTTCATTAGTTTCGCTCACTCTCGAAATCAAGCATTTTACAGCAGGTTGGAGCAGCCTGTATCTCAGCACAGGAATAAGGTAGGGAAGAATTCAAATACTCATTTTGACTGCCTCCAGAAGTTAGATTAGATGGCCAATGCAATTTGGTGCTAGGCCTTTCCCTTTAGGTTTTACCCCAACAATGTTTTCATTAGTTTCGCTCACTCTCGAAATCAAGCATTTTACAGCAGGTTGGAGCAGCCTGTATCTCAGCACAGGAATAAGGTAGGGAAGAATTCAAATACTCATTTTGACTGCCTCCAGAAGTTAGATCAGATGGCCAATGCAATTTGGTGCTAGGTCTTTCCCTTTAGGTTTTACCCCAACAATGTTTTCATTAGTTTCACTCACTCTCGAAATCAAGCATTTTACAGCAGGATGGAGCAGCCTGTATCTCAGCACAGGAATAAGGTAGGGAAGAATTCTAAGGATCATTTTGACTGCCTCCAGAAGATAGATCAGATGGCAAATTGTATTTGGTGCTAGGTCTTTCCCTTTAGGTTTTACCCCAACAATGTTTTCATTAGTTTCGCTCACTCTCGAAATCAAGCATTTTACAGCAGGTTGGAGCAGCCTGTATCTCAGCACAGGAATAAGGTAGGGAAGAATTCAAATACTCATTTTGACTGCCTCCAGAAGTTAGATTAGATGGCCAATGCAATTTGGTGCTAGGCCTTTCCCTTTAGGTTTTACCCCAACAATGTTTTCATTAGTTTCGCTCACTCTCGAAATCAAGCATTTTACAGCAGGTTGGAGCAGCCTGTATCTCAGCACAGGAATAAGGTAGGGAAGAATTCAAATACTCATTTTGACTGCCTCCAGAAGTTAGATCAGATGGCCAATGCAATTTGGTGCTAGGTCTTTCCCTTTAGGTTTTACCCCAACAATGTTTTCATTAGTTTCACTCACTCTCGAAATCAAGCATTTTACAGCAGGTTGGAGCAGCCTGTATCTCAGCACAGGAATAAGGTAGGGAAGAATTCTAAGGATCATTTTGACTGCCTCCAGAAGATAGATCAGATGGCAAATTGTATTTGGTGCTAGGTCTTTCCCTTTAGGTTTTACCCCAACAATGTTTTCATTAGTTTCGATCACTCTCGAAATCAAGCATTTTACAGCAGGTTGGAGCAGCCTGTATCTCAGCACAGGAATAAGGTAGGGAAGAATTCAAATACTCATTTTGACTGCCTCCAGAAGTTAGATCAGATGGCCAATGCAATTTGGTGCTAGGTCTTTCCCTTTAGGTTTTACCCCAACAATGTTTTCATTAGTTTCGCTCACTCTCGAAATCAAGCATTTTACAGCAGGTTGGAGCAGCCTGTATCTCAGCACAGGAATAAGGTAGGGAAGAATTCTAAGGATCATTTTGACTGCCTCCAGAAGTTAGATCAGATGGCAAATTGGATTTGGTGCTAGGTCTTTCCCTTTAGGTTTTACCCCAACAATGTTTTCATTAGTTTCGCTCACTCTCGAAATCAAGCATTTTACAGCAGGTTGGAGCAGCCTGTATCTCAGCACAGGAATAAGGTAGGGAAGAATTGCAATACTCATTTTGAATGCCTCCAGAAGATAGATCAGATGGCCAATGCAATTTGGTGCTAGGCCTTTCCCTTTAGGTTTTACCCCAACAATGTTTTCATTAGTTTCGCTCACTCTCGAAATCAAGCATTTTACAGCAGGTTGGAGCAGCCTGTATCTCAGCACAGGAATAAGGTAGGGAAGAATTCTAAGGATCATTTTGACTGCCTCCAGAAGTTAGATCAGATGGCAAATTGTATTTGGTGCCAGGTCTTTCCCTTTAGGTTTTACCCCAACAATGTTTTCATTAGTTTCGCTCACTCTCGAAATCAAGAATTTTAGAGCAGGTTGGAGCAGCCTGTATCTCAGCACAGGAATAAGGTAGGGAAGAATTCTAAGGATCATTTTGACTGCCTCCAGAAGTTAGATCAGATGGCAAATTGTATTTGGTGCTAGGTCTTTCCCTTTAGGTTTTACCCCAACAATGTTTTCATTAGTTTCGCTCACTCTCGAATTCAAGCATTTTACAGCAGGTTGGAGCAGCCTGTATCTCAGCACAGGAATAAGGTAGGGAAGAATTCAGATACTCATTTTGACTGCCTCCAGAAGTTAGATCAGATGGCAAATTATATTTGGTGCTAGGCCTTTCCCTTTAGGTTTTACCCCAACAATGTTTTCATTAGTTTCGCTCACTCTCGAAATCAAGCATTTTACAGCAGGTTGGAGCAGCCTGTATCTCAGCACAGGAATAAGGTAGGGAAGAATTCAAATACTCATTTTGAATGCCTCCAGAAGTTAGATTAGATGACCAATGCAATTTGGTGCTAGGCCTTTCCCTTTAGGTTTTACCCCAACAATGTTTTCATTAGTTTCGATCACTCTCGAAATCAAGCATTTTACAGCAGGTTGGAGCAGCCTGTATCTCAGCACAGGAATAAGGTAGGGAAGAATTCAAATACTCATTTTGACTGCCTCCAGAAGTTAGATCAGATGGCCAATGCAATTTGGTGCTAGGTCTTTCCCTTTAGGTTTTACCCCAACAATGTTTTCATTAGTTTCACTCACTCTCGAAATCAAGCATTTTACAGCAGGTTGGAGCAGCCTGTATCTCAGCACAGGAATAAGGTAGGGAAGAATTCTAAGGATCATTTTGACTGCCTCCAGAAGATAGATCAGATGGCAAATTGTATTTGGTGCTAGGTCTTTCCCTTTAGGTTTTACCCCAACAATGTTTTCATTAGTTTCGCTCACTCTCGAAATCAAGCATTTTACAGCAGGTTGGAGCAGCCTGTATCTCAGCACAGGAATAAGGTAGGGAAGAATTCAAATACTCATTTTGACTGCCTCCAGAAGTTAGATTAGATGGCCAATGCAATTTGGTGCTAGGCCTTTCCCTTTAGGTTTTACCCCAACAATGTTTTCATTAGTTTCGCTCACTCTCGAAATCAAGCATTTTACAGCAGGTTGGAGCAGCCTGTATCTCAGCACAGGAATAAGGTAGGGAAGAATTCAAATACTCATTTTGAATGCCTCCAGAAGTTAGATCAGATGGCCAATGCAATTTGGTGCTAGGTCTTTCCCTTTAGGTTTTACCCCAACAATGTTTTCATTAGTTTCACTCACTCTCGAAATCAAGCATTTTACAGCAGGTTGGAGCAGCCTGTATCTCAGCACAGGAATAAGGTAGGGAAGAATTCTAAGGATCATTTTGACTGCCTCCAGAAGATAGATCAGATGGCAAATTGTATTTGGTGCTAGGTCTTTCCCTTTAGGTTTTACCCCAACAATGTTTTCATTAGTTTCGATCACTCTCGAAATCAAGCATTTTACAGCAGGTTGGAGCAGCCTGTATCTCAGCACAGGAATAAGGTAGGGAAGAATTCAAATACTCATTTTGACTGCCTCCAGAAGTTAGATCAGATGGCCAATGCAATTTGGTGCTAGGTCTTTCCCTTTAGGTTTTACCCCAACAATGTTTTCATTAGTTTCACTCACTCTCGAAATCAAGCATTTTACAGCAGGTTGGAGCAGCCTGTATCTCAGCACAGGAATAAGGTAGGGAAGAATTCTAAGGATCATTTTGACTGCCTCCAGAAGTTAGATCAGATGGCAAATTGGATTTGGTGCTAGGTCTTTCCCTTTAGGTTTTACCCCAACAATGTTTTCATTAGTTTCGCTCACTCTCGAAATCAAGCATTTTACAGCAGGTTGGAGCAGCCTGTATCTCAGCACAGGAATAAGGTAGGGAAGAATTGCAATACTCATTTTGAATGCCTCCAGAAGATAGATCAGATGGCCAATGCAATTTGGTGCTAGGCCTTTCCCTTTAGGTTTTACCCCAACAATATTTTCATTAGTTTCGCTCACTCTCGAAATCAAGCATTTTACAGCAGGTTGGAGCAGCCTGTATCTCAGCACAGGAATAAGGTAGGGAAGAATTCTAAGGATCATTTTGACTGCCTCCAGAAGTTAGATCAGATGGCAAATTGTATTTGGTGCCAGGTCTTTCCCTTTAGGTTTTACCCCAACAATGTTTTCATTAGTTTCGCTCACTCTCGAAATCAAGAATTTTAGAGCAGGTTGGAGCAGCCTGTATCTCAGCACAGGAATAAGGTAGGGAAGAATTCTAAGGATCATTTTGACTGCCTCCAGAAGTTAGATCAGATGGCAAATTGTATTTGGTGCTAGGTCTTTCCCTTTAGGTTTTACCCCAACAATGTTTTCATTAGTTTCGCTCACTCTCGAATTCAAGCATTTTACAGCAGGTTGGAGCAGCCTGTATCTCAGCACAGGAATAAGGTAGGGAAGAATTCAGATACTCATTTTGACTGCCTCCAGAAGTTAGATCAGATGGCAAATTATATTTGGTGCTAGGCCTTTCCCTTTAGGTTTTACCCCAACAATGTTTTCATTAGTTTCGCTCACTCTCGAAATCAAGCATTTTACAGCAGGTTGGAGCAGCCTGTATCTCAGCACAGGAATAAGGTAGGGAAGAATTCAAATACTCATTTTGACTGCCTCCAGAAGTTAGATCAGATGGCCAATGCAATTTGGTGCTAGGTCTTTCCCTTTAGGTTTTACCCCAACAATGTTTTCATTAGTTTCACTCACTCTCGAAATCAAGCATTTTACAGCAGGTTGGAGCAGCCTGTATCTCAGCACAGGAATAAGGTAGGGAAGAAATCTAAGGATCATTTTGACTGCCTCCAGAAGTTAGATCAGATGGCAAATTGTATTTGGTGCCAGGTCTTTCCCTTTAGGTTTTACCCCAACAATGTTTTCATTAGTTTCCCTCACTCTCGAAATCAAGCATTTTACAGCAGGTTGGAGCAGCCTGTATCTCAGCACAGGAATAAGGTAGGGAAGAATTCTAAGGATCATTTTGACTGCCTCCAGAAGTTAGATCAGATGGCAAATTGTATTTGGTGCTAGGTCTTTCCCTTTAGGTTTTACCCCAACAATGTTTTCATTAGTTTCGCTCACTCTCGAAATCAAGCATTTTACAGCAGGTTGGAGCAGCCTGTATCTCAGCACAGGAATAAGGTAGGGAAGGATTCAAATACTCATTTTGACTGCCTCCAGAAGTTAGATCAGATGGCAAATTATATTTGGTGCTAGGCCTTTCCCTTTAGGTTTTACCCCAACAATGTTTTCATTAGTTTCGCTCACTCTCGAAATCAAGCATTTTACAGCAGGTTGGAGCAGCCTGTATCTCAGCACAGGAATAAGGTAGGGAAGAATTCAAATACTCATTTTGAATGCCTCCAGAAGTTAGATTAGATGACCAATGCAATTTGGTGCTAGGCCTTTCCCTTTAGATTTTACCCCAACAATGTTTTCATTAGTTTCGCTCACTCTCGAAATCAAGCATTTTACAGCAGGTTGGAGCAGCCTGTATCTCAGCACAGGAATAAGGTAGGGAAGAATTCAAAGACTCATTTTGACTGCCTCCAGAAGTTAGATCAGATGGCCAATGCAATATGGTGCTAGGCCTTTCCCTTTAGGTTTTACCCCAACAATGTTTTCATTAGTTTCGATCACTCTCGAAATCAAGCATTTTACAGCAGGTTGGAGCAGCCTGTATCTCAGCACAGGAATAAGGTAGGGAAGAATTCAAATACTCATTTTGACTGCCTCCAGAAGTTAGATCAGATGGCCAATGCAATTTGGTGCTAGGCCTTTCCCTTTAGGTTTTACCCAACAATGTTTTCATTAGTTTCGCTCACTCTCGAAATCAAGCATTTTACAGCAGGTTGGAGCAGCCTGTATCTCAGCACAGGAATAAGGTAGGGGAGAATTCTAAGGATCATTTTGACTGCCTCCAGAAGTTAGATCAGATGGCCAATGCAATTTAGTGCTAGGCCTTTCCCTTTAGGTTTTACCCCAACAATGTTTTCATTAGTTTCGCTCACTCTCGAAATCAAGCATTTTACAGCAGGTTGGAGCAGCCTGTATCTCAGCACAGGAATAAGGTAGGGAAGAATTCAGATACTCATTTTGACTGCCTCCAGAAGTTAGATCAGATGGCAAATTGTATTTGGTGCTAGGCCTTTCCCTTTAGGTTTTACCCCAACAATGTTTTCATTAGTTTCGCTCACTCTCGAAATCAAGCATTTTACAGCAGGTTGGAGCAGCCTGTATCTCAGCACAGGAATAAGGTAGGGAAGAATTCAAATACTCATTTTGAATGCCTCCAGAAGTTAGATTAGATGACCAATGCAATTTGGTGCTAGGCCTTTCCCTTTAGGTTTTACCCCAACAATGTTTTCATTAGTTTCGCTCACTCTCGAAATCAAGCATTTTACAGCAGGTTGGAGCAGCCTGTATCTCAGCACAGGAATAAGGTAGGGAAGAATTCAAATACTCATTTTGACTGCCTCCAGAAGTTAGATCAGATGGCCAATGCAATTTGGTGCTAGGCCTTTCCCTTTAGGTTTTACCCCAACAATGTTTTCATTAGTTTCGCTCACTCTCGAAATCAAGCATTTAACAGCAGGTTGGAGCAGCCTGTATCTCAGCACAGGAATAAGGTAGGGAAGAATTCTAAGGATCATTTTGACTGCCTCCAGAAGTTAGATCAGATGGCAAATTGTATTTGGTGCTAGGTCTTTCCCTTTAGGTTTTACCCCAACAATGTTTTCATTAGTTTCGCTCACTCTCGAAATCAAGCATTTTACAGCAGGTTGGAGCAGCCTGTATCTCAGCACAGGAATAAGGTAGGGAAGAATTCTAAGGATCATTTTGACTGCCTCCAGAAGTTAGATCAGATGGCCAATGCAATTTGGTGCTAGGTCTTTCCCTTTAGGTTTTACCCCAACAATGTTTTCATTAGTTTTGCTCACTCTCGAAATCAAGCATTTTACAGCAGGTTGGAGCAGCCTGTATCTCAGCACAGGAATAAGGTAGGGAAGAATTCAAATACTCATTTTGACTGCCTCCAGAACTTAGATCAGATGGCAAATTGTATTTGGTGCTAGGTCTTTCCCTTTAGGTTTTACCCAACAATGTTTTCATTATTTTCGCTCACTCTCGAAATCAAGCACTTTACCGCAGGTTGGAGCAGCCTGTATCTCAGCACAGGAATAAGGTAGGGAAGAATTCTAAGGATCATTTTGACTGCCTCCAGAAGTTAGATCAGATGGCAAATTGTATTTGGTGCTAGGTCTTTCCCTTTAGGTTTTACCCCAACAATGTTTTCATTAGTTTCGCTCACTCTCGAAATCAAGCATTTTACAGCAGGTTGGAGCAGCCTGTATCTCAGCACAGGAATAAGGTAGGGAAGAATTCAAATACTCATTTTGACTGCCTCCAGAAGTTAGATTAGATGGCCAATGCAATTTGGTGCTAGACCTTTCCCTTTAGGTTTTACCCCAACAATGTTTTCATTAGTTTCGCTCACTCTCGAAATCAAGCATTTTACAGCAGGTTGGAGCAGCCTGTATCTCAGCACAGGAATAAGGTAGGGAAGAATTCTAAGGATCATTTTGACTGCCTCCAGAAGATAGATCAGATGGCAAATTGTATTTGGTGCTAGGTCTTTCCCTTTAGGTTTTACCCCAACAATGTTTTCATTAGTTTCGCTCACTCTCGAAATCTAGCATTTTACAGCAGGTTGGAGGAGCCTGTATCTCAGCACAGGAATAAGGTAGGGAAGAATTCAAATACTCATTTTGACTGCCTCCAGAAGATAGATTAGATGGCCAATGCAATTTGGTGCTAGGCCTTTCCCTTTAGGTTTTACCCCAACAATGTTTTCATTAGTTTCGCTCACTCTCGAAATCAAGCATTTTACAGCAGGTTGGAGCAGCCTGTATCTCAGCACAGGAATAAGGTAGGGAAGAATTCAAATACTCATTTTGACTGCCTCCAGAAGTTAGATCAGATGGCCAATGCAATTTGGTGCTAGGTCTTTCCCTTTAGGTTTTACCCCAACAATGTTTTCATTAGTTTCACTCACTCTCGAAATCAAGCATTTTACAGCAGGTTGGAGCAGCCTGTATCTCAGCACAGGAATAAGGTAGGGAAGAATTCTAAGGATCATTTTGACTGCCTCCAGAAGATAGATCAGATGGCAAATTGTATTTGGTGCTAGGTCTTTCCCTTTAGGTTTTACCCCAACAATGTTTTCATTAGTTTCGCTCACTCTCGAAATCAAGCATTTTACAGCAGGTTGGAGCAGCCTGTATCTCAGCACAGGAATAAGGTAGGGAAGAATTCTAAGGATCATTTTGACTGCCTCCAGAAGTTAGATCAGATGGCAAATTGTATTTGGTGCCAGGTCTTTCCCTTTAGGTTTTACCCCAACAATGTTTTCATTAGTTTCGCTCACTCTCGAAATCAAGAATTTTAGAGCAGGTTGGAGCAGCCTGTATCTCAGCACAGGAATAAGGTAGGGAAGAATTCTAAGGATCATTTTGACTGCCTCCAGAAGTTAGATCAGATGGCAAATTGTATTTGGTGCTAGGTCTTTCCCTTTAGGTTTTACCCCAACAATGTTTTCATTAGTTTCGCTCACTCTCGAATTCAAGCATTTTACAGCAGGTTGGAGCAGCCTGTATCTCAGCACAGGAATAAGGTAGGGAAGAATTCAGATACTCATTTTGACTGCCTCCAGAAGTTAGATCAGATGGCAAATTATATTTGGTGCTAGGCCTTTCCCTTTAGGTTTTACCCCAACAATGTTTTCATTAGTTTCGCTCACTCTCGAAATCAAGCATTTTACAGCAGGTTGGAGCAGCCTGTATCTCAGCACAGGAATAAGGTAGGGAAGAATTCAAATACTCATTTTGAATGCCTCCAGAAGTTAGATTAGATGACCAATGCAATTTGGTGCTAGGCCTTTCCCTTTAGGTTTTACCCCAACAATGTTTTCATTAGTTTCGATCACTCTCGAAATCAAGCATTTTACAGCAGGTTGGAGCAGCCTGTATCTCAGCACAGGAATAAGGTAGGGAAGAATTCAAATACTCATTTTGACTGCCTCCAGAAGTTAGATCAGATGGCCAATGCAATTTGGTGCTAGGCCTTTCCCTTTAGGTTTTACCCCAACAATGTTTTCATTAGTTTCGCTCACTCTCGAAATCAAGCATTTTACAGCAGGTTGGAGCAGCCTGTATCTCAGCACAGGAATAAGGTAGGGAAGAATTCAAATACTCATTTTGACTGCCTCCAGAAGTTAGATCAGATGGCCAATGCAATTTGGTGCTAGGTCTTTCCCTTTAGGTTTTACCCCAACAATGTTTTCATTAGTTTCGCTCACTCTCGAAATCAAGCATTTTACAGCAGGTTGGAGCAGCCTGTATCTCAGCACAGGAATAAGGTAGGGAAGAATTCTAAGGATCATTTTGACTGCCTCCAGAAGTTAGATCAGATGGCAAATTGGATTTGGTGCTAGGTCTTTCCCTTTAGGTTTTACCCCAACAATGTTTTCATTAGTTTCGCTCACTCTCGAAATCAAGCATTTCACAGCATGTTGGAGCACCCTGTATCTCAGCACAGGAATAAGGTAGGGAAGAATTGCAATACTCATTTTGAATGCCTCCAGAAGTTAGATCAGATGGCCAATGCAATTTGGTGCTAGGCCTTTCCCTTTAGGTTTTACCCCAACAATGTTTTCATTAGTTTCGCTCACTCTCGAAATCAAGCATTTTACAGCAGGTTGGAGCACCCTGTATCTCAGCACAGGAATAAGGTAGGGAAGAATTCTAATACTCATTTTGACTGCCTCCAGAAGTTAGATCAGATGGCCAATGCAATTTGGTGCTAGGCCTTTCCCTTTAGGTTTTACCCCAACAATGTTTTCATTAGTTTCGCTCACTCTCGAAATCAAGCATTTTACAGCAGGTTGGAGCAGCCTGTATCTCAGCACAGGAATAAGGTAGGGAAGAATTCTAAGGATCATTTTGACTGCCTCCAGAAGTTAGATCAGATGGCAAATTGTATTTGGTGCTAGGTCTTTCCCTTTAGGTTTTACCCCAACAATGTTTTCATTAGTTTCGCTCACTCTCGAAATCAAGCATTTTACAGCAGGTTGGAGCAGCCTGTATCTCAGCACAGGAATAAGGTAGGGAAGAAATCTAAGGATCATTTTGACTGCCTCCAGAAGTTAGATCAGATGGCAAATTGTATTTGGTGCCAGGTCTTTCCCTTTAGGTTTTACCCCAACAATGTTTTCATTAGTTTCGCTCACTCTCGAAATCAAGCATTTTACAGCAGGTTGGAGCAGCCTGTATCTCAGCACAGGAATAAGGTAGGGAAGAATTCAGATACTCATTTTGACTGCCTCCAGAAGTTAGATCAGATGGCAAATTATATTTGGTGCTAGGCCTTTCCCTTTAGGTTTTACCCCAACAATGTTTTCATTAGTTTCGCTCACTCTCGAAATCAAGCATTTTACAGCAGGTTGGAGCAGCCTGTATCTCAGCACAGGAATAAGGTAGGGAAGAATTCAAATACTCATTTTGAATGCCTCCAGAAGTTAGATTAGATGACCAATGCAATTTGGTGCTAGGCCTTTCCCTTTAGGTTTTACCCCAACAATGTTTTCATTAGTTTCGCTCACTCTCGAAATCAAGCATTTTACAGCAGGTTGGAGCACCCTGTATCTCAGCACAGGAATAAGGTAGGGAAGAATTCAAATACTCATTTTGACTGCCTCCAGAAGTTAGATCAGATGGCCAATGCAATATGGTGCTAGGCCTTTCCCTTTAGGTTTTACCCCAACAATGTTTTCATTAGTTTCGATCACTCTCGAAATCAAGCATTTTACAGCAGGTTGGAGCAGCCTGTATCTCAGCACAGGAATAAGGTAGGGAAGAATTCAAATACTCATTTTGACTGCCTCCAGAAGTTAGATCAGATGGCCAATGCAATTTGGTGCTAGGCCTTTCCCTTTAGGTTTTACCCAACAATGTTTTCATTAGTTTCGCTCACTCTCGAAATCAAGCATTTTACAGCAGGTTGGAGCAGCCTGTATCTCAGCACAGGAATAAGGTAGGGGAGAATTCTAAGGATCATTTTGACTGCCTCCAGAAGTTAGATCAGATGGCCAATGCAATTTAGTGCTAGGCCTTTCCCTTTAGGTTTTACCCCAACAATGTTTTCATTAGTTTCGCTCACTCTCGAAATCAAGCATTTTACAGCAGGTTGGAGCAGCCTGTATCTCAGCACAGGAATAAGGTAGGGAAGAATTCAGATACTCATTTTGACTGCCTCCAGAAGTTAGATCAGATGGCAAATTATATTTGGTGCTAGGCCTTTCCCTTTAGGTTTTACCCCAACAATGTTTTCATTAGTTTCGCTCACTCTCGAAATCAAGCATTTTACAGCAGGTTGGAGCACCCTGTATCTCAGCACAGGAATAAGGTAGGGAAGAATTCAAATTCTCATTTTGAATGCCTCCAGAAGTTAGATTAGATGACCAATGCAATTTGGTGCTAGGCCTTTCCCTTTAGGTTTTACCCCAACAATGTTTTCATTAGTTTCGCTCACTCTCGAAATCAAGCATTTTACAGCAGGTTGGAGCACCCTGTATCTCAGCACAGGAATAAGGTAGGGAAGAATTCAAATACTCATTTTGACTGCCTCCAGAAGTTAGATCAGATGGCCAATGCAATTTGGTGCTAGGCCTTTCCCTTTAGGTTTTACCCCAACAATGTTTTCATTAGTTTCGCTCACTCTCGAAATCAAGCATTTTACAGCAGGTTGGAGCAGCCTGTATCTCAGCACAGGAATAAGGTAGGGAAGAATTCTAAGGCTCATTTTGACTGCCTCCAGAAGTTAGATCAGATGGCAAATTGTATTTGGTGCTAGGTCTTTCCCTTTAGGTTTTACCCCAACAATGTTTTCATTAGTTTCGCTCACTCTCGAAATCAAGCATTTTACAGCAGGTTGGAGCAGCCTGTATCTCAGCACAGGAATAAGGTAGGGAAGAATTCTAAGGATCATTTTGACTGCCTCCAGAAGTTAGATCAGATGGCCAATGCAATTTGGTGCTAGGCCTTTCCCTTTAGGTTTTACCCCAACAATGTTTTCATTAGTTTTGCTCACTCTCGAAATCAAGCATTTTACAGCAGGTTGGAGCAGCCTGTATCTCAGCACAGGAATAAGGTAGGGAAGAATTCAAATACTCATTTTGACTGCCTCCAGAAGTTAGATCAGATGGCAAATTGTATTTGGTGCTAGGTCTTTCCCTTTAGGTTTTACCCCAACAATGTTTTCATTAGTTTCGCTCACTCTCGAAATCAAGCATTTTACAGCAGGTTGGAGCACCCTGTATCTCAGCACAGGAATAAGGTAGGGAAGAATTGCAATACTCATTTTGAATGCCTCCAGAAGTTAGATCAGTTGGCCAATGCAATTTGGTGCTAGGCCTTTCCCTTTAGGTTTTACCCCAACAATGTTTTCATTAGTTTCGCTCACTCTCGAAATCAAGCATTTTACAGCAGGTTGGAGCACCCTGTATCTCAGCACAGGAATAAGGTAGGGAAGAATTCTAATACTCATTTTGACTGCCTCCAGAAGTTAGATCAGATGGCCAATGCAATTTGGTGCTAGGCCTTTCCCTTTAGGTTTTACCCCAACAATGTTTTCATTAGTTTCGCTCACTCTCGAAATCAAGCATTTTACAGCAGGTTGGAGCAGCCTGTATCTCAGCACAGGAATAAGGTAGGGAAGAATTCTAAGGATCATTTTGACTGCCTCCAGAAGTTAGATCAGATGGCAAATTGTATTTGGTGCTAGGTCTTTCCCTTTAGGTTTTACCCCAACAATGTTTTCATTAGTTTCGCTCACTCTCGAAATCAAGCATTTTACAGCAGGTTGGAGCAGCCTGTATCTCAGCACAGGAATAAGGTAGGGAAGAAATCTAAGGATCATTTTGACTGCCTCCAGAACTTAGATCAGATGGCAAATTGTATTTGGTGCCAGGTCTTTCCCTTTAGGTTTTACCCCAACAATGTTTTCATTAGTTTCGCTCACTCTCGAAATCAAGCATTTTACAGCAGGTTGGAGCAGCCTGTATCTCAGCACAGGAATAAGGTAGGGAAGAATTCTAAGGATCATTTTGACTGCCTCCAGAAGTTAGATCAGATGGCAAATTGTATTTGGTGCTAGGTCTTTCCCTTTAGGTTTTACCCCAACAATGTTTTCATTAGTTTCGCTCACTCTCGAAATCAAGCATTTTACAGCAGGTTGGAGCAGCCTGTATCTCAGCACAGGAATAAGGTAGGGAAGAATTCAGATACTCATTTTGACTGCCTCCAGAAGTTAGATCAGATGGCAAATTATATTTGGTGCTAGGCCTTTCCCTTTAGGTTTTACCCCAACAATGTTTTCATTAGTTTCGCTCACTCTCGAAATCAAGCATTTTACAGCAGGTTGGAGCAGCCTGTATCTCAGCACAGGAATAAGGTAGGGAAGAATTCAAATACTCATTTTGAATGCCTCCAGAAGTTAGATTAGATGACCAATGCAATTTGGTGCTAGGCCTTTCCCTTTAGGTTTTACCCCAACAATGTTTTCATTAGTTTCGATCACTCTCGAAATCAAGCATTTTACAGCAGGTTGGAGCAGCCTGTATCTCAGCACAGGAATAAGGTAGGGAAGAATTCAAATACTCATTTTGACTGCCTCCAGAAGTTAGATCAGATGGCCAATGCAATTTGGTGCTAGGCCTTTCCCTTTAGGTTTTACCCCAACAATGTTTTCATTAGTTTCGCTCACTCTCGAAATCAAGCATTTTACAGCAGGTTGGAGCAGCCTGTATCTCAGCACAGGAATAAGGTAGGGAAGAATTCAGATACTCATTTTGACTGCCTCCAGAAGTTAGATCAGATGGCAAATTATATTTGGTGCTAGGCCTTTCCCTTTAGGTTTTACCCCAACAATGTTTTCATTAGTTTCGCTCACTCTCGAAATCAAGCATTTTACAGCAGGTTGGAGCAGCCTGTATCTCAGCACAGGAATAAGGTAGGGAAGAATTCAAATACTCATTTTGAATGCCTCCAGAAGTTAGATTAGATGACCAATGCAATTTGGTGCTAGGCCTTTCCCTTTAGGTTTTACCCCAACAATGTTTTCATTAGTTTCGCTCACTCTCGAAATCAAGCATTTTACAGCAGGTTGGAGCACCCTGTATCTCAGCACAGGAATAAGGCAGGGAAGAATTCAAATACTCATTTTGACTGCCTCCAGAAGTTAGATCAGATGGCCAATGCAATATGGTGCTAGGCCTTTCCCTTTAGGTTTTACCCCAACAATGTTTTCATTAGTTTCGATCACTCTCGAAATCAAGCATTTTACAGCAGGTTGGAGCAGCCTGTATCTCAGCACAGGAATAAGGTAGGGAAGAATTCAAATACTCATTTTGACTGCCTCCAGAAGTTAGATCAGATGGCCAATGCAATTTGGTGCTAGGCCTTTCCCTTTAGGTTTTACCCAACAATGTTTTCATTAGTTTCGCTCACTCTCGAAATCAAGCATTTTACAGCAGGTTGGAGCAGCCTGTATCTCAGCACAGGAATAAGGTAGGGGAGAATTCTAAGGATCATTTTGACTGCCTCCAGAAGTTAGATCAGATGGCCAATGCAATTTAGTGCTAGGCCTTTCCCTTTAGGTTTTACCCCAACAATGTTTTCATTAGTTTCGCTCACTCTCGAAATCAAGCATTTTACAGCAGGTTGGAGCAGCCTGTATCTCAGCACAGGAATAAGGTAGGGAAGAATTCAGATACTCATTTTGACTGCCTCCAGAAGTTAGATCAGATGGCAAATTATATTTGGTGCTAGGCCTTTCCCTTTAGGTTTTACCCCAACAATGTTTTCATTAGTTTCGCTCACTCTCGAAATCAAGCATTTTACAGCAGGTTGGAGCACCCTGTATCTCAGCACAGGAATAAGGTAGGGAAGAATTCAAATTCTCATTTTGAATGCCTCCAGAAGTTAGATTAGATGACCAATGCAATTTGGTGCTAGGCCTTTCCCTTTAGGTTTTACCCCAACAATGTTTTCATTAGTTTCGCTCACTCTCGAAATCAAGCATTTTACAGCAGGTTGGAGCACCCTGTATCTCAGCACAGGAATAAGGTAGGGAAGAATTCAAATACTCATTTTGACTGCCTCCAGAAGTTAGATCAGATGGCCAATGCAATTTGGTGCTAGGCCTTTCCCTTTAGGTTTTACCCCAACAATGTTTTCATTAGTTTCGCTCACTCTCGAAATCAAGCATTTTACAGCAGGTTGGAGCAGCCTGTATCTCAGCACAGGAATAAGGTAGGGAAGAATTCTAAGGCTCATTTTGACTGCCTCCAGAAGTTAGATCAGATGGCAAATTGTATTTGGTGCTAGGTCTTTCCCTTTAGGTTTTACCCCAACAATGTTTTCATTAGTTTCGCTCACTCTCGAAATCAAGCATTTTACAGCAGGTTGGAGCAGCCTGTATCTCAGCACAGGAATAAGGTAGGGAAGAATTCAAATACTCATTTTGACTGCCTCCAGAAGTTAGATCAGATGGCAAATTGTATTTGGTGCTAGGTCTTTCCCTTTAGGTTTTACCCCAACAATGTTTTCATTAGTTTCGCTCACTCTCGAAATCAAGCATTTTACAGCAGGTTGGAGCACCCTGTATCTCAGCACAGGAATAAGGTAGGGAAGAATTGCAATACTCATTTTGAATGCCTCCAGAAGTTAGATCAGTTGGCCAATGCAATTTGGTGCTAGGCCTTTCCCTTTAGGTTTTACCCCAACAATGTTTTCATTAGTTTCGCTCACTCTCGAAATCAAGCATTTTACAGCAGGTTGGAGCACCCTGTATCTCAGCACAGGAATAAGGTAGGGAAGAATTCTAATGCTCATTTTGACTGCCTCCAGAAGTTAGATCAGATGGCCAATGCAATTTGGTGCTAGGCCTTTCCCTTTAGGTTTTACCCCAACAATGTTTTCATTAGTTTCGCTCACTCTCGAAATCAAGCATTTTACAGCAGGTTGGAGCAGCCTGTATCTCAGCACAGGAATAAGGTAGGGAAGAATTCTAAGGATCATTTTGACTGCCTCCAGAAGTTAGATCAGATGGCAAATTGTATTTGGTGCTAGGTCTTTCCCTTTAGGTTTTACCCCAACAATGTTTTCATTAGTTTCGCTCACTCTCGAAATCAAGCATTTTACAGCAGGTTGGAGCAGCCTGTATCTCAGCACAGGAATAAGGTAGGGAAGAAATCTAAGGATCATTTTGACTGCCTCCAGAAGTTAGATCAGATGGCAAATTGTATTTGGTGCCAGGTCTTTCCCTTTAGGTTTTACCCCAACAATGTTTTCATTAGTTTCGCTCACTCTCGAAATCAAGCATTTTACAGCAGGTTGGAGCAGCCTGTATCTCAGCACAGGAATAAGGTAGGGAAGAATTCTAAGGATCATTTTGACTGCCTCCAGAAGTTAGATCAGATGGCAAATTGTATTTGGTGCTAGGTCTTTCCCTTTAGGTTTTACCCCAACAATGTTTTCATTAGTTTCGCTCACTCTCGAAATCAAGCATTTTACAGCAGGTTGGAGCAGCCTGTATCTCAGCACAGGAATAAGGTAGGGAAGAATTCAGATACTCATTTTGACTGCCTCCAGAAGTTAGATCAGATGGCAAATTATATTTGGTGCTAGGCCTTTCCCTTTAGGTTTTACCCCAACAATGTTTTCATTAGTTTCGCTCACTCTCGAAATCAAGCATTTTACAGCAGGTTGGAGCAGCCTGTATCTCAGCACAGGAATAAGGTAGGGAAGAATTCAAATACTCATTTTGAATGCCTCCAGAAGTTAGATTAGATGACCAATGCAATTTGGTGCTAGGCCTTTCCCTTTAGGTTTTACCCCAACAATGTTTTCATTAGTTTCGCTCACTCTCGAAATCAAGCATTTTACAGCAGGTTGGAGCAGCCTGTATCTCAGCACAGGAATAAGGTAGGGAAGAATTCAAATACTCATTTTGACTGCCTCCAGAAGTTAGATCAGATGGCCAATGCAATATGGTGCTAGGCCTTTCCCTTTAGGTTTTACCCCAACAATGTTTTCATTAGTTTCGATCACTCTCGAAATCAAGCATTTTACAGCAGGTTGGAGCAGCCTGTATCTCAGCACAGGAATAAGGTAGGGAAGAATTCAAATACTCATTTTGACTGCCTCCAGAAGTTAGATCAGATGGCCAATGCAATTTGGTGCTAGGCCTTTCCCTTTAGGTTTTACCCCAACAATGTTTTCATTAGTTTCGCTCACTCTCGAAATCAAGCATTTTACAGCAGGTTGGAGCAGCCTGTATCTCAGCACAGGAATAAGGTAGGGAAGAATTCTAAGGCTCATTTTGACTGCCTCCAGAAGTTAGATCAGATGGCAAATTGTATTTGGTGCTAGGTCTTTCCCTTTAGGTTTTACCCCAACAATGTTTTCATTAGTTTCGCTCACTCTCGAAATCAAGCATTTTACAGCAGGTTGGAGCAGCCTGTATCTCAGCACAGGAATAAGGTAGGGAAGAATTCTAAGGATCATTTTGACTGCCTCCAGAAGTTAGATCAGATGGCCAATGCAATTTGGTGCTAGGTCTTTCCCTTTAGGTTTTACCCCAACAATGTTTTCATTAGTTTTGCTCACTCTCGAAATCAAGCATTTTACAGCAGGTTGGAGCAGCCTGTATCTCAGCACAGGAATAAGGTAGGGAAGAATTCAAATACTCATTTTGACTGCCTCCAGAAGTTAGATCAGATGGCAAATTGTATTTGGTGCTAGGTCTTTCCCTTTAGGTTTTACCCCAACAATGTTTTCATTAGTTTCGCTCACTCTCGAAATCAAGCATTTTACAGCAGGTTGGAGCAGCCTGTATCTCAGCACAGGAATAAGGTAGGGAAGAATTCTAAGGATCATTTTGACTGCCTCCACAAGTTAGATCAGATGGCCAATGCAATTTGGTGCTAGGTCTTTCCCTTTAGGTTTTACCCCAACAATGTTTTCATTAGTTTTGCTCACTCTCGAAATCAAGCATTTTACAGCAGGTTGGAGCAGCCTGTATCTCAGCACAGGAATAAGGTAGGGAAGAATTCAAATACTCATTTTGACTGCCTCCAGAACTTAGATCAGATGGCAAATTGTATTTGGTGCTAGGTCTTTCCCTTTAGGTTTTACCCAACAATGTTTTCATTATTTTCGCTCACTCTCGAAATCAAGCACTTTACAGCAGGTTGGAGCAGCCTGTATCTCAGCACAGGAATAAGGTAGGGAAGAACTCTAAGGATCATTTTGACTGCCTCCAGAAGTTAGATCAGATGGCAAATTGGATTTGGTGCTAGGTCTTTCCCTTTAGGTTTTACCCCAACAATGTTTTCATTAGTTTCGCTCACTCTCGAAATCAAGCATTTTACAGCAGGTTGGAGCAGCCTGTATCTCAGAACAGGAATAAGGTAGGGAAGAATTCAAATACTCATTTTGACTGCCTCCAGAAGTTAGATCAGATGGCCAATGCAATTTGGTGCTAGGTCTTTCCCTTTAGGTTTTACCCCAACAATGTTTTCATTAGTTTCGCTCACTCTCGAAATCAAGCATTTTACAGCAGGTTGGAGCAGCCTGTATCTCAGCACAGGAATAAGGTAGGGAAGAATTCTAAGGATCATTTTGACTGCCTCCAGAAGATAGATCAGATGGCAAATTGTATTTGGTGCTAGGTCTTTCCCTTTAGGTTTTACCCCAACAATGTTTTCATTAGTTTCGCTCACTCTCGAAATCAAGCATTTTACAGCAGGTTGGAGCAGCCTGTATCTCAGCACAGGAATAAGGTAGGGAAGAATTCAAATACTCATTTTGACTGCCTCCAGAAGTTAGATTAGATGGCCAATGCAATTTGGTGCTAGGCCTTTCCCTTTAGGTTTTACCCCAACAATGTTTTCATTAGTTTCGCTCACTCTCGAAATCAAGCATTTTACAGCAGGTTGGAGCAGCCTGTATCTCAGCACAGGAATAAGGTAGGGAAGAATTCAAATACTCATTTTGACTGCCTCCAGAAGTTAGATCAGATGGCCAATGCAATTTGGTGCTAGGCCTTTCCCTTTAGGTTTTACCCCAACAATGTTTTCATTAGTTTCACTCACTCTCGAAATCAAGCATTTTACAGCAGGTTGGAGCAGCCTGTATCTCAGCACAGGAATAAGGTAGGGAAGAATTCTAAGGATCATTTTGACTGCCTCCAGAAGTTAGATCAGATGGCAAATTGGATTTGGTGCTAGGTCTTTCCCTTTAGGTTTTACCCCAACAATGTTTTCATTAGTTTCGCTCACTCTCGAAATCAAGCATTTTACAGCAGGTTGGAGCAGCCTGTATCTCAGCACAGGAATAAGGTAGGGAAGAATTGCAATACTCATTTTGAATGCCTCCAGAAGATAGATTAGATGGCCAATGCAATTTGGTGCTAGGCCTTTCCCTTTAGGTTTTACCCCAACAATGTTTTCATTAGTTTCGATCACTCTCGAAATCAAGCATTTTACAGCAGGTTGGAGCACCCTGTATCTCAGCACAGGAATAAGGTAGGGAAGAATTCAAATACTCATTTTGACTGCCTCCAGAAGTTAGATCAGATGGCCAATGCAATTTGGTGCTAGGCCTTTCCCTTTAGGTTTTACCCCAACAATGTTTTCATTAGTTTCGCTCACTCTCGAAATCAAGCATTTTACAGCAGGTTGGAGCAGCCTGTATCTCAGCACAGGAATAAGGTAGGGAAGAATTCTAAGGATCATTTTGACTGCCTCCAGAAGTTAGATCAGATGGCAAATTGTATTTGGTGCCAGGTCTTTCCCTTTAGGTTTTACCCCAACAATGTTTTCATTAGTTTCGCTCACTCTCGAAATCAAGCATTTTAGAGCAGGTTGGAGCAGCCTGTATCTCAGCACAGGAATAAGGTAGGGAAGAATTCTAAGGATCATTTTGACTGCCTCCAGAAGTTAGATCAGATGGCAAATTGTATTTGGTGCTAGGTCTTTCCCTTTAGGTTTTACCCCAACAATGTTTTCATTAGTTTCGCTCACTCTCGAATTCAAGCATTTTACAGCAGGTTGGAGCAGCCTGTATCTCAGCACAGGAATAAGGTAGGGAAGAATTCAGATACTCATTTTGACTGCCTCCAGAAGTTAGATCAGATGGCAAATTATATTTGGTGCTAGGCCTTTCCCTTTAGGTTTTACCCCAACAATGTTTTCATTAGTTTCGCTCACTCTCGAAATCAAGCATTTTACAGCTGGTTGGAGCAGCCTGTATCTCAGCACAGGAATAAGGTAGGGAAGAATTCAAATACTCATTTTGAATGCCTCCAGAAGTTAGATTAGATGACCAATGCAATTTGGTGCTAGGCCTTTCCCTTTAGGTTTTACCCCAACAATGTTTTCATTAGTTTCGATCACTCTCGAAATCAAGCATTTTACAGCAGGTTGGAGCAGCCTGTATCTCAGCACAGGAATAAGGTAGGGAAGAATTCAAATACTCATTTTGACTGCCTCCAGAAGTTAGATCAGATGGCCAACGCAATTTGGTGCTAGGCCTTTCCCTTTAGGTTTTACCCCAACAATGTTTTCATTAGTTTCGCTCACTCTCGAAATCAAGCATTTTACAGCAGGTTGGAGCAGCCTGTATCTCAGCACAGGAATAAGGTAGGGAAGAATTCAAATACTCATTTTGACTGCCTCCAGAAGTTAGATCAGATGGCCAATGCAATTTGGTGCTAGGTCTTTCCCTTTAGGTTTCACCCCAACAATGTTTTCATTAGTTTCACTCACTCTCGAAATCAAGCATTTTACAGCAGGTTGGAGCAGCCTGTATCTCAGCACAGGAATAAGGTAGGGAAGAATTCAAATACTCATTTTGACTGCCTCCAGAAGTTAGATCAGATGGCCAATGCAATTTGGTGCTAGGCCTTTCCCTTTAGGTTTTACCCCAACAATGTTTTCATTAGTTTCGCTCACTCTCGAAATCAAGCATTTTACAGCAGGTTGGAGCAGCCTGTATCTCAGCACAGGAATAAGGTAGGGAAGAATTGCAATACTCATTTTGAATGCCTCCAGAAGTTAGATCAGATGGCCAATGCAATTTGGTGCTAGGCCTTTCCCTTTAGGTTTTACCCCAACAATGTTTTCATTAGTTTCGCTCACTCTCGAAATCAAGCATTTTACAGCAGGTTGGAGCAGCCTGTATCTCAGCACAGGAATAAGGTAGGGAAGAATTCTAATACTCATTTTGACTGCCTCCAGAAGTTAGATCAGATGGCCAATGCAATTTGGTGCTAGGCCTTTCCCTTTAGGTTTTACCCCAACAATGTTTTCATTAGTTTCGCTCACTCTCGAAATCAAGCATTTTACAGCAGGTTGGAGCAGCCTGTATCTCAGCACAGGAATAAGGTAGGGAAGAATTCTAAGGATCATTTTGACTGCCTCCAGAAGTTAGATCAGATGGCAAATTGTATTTGGTGCTAGGTCTTTCCCTTTAGGTTTTACCCCAACAATGTTTTCATTAGTTTCGCTCACTCTCGAAATCAAGCATTTTACAGCAGGTTGGAGCAGCCTGTATCTCAGCACAGGAATAAGGTAGGGAAGAAATTTAAGGATCATTTTGACTGCCTCCAGAAGTTAGATCAGATGGCAAATTGGATTTGGTGCCAGGTCTTTCCCTTTAGGTTTTACCCCAACAATGTTTTCATTAGTTTCGCTCACTCTCGAAATCAAGCATTTTACAGCAGGTTGGAGCAGCCTGTATCTCAGCACAGGAATAAGGTAGGGAAGAATTCTAAGGATCATTTTGACTGCCTCCAGAAGTTAGATCAGATGGCAAATTGGATTTGGTGCTAGGTCTTTCCCTTTAGGTTTTACCCCAACAATGTTTTCATTAGTTTCGCTCACTCTCGAAATCAAGCATTTTACAGCAGGTTGGAGCAGCCTGTATCTCAGCACAGGAATAAGGTAGGGAAGAATTCAGATACTCATTTTGACTGCCTCCAGAAGTTAGATCAGATGGCAAATTATATTTGGTGCTAGGCCTTTCCCTTTAGGTTTTACCCCAACAATGCTTTCATTAGTTTCGCTCACTCTCGAAATCAAGCATTTTACAGCAGGTTGGAGCAGCCTGTATCTCAGCACAGGAATAAGGTAGGGAAGAATTCAAAGACTCATTTTGACTGCCTCCAGAAGTTAGATCAGATGGCCAATGCAATATGGTGCTAGGCCTTTCCCTTTAGGTTTTACCCCAACAATGTTTTCATTAGTTTCGATCACTCTCGAAATCAAGCATTTTACAGCAGGTTGGAGCAGCCTGTATCTCAGCACAGGAATAAGGTAGGGAAGAATTCAAATACTCATTTTGACTGCCTCCAGAAGTTAGATCAGATGGCCAATGCAATTTGGTGCTAGGCCTTTCCCTTTAGGTTTTACCCAACAATGTTTTCATTAGTTTCGCTCACTCTCGAAATCAAGCATTTTACAGCAGGTTGGAGCAGCCTGTATCTCAGCACAGGAATAAGGTAGGGGAGAATTCTAAGGATCATTTTGACTGCCTCCAGAAGTTAGATCAGATGGCCAATGCAATTTAGTGCTAGGCCTTTCCCTTTAGGTTTTACCCCAACAATGTTTTCATTAGTTTCGCTCACTCTCGAAATCAAGCATTTTACAGCAGGTTGGAGCAGCCTGTATCTCAGCACAGGAATAAGGTAGGGAAGAATTCAGATACTCATTTTGACTGCCTCCAGAAGTTAGATCAGATGGCAAATTATATTTGGTGCTAGGCCTTTCCCTTTAGGTTTTACCCCAACAATGTTTTCATTAGTTTCGCTCACTCTCGAAATCAAGCATTTTACAGCAGGTTGGAGCAGCCTGTATCTCAGCACAGGAATAAGGTAGGGAAGAATTCAAATACTCATTTTGAATGCCTCCAGAAGTTAGATTAGATGACCAATGCAATTTGGTGCTAGGCCTTTCCCTTTAGGTTTTACCCCAACAATGTTTTCATTAGTTTCGCTCACTCTCGAAATCAAGCATTTTACAGCAGGTTGGAGCACCCTGTATCTCAGCACAGGAATAAGGTAGGGAAGAATTCAAATACTCATTTTGACTGCCTCCAGAAGTTAGATCAGATGGCCAATGCAATTTGGTGCTAGGCCTTTCCCTTTAGGTTTTACCCCAACAATGTTTTCATTAGTTTCGCTCACTCTCGAAATCAAGCATTTTACAGCAGGTTGGAGCACCCTGTATCTCAGCACAGGAATAAGGTAGGGAAGAATTCTAAGGATCATTTTGACTGCCTCCAGAAGTTAGATCAGATGGCCAATGCAATTTGGTGCTAGGTCTTTCCCTTTAGGTTTTACCCCAACAATGTTTTCATTAGTTTTGCTCACTCTCGAAATCAAGCATTTTACAGCAGGTTGGAGCAGCCTGTATCTCAGCACAGGAATAAGGTAGGGAAGAATTCAAATACTCATTTTGACTGCCTCCAGAAGTTAGATCAGATGGCAAATTGTATTTGGTGCTAGGTCTTTCCCTTTAGGTTTTACCCAACAATGTTTTCATTATTTTCGCTCACTCTCGAAATCAAGCACTTTACAGCAGGTTGGAGCAGCCTGTATCTCAGCACAGGAATAAGGTAGGGAAGAATTCTAAGGATCATTTTGACTGCCTCCAGAAGTTAGATCAGATGGCAAATTGTATTTGGTGCCAGGTCTTTCCCTTTAGGTTTTACCCCAACAATGTTTTCATTAGTTTCGATCACTCTCGAAATCAAGCATTTTACAGCAGGTTGGAGCAGCCTGTATCTCAGCACAGAAATAAGGTAGGGAAGAATTCAAATACTCATTTTGACTGCCTCCAGAAGTTAGATCAGATGGCCAATGCAATTTGGTGCTAGGTCTTTCCCTTTAGGTTTTACCCCAACAATGTTTTCATTAGTTTCGCTCACTCTCGAAATCAAGCATTTTACAGCAGGTTGGAGCAGCCTGTATCTCAGCACAGGAATAAGGTAGGGAAGAATTCAAATACTCATTTTGACTGCCTCCAGAAGTTAGATCAGATGGCAAATTGTATTTGGTGCTAGGCCTTTCCCTTTAGGTTTTACCCCAACAATGTTTTCATTAGTTTCGCTCACTCTCGAAATCAAGCATTTTACAGCAGGTTGGAGCAGCCTGTATCTCAGCACAGGAATAAGGTAGGGAAGAATTCAAATACTCATTTTGACTGCCTCCAGAAGTTAGATCAGATGGCAAATTGTATTTGGTGCCAGGTCTTTCCCTTTGGGTTTTACCCCAACAATGTTTTCATTAGTTTCGCTCACTCTCGAAATCAAGCATTTTACAGCAGGTTGGAGGAGCCTGTATCTCAGCAGAGGAATAAGGTAGGGAAGAATTCAAATACTCATTTTGACTGCCTCCAGAAGTTAGATCAGATGGCCAATGCAATTTGGTGCTAGGCCTTTCCCTTTAGGTTTTACCCCAACAATGTTTTCATTAGTTTCGATCACTCTCGAAATCAAGCATTTTACAGCAGGTTGGAGCACCCTGTATCTCAGCACAGGAATAAGGTAGGGAAGAATTCTAAGGATCATTTTGACTGCCTTCAGAAGTTAGATCAGATTGCAAATTGGATTTGGTGCTAGGTCTTTCCCCTTAGGTTTTACTCCAACAATGTTTTCATTAGTTTCGCTCACTCTCGAAATCAAGCATTTTACAGCAGGTTGGAGCAGCCTGTATCTCAGCACAGGAATAAGGTAGGGAAGAATTCTAAGGATCATTTTGACTGCCTCCAGAAGTTAGATCAGATGGCAAATTGTATTTGGTGCTAGGTCTTTCCCTTTAGGTTTTACCCCAACAATGTTTTCATTAGTTTCGCTCACTCTCGAAATCAAGCATTTTACAGCAGGTTGGAGCAGCCTGTATCTCAGCACAGGAATAAGGTAGGGAAGAATTCAAATACTCATTTTGACTGCCTCCAGAAGTTAGATCAGATGGCCAATGCAATTTGGTGCTAGGCCTTTCCCTTTAGGTTTTACCCCAACAATGTTTTCATTAATTTCGCTCACTCTCGAAATCAAGCATTTTACAGCAGGTTGGAGCAGCCTGTATCTCAGCACAGGAATAAGGTAGGGAAGAATTCAAATACTCATTTTGACTGCCTCCAGAAATTAGATCAGATGGCAAATTGTATTTGGTGCTAGGTCTTTCCCTTTAGGTTTTACCCCAACAATGTTTTCATTAGTTTCGCTCACTCTCGAAATCAAGCATTTTACAGCAGGTTGGAGCAGCCTGTATCTCAGCACAGGAATAAGGTAGGGAAGAATTCTAAGGATCATTTTGACTGCCTCCAGAAGTTAGATCAGATGGCCAATGCAATTTGGTGCTAGACCTTTCCCTTTAGGTTTTACCCCAACAATGTTTTCATTAGTTTCGCTCACTCTCGAAATCAAGCATTTTACAGCAGGTTGGAGCAGCCTGTATCTCAGCACAGGAATAAGGTAGGGAAGAATTCTAAGGATCATTTTGACTGCCTCCAGAAGTTAGATCAGATGGCCAATGCAATTTGTTGCTAGGTCTTTCCCTTTAGGTTTTACCCCAACAATGTTTTCATTAGTTTCGCTCACTCTCGAAATCAAGCATTTTACAGCAGGTTGGAGCAGCCTGTATCTCAGCACAGGAATAAGGTAGGGAAGAATTCTAAGGATCATTTTGACTGCCTCCAGAAGTTAGATCAGATGGCCAATGCAATTTGGTGCTAGGCCTTTCCCTTTAGGTTTTACCCCAACAATGTTTTCATTAGTTTCGCTCACTCTCGAAATCAAGCATTTTACAGCAGGTTGGAGCAGCCTGTATCTCAGCACAGGAATAAGGTAGGGAAGAATTCAAATACTCATTTTGACTGCCTCCAGAAGTTAGATCAGATGGCCAATGCAATTTGGTGCTAGGCCTTTCCCTTTAGGTTTTACCCCAACAATGTTTTCATTAGTTTCGCTCACTCTCGAAATCAAGCATTTTACAGCAGGTTGGAGCACCCTGTATCTCAGCACAGGAATAAGGTAGGGAAGAATTCTAAGGATCATTTTGACTGCCTCCAGAAGTTAGATCAGATGGCCAATGCAATTTGGTGCTAGGCCTTTCCCTTTAGTTTTTACCCCAACAATGTTTTCATTAGTTTCGATCACTCTCGAAATCAAGCATTTTACAGCAGGTTGGAGCAGCCTGTATCTCAGCACAGGAATAAGGTAGGGAAGAATTCAAATACTCATTTTGACTGCCTCCAGAAGTTAGATCAGATGGCAAATTGGATTTGGTGCTAGGTCTTTCCCTTTAGGTTTTACCCCAACAATGTTTTCATTAGTTTCGATCACTCTCGAAATCAAGCATTTTACAGCAGGTTGGAGCAGCCTGTATCTCAGCACAGGAATAAGGTAGGGAAGAATTCTAAGGATCATTTTGACTGCCTCCAGAAGTTAGATCAGATGGAAAATTGTATTTCGTGCCAGGTCTTTCCCTTTGGGTTTTACCCCAACAATGTTTTCATTAGTTTCGCTCACTCTCGAAATCAAGCATTTTACAGCAGGTTGGAGGAGCCTGTATCTCAGCACAGGAATAAGGTAGGGAAGAATTCTAAGGATCATTTTGACTGCCTCCAGAAGTTAGATCAGATGGCCAATGCAATTTGGTGCTAGGCCTTTCCCTTTAGGTTTTACCCCAACAATGTTTTCATTAGTTTCGCTCACTCTCGAAATCAAGCATTTTACAGCAGGTTGGAGCAGCCTGTATCTCAGCACAGGAATAAGGTAGGGAAGAATTCTAATACTCATTTTGACTGCCTCCAGAAGTTAGATCAGATGGCCAATGCAATTTGGTGCTAGGCCTTTCCCTTTAGGTTTTACCCCAACAATGTTTTCATTAGTTTCGCTCACTCTCGAAATCAAGCATTTTACAGCAGGTTGGAGCAGCCTGTATCTCAGCACAGGAATAAGGTAGGGAAGAATTCTAAGGATCATTTTGACTGCCTCCAGAAGTTAGATCAGATGGCAAATTGTATTTGGTGCTAGGTCTTTCCCTTTAGGTTTTACCCCAACAATGTTTTCATTAGTTTCGCTCACTCTCGAAATCAAGCATTTTACAGCAGGTTGGAGCAGCCTGTATCTCAGCACAGGAATAAGGTAGGGAAGAAATTTAAGGATCATTTTGACTGCCTCCAGAAGTTAGATCAGATGGCAAATTGGATTTGGTGCCAGGTCTTTCCCTTTAGGTTTTACCCCAACAATGTTTTCATTAGTTTCGCTCACTCTCGAAATCAAGCATTTTACAGCAGGTTGGAGCAGCCTGTATCTCAGCACAGGAATAAGGTAGGGAAGAATTCTAAGGATCATTTTGACTGCCTCCAGAAGTTAGATCAGATGGCAAATTGGATTTGGTGCTAGGTCTTTCCCTTTAGGTTTTACCCCAACAATGTTTTCATTAGTTTCGCTCACTCTCGAAATCAAGCATTTTACAGCAGGTTGGAGCAGCCTGTATCTCAGCACAGGAATAAGGTAGGGAAGAATTCAGATACTCATTTTGACTGCCTCCAGAAGTTAGATCAGATGGCAAATTATATTTGGTGCTAGGCCTTTCCCTTTAGGTTTTACCCCAACAATGTTTTCATTAGTTTCGCTCACTCTCGAAATCAAGCATTTTACAGCAGGTTGGAGCAGCCTGTATCTCAGCACAGGAATAAGGTAGGGAAGAATTCAAAGACTCATTTTGACTGCCTCCAGAAGTTAGATCAGATGGCCAATGCAATATGGTGCTAGGCCTTTCCCTTTAGGTTTTACCCCAACAATGTTTTCATTAGTTTCGATCACTCTCGAAATCAAGCATTTTACAGCAGGTTGGAGCAGCCTGTATCTCAGCACAGGAATAAGGTAGGGAAGAATTCAAATACTCATTTTGACTGCCTCCAGAAGTTAGATCAGATGGCCAATGCAATTTGGTGCTAGGCCTTTCCCTTTAGGTTTTACCCAACAATGTTTTCATTAGTTTCGCTCACTCTCGAAATCAAGCATTTTACAGCAGGTTGGAGCAGCCTGTATCTCAGCACAGGAATAAGGTAGGGGAGAATTCTAAGGATCATTTTGACTGCCTCCAGAAGTTAGATCAGATGGCCAATGCAATTTAGTGCTAGGCCTTTCCCTTTAGGTTTTACCCCAACAATGTTTTCATTAGTTTCGCTCACTCTCGAAATCAAGCATTTTACAGCAGGTTGGAGCAGCCTGTATCTCAGCACAGGAATAAGGTAGGGAAGAATTCAGATACTCATTTTGACTGCCTCCAGAAGTTAGATCAGATGGCAAATTATATTTGGTGCTAGGCCTTTCCCTTTAGGTTTTACCCCAACAATGTTTTCATTAGTTTCGCTCACTCTCGAAATCAAGCATTTTACAGCAGGTTGGAGCAGCCTGTATCTCAGCACAGGAATAAGGTAGGGAAGAATTCAAATACTCATTTTGAATGCCTCCAGAAGTTAGATTAGATGACCAATGCAATTTGGTGCTAGGCCTTTCCCTTTAGGTTTTACCCCAACAATGTTTTCATTAGTTTCGCTCACTCTCGAAATCAAGCATTTTACAGCAGGTTGGAGCAGCCTGTATCTCAGCACAGGAATAAGGTAGGGAAGAATTCAAATACTCATTTTGACTGCCTCCAGAAGTTAGATCAGATGGCCAATGCAATTTGGTGCTAGGCCTTTGCCTTTAGGTTTTACCCCAACAATGTTTTCATTAGTTTCGCTCACTCTCGAAATCAAGCATTTTACAGCAGGTTGGAGCACCCTGTATCTCAGCACAGGAATAAGGTAGGGAAGAATTCTAAGGATCATTTTGACTGCCTCCAGAAGTTAGATCAGATGGCCAATGCAATTTGGTGCTAGGTCATTCCCTTTAGGTTTTACCCCAACAATGTTTTCATTAGTTTTGCTCACTCTCGAAATCAAGCATTTTACAGCAGGTTGGAGCAGCCTGTATCTCAGCACAGGATTAAGGTAGGGAAGAATTCAAATACTCATTTTGACTGCCTCCAGAAGTTAGATCAGATGGCAAATTGTATTTGGTGCTAGGTCTTTCCCTTTAGGTTTTACCCAACAATGTTTTCATTATTTTCGCTCACTCTCGAAATCAAGCACTTTACAGCAGGTTGGAGCAGCCTGTATCTCAGCACAGGAATAAGGTAGGGAAGAATTCTAAGGATCATTTTGACTGCCTCCAGAAGTTAGATCAGATGGCAAATTGTATTTGGTGCCAGGTCTTTCCCTTTAGGTTTTACCCCAACAATGTTTTCATTAGTTTCGATCACACTCGAAATCAAGCATTTTACAGCAGGTTGGAGCAGCCTGTATCTCAGCACAGAAATAAGGTAGGGAAGAATTCAAATACTCATTTTGACTGCCTCCAGAAGTTAGATCAGATGGCCAATGCAATTTGGTGCTAGGTCTTTCCCTTTAGGTTTTACCCCAACAATGTTTTCATTAGTTTCGCTCACTCTCGAAATCAAGCATTTTACAGCAGGTTGGAGCAGCCTGTATCTCAGCACAGGAATAAGGTAGGGAAGAATTCAAATACTCATTTTGACTGCCTCCAGAAGTTAGATCAGATGGCAAATTGGATTTGGTGCTAGGTCTTTCCCTTTAGGTTTTACCCCAACAATGTTTTCATTAGTTTCGCTCACTCTCGAAATCAAGCATTTTACAGCAGGTTGGAGCAGCCTGTATCTCAGCACAGGAATAAGGTAGGGAAGAATTCAAATACTCATTTTGACTGCCTCCAGAAGTTAGATCAGATGGCAAATTGTATTTGGTGCTAGGCCTTTCCCTTTAGGTTTTACCCCAACAATGTTTTCATTAGTTTCGCTCACTCTCGAAATCAAGCATTTTACAGCAGGTTGGAGCAGCCTGTATCTCAGCACAGGAATAAGGTAGGGAAGAATTCAAATACTCATTTTGACTGCCTCCAGAAATTAGATCAGATGGCAAATTGTATTTGGTGCTAGGTCTTTCCCTTTAGGTTTTACCCCAACAATGTTTTCATTAGTTTCGCTCACTCTCGAAATCAAGCATTTTACAGCAGGTTGGAGCAGCCTGTATCTCAGCACAGGAATAAGGTAGGGAAGAATTCTAAGGATCATTTTGACTGCCTCCAGAAGTTAGATCAGATGGCCAATGCAATTTGGTGCTAGACCTTTCCCTTTAGGTTTTACCCCAACAATGTTTTCATTAGTTTCGCTCACTCTCGAAATCAAGCATTTTACAGCAGGTTGGAGCAGCCTGTATCTCAGCACAGGAATAAGGTAGGGAAGAATTCTAAGGATCATTTTGACTGCCTCCAGAAGTTAGATCAGATGGCCAATGCAATTTGTTGCTAGGTCTTTCCCTTTAGGTTTTACCCCAACAATGTTTTCATTAGTTTCGCTCACTCTCGAAATCAAGCATTTTACAGCAGGTTGGAGCAGCCTGTATCTCAGCACAGGAATAAGGTAGGGAAGAATTCTAAGGATCATTTTGACTGCCTCCAGAAGTTAGATCAGATGGCCAATGCAATTTGGTGCTAGGCCTTTCCCTTTAGGTTTTACCCCAACAATGTTTTCATTAGTTTCGCTCACTCTCGAAATCAAGCATTTTACAGCAGGTTGGAGCAGCCTGTATCTCAGCACAGGAATAAGGTAGGGAAGAATTCTAAGGATCATTTTGACTGCCTCCAGAAGTTAGATCAGATGGCCAATGCAATTTGGTGCTAGGCCTTTCCCTTTAGTTTTTACCCCAACAATGTTTTAATTAGTTTCGCTCACTCTCGAAATCAAGCATTTTACAGCAGGTTGGAGCAGCCTGTATCTCAGCACAGGAATAAGGTAGGGAAGAATTCAAATACTCATTTTGACTGCCTCCAGAAGTTAGATCAGATGGCAAATTGTATTTGGTGCTAGGTATTTCCCTTTAGGTTTTACCCCAACAATGTTTTCATTAGTTTCGCTCACTCTCGAAATCAAGCATTTTACAGCAGGTTGGAGCAGCCTGTATCTCAGCACAGGAATAAGGTAGGGAAGAATTCTAAGGATCATTTTGACTGCCTTCAGAAGTTAGATCAGATGGCCAATGCAATTTGGTGCTAGGCCTTTCCCTTTAGGTTTTACCCCAACAATGTTTTCATTAGTTTCGATCACTCTCGAAATCAAGCATTTTACAGCAGGTTGGAGCAGCCTGTATCTCAGCACAGGAATAAGGTAGGGAAGAATTCTAAGGATCATTGTGACTGCCTCCAGAAGTTAGATCAGATGGCAAATTGTATTTCGTGCCAGGTCTTTCCCTTTGGGTTTTACCCCAACAATGTTTTCATTAGTTTCGCTCACTCTCGAAATCAAGCATTTTACAGCAGGTTGGAGGAGCCTGTATCTCAGCACAGGAATAAGGTAGGGAAGAATTCTAAGGATCATTTTGACTGCCTCCAGAAGTTAGATCAGATGGCCAATGCAATTTGGTGCTAGGCCTTTCCCTTTAGGTTTTACCCCAACAATGTTTTCATTAGTTTCGCTCACTCTCGAAATCAAGCATTTTACAGCAGGTTGGAGCAGCCTGTATCTCAGCACAGGAATAAGGTAGGGAAGAATTCAAATACTCATTTTGACTGCCTCCAGAAGTTAGATCAGATGGCCAATGCAATTTGGTGCTAGGCCTTTCCCTTTAGGTTTTACCCCAACAATGTTTTCATTAGTTTCGCTCACTCTCGAAATCAAGCATTTTACAGCAGGTTGGAGCACCCTGTATCTCAGCACAGGAATAAGGTAGGGAAGAATTCTAAGGATCATTTTGACTGCCTCCAGAAGTTAGATCAGATGGCCAATGCAATTTGGTGCTAGGCCTTTCCCTTTAGTTTTTACCCCAACAATGTTTTCATTAGTTTCGATCACTCTCGAAATCAAGCATTTTACAGCAGGTTGGAGCAGCCTGTATCTCAGCACAGGAATAAGGTAGGGAAGAATTCAAATACTCATTTTGACTGCCTCCAGAAGTTAGATCAGATGGCAAATTGGATTTGGTGCTAGGTCTTTCCCTTTAGGTTTTACCCCAACAATGTTTTCATTAGTTTCGATCACTCTCGAAATCAAGCATTTTACAGCAGGTTGGAGCACCCTGTATATCAGCGCAGGAATAAGGTAGGGAAGAATTCTAAGGATCATTTTGACTGCCTCCAGAAGTTAGATCAGATGGCCAATGCAATTTGGTGCTAGACCTTTCCCTTTAGGTTTTACCCCAACAATGTTTTCATTAGTTTCTCTCACTCTCGAAATCAAGCATTTTACAGCAGGTTGGAGCAGTCTGTATCTCAGCACAGGAATAAAGTAGGGAAGAATTCTAAGGATCATTTTGACTGCCTCCAGAAGTTAGATCAGATGGCCAATGCAATTTGGTGCTAGGTCTTTCCCTTTAGGTTTTACCCCAACAATGTTTTCTTTAGTTTCGCTCACTCTCGAAATCAAGCATTTTACAGCAGGTTGGAGCAGCCTGTATCTCAGCACAGGAATAAGGTAGGGAAGAATTCTAAGGATCATTTTGACTGCCTCCAGAAGTTAGATCAGATGGCAAATTGGATTTGGAACTAGGTCTTTCCCTTTAGGTTTTACCCCAACAATGTTTTCATTAGTTTCGCTCACTCTCGAAATCAAGCATTTTACAGCAGGTTGGAGCAGCCTGTATCTCAGCACAGGAATAAGGTAGGGAAGAATTCTAAGGATCATTTTGACTGCCTCCAGAAGTTAGATCAGATGGCCAATGCAATTTGGTGCTAGGCCTTTCCCTTTAGGTTTTACCCCAACAATGTTTTCATTAGTTTCGCTCACTCTCGAAATCAAGCATTTTACAGCAGGTTGGAGCAGCCTGTATCTCAGCACAGGAATAAGGTAGGGAAGAATTCAAATACTCATTTTGACTGCCTCCAGAAGTTAGATCAGACGGCAAATTGTATTTGGTGCTAGGTCTTTCCCTTTAGGTTTTACCCCAACAATGTTTTCATTAGTTTCGATCACTCTCGAAATCAAGCATTTTACAGCAGGTTGGAGCAGCCTGTATCTCAGCACAGGAATAAGGTAGGGAAGAATTCTAAGGATCATTTTGACTGCCTCCAGAAGTTAGATCAGATGGCCAATGCAATTTGGTGCTAGGTCTTTCCCTTTAGGTTTTACCCCAACAATGTTTTCATTAGTTTCGCTCACTCTCGAAATCAAGCATTTTACAGCAGGTTGGAGCAGTCTGTATCTCAGCACAGGAATAAGGTAGGGAAGAATTCTAAGGATCATTTTGACTGCCTCCAGAAGTTAGATCAGATGGCCAATGCAATTTGGTGCTAGGTCTTTCCCTTTAGGTTTTACCCCAACAATGTTTTCATTAGTTTCGCTCACTCTCGAAATCAAGCATTTTACAGCAGGTTGGAGCAGCCTGTATCTCAGCACAGGAATAAGGTAGGGAAGAATTCTAAGGATCATTTTGATTGCCTCCACAAGTTAGATCAGATGGCCAATGCAATTTGGTGCTAGGCCTTTCCCTTTAGGTTTTACCCCAACAATGTTTTCATTAGTTTCGCTCACTCTCGAAATCAAGCATTTTACAGCAGGTTGGAGCAGCCTGTATCTCAGCACAGGAACAAGGTAGGGAAGAATTCTAAGGATCATTTTGACTGCCTCCAGAAGTTAGATCAGATGGCCAATGCAATTTGGTGCTAGGCCTTTCCCTTTAGTTTTCACCCCAACAATGTTTTCATTAGTTTCGATCACTCTCGAAATCAAGCATTTTACAGCAGGTTGGAGCAGCCTGTATCTCAGCACAGGAATAAGGTAGGGAAGAATTCTAAGGATCATTTTGACTGCCTCCAGAAGTTAGATCAGATGGCAAATTGTATTTGGTGCTAGGTCTTTCCCTTCAGGTTTTACACCAACAATGTTTTCATTAGTTTCGATCACTCTCGAAATCAAGCATTTTACAGCAGGTTGGAGCAGCCTGTATCTCAGCACAGGAATAAGGTAGGGAAGAATTCAAATACTCATTTTGACTGCCTCCAGAAGTTAGATCAGATGGCCAATGCAATTTGGTGCTAGGCCTTTCCCTTTAGGTTTTACCCCAACAATGTTTTCATTAGTTTCGCTCCCTCTCGAAATCAAGCATTTTACAGCAGGTTGGAGCAGCCTGTATCTCAGCACAGGAATAAGGTAGGGAAGAATTCTAAGGATCATTTTGACTGCCTCCAGAAGTTAGATCAGATGGCCAATGCAATTTGGTGCTAGGCCTTTCCCTTTAGTTTTTGCCCCAACAATGTTTTCATTAGTTTCGATCACTCTCGAAATCAAGCATTTTACAGCAGGTTGGAGCAGCCTGTATCTCAGCACAGGAATAAGGTAGGGAAGAATTCAAATACTCATTTTGACTGCCTCCAGAAGTTAGATCAGATGGCAAATTGGATTTGGTGCTAGGTCTTTCCCTTTAGGTTTTACCCCAACAATGTTTTCATTAGTTTCGCTCACTCTCGAAATCAAGCATTTTACAGCAGGTTGGAGCAGCCTGTATCTCAGCACAGGAATAAGGTAGGGAAGAATTCTAAGGATCATTTTGACTGCCTCCAGAAGTTAGATCAGATGGCCAATGCAATTTGGTGCTAGGTCTTTCCCTTTAGGTTTTACCCCAACAATGTTTTCATTAGTTTCGCTCACTCTCGAAATCAAGCATTTTACAGCAGGTTGGAGCAGCCTGTATCTCAGCACAGGAATAAGGTAGGGAAGAATTCAAATACTCATTTTGACTGCCTCCAGAAGTTAGATCAGATGGCCAATGCAATTTGGTGCTAGGCCTTTCCCTTTAGGTTTTACCCCAACAATGTTTTCATTAGTTTCGCTCACTCTCGAAATCAAGCATTTTACAGCAGGTTGGAGCAGCCTGTATCTCAGCACAGGAATAAGGTAGGGAAGAATTCTAAGGATCATTTTGACTGCCTCCAGAAGTTAGATCAGATGGCCAATGCAATTTGGTGCTAGGCCTTTCCCTTTAGTTTTTACCCCAACAATGTTTTCATTAGTTTCGATCACTCTCGAAATCAAGCATTTTACAGCAGGTTGGAGCAGCCTGTATCTCAGCACAGGAATAAGGTAGGGAAGAATTCTAAGGATCATTTTGACTGCCTCCAGAAGTTAGATCAGAGGGCAAATTGGATTTGGTGCTAGGTCTTTCCCTTTAGGTTTTACCCCAACAATGTTTTCATTAGTTTCGCTCACTCTCGAAATCAAGCATTTTACAGCAGGTTGGAGCAGCCTGTATCTCAGCACAGGAATAAGGTAGGGAAGAATTCTAAGGATCATTTTGACTGCCTCCAGAAGTTAGATCAGATGGCCAATGCAATTTGGTGCTAGGTCTTTCCCTTTAGGTTTTACCCCAACAATGTTTTCATTAGTTTCGCTCACTCTCGAAATCAAGCATTTTACAGCAGGTTGGAGCAGCCTGTATCTCAGCACAGGAATAAGGTAGGGAAGAATTCTAAGGATCATTTTGACTGCCTCCAGAAGTTAGATCAGATGGCAAATTGGATTTGGAACTAGGTCTTTCCCTTTAGGTTTTACCCCAACAATGTTTTCATTAGTTTCGCTCACTCTCGAAATCAAGCATTTTACAGCAGGTTGGAGCAGCCTGTATCTCAGCACAGGAATAAGGTAGGGAAGAATTCAAATACCCATTTTGACTGCCTCCAGAAGTTAGATCAGATGGCCAATGCAATTTGGTGCTAGGCCTTTCCCTTTAGGTTTTACCCCAACAATGTTTTCATTAGTTTCGCTCACTCTCGAAATCAAGCATTTTACAGCAGGTTGGAGCAGCCTGTATCTCAGCACAGGAATAAGGTAGGGAAGAATTCTAAGGATCATTTTGACTGCCTCCAGAAGTTAGATCAGATGGCCAATGCAATTTGGTGCTAGGCCTTTCCCTTTAGTTTTTACCCCAACAATGTTTTCATTAGTTTCGATCACTCTCGAAATCAAGCATTTTACAGCAGGTTGGAGCAGCCTGTATCTCAGCACAGGAATAAGGTAGGGAAGAATTCAAATACTCATTTTGACTGCCTCCAGAAGTTAGATCAGATGGGAAATTGTATTTGGTGCTAGGTCTTTCCCTTTAGGTTTTACCCCAACAATGTTTTCTTTAGTTTCGCTCACTCTCGAAATCAAGCATTTTACAGCAGGTTGGAGCAGCCTGTATCTCAGCACAGGAATAAGGTAGGGAAGAATTCTAAGGATCATTTTGACTGCCTCCAGAAGTTAGATCAGATGGCAAATTGGATTTGGAACTAGGTCTTTCCCTTTAGGTTTTACCCCAACAATGTTTTCATTAGTTTCGCTCACTCTCGAAATCAAGCATTTTACAGCAGGTTGGAGCAGCCTGTATCTCAGCACAGGAATAAGGTAGGGAAGAATTCTAAGGATCATTTTGACTGCCTCCAGAAGTTAGATCAGATGGCCAATGCAATTTGCTGCTAGGCCTTTCCCTTTAGGTTTTACCCCAACAATGTTTTCATTAGTTTCGCTCACTCTCGAAATCAAGCATTTTACAGCAGGTTGGAGCAGTCTGTATCTCAGCACAGGAATAAGGTAGGGAAGAATTCTAAGGATCATTTTGACTGCCTCCAGAAGTTAGATCAGATGGCCAATGCAATTTGGTGCTAGGTCTTTCCCTTTAGGTTTTACCCCAACAATGTTTTCATTAGTTTCGCTCACTCTCGAAATCAAGCATTTTACAGCAGGTTGGAGCAGCCTGTATCTCAGCACAGGAATAAGGTAGGGAAGAATTCTAAGGATCATTTTGATTGCCTCCACAAGTTAGATCAGATGGCCAATGCAATTTGGTGCTAGGCCTTTCCCTTTAGGTTTTACCCCAACAATGTTTTCATTAGTTTCGCTCACTCTCGAAATCAAGCATTTTACAGCAGGTTGGAGCAGCCTGTATCTCAGCACAGGAACAAGGTAGGGAAGAATTCTAAGGATCATTTTGACTGCCTCCAGAAGTTAGATCAGATGGCCAATGCAATTTGGTGCTAGGCCTTTCCCTTTAGTTTTCACCCCAACAATGTTTTCATTAGTTTCGATCACTCTCGAAATCAAGCATTTTACAGCAGGTTGGAGCAGCCTGTATCTCAGCACAGGAATAAGGTAGGGAAGAATTCTAAGGATCATTTTGACTGCCTCCAGAAGTTAGATCAGATGGCAAATTGTATTTGGTGCTAGGTCTTTCCCTTCAGGTTTTACACCAACAATGTTTTCATTAGTTTCGATCACTCTCGAAATCAAGCATTTTACAGCAGGTTGGAGCAGCCTGTATCTCAGCACAGGAATAAGGTAGGGAAGAATTCAAATACTCATTTTGACTGCCTCCAGAAGTTAGATCAGATGGCCAATGCAATTTGGTGCTAGGCCTTTCCCTTTAGGTTTTACCCCAACAATGTTTTCATTAGTTTCGCTCCCTCTCGAAATCAAGCATTTTACAGCAGGTTGGAGCAGCCTGTATCTCAGCACAGGAATAAGGTAGGGAAGAATTCTAAGGATCATTTTGACTGCCTCCAGAAGTTAGATCAGATGGCCAATGCAATTTGGTGCTAGGCCTTTCCCTTTAGTTTTTACCCCAACAATGTTTTCATTAGTTTCGATCACTCTCGAAATCAAGCATTTTACAGCAGGTTGGAGCAGCCTGTATCTCAGCACAGGAATAAGGTAGGGAAGAATTCAAATACTCATTTTGACTGCCTCCAGAAGTTAGATCAGATGGCAAATTGGATTTGGTGCTAGGTCTTTCCCTTTAGGTTTTACCCCAACAATGTTTTCATTAGTTTCGCTCACTCTCGAAATCAAGCATTTTACAGCAGGTTGGAGCAGCCTGTATCTCAGCACAGGAATAAGGTAGGGAAGAATTCTAAGGATCATTTTGACTGCCTCCAGAAGTTAGATCAGATGGCCAATGCAATTTGGTGCTAGGCCTTTCCCTTTAGGTTTTACCCCAACAATGTTTTCATTAGTTTCGCTCACTCTCGAAATCAAGCATTTTACAGCAGGTTGGAGCAGCCTGTATCTCAGCACAGGAATAAGGTAGGGAAGAATTCTAAGGATCATTTTGACTGCCTCCAGAAGTTAGATCAGATGGCCAATGCAATTTGGTGCTAGGTCTTTCCCTTTAGGTTTTACCCCAACAATGTTTTCATTAGTTTCGCTCACTCTCGAAATCAAGCATTTTACAGCAGGTTGGAGCAGCCTGTATCTCAGCACAGGAATAAGGTAGGGAAGAATTCAAATACTCATTTTGACTGCCTCCAGAAGTTAGATCAGATGGCCAATGCAATTTGGTGCTAGGCCTTTCCCTTTAGGTTTTACCCCAACAATGTTTTCATTAGTTTCGCTCACTCTCGAAATCAAGCATTTTACAGCAGGTTGGAGCAGCCTGTATCTCAGCACAGGAATAAGGTAGGGAAGAATTCTAAGGATCATTTTGACTGCCTCCAGAAGTTAGATCAGATGGCCAATGCAATTTGGTGCTAGGCCTTTCCCTTTAGTTTTTACCCCAACAATGTTTTCATTAGTTTCGATCACTCTCGAAATCAAGCATTTTACAGCAGGTTGGAGCAGCCTGTATCTCAGCACAGGAATAAGGTAGGGAAGAATTCTAAGGATCATTTTGACTGCCTCCAGAAGTTAGATCAGAGGGCAAATTGGATTTGGTGCTAGGTCTTTCCCTTTAGGTTTTACCCCAACAATGTTTTCATTAGTTTCGCTCACTCTCGAAATCAAGCATTTTACAGCAGGTTGGAGCAGCCTGTATCTCAGCACAGGAATAAGGTAGGGAAGAATTCTAAGGATCATTTTGACTGCCTCCAGAAGTTAGATCAGATGGCCAATGCAATTTGGTGCTAGGTCTTTCCCTTTAGGTTTTACCCCAACAATGTTTTCATTAGTTTCGCTCACTCTCGAAATCAAGCATTTTACAGCAGGTTGGAGCAGCCTGTATCTCAGCACAGGAATAAGGTAGGGAAGAATTCTAAGGATCATTTTGACTGCCTCCAGAAGTTAGATCAGATGGCAAATTGGATTTGGAACTAGGTCTTTCCCTTTAGGTTTTACCCCAACAATGTTTTCATTAGTTTCGCTCACTCTCGAAATCAAGCATTTTACAGCAGGTTGGAGCAGCCTGTATCTCAGCACAGGAATAAGGTAGGGAAGAATTCAAATACCCATTTTGACTGCCTCCAGAAGTTAGATCAGATGGCCAATGCAATTTGGTGCTAGGCCTTTCCCTTTAGGTTTTACCCCAACAATGTTTTCATTAGTTTCGCTCACTCTCGAAATCAAGCATTTTACAGCAGGTTGGAGCAGCCTGTATCTCAGCACAGGAATAAGGTAGGGAAGAATTCTAAGGATCATTTTGACTGCCTCCAGAAGTTAGATCAGATGGCCAATGCAATTTGGTGCTAGGCCTTTCCCTTTAGTTTTTACCCCAACAATGTTTTCATTAGTTTCGATCACTCTCGAAATCAAGCATTTTACAGCAGGTTGGAGCAGCCTGTATCTCAGCACAGGAATAAGGTAGGGAAGAATTCAAATACTCATTTTGACTGCCTCCAGAAGTTAGATCAGATGGGAAATTGTATTTGGTGCTAGGTCTTTCCCTTTAGGTTTTACCCCAACAATGTTTTCATTAGTTTCGCTCACTCTCGAAATCAAGCATTTTACAGCAGGTTGGAGCAGCCTGTATCTCAGCACAGGAATAAGGTAGGGAAGAATTCTAAGGATCATTTTGACTGCCTCCAGAAGTTAGATCAGATGGCAAATTGGATTTGGTGCTAGGTCTTTCCCTTTAGGTTTTACCCCAACAATGTTTTCATTAGTTTCGATCACTCTCGAAATCAAGCATTTTACAGCTGGTTGGAGCAGCCTGTATCTCAGCACAGGAATAAGGTAGGGAAGAATTCAAATACTCATTTTGACTGCCTCCAGAAGTTAGATCAGATGGCCAATGCAATTTGGTGCTAGGCCTTTCCCTTTAGGTTTTACCCCAACAATGTTTTCATTAGTTTCGCTCACTCTCGAAATCAAGCATTTTACAGCAGGTTGGAGCAGCCTGTATCTCAGCACAGGAATAAGGTAGGGAAGAATTCAAATACTCATTTTGACTGCCTCCAGAAGTTAGATCAGATGGCAAATTGTATTTGGTGCTAGGTCTTTCCCTTTAGGTTTTACCCCAACAATGTTTTCATTAGTTTCGCTCACTCTCGAAATCAAGCATTTTACAGCAGGTTGGAGCAGCCTGTATCTCAGCACCGGAATAAGGAAGGGAAGAATTCAAATACTCATTTTGACTGCCTCCAGAAGTTAGATCAGATGGCCAATGCAATTTGGTGCTAGGCCTTTCCCTTTAGGTTTTACCCCAACAATGTTTTCATTAGTTTCGCTCACTCTCGAAATCAAGCATTTTACAGCAGGTTGGAGCAGCCTGTAGGTCAGCACAGGAATAAGGTAGGGAAGAATTCAAATACTCATTTTGACTGCCTCCAGAAGTTAGATCAGATGGCAAATTGTATTTGGTGGTAGGTCTTTCCCTTTAGGTTTTACCCCAACAATGTTTTCATTAGTTTCGCTCTCTATCGAAATCAAGCATTTTACAGCAGGTTGGAGCAGCCTGTATCTCAGCACAGGAATAAGGTAGGGAAGAATTCAAATACTCATTTTGACTGCCTCCAGAAGTTAGATCAGATGGCAAATTGTATTTGGTGCTAGGTCTTTCCCTTTAGGTTTTACCCCAACAATGTTTTCATTAGTTTCGCTCACTCTCGAAATCAAGCATTTTACAGCAGGTTGGAGCAGCCTGTATCTCAGCACAGGAATAAGGTAGGGAAGAATTCAAATACTCATTTTGACTGCCTCCAGAAGGTAGATCAGATGGCCAATGCAATTTGGTGCTAGACCTTTCCCTTTAGGTTTTACCCCAACAATGTTTTCATTAGTTTCGCTCACTCTCGAAATCAAGCATTTTACAGCAGGTTGGAGCAGCCTGTATCTCAGCACAGGAATAAGGTAGGGAAGAATTCAAATACTCATTTTGACTGCCTCCAGAAGTTAGATCAGATGGCCAATGGAATTTGGTGCTAGACCTTTCCCCTTAGGTTTTACCCCAACAATGTTTTCATTAGTTTCGCTCACTCTCGAAATCAAGCATTTTACAGCAGGTTGGAGCAGCCTGTATCTCAGCACAGGAATAAGGTAGGGAAGAATTCTAAGGATCATTTTGACTGCCTCCAGAAGTTAGATCAGATGGCCAATGCAATTTGGTGCTAGGCCTTTCCCTTTAGGTTTTACCCCAACAATGTTTTCATTAGTTTCGATCACTCTCGAAATCAAGCATTTCACAGCAGGTTGGAGCAGCCTGTATCTCAGCACAGGAATAAGGTAGGGAAGAATTCTAAGGATCATTTTGACTGCCTCCAGAAGTTAGATCAGATGGCCAATGCAATTTGGTGCTAGGTCTTTCCCTTTAGGTTTTACCCCAACAATGTTTTCATTAGTTTCGCTCACTCTCGAAATCAAGCATTTTACAGCAGGTTGGAGCAGCCTGTATCTCAGCACAGGAATAAGGTAGGGAAGAATTCAAATACTCATTTTGACTGCCTCCAGAAGTTAGATCAGATGGCAAAATGTATTTGGTGCTAGGTCTTTCCCTTTAGGTTTTACCCCAACAATGTTTTCATTAGTTTCGCTCACTCTCGAAATCAAGCATTTTACAGCAGGTTGGAGCAGCCTGTATCTCAGCACCGGAATAAGGAAGGGAAGAATTCAAATACTCATTTTGACTGCCTCCAGAAGTTAGATCAGATGGCCAATGCAATTTGGTGCTAGGCCTTTCCCTTTAGGTTTTACCCCAACAATGTTTTCATTAGTTTCGCTCACTCTCGAAATCAAGCATTTTACAGCAGGTTGGAGCAGCCTGTAGGTCAGCACAGGAATAAGGTAGGGAAGAATTCAAATACTCATTTTGACTGCCTCCAGAAGTTAGATCAGATGGCAAATTGTATTTGGTGGTAGGTCTTTCCCTTTAGGTTTTACCCCAACAATGTTTTCATTAGTTTCGCTCTCTATCGAAATCAAGCATTTTACAGCAGGTTGGAGCAGCCTGTATCTCAGCACAGGAATAAGGTAGGGAAGAATTCAAATACTCATTTTGACTGCCTCCAGAAGTTAGATCAGATGGCAAATTGTATTTGGTGCTAGGTCTTTCCCTTTAGGTTTTACCCCAACAATGTTTTCATTAGTTTCGCTCACTCTCGAAATCAAGCATTTTACAGCAGGTTGGAGCAGCCTGTATCTCAGCACAGGAATAAGGTAGGGAAGAATTCAAATACTCATTTTGACTGCCTCCAGAAGGTAGATCAGATGGCCAATGCAATTTGGTGCTAGACCTTTCCCTTTAGGTTTTACCCCAACAATGTTTTCATTAGTTTCGCTCACTCTCGAAATCAAGCATTTTACAGCAGGTTGGAGCAGCCTGTATCTCAGCACAGGAATAAGGTAGGGAAGAATTCAAATACTCATTTTGACTGCCTCCAGAAGTTAGATCAGATGGCCAATGGAATTTGGTGCTAGACCTTTCCCCTTAGGTTTTACCCCAACAATGTTTTCATTAGTTTCGCTCACTCTCGAAATCAAGCATTTTACAGCAGGTTGGAGCAGCCTGTATCTCAGCACAGGAATAAGGTAGGGAAGAATTCTAAGGATCATTTTGACTGCCTCCAGAAGTTAGATCAGATGGCCAATGCAATTTGGTGCTAGGCCTTTCCCTTTAGGTTTTACCCCAACAATGTTTTCATTAGTTTCGATCACTCTCGAAATCAAGCATTTCACAGCAGGTTGGAGCAGCCTGTATCTCAGCACAGGAATAAGGTAGGGAAGAATTCTAAGGATCATTTTGACTGCCTCCAGAAGTTAGATCAGATGGCCAATGCAATTTGGTGCTAGGTCTTTCCCTTTAGGTTTTACCCCAACAATGTTTTCATTAGTTTCGCTCACTCTCGAAATCAAGCATTTTACAGCAGGTTGGAGCAGCCTGTATCTCAGCACAGGAATAAGGTAGGGAAGAATTCAAATACTCATTTTGACTGCCTCCAGAAGTTAGATCAGATGGCAAAATGTATTTGGTGCTAGGTCTTTCCCTTTAGGTTTTACCCCAACAATGTTTTCATTAGTTTCGCTCACTCTCGAAATCAAGCATTTTACAGCAGGTTGGAGCAGCCTGTATCTCAGCACAGGAATAAGGTAGGGAAGATTTCTAAGGATCATTTTGACTGCCTCCAGAAGTTAGATCAGATGGCCAATGGAATTTGGTGCTAGGTCTTTCCCTTTAGGTTTTACCCCAACAATGTTTTCATTAGTTTCGCTCACTCTCGAAATCAAGCATTTTACAGCAGGTTGGAGCAGCCTGTATCTCAGCACAGGAATAAGGTAGGGAAGAATTCAAATACTCATTTTGACTGCCTCCAGAAGTTAGATCAGATGGCCAATGCAATTTGGTGCTAGGCCTTTCCCTTTAGGTTTTACCCCAACAATGTTTTCATTAGTTTCGCTCACTCTCGAAATCAAGCATTTTACAGCAGGTTGGAGCAGCCTGTATCTCAGCACAGGAATAAGGTAGGGAAGAATTCAAATACTCATTTTGACTGCCTCCAGAAGTTAGATCAGATGGCAAATTGTATTTGGTGCTAGGTCTTTCCCTTTGGGTTTTACCCCAGCAATGTTTTCATTAGTTTCGCTCACTCTCGAAATCAAGCATTTTACAGCAGGTTGGAGCAGCCTGTATCTCAGCACAGGAATAAGGTAGGGAAGAATTCAAATACTCATTTTGACTGCCTCCAGAAGTTAGATCAGATGGCAAATTGTATTTGGTGCTAGGTCTTTCCCTTTAGGTTTTACTCCTACAATGTTTTCATTAGATTCGCTCACTCTCGAAATCAAGCATTTTTTAGCAGGTTGGAGCAGCCTGTATCTCAGCACCGGAATAAGGTAGGGAAGAATTCTAAGGATCATTTTGACTGCCTCCAGAAGTTAGATCAGATGGCCAATGCAATTTGGTGCTAGGCCTTTCCCTTTAGGTTTTACCCCAACAATGTTTTCATTAGTTTCGCTCACTCTCGAAATCAAGCATTTTACAGCAGGTTGGAGCAGCCTGTATCTCAGCACAGGAATAAGGTAGGGAAGAATTCTAAGGATCATTTTGACTGCCTCCAGAAGTTAGATCAGATGGCCAATGCAATTTGGTGCTAGGTCTTTCCCTTTAGGTTTTACCCCAACAATGTTTTCATTAGTTTCGCTCACTCTCGAAATCAAGCATTTTACAGCAGGTTGGAGCAGCCTGTATCTCAGCACAGGAATAAGGTAGGGAAGAATTCAAATACTCATTTTGACTGCCTCCAGAAGTTAGATCAGATGGCCAATGCAATTTGGTGCTAGGCCTTTCCCTTTAGGTTTTACCCCAACAATGTTTTCATTAGTTTCGCTCACTCTCGAAATCAAGCATTTTACAGCAGGTTGGAGCAGCCTGTATCTCAGCACAGGAATAAGGTAGGGAAGAATTCAAATACTCATTTTGACTGCCTCCAGAAGTTAGATCAGATGGCAAATTGTATTTGGCGCTAGGTCTTTCCCTTTAGGTTTTACCCCAACAATGTTTTCATTAGTTTCGCTCACTCTCGAAATCAAGCATTTTACAGCAGGTTGGAGCAGCCTGTATCTCAGCACAGGAATAAGGTAGGGAATAATTCAAATACTCATTTTGACTGCCTCCAGAAGTTAGATCAGATGGCCAATGCAATTTGGTGCTAGGCCTTTCCTTTTAGGTTTTACCCCAACAATGTTTTCATTAGTTTCGCTCACTCTCGAAATCAAGCATTTTACAGCAGGTTGGAGCAGCCTGTATCTCAGCACAGGAATAAGGTAGGGAAGAATTCTAAGGATCATTTTGACTGCCTCCAGAAGTTAGATCAGATTGCAAATTGTATTTGGTGCTAGGTCTTTCCCTTTAGGTTTTACCCCAACAATGTTTTCATTAGTTTCGCTCACTCTCGAAATCAAGCATTTTACAGCAGGTTGGAGCAGCCTGTATCTCAGCACAGGAATAAGGTAGGGAAGAATTCTAAGGATCATTTTGACTGCCTCCAGAAGTTAGATCAGATGGCCAATGGAATTTGGTGCTAGGTCTTTCCCCTTAGGTTTTACCCCAACAATGTTTTCATTAGTTTCGCTCACTCTCGAAATCAAGCATTTTACAGCAGGTTGCAGCAGCCTGTATCTCAGCACAGGAATAAGGTAGGGAATAATTCAAATACTCATTTTGACTGCCTCCAGAAGTTAGATCAGATGGCCAATGCAATTTGGTGCTAGGCCTTTCCCTTTAGGTTTTACCCCAACAATGTTTTCATTAGTTTCGCTCACTCTCGAAATCAAGCATTTTACAGCAGGTTGGAGCAGCCGGTATCTCAGCACAGGAATAAGGTAGGGAAGAATTCTAAGGATCATTTTGACTGCCTCCAGAAGTTAGATCAGATGGCAAATTGTATTTGGTGCTAGGTCTTTCCCTTTAGGTTTTACCCCAACAATGTTTTCATTAGTTTCGATCACTCTTGAAATCAAGCATTTTACAGCAGGTTGGAGCAGTCTGTATCTCAGCACAGGAATAAGGTAGGGAAGAATTCTAAGGATCACTTTGACTGCCTCTAGAAGTTAGATCAGATGGCCAATGCAATTTGGTGCTAGGCCTTTCCCTTTAGGTTTTACCCCAACAATGTTTTCATTAGTTTCGCTCACTCTCGAAAGCAAGCATTTTACAGCAGGTTGGAGCAGCCTGTATCTCAGCACAGGAATAAGGTAGGGAAGAATTCTAAGGATCATTTTGACTGCCTCCAGAAGTTAGATCAGATGGCCAATGCAATTTGGTGCTAGGCCTTTCCCTTTAGGTTTTACCCCAACAATGTTTTCATTAGTTTCGCTCACTCTCGAAAGCAAGCATTTTACAGCAGGTTGGAGCAGCCTGTATCTCAGCACAGGAATAAGGTAGGGAAGAATTCTAAGGCTCATTTTGACTGCCTCCAGAAGTTAGATCAGATGGCAAATTGGTTTTGGTGCTAGGTCTTTCCCTTTAGGTTTTACCCCAACAATGTTTTCATTAGTTTCGCTCACTCTCGAAATCAAGCATTTTACAGCAGGTTGGAGCAGCCTGTATCTCAGCACAGGAATAAGGTAGGGAAGAATTCTAAGGATCATTTTGACTGCCTCCAGAAGTTAGATCAGATGGCAAATTGTATTTGGTGCTAGGTCTTTCCCTTTAGGTTTTACCCCAACAATGTTTTCATTAGTTTCGCTCACTCTCGAAATCAAGCATTTTACAGCAGGTTGGAGCAGCCTGTATCTCAGCACAGGAATAAGGTAGGGAAGAATTCAAATACTCATTTTGACTGCCTCCAGAAGTTAGATCAGATGGCCAGTGCAATTTGGTGCTAGGTCTTTCCCTTTAGGTTTTACCCCAACAATGTTTTCATTAGTTTCGCTCACTCTCGAAATCAAGCATTTTACAGCAGGTTGTTGCAGCCTGTATCTCAGCACAGGAATAAGGTAGGGAAGAATTCAAATACTCATTTTGACTGCCTCCAGAAGTTAGATCAGATGGCCAATGCAATTTGGTGCTAGGTCTTTCCCTTTAGGTTTTACCCCAACAATGTTTTAATTAGTTTCGCTCACTCTCGAGATCAAGCATTTTACAGCAGGTTGGAGCAGCCTGTATCTCAGCACAGGAATAAGGTAGGGAAGAATTCAAATACTCATTTTGACTGCCTCCAGAAGTTAGATCAGATGGCAAATTGGATTTGGTGCTAGGTCTTTCCCTTTAGGTTTTACCCAAACAATGTTTTCATTAGTTTCGCTCACTCTCGAAATCAAGCATTTTACAGCAGGTTGGAGCAGCCTGTATCTCAGCACCGGAATAAGGTAGGGAAGAATTCTAATACTCATTTTGACTGCCTCCAGAAGTTAGATCAGATGGCCAATTCAATTTGGTGCTAGGCCTTTCCCTTTAGGTTTTACCCCAACAATGTTTTCATTAGTTTCGCTCACTCTCGAAATCAAGCATTTTACAGCAGGTTGGAGCAGCCTGTATCTCAGCACAGGAATAAGGTAGGGAAGAATTCTAAGGATCATTTTGACTGCCTCCAGAAGTTAGATCAGATGGCCAATGCAATTTGGTGCTAGGCCTTTCCCTTTAGGTTTTACCCCAACAATGTTTTCATTAGTTTCGCTCACTCTCGAAATCAAGCATTTTACAGCAGGTTGGAGCAGCCTGTATCTCAGCACAGGAATAAGGTAGGGAAGAATTCTAAGGATCATTTTGACTGCCTCCAGAAGTTAGATCAGATGGCCAGTGCAATTTGGTGCTAGGTCTTTCCCTTTAGGTTTTACCCCAACAATGTTTTCATTAGTTTCGCTCACTCTCGAAATCAAGCATTTTACAGCAGGTTGGAGCAGCCTGTATCTCAGCACAGGAATAAGGTAGGGAAGAATTCAAATACTCATTTTGACTGCCTCCAGAAGTTAGATCAGATGGCAAATTGTATTTGGTACTAAGTCTTTCCCTTTAGGTTTTACCCCAACAATGTTTTCATTAGTTTCGCTCACTCTCGAAATCAAGCATTTTACAGCAGGTTGGAGCAGCCTGTATCTCAGCACAGGAATAAGGTAGGGAAGAATTCAAATACTCATTTTGACTGCCTCCAGAAGTTAGATCAGATGGCCAATGCAATTTGGTGCTAGGCCTTTCCCTTTAGGTTTTACCCCAACAATGTTTTCATTAGTTTCGCTCACTCTCGAAATCAAGCATTTTACAGCAGGTTGGAGCAGCCTGTATCTCAGCACAGGAATAAGGTAGGGAAGAATTCTAAGGATCATTTTGACTGCCTCCACAAGTTAGATCAGATGGCAAATTGTATTTGGTGCTAGGTCTTTCCCTTTAGGTTTTACCCCAACAATGTTTTCATTAGTTTCGCTCACTCTCGAAATCAAGCATTTTACAGCAGGTTGGAGCAGCCTGTATCTCAGCACAGGAATAAGGTAGGGAAGAATTCAAATACTCATTTTGACTGCCTCCAGAAGTTAGATCAGATGGACAATGCAATTTGGTGCTAGGTCTTTCCCTTTAGGTTTTACCCCAACAATGTTTTCATTAGTTTCGCTCACTCTCGAAATCAAGCATTTTACAGCAGGTTGGAGCAGCCTGTATCTCAGCACAGGAATAAGGTAGGGAAGAATTCAAAGGATCATTTAGACTGCCTCCAGAAGTTAGATCAGATGGCAAATTGTATTTGGTGCCAGGTCTTTCCCTTTAGGTTTTACCCCAACAATGTTTTCATTAGTTTCGCTCACTCTCGAAATCAAGCATTTTACAGCAGGTTGGAGCAACGTATATGTCAGCACAGGAATAAGGTAGGGAAGAATTCTAAGGATCATTTTGACTGCCTCCAGAAGTTAGATCAGATGGCCAATGCAATTTGGTGCTAGGCCTTTCCCTTTAGGTTTTACCCCAACAATGTTTTCATTAGTTTCGATCACTCTCGAAATCAAGCATTTTACAGCAGGTTGGAGCAGCCTGTATCTCAGCACAGCAATAAGGTAGGGAAGAATTCAAATACTCATTTTGACTGCCTCCAGAAGTATAGATCAGATGGCCAATGCAATTTGGTGCTAGGCCTTTCCCTATAGGTTTTACCCCAACTATGTTTTCATTAGTTTCGCTCACTCTCGAAATCAAGCATTTTACAGCAGGTTGGAGCAACGTATATGTCAGCACAGGAATAAGGTAGGGAAGAATTCAAATACTCATTTTGACTGCCTCCAGAAGTTAGATCAGATGGCCAATGCAATTTGGTGCTAGGCCTTTCCCTTTAGGTTTTACCCCTACAATGTTTTCATTAGTTTCACTCACTCTCGAAATCAAGCATTTTACAGCAGGTTGGAGCAGCCTGTATCTCAGCACAGGAATAAGGTAGGGAAGAATTCTAAGAATCATTTTGACTGTCTCCAGAAGTTAGATCAGATGGCCAATGCAATTTGGTGCTAGGCCTTTCCCTTTAGGTTTTACCCCAACAATGTTTTCATTAGTTTCGATCACTCTCGAAATCAAGCATTTTACAGCAGGTTGGAGCAGCCTGTATCTCAGCACAGGAATAAGGTAGGGAAGAATTCTAAGAATCATTTTGACTGTCTCCAGATGTTAGATCAGATGGCCAATGCAATTTGGTGCTAGGCCTTTCCCTTTAGGTTTTACCCCAACAATGTTTTCATTAGTTTCGCTCACTCTCGAAATCAAGCATTTTACAGCAGGTTGGAGCAGCCTGTATCTCAGCACAGGAATAAGGTAGGGAAGAATTCAAATACTCATTTTGACTGCCTCCAGAAGTTAGATCAGATGGCCAATGCAATTTGGTGCTAGGCCTTTCCCTTTAGGTTTTACCCCAACAATGTTTTCATTAGTTTCGCTCACTCTCGAAATCAAGCATTTTACAGCAGGTTGGAGCAGCCTGTATCTCAGCACAGGAATAAGGTAGGGAAGAATTCAAATACTCATTTTGACTGCCTCCAGAAGTTAGATCAGTTGGCCAATGCAATTTGGTGCTAGGCCTTTCCCTTTAGGTTTTACCCCAACAATGTTTTCATTAGTTTCGCTCACCCTCGAAATCAAGCATTTTACAGCATTTTGGAGCAGCCTGTATCTCAGCAGAGGAATAAGGTAGGGAAGAATTCAAATACTCATTTTGACTGCCTCCAGAAGTTAGATCAGATGGCCAATGCAATTTGGTGCTAGGCCTTTCCCTTTAGGTTTTACCCCAACAATGTTTTCATTAGTTTCGCTCACTCTCGAAATCAAGCATTTTACAGCAGGTTGGAGCAGCCTGTATCTCAGCACAGGAATAAGGTAGGGAAGAATTCAAATACTCATTTTGACTGCCTCCAGAAGTTAGATCAGATGGCCAATGCAATTTGGTGCTAGGCCTTTCCCTTTAGGTTTTACCCCAACAATGTTTTCATTAGTTTCGCTCACTCTCGAAATCAAGCATTTTACAGCAGGTTGGAGCAGCCTGTATCTCAGCACAGGAATAAGGTAGGGAAGAACTGAAATACTCATTTTGATTGCCTCCAGAAGTTAGATCAGATGGGAAATGGTATTTGGTGCTAGGCCTTTCCCTTTAGGTTTTACCCCAACAATGTTTTCATTATTTTCGCTCACTCTCGAAATCAAGTATTTTACAGCAGGTTGGAGCACCCTGCATCTCAGCACAGGAATAAGGTAGGAAAGAATTCTAAGGATCATTTTGACTGCCTCCAGAAGATAGATCCGATGGCAAATGGTATTTGGTGCAAGGCCTTTCCCTTTAGGTTTTACCCCAACAATGTTTTCATTAGTTTCGCTCACTCTCGAAATCAAGCATTTTACAGCAGGTTGGAGCAGCCTGTATCTCAGCACAGGAATAAGGTAGGGAAGAATTCTAAGGATCATTTTGACTGCCTCCAGAAGTTAGATCAGATGGCCAACGCATTTGGTGCTAGGCCTTTCCCTTTAGGTTTTACCCCAACAATGTTTTCATTAGTTTCGCTCACTCTCGAAATCAAGCATTTTACAGCAGGTTGGAGCACCCTGTATCTCAGCACAGGAATAAGGTAGGGAAGAATTCAAATACTCATTTTGACTGCCTCCAGAAGTTAGATCAGATGGCCAATGCAATTTGGTGCTAGGCCTTTCCCTTTAGGTTTTACCCCAACAATGTTTTCATTAGTTTCGCTCACTCTCGAAATCAAGCATTTTACAGCAGGTTGGAGCAGCCTGTATCTCAGCACAGGAATAAGGTAGGGAGGAATTCAAATACTCATTTTGACTGCCTCCAGAAGTTAGATCAGATGGCAAATTGGATTTGGTGCTAGGTCTTTCCCTTTAGGTTTTACCCCAACAATGTTTTCATTAGTTTCGCTCACTCTCGAAATCAAGCATTTTACAGCAGGTTGGAGCAGCCTGTATCTCAGCACAGGAATAAGGTAGGGAAGAATTCTAAGGATCATTTTGACTGCCTCCACAAGTTAGATCAGATGGCAAATTGTATTTGGTGCTAGGTCTTTCCCTTTAGGTTTTACCCCAACAATGTTTTCATTAGTTTCGCTCACTCTCGAAATCAAGCATTTTACAGCAGGTTGGAGCAGCCTGTATCTCAGCACAGGAATAAGGTAGGGAAGAATTCAAATACTCATTTTGACTGCCTCCAGAAGTTAGATCAGATGGACAATGCAATTTGGTGCTAGGTCTTTCCCTTTAGGTTTTACCGCAACAATGTTTTCATTAGTTTCGCTCACTCTCGAAATCAAGCATTTTACAGCAGGTTGGAGCAGCCTGTATCTCAGCACAGGAATAAGGTAGGGAAGAATTCAAATACTCATTTTGACTGCCTCCAGAAGTTAGATCAGATGGCCAATGCAATTTGGTGCTAGGCCTTTCCCTTTAGGTTTTACCCCAACAATGTTTTCATTAGTTTCGCTCACTCTCGAAATCAAGCATTTTACAGCAGGTTGGAGCAGCCTGTATCTCAGCACAGGAATAAGGTAGGAAAGAATTCTAAGGATCATTTTGACTGCCTCCAGAAGATAGATCAGATGGCCAATGCAATTTGGTGCTAGGCCTTTCCCTTTAGGTTTTACCCCAACAATGTTTTCATTAGTTTCGCTCACTCTCGATATCAAGCATTTTACAGCAGGTTGGAGCAGCCTGTATCTCAGCACAGGAATAAGGTAGGGAAGAATTCAAAGGATCATTTTGACTGCCTCCAGAAGTTAGATCAGATGGCCAATGCAATTTGGTGCTAGGCCTTTCCCTTTAGGTTTTACCCCAACAATGTTTTCATTAGTTTCGCTCACTCTCGAAATCAAGCATTTTACAGCAGGTTGGAGCAGCCTGTATCTCAGCACAGGAATAAGGTAGGGAAGAATTCAAATACTCATTTTGACTGCCTCCAGAAGTTAGATCAGATGGCCAATGCAATTTGGTGCTAGGTTTTTCCCTTTAGGTTTTACCCCAACAATGTTTTCATTAGTTTCGATCACTCTCGAAATCAAGCATTTTACAGCAGGTTGGAGCAGCCTGTATCTCAGCACAGGAATAAGGTAGGGAAGAATTCAAATACGCATTTTGACTGCCTCCAGAAGTTAGATCAGATGGCAAATTGAATTTGGTGCTAGGTCTTTCCCTTTAGGTTTTACCCCAACAATGTTTTCATTAGTTTCGCTCACTCTCGAAATCAAGCATTTTACAGCAGGTTGGAGCAGCCTGTATCTCAGCACAGGAATAAGGTAGGGAAGAATTCAAATACTCATTTTGACTGCCTCCAGAAGTTAGATCAGATGGCCAGTGCAATTTGGTGCTAGGCCTTTCCCTTTAGGTTTTACCCCAACAATGTTTTCATTAGTTTCGATCACTCTCGAAATCAAGCATTTTACAGCAGGTTGGAGCAGCCTGTATCTCAGCACAGGAATAAGGTAGGGAAGAATTCAAATACTCATTTTTACTGCCTCCAGAAGTTAGATCAGATGGCCAATGCAATTTGGTGCTAGGTCTTTCCCTTTAGGTTTTACCCCAACAATGTTTTCATTAGTTTCGCTCACTCTCGAAATCAAGCATTTTACAGCAGGTTGGAGCAGCCTGTATCTCAGCACAGGAATAAGGTAGGGAAGAATTCAAATACTCATTTTGACTGCCTCCAGAAGTTAGATCAGATGGCCAATGCAATTTGGTGCTAGGCCTTTCCCTTTAGGTTTTACCCCAACAATGTTTTCATTAGTTTCGCTCACTCTCGAAATCAAGCATTTTACAGCAGGTTGGAGCAGCCTGTATCTCAGCACAGGAATAAGGTAGGGAAGAATTCAAATACTCATTTTGACTGCCTCCAGAAGTTAGATCAGATGGCCAATGCAATTTGGTGCTAGGTCTTTCCCTTTAGGTTTTACCGCAACAATGTTTTCATTAATTTCGCTCACTCTCGAAATCAAGCATTTTACAGCAGGTTGGAGCAGCCTGTATCTCAGCACAGGAATAAGGTAGGGAAGAATTCAAATACTCATTTTGACTGCCTCCAGAAGTTAGATCAGATGGCCAATGCAATTTGGTGCTAGGCCTTTCCCTTTAGGTTTTACCCCAACAATGTTTTCATTAGTTTCGCTCACTCTCGAAATCAAGCATTTTACAGCAGGTTGGAGCAGCCTGTATCTCAGCACAGGAATAAGGTAGGAAAGAATTCTAAGGATCATTTTGACTGCCTCCAGAAGATAGATCAGATGGCCAATGCAATTTGGTGCTAGGCCTTTCCCTTTAGGTTTTACCCCAACAATGTTTTCATTAGTTTCGCTCACTCTCGATATCAAGCATTTTACAGCAGGTTGGAGCAGCCTGTATCTCAGCACAGGAATAAGGTAGGGAAGAATTCAAAGGCTCATTTTGACTGCCTCCAGAAGTTAGATCAGATGGCCAATGCAATTTGGTGCTAGGCCTTTCCCTTTAGGTTTTACCCCAACAATGTTTTCATTAGTTTCGCTCACTCTCGAAATCAAGCATTTTACAGCAGGTTGGAGCAGCCTGTATCTCAGCACAGCAATAAGGTAGGGAAGAATTCAAATACTCATTTTGACTGCCTCCAGAAGTTAGATCAGATGGCCAATGCAATTTGGTGCAAGTTTTTCCCTTTAGGTTTTACCCCAACAATGTTTTCATTAGTTTCAATCACTCTCGAAATCAAGCATTTTACAGCAGGTTGGAGCAGCCTGTATCTCAGCACAGGAATAAGGTAGGGAAGAATTCAAATACGCATTTTGACTGCCTCCAGAAGTTAGATCAGATGGCAAATTGTATTTGGTGCTAGGTCTTTCCCTTTAGGTTTTACCCCAACAATGTTTTCATTAGTTTCGCTCACTCTCGAAATCAAGCATTTTACAGCAGGTTGGAGCACCCTGTATCTCAGCACAGGAATAAGGTAGGAAAGAATTCTAAGGATCATTTTGACTGCCTCCAGAAGTTAGATCAGATGGCAAATTGTATTTGGTGCTAGGCCTTTCCCTTTAGGTTTTACCCCAACAATGTTTTCATTAGTTTCGCTCACTCTCGATATCAAGCATTTTACAGCAGGTTGGAGCAGCCTGTATCTCAGCACAGGAATAAGGTAGGGAAGAATTCAAAGGATCATTTTGACTGCCTCCAGAAGTTAGATCAGATGGCCAATGCAATTTGGTGCTAGGCCTTTCCCTTTAGGTTTTACCCCAACAATGTTTTCATTAGTTTCGCTCACTCTCGAAATGAAGCATTTTACAGCAGGTTGGAGCAGCCTGTATCTCAGCACAGGAATAAGGTAGGGAAGAATTCAAATACTCATTTTGACTGCCTCCAGAAGTTAGATCAGATGGCCAATGCAATTTGGTGCTAGGTCTTTCCCATTAGGTTTTACCCCAACAATGTTTTCATTAGTTTCGCTCACTCTCGAAATCAAGCATTTTACAGCAGGTTGGAGCAGCCTGTATCTCAGCACAGGAATAAGGTAGGGAAGAATTCAAATACTCATTTTGACTGCCTCCAGAAGTTAGATCAGATGGCCAGTTCAATTTGGTGCTAGGCCTTTCCCTTTAGGTTTTACCCCAACAATGTTTTCATTAGTTTCGCTCACTCTCGAAATCAAGCATTTTACAGCAGGTTGGAGCAGCCTGTATCTCAGCACAGGAATAAGGTAGGGAAGAATTCAAATACTCATTTTGACTGCCTCCAGAAGTTGGATCAGATGGCAAATTGGATTTGGTGCTAGGCCTTTCCTTTTAGGTTTTACCCCAACAATGTTTTCATTAGTTTCGCTCACTCTCGAAATCAAGCATTTTACAGCAGGTTGGAGCAGCCTGTATCTCAGCACAGGAATAAGGTAGGGAAGAATTCTAAGGATCATTTTGACTGCCTCCAGAAGTTAGATCAGATGGCCAATGCAATTTGGTGCTAGGCCTTTCCCTTTAGGTTTTACCCCAACAATGTTTTCATTACTTTCGATCACTCTCGAAATCAAGCATTTTACAGCAGGTTGGAGCAGCCTGTATCTCAGCACAGGAATAAGGTAGGGAAGAATTCAAATACTCATTTTGACTGCCTCCAGAAGTTAGATCAGATGGCAAATTGTATTTGGTGCTCGGTCTTTCCCTTTAGGTTTTATCCAACAATGTTTTCATTAGTTTCGCTCACTCTCGAAATCAAGCATTTTACAGCAGGTTGGAGCAGCCTGTATCTCAGCACAGGAAAAAGGTAGGGAGGAATTCAAATACTCATTTTGACTGCCTCCAGAAGTTAGATCAGATGGCAAATTGGATTTGGTGCTAGGTCTTTCCCTTTAGGTTTTACCCCAACAATGTTTTCATTAGTTTCGCTCACTCTCGAAATCAAGCATTTTACAGCAGGTTGGAGCAGCCTGTATCTCAGCACAGGAATAAGGTAGGGAAGAATTCAAATACTCATTTTGACTGCCTCCAGAAGTTAGATCAGATGGCCAATGCAATTTGGTGCTAGGCCTTTCCCTTTAGGTTTTACCCCAACAATGTTTTCATTACTTTCGATCACTCTCGAAATCAAGCATTTTACAGCAGGTTGGAGCAGCCTGTATCTCAGCACAGGAATAAGGTAGGGAAGAATTCAAATACTCATTTTGACTGCCTCCAGAAGTTAGATCAGATGGCCAATGCAATTTGGTGCTAGGTCTTTCCCTTTAGGTTTTACCGCAACAATGTTTTCATTAATTTCGCTCACTCTCGAAATCAAGCATTTTACAGCAGGTTGGAGCAGCCTGTATCTCAGCACAGGAATAAGGTAGGGAAGAATTCAAATACTCATTTTGACTGCCTCCAGAAGTTAGATCAGATGGCCAATGCAATTTGGTGCTAGGCCTTTCCCTTTAGGTTTTACCCCAACAATGTTTTCATTAGTTTCGCTCACTCTCGAAATCAAGCATTTTACAGCAGGTTGGAGCAGCCTGTATCTCAGCACAGGAATAAGGTAGGGAAGAATTCAAAGGATCATTTTGACTGCCTCCAGAAGTTAGATCAGATGGCCAATGCAATTTGGTGCTAGGCCTTTCCCTTTACGTTTTACCCCAACAATGTTTTCATTAGTTTCGCTCACTCTCGAAATGAAGCATTTTACAGCAGGTTGGAGCAGCCTGTATCTCAGCACAGGAATAAGGTAGGGAAGAATTCAAATACTCATTTTGACTGCCTCCAGAAGTTAGATCAGATGGCCAATGCAATTTGGTGCTAGGTCTTTCCCATTAGGTTTTACCCCAACAATGTTTTCATTAGTTTCGCTCACTCTCGAAATCAAGCATTTTACAGCAGGTTGGAGCAGCCTGTATCTCAGCACAGGAATAAGGTAGGGAAGAATTCAAATACTCATTTTGACTGCCTCCAGAAGTTAGATCAGATGGCCAGTGCAATTTGGTGCTAGGCCTTTCCCTTTAGGTTTTACCCCAACAATGTTTTCATTAGTTTCGCTCACTCTCGAAATCAAGCATTTTACAGCAGGTTGGAGCAGCCTGTATCTCAGCACAGGAATAAGGTAGGGAAGAATTCAAATACTCATTTTGACTGCCTCCAGAAGTTGGATCAGATGGCAAATTGGATTTGGTGCTAGGCCTTTCCTTTTAGGTTTTACCCCAACAATGTTTTCATTAGTTTCGCTCACTCTCGAAATCAAGCATTTTACAGCAGGTTGGAGCAGCCTGTATCTCAGCACAGGAATAAGGTAGGGAAGAATTCTAAGGATCATTTTGACTGCCTCCAGAAGTTAGATCAGATGGCCAATGCAATTTGGTGCTAGGCCTTTCCCTTTAGGTTTTACCCCAACAATGTTTTCATTACTTTCGATCACTCTCGAAATCAAGCATTTTACAGCAGGTTGGAGCAGCCTGTATCTCAGCACAGGAATAAGGTAGGGAAGAATTCAAATACTCATTTTGACTGCCTCCAGAAGTTAGATCAGATGGCAAATTGTATTTGGTGCTCGGTCTTTCCCTTTAGGTTTTATCCAACAATGTTTTCATTAGTTTCGCTCACTCTCGAAATCAAGCATTTTACAGCAGGTTGGAGCAGCCTGTATCTCAGCACAGGAATAAGGTAGGGAGGAATTCAAATACTCATTTTGACTGCCTCCAGAAGTTAGATCAGATGGCAAATTGGATTTGGTGCTAGGTCTTTCCCTTTAGGTTTTACCCCAACAATGTTTTCATTAGTTTCGCTCACTCTCGAAATCAAGCATTTTACAGCAGGTTGGAGCAGCCTGTATCTCAGCACAGGAATAAGGTAGGGAAGAATTCAAATACTCATTTTGACTGCCTCCAGAAGTTAGATCAGATGGCCAATGCAATTTGGTGCTAGGCCTTTCCCTTTAGGTTTTACCCCAACAATGTTTTCATTACTTTCGATCACTCTCGAAATCAAGCATTTTACAGCAGGTTGGAGCAGCCTGTATCTCAGCACAGGAATAAGGTAGGGAAGAATTCAAATACTCATTTTGACTGCCTCCAGAAGTTAGATCAGATGGCCAATGCAATTTGGTGCTAGGTCTTTCCCTTTAGGTTTTACCGCAACAATGTTTTCATTAATTTCGCTCACTCTCGAAATCAAGCATTTTACAGCAGGTTGGAGCAGCCTGTATCTCAGCACAGGAATAAGGTAGGGAAGAATTCAAATACTCATTTTGACTGCCTCCAGAAGTTAGATCAGATGGCCAATGCAATTTGGTGCTAGGCCTTTCCCTTTAGGTTTTACCCCAACAATGTTTTCATTAGTTTCGCTCACTCTCGAAATCAAGCATTTTACAGCAGGTTGGAGCAGCCTGTATCTCAGCACAGGAATAAGGTAGGGAAGAATTCAAAGGATCATTTTGACTGCCTCCAGAAGTTAGATCAGATGGCCAATGCAATTTGGTGCTAGGCCTTTCCCTTTAGGTTTTACCCCAACAATGTTTTCATTAGTTTCGCTCACTCTCGAAATGAAGCATTTTACAGCAGGTTGGAGCAGCCTGTATCTCAGCACAGGAATAAGGTAGGGAAGAATTCAAATACTCATTTTGACTGCCTCCAGAAGTTAGATCAGATGGCCAATGCAATTTGGTGCTAGGTCTTTCCCATTAGGTTTTACCCCAACAATGTTTTCATTAGTTTCGCTCACTCTCGAAATCAAGCATTTTACAGCAGGTTGGAGCAGCCTGTATCTCAGCACAGGAATAAGGTAGGGAAGAATTCAAATACTCATTTTGACTGCCTCCAGAAGTTAGATCAGATGGCCAGTGCAATTTGGTGCTAGGCCTTTCCCTTTAGGTTTTACCCCAACAATGTTTTCATTAGTTTCGCTCACTCTCGAAATCAAGCATTTTACAGCAGGTTGGAGCAGCCTGTATCTCAGCACAGGAATAAGGTAGGGAAGAATTCAAATACTCATTTTGACTGCCTCCAGAAGTTAGATCAGATGGCCAATGCAATTTGGTGCTAGGCCTTTCCCTTTAGGTTTTACCCCAACAATGTTTTCATTAGTTTCGCTCACTCTCGAAATGAAGCATTTTACAGCAGGTTGGAGCAGCCTGTATCTCAGCACAGGAATAAGGTAGGGAAGAATTCAAATACTCATTTTGACTGCCTCCAGAAGTTAGATCAGATGGCCAATGCAATTTGGTGCTAGGTCTTTCCCATTAGGTTTTACCCCAACAATGTTTTCATTAGTTTCGCTCACTCTCGAAATCAAGCATTTTACAGCAGGTTGGAGCAGCCTGTATCTCAGCACAGCAATAAGGTAGGGAAGAATTCAAATACTCATTTTGACTGCCTCCAGAAGTTAGATCAGATGGCCAATGCAATTTGGTGCTAGGTTTTTCCCTTTAGGTTTTACCCCAACAATGTTTTCATTAGTTTCAATCACTCTCGAAATCAAGCATTTTACAGCAGGTTGGAGCAGCCTGTATCTCAGCACAGGAATAAGGTAGGGAAGAATTCAAATACGCATTTTGACTGCCTCCAGAAGTTAGATCAGATGGCAAATTGTATTTGGTGCTAGGTCTTTCCCTTTAGGTTTTACCCCAACAATGTTTTCATTAGTTTCGCTCACTCTCGAAATCAAGCATTTTACAGCAGGTTGGAGCACCCTGTATCTCAGCACAGGAATAAGGTAGGAAAGAATTCTAAGGATCATTTTGACTGCCTCCAGAAGTTAGATCAGATGGCAAATTGTATTTGGTGCTAGGCCTTTCCCTTTAGGTTTTACCCCAACAATGTTTTCATTAGTTTCGCTCACTCTCGATATCAAGCATTTTACAGCAGGTTGGAGCAGCCTGTATCTCAGCACAGGAATAAGGTAGGGAAGAATTCAAAGGATCATTTTGACTGCCTCCAGAAGTTAGATCAGATGGCCAATGCAATTTGGTGCTAGGCCTTTCCCTTTAGGTTTTACCCCAACAATGTTTTCATTAGTTTCGCTCACTCTCGAAATGAAGCATTTTACAGCAGGTTGGAGCAGCCTGTATCTCAGCACAGGAATAAGGTAGGGAAGAATTCAAATACTCATTTTGACTGCCTCCAGAAGTTAGATCAGATGGCCAATGCAATTTGGTGCTAGGTCTTTCCCATTAGGTTTTACCCCAACAATGTTTTCATTAGTTTCGCTCACTCTCGAAATCAAGCATTTTACAGCAGGTTGGAGCAGCCTGTATCTCAGCACAGGAATAAGGTAGGGAAGAATTCAAATACTCATTTTGACTGCCTCCAGAAGTTAGATCAGATGGCCAGTGCAATTTGGTGCTAGGCCTTTCCCTTTAGGTTTTACCCCAACAATGTTTTCATTAGTTTCGCTCACTCTCGAAATCAAGCATTTTACAGCAGGTTGGAGCAGCCTGTATCTCAGCACAGGAATAAGGTAGGGAAGAATTCAAATACTCATTTTGACTGCCTCCAGAAGTTGGATCAGATGGCAAATTGGATTTGGTGCTAGGCCTTTCCTTTTAGGTTTTACCCCAACAATGTTTTCATTAGTTTCGCTCACTCTCGAAATCAAGCATTTTACAGCAGGTTGGAGCAGCCTGTATCTCAGCACAGGAATAAGGTAGGGAAGAATTCTAAGGATCATTTTGACTGCCTCCAGAAGTTAGATCAGATGGCCAATGCAATTTGGTGCTAGGCCTTTCCCTTTAGGTTTTACCCCAACAATGTTTTCATTACTTTCGATCACTCTCGAAATCAAGCATTTTACAGCAGGTTGGAGCAGCCTGTATCTCAGCACAGGAATAAGGTAGGGAAGAATTCAAATACTCATTTTGACTGCCTCCAGAAGTTAGATCAGATGGCAAATTGTATTTGGTGCTCGGTCTTTCCCTTTAGGTTTTATCCAACAATGTTTTCATTAGTTTCGCTCACTCTCGAAATCAAGCATTTTACAGCAGGTTGGAGCAGCCTGTATCTCAGCACAGGAATAAGGTAGGGAGGAATTCAAATACTCATTTTGACTGCCTCCAGAAGTTAGATCAGATGGCAAATTGGATTTGGTGCTAGGTCTTTCCCTTTAGGTTTTACCCCAACAATGTTTTCATTAGTTTCGCTCACTCTCGAAATCAAGCATTTTACAGCAGGTTGGAGCAGCCTGTATCTCAGCACAGGAATAAGGTAGGGAAGAATTCAAATACTCATTTTGACTGCCTCCAGAAGTTAGATCAGATGGCCAATGCAATTTGGTGCTAGGCCTTTCCCTTTAGGTTTTACCCCAACAATGTTTTCATTACTTTCGATCACTCTCGAAATCAAGCATTTTACAGCAGGTTGGAGCAGCCTGTATCTCAGCACAGGAATAAGGTAGGGAAGAATTCAAATACTCATTTTGACTGCCTCCAGAAGTTAGATCAGATGGCCAATGCAATTTGGTGCTAGGCCTTTCCCTTTAGGTTTTACCCCAACAATGTTTTCATTAGTTTCGCTCACTCTCGAAATCAAGCATTTTACAGCAGGTTGGAGCAGCCTGTATCTCAGCACAGGAATAAGGTAGGAAAGAATTCTAAGGATCATTTTGACTGCCTCCAGAAGATAGATCAGATGGCCAATGCAATTTGGTGCTAGGCCTTTCCCTTTAGGTTTTACCCCAACAATGTTTTCATTAGTTTCGATCACTCTCGAAATCAAGCATTTTACAGCAGGTTGGAGCAGCCTGTATCTCAGCACAGGAATAAGGTAGGGAAGAATTCAAAGGATCATTTTGACTGCCTCCAGAAGTTAGATCAGATGGCCAATGCAATTTGGTGCTAGGCCTTTCCCTTTAGGTTTTACCCCAACAATGTTTTCATTAGTTTCGCTCACTCTCGAAATCAAGCATTTTACAGCAGGTTGGAGCAGCCTGTATCTCAGCACAGGAATAAGGTAGGGAAGAATTCAAATACTCATTTTGACTGCCTCCAGAAGTTAGATCAGATGGCCAATGCAATTTGGTGCTAGGTTTTTCCCTTTAGGTTTTACCCCAACAATGTTTTCATTAGTTTCAATCACTCTCGAAATCAAGCATTTTACAGCAGGTTGGAGCAGCCTGTATCTCAGCACAGGAATAAGGTAGGGAAGAATTCAAATACGCATTTTGACTGCCTCCAGAAGTTAGATCAGATGGCAAATTGGATTTGGTGCTAGGTCTTTCCCTTTAGGTTTTACCCCAACAATGTTTTCATTAGTTTCGCTCACTCTCGAAATCAAGCATTTTACAGCAGGTTGGAGCAGCCTGTATCTCAGCACAGGAATAAGGTAGGGAAGAATTCAAATACTCATTTTGACTGCCTCCAGAAGTTAGATCAGATGGCCAGTGCAATTTGGTGCTAGGCCTTTCCCTTTAGGTTTTACCCCAACAATGTTTTCATTAGTTTCGATCACTCTCGAAATCAAGCATTTTACAGCAGGTTGGAGCAGCCTGTATCTCAGCACAGGAATAAGGTAGGGAAGAATTCAAATACTCATTTTGACTGCCTCCAGAAGTTAGATCAGATGGCCAATGCAATTTGGTGCTAGGTCTTTCCCTTTAGGTTTTACCCCAACAATGTTTTCATTAGTTTCGATCACTCTCGAAATCAAGCATTTTACAGCAGGTTGGAGCAGCCTGTATCTCAGCACAGGAATAAGGTAGGGAAGAATTCAAATACTCATTTTGACTGCCTCCAGAAGTTAGATCAGATGGCCAATGCAATTTGGTGCTAGGCCTTTCCCTTTAGGTTTTACCCCAACAATGTTTTCATTAGTTTCGATCACTCTCGAAATCAAGCATTTTACAGCAGGTTGGAGCAGCCTGTATCTCAGCACAGGAATAAGGTAGGGAAGAATTCAAATACTCATTTTGACTGCCTCCAGAAGTTAGATCAGATGGCCAATGCAATTTGGTGCTAGGCCTTTCCCTTTAGGTTTTACCCCAACAATGTTTTCATTAGTTTCGATCACTCTCGAAATCAAGCATTTTAAAGCAGGTTGGAGCACCCTGTATCTCAGCACAGGAATAAGGTAGGGAAGAATTCAAATACTCATTTTGACTGCCTCCAGAAGTTAGATCAGATGGCCAATGCAATTTGGTGCTAGGCCTTTCCCTTTAGGTTTTACCCCAACAATGTTTTCATTAGTTTCGATCACTCTCGAAATCAAGCATTTTACAGCAGGTTGGAGCAGCCTGTATCTCAGCACAGGAATAAGGTAGGGAGGAATTCAAATACTCATTTTGACTGCCTCCAGAAGTTAGATCAGATGGCAAATTGGATTTGGTGCTAGGTCTTTCCCTTTAGGTTTTACCCCAACAATGTTTTCATTAGTTTCGCTCACTCTCGAAATCAAGCATTTTACAGCAGGTTGGAGCAGCCTGTATCTCAGCACAGGAATAAGGTAGGGAAGAATTCAAATACTCATTTTGACTGCCTCCAGAAGTTAGATCAGATGGCCAATGCAATTTGGTGCTAGGCCTTTCCCTTTAGGTTTTACCCCAACAATGTTTTCATTAGTTTCGCTCACTCTCGAAATCAAGCATTTTACAGCAGGTTGGAGCAGCCTGTATCTCAGCACAGGAATAAGGTAGGGAAGAATTCAAATACTCATTTTGACTGCCTCCAGAAGTTAGATCAGATGGCCAATGCAATTTGGTGCTAGGTCTTTCCCTTTAGGTTTTACCCCAACAATGTTTTCATTAGTTTCGCTCACTCTCGAAATCAAGCATTTTACAGCAGGTTGGAGCAGCCTGTATCTCAGCACAGGAATAAGGTAGGGAAGAATTCAAATACTCATTTTGACTGCCTCCAGAAGAAGGATCAGATGGCCAATGCAATTTGGTGCTAGGCCTTTCCCTTTAGGTTTTACCCCAACAATGTTTTCATTAGTTTCGATCACTCTCGAAATCAAGCATTTTACAGCAGGTTGGAGCAGCCTGTATCTCAGCACAGGAATAAGGTAGGGAAGAATTCAAATACTCATTTTGACTGCCTCCAGAAGTTAGATCAGATGGCCAATGCAATTTGGTGCTAGGCCTTTCCCTTTAGGTTTTACCCCAACAATGTTTTCATTAGTTTCGCTCACTCTCGATATCAAGCATTTTACAGCAGGTTGGAGCAGCCTGTATCTCAGCACAGGAATAAGGTAGGGAAGAATTCAAAGGATCATTTTGACTGCCTCCAGAAGTTAGATCAGATGGCCAATGCAATTTGGTGCTAGGCCTTTCCCTTTAGGTTTTACCCCAACAATGTTTTCATTAGTTTCGCTCACTCTCGAAATGAAGCATTTTACAGCAGGTTGGAGCAGCCTGTATCTCAGCACAGGAATAAGGTAGGGAAGAATTCAAATACTCATTTTGACTGCCTCCAGAAGTTAGATCAGATGGCCAATGCAATTTGGTGCTAGGTCTTTCCCTTTAGGTTTTACCCCAACAATGTTTTCATTAGTTTCAATCACTCTCGAAATCAAGCATTTTACAGCAGGTTGGAGCAGCCTGTATCTCAGCACAGGAATAAGGTAGGGAAGAATTCAAATACTCATTTTGACTGCCTCCAGAAGTTAGATCAGATGGCCAGTGCAATTTGGTGCTAGGCCTTTCCCTTTAGGTTTTACCCCAACAATGTTTTCATTAGTTTCGCTCACTCTCGAAATCAAGCATTTTACAGCAGGTTGGAGCAGCCTGTATCTCAGCACAGGAATAAGGTAGGGAAGAATTCAAATACTCATTTTGACTGCCTCCAGAAGTTGGATCAGATGGCAAATTGGATTTGGTGCTAGGCCTTTCCTTTTAGGTTTTACCCCAACAATGTTTTCATTAGTTTCGCTCACTCTCGAAATCAAGCATTTTACAGCAGGTTGGAGCAGCCTGTATCTCAGCACAGGAATAAGGTAGGGAAGAATTCAAATACTCATTTTGACTGCCTCCAGAAGTTAGATCAGATGGCCAATGCAATTTGGTGCTAGGCCTTTCCCTTTAGGTTTTACCCCAACAATGTTTTCATTAGTTTCGATCACTCTCGAAATCAAGCATTTTACAGCAGGTTGGAGCAGCCTATATGCCAGCACAGGAATAAGATAGGGAAGAATTCTAAGGATCATTTTGACTGCCTCCAGAAGTTAGATCAGATGGCCAATGTAATTTGGTGCTAGGCCTTTCCCTTTAGGTTTTACCCCAACAATGTTTTCATTAGTTTCGCTCACTCTCGAAATCAAGCATTTTACAGCAGGTTGGAGCAGCCTGTATCTCAGCACAGGAATAAGGTAGGGAAGATTTCAAATACTCATTTTGACTGCCTCCAGAAGTTAGATCAGATGGCCAACGCAATTTGGTGCTAGGCCTTTCCCTTTAGGTTTTACCCCAACAATGTTTTCATTAGTTTCGCTCACTCTCGAAATCAAGCATTTTACAGCAGGTTGGAGCACCCTGTATCTCAGCACAGGAATAAGGTAGGGAAGAATACATATACGCATTTTGACTGCCTCCAGAAGTTAGATCAGATGGCCAATGCAATTTGGTACTAGGCCTTTCCCTTTAGGTTTTACCCCAACAATGTTTTCATTAGTTTTGCTCACTCTCGAAATCAAGCATTTTACAGCAGGTTGGAGCAGCCTGTATCTCAGCACAGGAATAAGGTAGGGAAGAATTCAAATACTCATTTTGACTGCCTCCAGAAGTTAGATCAGATGGCCAATGCAATTTGGTGCTAGGCCTTTCCCTTTAGGTTTTACCCCAACAATGTTTTCATTAGTTTCGCTCACTCTCGAAATCAAGCATTTTACAGCAGGTTGGAGCAGCCTGTATCTCAGCACAGGAATAAGGTAGGGAAGAATTCAAATACTCATTTTGACTGCCTCCAGAAGTTGGATCAGATGGCAAATTGGATTTGGTGCTAGGCCTTTCCTTTTAGGTTTTACCCCAACAATGTTTTCATTAGTTTCGCTCACTCTCGAAATCAAGCATTTTACAGCAGGTTGGAGCAGCCTGTATCTCAGCACAGGAATAAGGTAGGGAAGAATTCTAAGGATCATTTTGACTGCCTCCAGAAGTTAGATCAGATGGCCAATGATATTTGGTGCTAGGCCTTTCCCTTTAGGTTTTACCCCAACAATGTTTTCATTAGTTTCGATCACTCTCGAAATCAAGCATTTTACAGCAGGTTGGAGTAGCCTATATGCCAGCACAGGAATAAGATAGGGAAGAATTCTAAGGATCATTTTGACTGCCTCCAGAAGTTAGATCAGATGGCCAATGTAATTTGGTGCTAGGCCTTTCCCTTTAGGTTTTACCCCAACAATGTTTTCATTAGTTTCGCTCACTCTCGAAATCAAGCATTTTACAGCAGGTTGGAGCAGCCTGTATCTCAGCACAGGAATAAGGTAGGGAAGAATTCAAATACTCATTTTGACTGCCTCCAGAAGTTAGATCAGATGGCCAATGCAATTTGGTGCTAGGCCTTTGCCTTTAGGTTTTACCCCAACAATGTTTTCATTAGTTTTGCTCACTCTCGAAATCAAGCATTTTACAGCAGGTTGGAGCAGCCTGTATCTCAGCACAGGAATAAGGTAGGGAAGAATTCAAATATTCATTTTGACTGCCTCCAGAAGTTAGATCAGATGGCCAATGCAATTTGGTGCTAGGCCTTTCCCTTTAGGTTTTACCCCAACAATGTTTTCATTAGTTTCGCTCACTCTCGAAATCAAGCATTTTACAGCAGGGTGGAACACTCTGCATCTCAGCACAGGAATAAGGTAGGAAAGAATTCTAAGGATCATTTTGACTGCCTCCAGAAGTTAGATCAGATGGCCAATGCAATTTGGTGCTAGGCCTTTCCCTTTAGGTTTTACCCCAACAATGTTTTCATTAGTTTCGCTCACTCTCTAAATCAAGCATTTTACAGCAGGTTGGGGCAGCCTGTATCTCAGCACAGGAATAAGGTAGGGAAGAATTCAAATATTCATTTTGACTGCCTCCAGAAGATAGATCAGATGGCATATGGTATTTGGTGCTAGGCCTTTCCCTTTAGGTTTTACACCAACAATGTTTTCATTAGTTTCGCTCACTCTCGAAATCAAGCATTTTACAGCAGGTTGGAGCAGCCTGTATCTCAGCACAGGAATAAGGTAGGGAAGAATTCAAATACTCATTTTGACTGCCTCCAGAAGATAGATCAGATGGCCAATGCAATTTGGTGCTAGGCCTTTCCCTTTAGGTTTTACCCCAACAATGTTTTCATTAGTTTCGCTCACTCTCGAAATCAAGCATTTTACAGCAGGTTGGAGCAGCCTGTATCTCAGCACAGGAATAAGGTAGGGAAGAATTCAAATACTCATTTTGACTGCCTCCAGAAGTTAGATCAGATGGCCAATGCAATTTGGTGCTAGGCCTTTCCCTTTAGGTTTTACCCCAACAATGTTTTCATTAGTTTCGATCACTCTCGAAATCAAGCATTTTACAGCAGGTTGGAGCAGCCTGTATCTCAGCACAGGAATAAGGTAGGGAAGAATTCAAATACTCATTTTGACTGCCTCCAGAAGTTAGATCAGATGGCCAACGCAATTTGGTGCTAGGTCTTTCCCTTTAGGTTTTACCCCAACAATGTTTTCATTAGTTTCGCTCACTCTCGAAATCAAGCATTTTACAGCAGTTTGGAGCAGCCTGTATCTCAGCACAGGAATAAGGTAGGGAAGAATTCAAATACGCATTTTGACTGCCTCCAGAAGTTAGATCAGATGGCAAATTGTATTTGGTGCTAGGTCTTTCCCTTTAGGTTTTACCCCAACAATGTTTTCATTAGTTTCGCTCACTCTCGAAATCAAGCATTTTACAGCAGGTTGGAGCAGCCTGTATCTCAGCACAGGAATAAGGTAGGGAAGAATTCAAATACTCATTTTGACTGCCTCCAGAAGTTAGATCAGATGGCCAGTGCAATTTGGTGCTAGGCCTTTCCCTTTAGGTTTTACCCCAACAATGTTTTCATTAGTTTCGCTCACTCTCGAAATCAAGCATTTTACAGCAGGTTGGAGCAGCCTGTATCTCAGCACAGGAATAAGGTAGGGAAGAATTCAAATACTCATTTTGACTGCCTCCAGAAGTTAGATCAGATGGGAAATTGTATTTGGTGCTAGGTCTTTCCCTTTAGGTTTTACCCCAACAATGTTTTCATTAGTTTCGCTCACTCTCGAAATCAAGCATTTTACAGCAGGTTGGAGCAGCCTGTATCTCAGCACAGGAATAAGGTAGGGAAGAATTCAAATACTCATTTTGACTGCCTCCAGAAGTTAGATTAGATGGCCAATGCAATTTGGTGCTAGGCCTTTCCCTTTAGGTTTTACCCCAACAATGTTTTCATTAGTTTCGCTCACTCTCGAAATCAAGCATTTTACAGCAGGTTGGAGCAGCCTGTATCTCAGCACAGGAATAAGGTAGGGAAGAATTCAAATACTCATTTTGACTGCCTCCAGAAGTTCGATCAGATGGCAAATTGGATTTGGTGCTAGGCCTTTCCTTTTAGGTTTTACCCCAACAATGTTTTCATTAGTTTCGCTCACTCTCGAAATCAAGCATTTTACAGCAGGTTGGAGCAGCCTGTATCTCAGCACAGGAATAAGGTAGGGAAGAATTCTAAGGATCATTCTGACTGCCTCCAGAAGTTAGATCAGATGGCCTGTGCAATTTGGTGCTAGGCCTTTCCCTTTAGGTTTTACCCCAACAATGTTTTCATTAGTTTCGCTCACTCTTGAAATCAAGCATTTTACAGCAGGTTGGAGCAGCCTGTATCTCAGCACAGGAATAAGGTAGGGAAGAATTCAAATACTCATTTTGACTGCCTCCAGAAGTTAGATTAGATGGGAAATTGTATTTGGTGCTAGGTCTTTCCCTTTAGGTTTTACCCCAACAATGTTTTCATTAGTTTCGCTCACTCTCGAAATCAAGCATTTACCAGCAGGTTGGAGCACCCTGTATCTCAGCACAGGAATAAGGTAGGGAAGAATTCAAATACTCATTTTGACTGCCTCCAGAAGTTAGATCAGATGGCCAATGCAATTTGGTGCTAGGCCTTTCCCTTTAGGTTTTACCCCAACAATGTTTTCATTAGTTTTGCTCACTCTCGAAATCAAGCATTTTACACCAGGTTGGAGCAGCCTGTATCTCAGCACAGGAATAAGGTAGGGAAGAATTCAAATATTCATTTTGACTGCCTCCAGAAGTTACATCAGATGGGAAATGGTATTTGGTGCTAGGCCTTTCCTTTTAGGTTTTACCCCAACAAAGTTTTCATTAGTTTCGCTCACTCTCGAAATCAAGCATTTTACAGCAGGTTGGAGCAGCCTGTATCTCAGCACAGGAATAAGGTAGGGAAGAATTCTAAGGATCATTTTGACTGCCTCCAGAAGTTAGATCAGATGGCCAATGCAATTTGGTGCTAGGCCTTTCCCTTTAGGTTTTACCCCAACAATGTTTTCATTAGTTTCGCTCACTCTCGAAATCAAGCATTTTACAGCAGGTTGGAGCAGCCTGTATCTCAGCACAGGAATAAGGTAGGGAAGAATTCAAATACTCATTTTGACTGCCTCCAGAAGTTAGATCAGATGGCCAATGCAATTTGGTGCTAGGCCTTTCCCTTTAGGTTTTACCCCAACAATGTTTTCATTAGTTTCGCTCACTCTCAAAATCAAGCATTTTACAGCAGGTTGGAGCAGCCTGTATCTCAGCACAGGAATGAGGTAGGAAAGAATTCTAAGGATCATTTTGACTGCCTCCAGAGGATAGATCAGATGGCCAATGCAATTTGGTGCTAGGCCTTTCCCTTTAGGTTTTACCCCAACAATGTTTTCATTAGTTTCGCTCACTCTCGAAATCAAGCATTTTACAGCAGGTTGGAGCAGCCTGTATCTCAGCGCAGGAATAAGGTAGGGAAGAATTCAAATACGCATTTTGACTGCCTCCAGAAGTTAGATCAGATGGCCAATGCAATTTGGTGCTAGGCCTTTCCCTTTAGGTTTTACCCCAACAATGTTTTCATTAGTTTCGCTCACTCTCGAAATCAAGCATTTTACAGCAGGTTGGAGTAGCCTGTATCTCAGCACAGGAATAAGGTAGGGAAGAATTCAAATACGCATTTTGACTGCCTCCAGAAGTTAGATCAGATGGCCAATGCAATTTGGTGCTAGGCCTTTCCCTTTAGGTTTTACCCCAACAATGTTTTCATTAGTTTCGATCACTCTCGAAATCAAGCATTTTACAGCAGGTTGGAGCAGCCTGTATCTCAGCACAGGAATAAGGTAGGGAAGAATTCAAATACTCATTTTGACTGCCTCCAGAAGTTAGATCAGATGGCAAATTGTATTTGGTGCTAGGTCTTTCCCTTTAGGTTTTACCCCAACAATGTTTTCATTAGTTTCGCTCACTCTCGAAATCAAGCATTTTACAGCAGGTTGGAGCAGCCTGTATCTCAGCACAGGAATAAGGTAGGGAAGAATTCAAATACTCATTTTGACTGCCTCCAGAAGTTAGATCAGATGGCCAGTGCAATTTGGTGCTAGGCCTTTCCCTTTAGGTTTTACCCCAACAATGTTTTCATTAGTTTCGCTCACTCTCGAAATCAAGCATTTTACAGCAGGTTGGAGCAGCCTGTATCTCAGCACAGGAATAAGGTAGGGAAGAATTCAAATACTCATTTTGACTGCCTCCAGAAGTTAGATCAGATGGCAAATTGTATTTGGTGCTAGGTCTTTCCCTTTAGGTTTTACCTCAACAATGTTTTCATTAGTTTCGCTCACTCTCGAAATCAAGCATTTTACAGCAGGTTGGAGCAGCCTGTATCTCAGCACAGGAATAAGGTAGGGAAGAATTCAAATACTCATTTTGACTGCCTCCAGAAGTTAGATTAGATGGCCAATGCAATTTGGTGCTAGGCCTTTCCCTTTAGGTTTTACCCCAACAATGTTTTCATTGGTTTCGCTCACTCTCGAAATCAAGCATTTTACAGCAGGTTGGAGCAGCCTGTATCTCAGCACAGGAATAAGGTAGGGAAGAATTCAAATACTCATTTTGACTGCCTCCAGAAGTTACATCAGATGGGAAATGGTATTTGGTGCTAGGCCTTTCCTTTTAGGTTTTACCCCAACAATGTTTTCATTGGTTTCGCTCACTCTCGAAATCAAGCATTTACCAGCAGGTTGGAGCACCCTGTATCTCAGCACAGGAATAAGGTAGGGAAGAATTCAAATACTCATTTTGACTGCCTCCAGAAGTTAGATCAGATGGCCAATGCAATTTGGTGCTAGGCCTTTCCCTTTAGGTTTTACCCCAACAATGTTTTCATTAGTTTCGCTCACTCTCGAAATCAAGCATTTTACAGCAGGTTGGAACACTCTGCATCTCAGCACAGGAATAAGGTAGGGAAGAATTCTAAGGATCATTTTGACTGCCTCCAGAAGTTAGATCAGATGGCCAATGCAATTTGGTGCTAGGCCTTTCCCTTTAGGTTTTACCCCAACAATGTTTTCATTAGTTTCGCTCACTCTCTAAATCAAGCATTTTACAGCAGGTTGGGGCAGCCTGTATCTCAGCACAGGAATAAGGTAGGGAAGAATTCAAATACTCATTTTGACTGCCTCCAGAAGTTAGATCAGATGGCAAATTGTATTTGGTGCTAGGTCTTTCCCTTTAGGTTTTACCCCAACAATGTTTTCATTAGTTTCGCTCACTCTCGAAATCAAGCATTTTACAGCAGGTTGGAGCAGCCTGTATCTCAGCACAGGAATAAGGTAGGGAAGAATTCAAATACTCATTTTGACTGCCTCCAGAAGTTAGATCAGATGGCCAGTGCAATTTGGTGCTAGGCCTTTCCCTTTAGGTTTTACCCCAACAATGTTTTCATTAGTTTCGCTCACTCTCGAAATCAAGCATTTTACAGCAGGTTGGAGCAGCCTGTATCTCAGCACAGGAATAAGGTAGGGAAGAATTCAAATACTCATTTTGACTGCCTCCAGAAGTTAGATCAGATGGCAAATTGTATTTGGTGCTAGGTCTTTCCCTTTAGGTTTTACCTCAACAATGTTTTCATTAGTTTCGCTCACTCTCGAAATCAAGCATTTTACAGCAGGTTGGAGCAGCCTGTATCTCAGCACAGGAATAAGGTAGGGAAGAATTCAAATACTCATTTTGACTGCCTCCAGAAGTTAGATTAGATGGCCAATGCAATTTGGTGCTAGGCCTTTCCCTTTAGGTTTTACCCCAACAATGTTTTCATTGGTTTCGCTCACTCTCGAAATCAAGCATTTTACAGCAGGTTGGAGCAGCCTGTATCTCAGCACAGGAATAAGGTAGGGAAGAATTCAAATACTCATTTTGACTGCCTCCAGAAGTTACATCAGATGGGAAATGGTATTTGGTGCTAGGCCTTTCCTTTTAGGTTTTACCCCAACAATGTTTTCATTAGTTTCGCTCACTCTCGAAATCAAGCATTTTACAGCAGGTTGGAGCAGCCTGTATCTCAGCACAGGAATAAGGTAGGGAAGAATTCTAAGGATCATTTTGACTGCCTCCAGAAGTTAGATCAGATGGCCAATGCAATTTGGTGCTAGGCCTTTCCCTTTAGGTTTTACCCCAACAATGTTTTCATTAGTTTCGATCATTCTCGAAATCAAGCATTTTACAGCAGGTTGGAGCAGCCTATATGTCAGCACAGGAATAAGATAGGGAAGAATTCTAAGGATCATTTTGACTGCCTCCAGAAGTTAGATCAGATGGCCAATGCAATTTTGTGCTAGGCCTTTCCCTTTAGGTTTTACCCCAACAATGTTTTCATTAGTTTCGCTCACTCTCGAAATCAAGCATTTACCAGCAGGTTGGAGCACCCTGTATCTCAGCACAGGAATAAGGTAGGGAAGAATTCAAATACTCATTTTGACTGCCTCCAGAAGTTAGATCAGATGGCCAATGCAATTTGGTGCTAGGCCTTTCCCTTTAGGTTTTACCCCAACAATGTTTTCATTAGTTTCGCTCACTCTCGAAATCAAGCATTTTACAGCAGGTTGGAACACTCTGCATCTCAGCACAGGAATAAGGTAGGGAAGAATTCTAAGGATCATTTTGACTGCCTCCAGAAGTTAGATCAGATGGCCAATGCAATTTGGTGCTAGGCCTTTCCCTTTAGGTTTTACCCCAACAATGTTTTCATTAGTTTCGCTCACTCTCTAAATCAAGCATTTTACAGCAGGTTGGGGCAGCCTGTATCTCAGCACAGGAATAAGGTAGGGAAGAATTCAAATACTCATTTTGACTGCCTCCAGAAGATAGATCAGATGGCAAATGGTATTTGGTGCTAGGCCTTTCCCTTTAGGTTTTACCCCAACAATGTTTTCATTAGTTTCGCTCACTCTCGAAATCAAGCATTTTACAGCAGGTTGGAGCAGCCTGTATCTCAGCACAGGAATAAGGTAGGGAAGAATTCAAATACTCATTTTGACTGCCTCCAGAAGATAGATCAGATGGCATATGCAATTTGGCGCTAGGCCTTTCCCTTTAGGTTTTACCCCAACAATGTTTTCATTAGTTTCGCTCACTCTCGAAATCAAGCATTTTACAGCAGGTTGGAGCAGCCTGTATCTCAGCACAGGAATAAGGTAGGCAAGAATTCAAATACTCATTTTGACTGCCTCCAGAAGTTAGATCAGATGGCCAATGCAATTTGGTGCTAGGCCTTTCCCTTTAGGTTTTACCCCAACAATGTTTTCATTAGTTTCGCTCACTCTCGAAATCAAGCATTTTACAGCAGGTTGGAGCAGCCTGTATCTCAGCACAGGAATAAGGTAGGGAAGAATTCAAATACTCATTTTGACTGCCTCCAGAAGTTAGATCAGATGGCCAATGCAATTTGGTGCTAGGCCTTTCCCTTTAGGTTTTACCCCAACAATGTTTTCATTAGTTTCGCTCACTCTCAAAATCAAGCATTTTACAGCAGGTTGGAGCAGCCTGTATCTCAGCACAGGAATAAGGTAGGAAAGAATTCTAAGGATCATTTTGACTGCCTCCAGAAGATAGATCAGATGGCCAATGCAATTTGGTGCTAGGTCTTTCCCTTTAGGTTTTACCCCAACAATGTTTTCATTAGTTTCGCTCACTCTCGAAATCAAGCATTTTACAGCAGGTTGGAGCAGCCTGTATCTCAGCACCGGAATAAGGAAGGGAAGAATTCAAATACTCATTTTGACTGCCTCCAGAAGTTAGATCAGATGGCCAATGCAATTTGGTGCTAGGCCTTTCCCTTTAGGTTTTACCCCAACAATGTTTTCATTAGTTTCGCTCACTCTCGAAATCAAGCATTTTACAGCAGGTTGGGGCAGCCTGTATCTCAGCACAGGAATAAGGTAGGGAAGAATTCAAATATTCATCTTGACTGCCTCCAGAAGATAGATCAGATGGCATATGGTATTTGGTGCTAGGCCTTTCCCTTTAGGTTTTACCCCAACAATGTTTTCATTAGTTTCGCTCACTCTCGAAATCAAGCATTTTACAGCAGGTTGGAGCAGCCTGTATCTCAGCACAGGAATAAGGTAGGGAAGAATTCAAATACTCATTTTGACTGCCTCCAGAAGTTAGATCAGATGGCCAATGCAATTTGGTGCTAGGCCTTTCCCTTTAGGTTTTACCCCAACAATGTTTTCATTACTTTCGATCACACTCGAAATCAAGCATTTTACTGCAGGTTTGAGCAGCCTATATCTCAGCACAGGAATAAGGTAGGGAAGAATTCAAATACTCATTTTGACTGCCTCCAGAAGTTAGATCAGATGGCAAATTGTATTTGGTGCTAGGTCTTTCCCTTTAGGTTTTACCCCAACAATGTTTTCATTAGTTTCGCTCACTCTCGAAATCAAGCATTTTACAGCAGGTTGGAGCAGCCTGTATCTCAGCACAGGAATAAGGTAGGGAAGAATTCTAAGGATCATTTTGACTGCCTCCAGAAGTTAGATCAGATGGCCAATGCAATTTGGTGCTAGGCCTTTCCCTTTAGGTTTTACCCCAACAATGTTTTCATTAGTTTCGCTCACTCTCGAAATCAAGCATTTTACAGCAGGTTGGAGCAGCCTGTATCTCAGCACAGGAATAAGGTAGGGAAGAATTCAAATACTCATTTTGACTGCCTCCAGAAGCTAGATCAGATGGCCAATGCAATTTGGTGCTAGGCCTTTCCCTTTAGGTTTTACCCCAACAATGTTTTCATTAGTTTCGATCACTCTCGAAATCAAGCATTTTACAGCAGGTTGGAGCAGCCTGTATCTCAGCACAGGAATAAGGTAGGGAAGAATTCAAATACTCATTTTGACTGCCTCCAGAAGTTAGATCAGATGGCCAATGCAATTTGGTGCTAGGCCTTTCCCTTTAGGTTTTACCCCAACAATGTTTTCATTAGTTTCGCTCACTCTCGAAATCAAGCATTTTACAGCAGGTTGGAGCAGCCTGTATCTCAGCGCAGGAATAAGGTAGGGAAGAATTCAAATACGCATTTTGACTGCCTCCAGAAGTTAGATCAGATGGCCAATGCAATTTGGTGCTAGGCCTTTCCCTTTAGGTTTTACCCCAACAATGTTTTCATTAGTTTCGCTCACTCTCGAAATCAAGCATTTTACAGCAGGTTGCAGCAGCCTGTATCTCAGCACAGGAATAAGGTAGGGAAGAATTCAAATACTCATTTTGACTGCCTCCAGAAGTTAGATCAGATGGCCAACGCAATTTGGTGCTAGGCCTTTCCCTTTAGGTTTTACCCCAACAATGTTTTCATTAGTTTCGCTCACTCTCGAAATCAAGCATTTTACAGCAGGTTGGAGCAGCCTGTATCTCAGCACAGGAATAAGGTAGGAAAGAATTCTAAGGATCATTTTGACTGCCTCCAGAAGATAGATCAGATGGCCAACGCAATTTGGTGCTAGGCCTTTCCCTTTAGGTTTTACCCCAACAATGTTTTCATTAGTTGCGCTCACTCTCGAAATCAAGCATTTTACAGCAGGTTGGAGCAGCCCGTATCTCAGCACAGGAATAAGGTAGGGAAGAATTCAAATACTCATTTTGACTGCCTCCAGAAGTTAGATCAGATGGCCAACGCAATTTGGTGCTAGGCCTTTCCCTTTAGGTTTTACCTCAACAATGTTTTCATTAGTTTCGCTCACTCTCGAAATCAAGCATTTTACAGCAGGTTGGAGCAGCCTGTATCTCAGCACAGGAATAAGGTAGGGAAGAATTCAAATACTCATTTTGACTGCCTCCAGAAGTTAGATCAGATGGCAAATTGTATTTGGTGCTAGGTCTTTCCCTTTAGGTTTTACCCCAACAATGTTTTCATTAGTTTCGCTCACTCTCGAAATCAAGCATTTTACAGCAGGTTGGAGCAGCCTGTATCTCAGCACAGGAATAAGGTAGGAAAGAATTCTAAGGATCATTTTGACTGCCTCCAGAAGATAGATCAGATGGCCAACGCAATTTGGTGCTAGGCCTTTCCCTTTAGGTTTTACCCCAACAATGTTTTCATTAGTTTCGCTCACTCTCGAAATCAAGCATTTTACAGCAGGTTGGAGCAGCCTGTATCTCAGCACAGGAATAAGGTAGGGAAGAATTCAAATACTCATTTTGACTGCCTCCAGAAGATAGATCAGATGGCAAATGGTATTTGGTGCTAGGCCTTTCCCTTTAGGTTTTACCCCAACAATGTTTTCATTAGTTGCGCTCACTCTCGAAATCAAGCATTTTACAGCAGGTTGGAGAAGCCTGTATCTCAGCACAGGAATAAGGTAGGGAAGAATTCAAATACTCATTTTGACTGCCTCCAGAAGTTAGATCAGATGGCCAACGCAATTTGGTGCTAGGCCTTTCCCTTTAGGTTTTACCTCAACAATGTTTTCATTAGTTTCGCTCACTCTCGAAATCAAGCATTTTACAGCAGGTTGGAGCAGCCTGTATCTCAGCACAGGAATAAGGTAGGGAAGAATTCAAATACGCATTTTGACTGCCTCCAGAAGTTAGATCAGATGGCAAATTGTATTTGGTGCTAGGTCTTTCGCTTTAGGTTTTACCCCAACAATGTTTTCATTAGTTTCGCTCACTCTTGAAATCTAGCATTTTACAGCAGGTTGGAGCAGCCTGTATCTCAGCACAGGAATAAGGTAGGGAAGAATTCAAATACTCATTTTGACTGCCTCCAGAAGTTAGATCAGATGGCCAATGCAATTTGGTGCTAGGCCTTTCCCTTTAGGTTTTACCCCAACAATGTTTTCATTAGTTTCGCTCACTCTCGAAATCAAGCATTTTACAGCAGGTTGGAGCAGCCTGTATCTCAGCACAGGAATAAGGTAGGGAAGAATTCAAATACTCATTTTGACTGCCTCCAGAAGTTAGATCAGATGGCCAATGCAATTTGGTGCTAGGCCTTTCCCTTTAGGTTTTACCCCAACAATGTTTTCATTAGTTTCGCTCACTCTCGAAATCAAGCATTTTACAGCAGGTTGGAGCAGCCTGTATCTCAGCACAGGAATAAGGTAGGAAAGAATTCTAAGGATCATTTTGACTGCCTCCAGAAGATAGATCAGATGGCCAATGCAATTTGGTGCTAGGCCTTTCCCTTTAGGTTTTACCCCAACAATGTTTTCATTAGTTTCGCTCACTCTCGAAATCAAGCATTTTACAGCAGGTTGGAGCAGCCTGTATCTCAGCACAGGAATAAGGTAGGGAAGAATTCAAATACTCATTTTGACTGCCTCCAGAAGTTAGATCAGATGGCCAATGCAATTTGGTGCTAGGCCTTTCCCTTTAGGTTTTACCCCAACAATGTTTTCATTAGTTTCGCTCACTCTCGAAATCAAGCATTTTACAGCAGGTTGGAGCAGCCTGTATCTCAGCACAGGAATAAGGTAGGGAAGAATTCAAATACGCATTTTGACTGCCTCCAGAAGTTAGATCAGATGGCCAATGCAATTTGGTGCTAGGTGTGGTGAAGAGGTTATTAAATTTATGAATATGAAATATGAATTATGAAAAATATTATTTTATTAATTATCAAACTATTAATAACCGATGAATCACCAACTTATATACATGTTCTAGTGCACGTTCGTGCAATACATTCCACAACTGTCTTAGTGTTATGATTATAACGTAATTGAACTATCTATAAACCCTTTCTATATTTATATAACGGAGGGTGCAATTCCGCCGCTTGGCCACTAGATGGAGACTCGGCGGGACGCGGGCGGTTTCTGGCTATATACAGCAATATTATAATCTTTCTATGCGTCAGCGCTTACTCTGCTAGACGCGGATACTTTGAACTGAGTGCTAGTGGGTGGAAAGCACGTGGACAATATTCAATCCCCTTCAGACAACAGGGATCGGTCCTGGTCGGGGTCAGTCCGTGGGATCGGCCCTCAGAAGTCGGCTCGCACGGCAGGGCGGGACGACGGTGGCCGGTAGGTGGGCTCGAACGACGGAAGCAGGCGAAGCTACGGGGGTCGGCCCAACCACGGCGGTTCTCGGGGCTGATGCAAACAGCCTCAGGGAGAGAATGCGGCTGCGTTAGGCGGCGGATTCTCTTTACCGAGCTTAAAGGAACAACAGGACTCTCGTAGTGGTCCCGGGTCCGGTGCAATACAAGCACGAACAATGTTCTGGTTTTCCCTGGAATTCACAGGGCTCAGAGCGGCACTCGGTATTGATCAAGTCCCTTCTCCCCGGCAACTGGGCAGATCTTACCCGCGGGGGTTGGTCCAGTCCTCTGGTGGCACGATGGGCTCTTCCGATCGGCACGACTGGTTGTAGCAATGCTGAGCTCCTCAGCCTCAGCGAAGGTCCTCCCTCTGGGCTTCTTCAACGATGCAGAGGCTTCCAGTATGCGTGCATGTGTAACAGAAGCTAACAACAATAAGCTCAATGGCAAAGACTGCAGCTCGAGAGTTACTCTCTCGAGCAAGCACAGACACAAAGTAAATGAGGGGGCAACGTGTTCACCAACTGGGGTGATACTTATAGATTCCTCGAGGCTGGGCTTGACCAATGGGCATTCTCATAAACAACTGGCTTCAGCCTATAGAAAGCGTGAAGCTAGAATTATGCCCATACTTGGTGTAAGCACAAGCGCTGCATGCGCTGGGTGCGTGCAAGCCTGGCTAATGCCTTGGCTTTTGTCTCCCTCCTAGAGGGAGGGGGAACTTGCCCACATGCTGGGACAAGATTCAGTATCGGGGCATAATGTGCCTTCACCACATTACCACCCCCTTGCCCATGGGCATGTATAAGCCTCGAGTATGGATTACCCTTAACAAGGTTTATCCCATATAGCTTAAACTATATCATACCTGTTTGGTAGATTACATTTTCAAATATAGTGACTTACAATACCTTAGCACTACATGAACATTATACAAACTTTAAACTGTACTCTTAACAGACCGTGCTGCCTTAGCAGCGTGGAACAAATGTTTGTTCTGAAACCAACATTGGTACTCTCAATTATCTCCCACCACCCCCTTGACTGAGTGATGGGGTTTGATTCCCATATGACACTGAAGCTATCAAAGTGTCTATGGAGTTTGTCAATTTCCCACCCCCTTGATAGGATGGGCTCTGTCACTATGACAGGACTTCCTCAGTATTGAAATGAGGAATAATCTCTTTCCACTGCTTCCTCTATCAATTTAGTGAGTACCGTTTTTGCTACTTTCTTTCTCATCCTTGGTTCCAAGCCAAATACAACTTCCTCGGGACATTCCATTTTGAGGAGTACCCAACACCATGGATCTAGTGAGTCAGGTGAATCTCGTGAATTAGCGCATTCCCTGTCACTCTGCATGTTTTCTTTCCCTCTACTGGGGTTGCAGGAACCTCGTGAGTGTTGTTTTCCAGTGCAGTATTTATGTCTGCCTGGGTTGGTGGAAGAGGATGCTTGAGAGCGTTGTTCTTCCCTTCTCTGGCCATGCGGTATCACTTTATGGCTGGCAGTATATACCTTTTGCCGGTGTCCCTCCTTGCTGGGTCTTTGGTCCCTTCTGGAACTCTCCCTGTTGGAGGTCTTTTCCTGGAGCTTTGCTTTCAGGATGCTGCGGGGTTCAGCCTTATTGGCTTCTATAGCAACTTGGCTCTTCCGCAGTTTGCGGTGATGCTGTGAGCTAGACTCACATCCAGAATCTGAGTCTGATGTGGTGCTCTGTGTGTCTCTGGGATCGGAGTAAGCTCTGTTGCTGGAATGCTGTGCAAGCTGTTGTCGACTCAGCTTGGCTGCCTTATTGCAGGAGCTTGTGTTTCCCTGGTTATCCCTTGGTCTGCCATGCTGTGGGAAACTCGGTTCGCTGCTGGCTTTGGAGTCATCTCGTGATGCTAAGTTGAATCTCACCTTCTTCTTGGGGATTTGTTGCTGGTTGAAGCTGGTGGCTTCATTGTTATCATCCGGTGGTGTGGAGCCTAGCTTGGCTTGCTGCACCGGTGCTGTAGCTGCTGACCTGTCTGGTGTGGGTGAGCTAACATTGCTCATGCGCTGATGATGAGCAGCTGCTGAATCAAAATCAGCTAGCTTCTGCTTGTCAGCTGGAACAAACAGAATAGGAGAGCCTGGCTCTCGTGGGTCATGTGCCCTGGCTACTTCATAGGTAGCATGTGATTGACATTGAGACTTGAAGACAGACATGGTCTCTTTTATGTGCAGCTCAAATAAATCATGAAGTCTCTGGCTTTGTGCCTCTGACTTTGCCAGTTCCCTTTCCAATTGGGAAACTTTTTGGTCAAAGAATTTAATTTCCTCCTGCATCTGTATAATACAAGATGCCATCAGGACAGCGTGTTCGCTGCTGGGTTCGCTTAGCTTTGCGAAAATGCCATCTATATTTTTACAATTTAATTTTGCCCATTCCAAGTCTGGGGCTGTAATTTTGTATCCCAAGTTATGGAAATATTTCACAGCTGTGCACCCTGCTCGCTGCGCCATATTGTGGTGAAGAGGTTATTAAATTTATGAATATGAAATATGAATTATGAAAAATATTATTTTATTAATTATCAAACTATTAATAACCGATGAATCACCAACTTATATACATGTTCTAGTGCACGTTCGTGAAATACATTCCACAACTGGCTTAGTGTTATGATTATAACGTAATTGAACTATCTATAAACCCTTTCTATATTTATATAACGGAGGGTGCAATTCCGCCGCTTGGCCACTAGATGGAGACTCGGCGGGACGCGGGCGGTTTCTGGCTATATACAGCAATATTATAATCTTTCTATGCGTCAGCGCTTACTCTGCTAGACGCGGATACTTTGAACTGAGTGCTAGTGGGTGGAAAGCACGTGGACAATATTCAATCCCCTTCAGACAACAGGGATCGGTCCTGGTCGGGGTCGGTCCGTGGGATCGGCCCTCAGAAGTCGGCTCGCACGGCAGGGCGGGACGACGGTGGCCGGTAGGTGGGCTCGAACGACGGAAGCAGGCGAAGCTACGGGGGTCGGCCCAACCACGGCGGTTCTCGGGGCTGATGCAAACAGCCTCAGGGAGAGAATGCGGCTGCGTTAGGCGGCGGATTCTCTTTACCGAGCTTAAAGGAACAACAGGACTCTCGTAGTGGTCCCGGGTCCGGTGCAATACAAGCACGAACAATGTTCTGGTTTTCCCTGGAATTCACAGGGCTCAGAGCGGCACTCGGTATTGATCAAGTCCCTTCTCCCCGGCAACTGGGCAGATCTTACCCGCGGGGGTTGGTCCAGTCCTCTGGTGGCACGATGGGCTCTTCCGATCGGCACGACTGGTTGTAGCAATGCTGAGCTCCTCAGCCTCAGCGAAGGTCCTCCCTCTGGGCTTCTTCAACGATGCAGAGGCTTCCAGTATGCGTGCATGTGTAACAGAAGCTAACAACAATAAGCTCAATGGCAAAGACTGCAGCTCGAGAGTTACTCTCTCGAGCAAGCACAGACACAAAGTAAATGAGGGGGCAACGTGTTCACCAACTGGGGTGATACTTATAGATTCCTCGAGGCTGGGCTTGACCAATGGGCACTCTCATAAACAACTGGCTTCAGCCTATAGAAAGCGTGAAGCTAGAATTATGCCCATACTTGGTGTAAGCACAAGCGCTGCATGCGCTGGGTGCGTGCAAGCCTGGCTAATGCCTTGGCTTTTGTCTCCCTCCTAGAGGGAGGGGGAACTTGCCCACATGCTGGGACAAGATTCAGTATCGGGGCATAATGTGCCTTCACCACACTAGGTCTTTCCCTTTAGGTTTTACCCCAACAATGTTTTCATTAGTTTCGCTCACTCTCGAAATCAAGCATTTTACAGCAGGTTGGAGCAGCCTGTATCTCAGCACAGGAATAAGGTAGGGAAGAATTCAAATACTCATTTTGACTGCCTCCAGAAGTTAGATCAGATGGCCAATGCAATTTGGTGCTAGGCCTTTCCCTTTAGGTTTTACCCCAACAATGTTTTCATTAGTTTCGCTCACTCTCGAAAGCAAGCATTTTACAGCAGGTTGGAGCAGCCTGTATCTCAGCACAGGAATAAGGTAGGGAAGAATTCAAATACTCATTTTGACTGCCTCCAGAAGTTAGATCAGATGGCCAATGCAATTTGGTGCTAGGCCTTTCCCTTTAGGTTTTACCCCAACAATGTTTTCATTAGTTTCGCTCACTATCGAAATCAAGCATTTTACAGCAGGTTGGAGCAGCCTGTACCTCAGCACAGGAATAAGGTAGGGAAGAATTCAAATACTCATTTTGGCTGGCTCCAGAAGTTAGATCAGATGGCCAATGCAATTTGGTGCTAGGCCTTTCCCTTTAGGTTTTACCCCAACAATGTTTTCATTAGTTTCGCTCACTCTCGAAATCAAGCATTTTACAGCAGGTTGGAGCAGCCTGTATCTCAGCACAGGAATAAGGTAGGAAAGAATTCTAAGGATCATTTTGACTGCCTCCAGAAGATAGATCAGATGGCAAATGGTATTTGGTGCTAGGCCTTTCCCTTTAGGTTTTACCCCAACAATGTTTTAATTAGTTTCGATCACTCTCGAAATCAAGCATTTTACAGCAGGTTGGAGCAGCCTGTATCTCAGCACAGGAATAAGGTAGGGAAGAATTCAAATACTCATTTTGACTGCCTCCAGAAGTTAGATCAGATGGCAAAGTGTATTTGGTGCTAGGTCTTTCCCTTTAGGTTTTACCCCAACAATGTTTTCATTAGTTTCGCTCACTCTCGAAATCAAGCATTTTACAGCAGGTTGGAGCAGCCTGTATCTCAGCACAGGAATAAGGTAGGGAAGAATTCAAATACGCATTTTGACTGCCTCCAGAAGTTAGATCAGATGGCAAATTGTATTTGGTGCTAGGTCTTTCCCTTTAGGTTTTACCCCAACAATGTTTTCATTAGTTTCGATCACTCTCGAAATCAAGCATTTTACAGCAGGTTGGAGCAGCCTGTATCTCAGCACAGGAATAAGGTAGGGAAGAATTCAAATACTCATTTTGACTGCCTCCAGAAGTTAGATGAAATGGCCAATGCAATTTGGTGCGAGGCCTTTCCCTTTAGGTTTTACCCCAACAATGTTTTCATTAGTTTCGATCACTCTCGAAATAAAGCATTTTACAGCAGGTTGGAGCAGCCTGTATCTCAGCACAGGAATAAGGTAGGAAAGAATTCTAAGGATCATTTTGACTGCCTCCAGAAGATAGATCAGATGGCAAATGGTATTTGGTGCTAGGCCTTTCCCTTTAGGTTTTACCCCAACTATGTTTTCATTAGATTCGATCACTCTCGAAATCAAGCATCTTACAGCAGGTTGGAGCAGCCTGTATCTCAGCACAGGAATAAGGTAGGGAAGAATTCAAATACTCATTTTGACTGCCTCCAGAAGTTAGATCAGATGGCCAATGCAATTTGGTGCTAGGCCTTTCCCTTTAGGTTTTACCCCAACAATGTTTTCATTAGTTTCGCTCACTCTCGAAATCAAGCATTTTACAGCAGGTTGGAGCAGCCTATATCTCAGCACAGGAATAAGGTAGGGAAGAATTCAAATACTCATTTTGACTGCCTCCAGAAGTTAGATCAGATGGCCAACGCATTTTGGTGCTAGGCCTTTCCCTTTAGGTTTTACCCCAACAATGTTTTCATTAGTTTCGCTCACTCTCGAAATCAAGCATTTTACAGCAGGTTGGAGCAGCCTGTATCTCAGCACAGGAATAAGGTAGGAAAGAATTCTAAGGATCATTTTGACTGCCTCCAGAAGATAGATCAGATGGCAAATGGTATTTGGCGCTAGGCCTTTCCCTTTAGGTTTTACCCCAACAATGTTTTCATTAGTTTCGCTCACTCTCGAAATCAAGCATTTTACAGCAGGTTGGAGCAGCCTGTATCTCAGCACAGGAATAAGGTAGGGAAGAATTCAAATACTCATTTTGACTGCCTCCAGAAGTTAGATCAGATGGCAAATTGTATTTGGTGCTAGGTCTTTCCCTTTAGGTTTTACCCCAACAAAGTTTTCATTAGTTTCGCTCACTCTCGAAATCTAGCATTTTACAGCAGGTTGGAGCAGCCTGTATCTCAGCACAGGAATAAGGTAGGGAAGAATTCAAATACTCATTTTGACTGCCTCCAGAAGTTAGATCAGATGGCCAATGCAATTTGGTGCTAGGCCTTTCCCTTTAGGTTTTACCCCAACAATGTTTTCATTAGTTTCGCTCACTCTCGAAATCAAGCATTTTACAGCAGGTTGGAGCAGCCTGTATCTCAGCACAGGAATAAGGTAGGGAAGAATTCAAATACGCATTTTGACTGCCTCCAGAAGTTAGATCAGATGGCCAATGCAATTTGGTGCTAGGCCTTTCCCTTTAGGTTTTACCCCAACAATGTTTTCATTAGTTTCGATCACTCTCGAAATCAAGCATTTTACAGCAGGTTGGAGCACCCTGTATCTCAGCACAGGAATAAGGTAGGAAAGAATTCTAAGGATCATTTTGACTGCCTCCAGAAGAAGGATCAGATGGCCAATGCAATTTGGTGCTAGGCCTTTCCCTTTAGGTTTTACCCCAACAATGTTTTCATTAGTTTCGCTCACTGTCGAAATCAAGCATTTTACAGCAGGTTGGAGCAGCCTGTATCTCAGCACAGGAATAAGGTAGGGAAGAATTCAAATACTCATTTTGACTGCCTCCAGAAGTTAGATCAGATGGCCAATGCAATTTGGTGCTAGGCCTTTCCCTTTAGGTTTTACCCCAACAATGTTTTCATTAGTTTCGCTCACTCTCGAAATCAAGCATTTTACAGCAGGTTGGAGCAGCCTGTATCTCAGCACAGGAATAAGGTAGGGAAGAATTCAAATACTCATTTTGACTGCCTCCAGAAGTTAGATCAGATGGCCAATGCAATTTGGTGCTAGGCCTTTCCCTTTAGGTTTTACCCCAACAATGTTTTCATTAGTTTCGATCACTCTCGAAATCAAGCATTTCACAGCAGGTTGGAGCAGCCTGTATCTCAGCACAGGAATAAGGTAGGGAAGAATTCTAAGGATCATTTTGACTGTCTCCACAAGTTAGATCAGATGGCCAATGCAATTTGGTGCTAGGCCTTTCCCTTTAGGTTTTACCCCAACAATGTTTTCATTAGTTTCGCTCACTCTCGAAATCAAGCATTTTACAGCAGGTTGGAGCAGCCTGTATCTCAGCACAGGAATAAGGTAGGGAAGAATTCAAATACTCATTTTGACTGCCTCCAGAAGTTAGATCAGATGGCCAACGGAAGTTGGTGCTGGGCCTTTCCCTTTAGGTTTTACCCCAACAATGTTTTCATTAGTTTCGCTCACTCTCGAAATCAAGCATTTTACAGCAGGTTGGAGCAGCCTGTATCTCAGCACAGGAATAAGGTAGGGAAGAATTCAGATACGCATTTTGACTGCCTCCAGAAGTTAGATCAGATGGCAAATTGTATTTGGTGCTAGGTCTTTCCCTTTAGGTTTTACCCCAACAATGTTTTCATTAGTTTCGCTCACTCTCGAAATCAAGCATTTTACAGCAGGTTGGAGCAGCCTGTATCTCAGCACAGGAATAAGGTAGGGAAGAATTCAAATACTCATTTTGACTGCCTCCAGAAGTTAGATCAGATGGCCAATGCAATTTGGTGCTAGGCCTTTCCCTTTAGGTTTTACCCCAACAATGTTTTCACTAGTTTCGCTCACTCTCGAAATCAAGCATTTTAAAGCAGGTTGCAGCAGCCTGTATCTCAGCACAGGAATAAGGTAGGGAAGAATTCAAATACTCATTTTGACTGCCTCCAGAAGTTAGATCAGATGGCCAACGCAATTTGGTGCTAGGCCTTTCCCTTTAGGTTTTACCCCAACAATGTTTTCATTAGTTTCGCTCACTCTCGAAATCAAGCATTTTACAGCAGGTTGGAGCAGCCTGTATCTCAGCACAGGAATAAGGTAGGGAAGAATTCAAATACTCATTTTGACTGCCTCCAGAAGTTAGATCAGATGGCAAATTGTATTTGGTGCTAGGTCTTTCCCTTTAGGTTTTACCCCAACAAAGTTTTCATTAGTTTCGCTCACTCTCGAAATCTAGCATTTTACAGCAGGTTGGAGCAGCCTGTATCTCAGCACAGGAATAAGGTAGGGAAGAATTCAAATACTCATTTTGACTGCCTCCAGAAGTTAGATCAGATGGCCAATGCAATTTGGTGCTAGGCCTTTCCCTTTAGGTTTTACCCCAACAATGTTTTCATTAGTTTCGATCACTCTCGAAATCAAGCATTTTACAGCAGGTTGGAGCAGCCTGTATCTCAGCACAGGAATAAGGTAGGGAAGAATTCAAATACGCATTTTGACTGCCTCCAGAAGTTAGATCAGATGGCCAATGCAATTTGGTGCTAGGCCTTTCCCTTTAGGTTTTACCCCAACAATGTTTTCATTAGTTTCGATCACTCTCGAAATCAAGCATTTTACAGCAGGTTGGAGCAGCCTGTATCTCAGCACAGGAATAAGGTAGGAAAGAATTCTAAGGATCATTTTGACTGCCTCCAGAAGAAGGATCAGATGGCCAATGCAATTTGGTGCTAGGCCTTTCCCTTTAGGTTTTACCCCAACAATGTTTTCATTAGTTTCGCTCACTCTCGAAATCAAGCATTTTACAGCAGGTTGGAGCAGCCTGTATCTCAGCACAGGAATAAGGTAGGGAAGAATTCAAATACGCATTTTGACTGCCTCCAGAAGTTAGATCAGATGGCCAATGCAATTTGGTGCTAGGCCTTTCCCTTTAGGTTTTACCCCAACAATGTTTTCATTAGTTTCGATCACTCTCGAAATCAAGCATTTTACAGCAGGTTGGAGCACCCTGTATCTCAGCACAGGAATAAGGTAGGAAAGAATTCTAAGGATCATTTTGACTGCCTCCAGAAGAAGGATCAGATGGCCAATGCAATGTGGTGCTAGGCCTTTCCCTTTAGGTTTTACCCCAACAATGTTTTCATTAGTTTCGCTCACTGTCGAAATCAAGCATTTTACAGCAAGTTGGAGCAGCCTGTATCTCAGCACAGGAATAAGGTAGGGAAGAATTCAAATACTCATTTTGACTGCCTCCAGAAGTTAGATCAGATGGCCAATGCAATTTGGTGCTAGGCCTTTCCCTTTAGGTTTTACCCCAACAATGTTTTCATTAGTTTCGCTCACTCTCGAAATCAAGCATTTTACAGCAGGTTGGAGCAGCCTGTATCTCAGCACAGGAATAAGGTAGGGAAGAATTCAAATACTCATTTTGACTGCCTCCAGAAGTTAGATCAGATGGCCAATGCAATTTGGTGCTAGGCCTTTCCCTTTAGGTTTTACCCCAACAATGTTTTCATTAGTTTCGATCACTCTCGAAATCAAGCATTTCACAGCAGGTTGGAGCAGCCTGTATCTCAGCACAGGAATAAGGTAGGGAAGAATTCTAAGGATCATTTTGACTGCCTCCAGAAGTTAGATCAGATGGCCAATGCAATTTGGTGCTAGGCCTTTCCCTTTAGGTTTTACCCCAACAATGTTTTCATTAGTTTCGCTCACTCTCGAAATCAAGCATTTTACAGCAGGTTGGAGCAGCCTGTATCTCAGCACAGGAATAAGGTAGGGAAGAATTCAAATACTCATTTTGACTGCCTCCAGAAGTTAGATCAGATGGCCAACGGAAGTTGGTGCTGGGCCTTTCCCTTTAGGTTTTACCCCAACAATGTTTTCATTAGTTTCGCTCACTCTCGAAATCAAGCATTTTACAGCAGGTTGGAGCAGCCTGTATCTCAGCACAGGAATAAGGTAGGGAAGAATTCAAATACGCATTTTGACTGCCTCCAGAAGTTAGATCAGATGGCAAATTGTATTTGGTGCTAGGTCTTTCCCTTTAGGTTTTACCCCAACAATGTTTTCATTAGTTTCGCTCACTCTCGAAATCAAGCATTTTACAGCAGGTTGGAGCAGCCTGTATCTCAGCACAGGAATAAGGTAGGGAAGAATTCAAATACTCATTTTGACTGCCTCCAGAAGTTAGATCAGATGGCCAATGCAATTTGGTGCTAGGCCTTTCCCTTTAGGTTTTACCCCAACAATGTTTTCATTAGTTTCGATCACTCTCGAAATCAAGCATTTTACAGCAGGTTGGAGCAGCCTGTATCTCAGCACAGGAATAAGGTAGGGAAGAATTCAAATACTCATTTTGACTGCCTCCAGAAGTTAGATCAGATGGCCAACGCAATTTGGTGCTAGGCCTTTCCCTTTAGGTTTTACCCCAACAATGTTTTCATTAGTTTCGCTCACTCTCGAAATCAAGCATTTTACAGCAGGTTGGAGCAGCCTGTATCTCAGCACAGGAATAAGGTAGGGAAGAATTCAAATACTCATTTTGACTGCCTCCAGAAGTTAGATCAGATGGCAAATTGTATTTGGTGCTAGGTCTTTCCCTTTAGGTTTTACCCCAACAAAGTTTTCATTAGTTTCGCTCACTCTCGAAATCAAGCATTTTACAGCAGGTTGGAGCAGCCTGTATCTCAGCACAGGAATAAGGTAGGGAAGAATTCAAATACTCATTTTGACTGCCTCCAGAAGTTAGATCAGATGGCCAATGCAATTTGGTGCTAGGCCTTTCCCTTTAGGTTTTACCCCAACAATGTTTTCACTAGTTTCGCTCACTCTCGAAATCAAGCATTTTAAAGCAGGTTGCAGCAGCCTGTATCTCAGCACAGGAATAAGGTAGGGAAGAATTCAAATACTCATTTTGACTGCCTCCAGAAGTTAGATCAGATGGCCAATGCAATTTGGTGCTAGGCCTTTCCCTTTAGGTTTTACCCCAACAATGTTTTCATTAGTTTCGATCACTCTCGAAATCAAGCATTTTACAGCAGGTTGGAGCAGCCTGTATCTCAGCACAGGAATAAGGTAGGGAAGAATTCAAATACTCATTTTGACTGCCTCCAGAAGTTAGATCAGATGGCCAACGCAATTTGGTGCTAGGCCTTTCCCTTTAGGTTTTACCCCAACAATGTTTTCATTAGTTTCGCTCACTCTCGAAATCAAGCATTTTACAGCAGGTTGGAGCAGCCTGTATCTCAGCACAGGAATAAGGTAGGGAAGAATTCAAATACTCATTTTGACTGCCTCCAGAAGTTAGATCAGATGGCAAATTGTATTTGGTGCTAGGTCTTTCCCTTTAGGTTTTACCCCAACAAAGTTTTCATTAGTTTCGCTCACTCTCGAAATCTAGCATTTTACAGCAGGTTGGAGCAGCCTGTATCTCAGCACAGGAATAAGGTAGGGAAGAATTCAAATACTCATTTTGACTGCCTCCAGAAGTTAGATCAGATGGCCAATGCAATTTGGTGCTAGGTCTTTCCCTTTAGGTTTTACCCCAACAATGTTTTCATTAGTTTCGATCACTCTCGAAATCAAGCATTTTACAGCAGGTTGGAGCAGCCTGTATCTCAGCACAGGAATAAGGTAGGGAAGAATTCAAATACGCATTTTGACTGCCTCCAGAAGTTAGATCAGATGGCCAATGCAATTTGGTGCTAGGCCTTTCCCTTTAGGTTTTACCCCAACAATGTTTTCATTAGTTTCGATCACTCTCGAAATCAAGCATTTTACAGCAGGTTGGAGCAGCCTGTATCTCAGCACAGGAATAAGGTAGGAAAGAATTCTAAGGATCATTTTGACTGCCTCCAGAAGAAGGATCAGATGGCCAATGCAATTTGGTGCTAGGCCTTTCCCTTTAGGTTTTACCCCAACAATGTTTTCATTAGTTTCGCTCACTCTCGAAATCAAGCATTTTACAGCAGGTTGGAGCAGCCTGTATCTCAGCACAGGAATAAGGTAGGGAAGAATTCAAATACTCATTTTGACTGCCTCCAGAAGTTAGATCAGATGGCCAATGCAATTTGGTGCTAGGCCTTTCCCTTTAGGTTTTACCCCAACAATGTTTTCATTAGTTTCGCTCACTCTCGAAATCAAGCATTTTACAGCAGGTTGGAGCAGCCTGTATCTCAGCACAGGAATAAGGTAGGGAAGAATTCAAATACTCATTTTGACTGCCTCCAGAAGTTAGATCAGATGGCCAATGCAATTTGGTGCTAGGCCTTTCCCTTTAGGTTTTACCCCAACAATGTTTTCACTAGTTTCGCTCACTCTCGAAATCAAGCATTTTAAAGCAGGTTGCAGCAGCCTGTATCTCAGCACAGGAATAAGGTAGGGAAGAATTCAAATACTCATTTTGACTGCCTCCAGAAGTTAGATCAGATGGCCAATGCAATTTGGTGCTAGGCCTTTCCCTTTAGGTTTTACCCCAACAATGTTTTCATTAGTTTCGCTCACTATCGAAATCAAGCATTTTACAGCAGGTTGGAGCAGCCTGTACCTCAGCACAGGAATAAGGTAGGGAAGAATTCAAATACTCATTTTGACTGCCTCCAGAAGTTAGATCAGATGGCCAATGCAATTTGGTGCTAGGCCTTTCCCTTTAGGTTTTACCCCAACAATGTTTTCATTAGTTTCGCTCACTCTCGAAATCAAGCATTTTACAGCAGGTTGGAGCAGCCTGTATCTCAGCACAGGAATAAGGTAGGAAAGAATTCTAAGGATCATTTTGACTGCCTCCAGAAGATAGATCAGATGGCCAATGCAATTTGGTGCTAGGCCTTTCCCTTTAGGTTTTACCCCAACAATGTTTTCATTAGTTTCGATCACTCTCGAAATCAAGCATTTTACAGCAGGTTGGAGCAGCCTGTATCTCAGCAGAGGAATAAGGTAGGGAAGAATTCAAATACTCATTTTGACTGCCTCCAGAAGTTAGATCAGATGGCCAATGCAATTTGGTGCTAGGTCTTTCCCTTTAGGTTTTACCCCAACAATGTTTTCATTAGTTTCGCTCACTCTCGAAATCAAGCATTTCACAGCAGGTTGGAGCAGCCTGTATCTCAGCACAGGAATAAGGTAGGGAAGAATTCTAAGGATCATTTTGACTGCCTCCACAAGTTAGATCAGATGGCCTATGCAATTTGGTGCTAGGCCTTTCCCTTTAGGTTTTACCCCAACAATGTTTTCATTAGTTTCGCTCACTCTCGAAATCAAGCATTTTACAGCAGGTTGGAGCAGCCTGTATCTCAGCACAGGAATAAGGTAGGGAAGAATTCAAATACGCATTTTGACTGCCTCCAGAAGTTAGATCAGATGGCAAATTGTATTTGGTGCTAGGTCTTTCCCTTTAGGTTTTACCCCAACAATGTTTTCATTAGTTTCGCTCACTCTCGAAATCAAGCATTTTACAGCAGGTTGGAGCAGCCTGTATCTCAGCACAGGAATAAGGTAGGGAAGAATTCAAATACTCATTTTGACTGCCTCCAGAAGTTAGATCAGATGGCCAATGCAATTTGGTGCTAGGCCTTTCCCTTTAGGTTTTACCCCAACAATGTTTTCATTAGTTTCGATCACTCTCGAAATCAAGCATTTTACAGCAGGTTGGAGCAGCCTGTATCTCAGCACAGGAATAAGGTAGGAAAGAATTCTAAGGATCATTTTGACTGCCTCCAGAAGATAGATCAGATGGCAAATGGTATTTGGTGCTAGGCCTTTCCCTTTAGGTTTTACCCCAACAATGTTTTCATTAGTTTCGCTCACTCTCGAAATCAAGCATTTTACAGCAGGTTGGAGCAGCCTGTATCTCAGCACAGGAATAAGGTAGGGAAGAATTCAAATACTCATTTTGACTGCCTCCAGAAGTTAGATCAGATGGCCAATGCAATTTGGTGCTAGGCCTTTCCCTTTAGGTTTTACCCCAACAATGTTTTCATTAGTTTCACTCACTCTCGAAATCAAGCATTTTACAGCAGGTTGGAGCAGCCTGTATCTCAGCACAGGAATAAGGTAGGGAAGAATTCTAAGGATCATTTTGACTGCCTCCAGAAGTTAGATCAGATGGCCAATGCAATTTGGTGCTAGGCCTTTCCCTTTAGGTTTTACCCCAACAATGTTTTCATTAGTTTCGATCACTCTCGAAATCAAGAATTTTACAGCAGGTTGGAGCAGCCTGTATCTCAGCACAGGAATAAGGTAGGGAAGAATTCAAATACTCATTTTGACTGCCTCCAGAAGTTAGATCAGATGGCCAACGCAATTTGGTGCTAGGCCTTTCCCTTTACGTTTTACCCCAACAATGTTTTCATTAGTTTCGCTCACTCTCGAAATCAAGCATTTTACAGCAGGTTGGAGCAGCCTGTATCTCAGCACAGGAATAAGGTAGGGAAGAATTCAAATACTCATTTTGACTGCCTCCAGAAGTTAGATCAGATGGCAAATTGTATTTGGTGCTAGGTCTTTCCCTTTAGGTTTTACCCCAACAATGTTTTCATTAGTTTCGCTCACTCTCGAAATCTAGCATTTTACAGCAGGTTGGAGCAGCCTGTATCTCAGCACAGGAATAAGGTAGGGAAGAATTCAAATACTCATTTTGACTGCCTCCAGAAGTTAGATCAGATGGCCAATGCAATTTGGTGCTAGGCCTTTCCCTTTAGGTTTTACCCCAACAATGTTTTCATTAGTTTCGATCACTCTCGAAATCAAGCATTTTACAGCAGGTTGGAGCAGCCTGTATCTCAGCACAGGAATAAGGTAGGGAAGAATTCAAATACGCATTTTGACTGCCTCCAGAAGTTAGATCAGATGGCCAATGCAATTTGGTGCTAGGCCTTTCCCTTTAGGTTTTACCCCAACAATGTTTTCATTAGTTTCGATCACTCTCGAAATCAAGCATTTTACAGCAGGTTGGAGCAGCCTGTATCTCAGCACAGGAATAAGGTAGGAAAGAATTCTAAGGATCATTTTGACTGCCTCCAGAAGTTAGATCAGATGGCCAATGCAATTTGGTGCTAGGCCTTTCCCTTTAGGTTTTACCCCAACAATGTTTTCATTAGTTTCGCTCACTCTCGAAATCAAGCATTTTACAGCAGGTTGGAGCAGCCTGTATCTCAGCACAGGAATAAGGTAGGGAAGAATTCAAATACTCATTTTGACTGCCTCCAGAAGTTAGATCAGATGGCCAATGCAATTTGGTGCTAGGCCTTTCCCTTTAGGTTTTACCCCAACAATGTTTTCATTAGTTTCGCTCACTCTCGAAATCAAGCATTTTACAGCAGGTTGGAGCAGCCTGTATCTCAGCACAGGAATAAGGTAGGGAAGAATTCAAATACTCATTTTGACTGCCTCCAGAAGTTAGATCAGATGGCCAATGCAATTTGGTGCTAGGCCTTTCCCTTTAGGTTTTACCCCAACAATGTTTTCATTAGTTTCGATCACTCTCGAAATCAAGCATTTCACAGCAGGTTGGAGCAGCCTGTATCTCAGCACAGGAATAAGGTAGGGAAGAATTCTAAGGATCATTTTGACTGCCTCCAGAAGTTAGATCAGATGGCCAATGCAATTTGATGCTAGGCCTTTCCCTTTAGGTTTTACCCCAACAATGTTTTCATTAGTTTCGCTCACTCTCGAAATCAAGCATTTTACAGCAGGTTGGAGCAGCCTGTATCTCAGCACAGGAATAAGGTAGGGAAGAATTCAAATACTCATTTTGACTGCCTCCAGAAGTTAGATCAGATGGCCAACGCAAGTTGGTGCTAGGCCTTTCCCTTTAGGTTTTACCCCAACAATGTTTTCATTAGTTTCGCTCACTCTCGAAATCAAGCATTTTACAGCAGGTTGGAGCAGCCTGTATCTCAGCACAGGAATAAGGTAGGGAAGAATTCAAATACTCATTTTGACTGCCTCCAGAAGTTAGATCAGATGGCAAATTGTATTTGGTGCTAGGTCTTTCCCTTTAGGTTTTACCCCAACAAAGTTTTCATTAGTTTCGCTCACTCTCGAAATCTAGCATTTTACAGCAGGTTGGAGCAGCCTGTATCTCAGCACAGGAATAAGGTAGGGAAGAATTCAAATACTCATTTTGACTGCCTCCAGAAGTTAGATCAGATGGCCAATGCAATTTGGTGCTAGGCCTTTCCCTTTAGGTTTTACCCCAACAATGTTTTCATTAGTTTCGCTCACTCTCGAAATCAAGCATTTTACAGCAGGTTGGAGCAGCCTGTATCTCAGCACAGGAATAAGGTAGGGAAGAATTCAAATACGCATTTTGACTGCCTCCAGAAGTTAGATCAGATGGCCAATGCAATTTGGTGCTAGGCCTTTCCCTTTAGGTTTTACCCCAACAATGTTTTCATTAGTTTCGATCACTCTCGAAATCAAGCATTTTACAGCAGGTTGGAGCAGCCTGTATCTCAGCACAGGAATAAGGTAGGGAAGAATTCTAAGGATCATTTTGACTGCCTCCAGAAGAAGGATCAGATGACCAATGCAATTTGGTGCTAGGCCTTTCCCTTTAGGTTTTACCCCAACAATGTTTTCATTAGTTTCGATCACTCTCGAAATCAAGCATTTTACAGCAGGTTGGAGCAGCCTGTATCTCAGCACAGGAATAAGGTAGGGAAGAATTCAAATACTCATTTTGACTGCCTCCAGAAGTTAGATCAGATGGCCAATGCAATTTGGTGCTAGGCCTTTCCCTTTAGGTTTTACCCCAACAATGTTTTCATTAGTTTCGCTCACTCTCGAAATCAAGCATTTTACAGCAGGTTGGAGCAGCCTGTATCTCAGCAGAGGAATAAGGTAGGGAAGAATTCAAATACTCATTTTGACTGCCTCCAGAAGTTAGATCAGATGGCCAACGCAAGTTGGTGCTAGGCCTTTCCCTTTAGGTTTTACCCCAACAATGTTTTCATTAGTTTCGCTCACTCTCGAAATCAAGCATTTTACAGCAGGTTGGAGCAGCCTGTATCTCAGCACAGGAATAAGGTAGGGAAGAATTCAAATACGCATTTTGACTGCCTCCAGAAGTTAGATCAGATGGCAAATTGTATTTGGTGCTAGGTCTTTCCCTTTAGGTTTTACCCCAACAATGTTTTCATTAGTTTCGCTCACTCTCGAAATCAAGCATTTTACAGCAGGTTGGAGCACCCTGTATCTCAGCACAGGAATAAGGTAGGGAAGAATTCTAAGGATCATTTTGACTGCCTCCAGAAGTTAGATCAGATGGCCAATGCAATTTGGTGCTAGGCCTTTCCCTTTAGGTTTTACCCCAACAATGTTTTCACTAGTTTCGCTCACTCTCGAAATCAAGCATTTTAAAGCAGGTTGCAGCAGCCTGTATCTCAGCACAGGAATAAGGTAGGGAAGAATTCAAATACTCATTTTGACTGCCTCCAGAAGTTAGATCAGATGGCCAATGCAATTTGGTGCTAGGCCTTTCCCTTTAGGTTTTACCCCAAAAATGTTTTCATTAGTTTCGCTCACTATCGAAATCAAGCATTTTACAGCAGGTTGGAGCAGCCTGTACCTCAGCACAGGAATAAGGTAGGGAAGAATTCAAATACTCATTTTGACTGCCTCCAGAAGTTAGATCAGATGGCCAATGCAATTTGGTGCTAGGCCTTTCCCTTTAGGTTTTACCCCAACAATGTTTTCATTAGTTTCGCTCACTCTCGAAATCAAGCATTTTACAGCAGGTTGGAGCAGCCTGTATCTCAGCACAGGAATAAGGTAGGGAAGAATTCTAAGGATCATTTTGACTGCCTCCAGAAGTTAGATCAGATGGCCAATGCAATTTGGTGCTAGGCCTTTCCCTTTAGGTTTTACCCCAACAATGTTTTCATTAGTTTCGATCACTCTCGAAATCAAGAATTTTACAGCAGGTTGGAGCAGCCTGTATCTCAGCACAGGAATAAGGTAGGGAAGAATTCAAATACTCATTTTGACTGCCTCCAGAAGTTAGATCAGATGGCCAACGCAATTTGGTGCTAGGCCTTTCCCTTTAGGTTTTACCCCAACAATGTTTTCATTAGTTTCGCTCACTCTCGAAATCAAGCATTTTACAGCAGGTTGGAGCAGCCTGTATCTCAGCACAGGAATAAGGTAGGGAAGAATTCAAATACTCATTTTGACTGCCTCCAGAAGTTAGATCAGATGGCAAATTGTATTTGGTGCTAGGTCTTTCCCTTTAGGTTTTACCCCAACAAAGTTTTCATTAGTTTCGCTCACTCTCGAAATCTAGCATTTTACAGCAGGTTGGAGCAGCCTGTATCTCAGCACAGGAATAAGGTAGGGAAGAATTCAAATACTCATTTTGACTGCCTCCAGAAGTTAGATCAGATGGCCAATGCAATTTGGTGCTAGGCCTTTCCCTTTAGGTTTTACCCCAACAATGTTTTCATTAGTTTCGATCACTCTCGAAATCAAGCATTTTACAGCAGGTTGGAGCAGCCTGTATCTCAGCACAGGAATAAGGTAGGGAAGAATTCAAATACGCATTTTGACTGCCTCCAGAAGTTAGATCAGATGGCCAATGCAATTTGGTGCTAGGCCTTTCCCTTTAGGTTTTACCCCAACAATGTTTTCATTAGTTTCGATCACTCTCGAAATCAAGCATTTTACAGCAGGTTGGAGCAGCCTGTATCTCAGCACAGGAATAAGGTAGGAAAGAATTCTAAGGATCATTTTGACTGCCTCCAGAAGTTAGATCAGATGGCCAATGCAATTTGGTGCTAGGCCTTTCCCTTTAGGTTTTACCCCAACAATGTTTTCATTAGTTTCGCTCACTCTCGAAATCAAGCATTTTACAGCAGGTTGGAGCAGCCTGTACCTCAGCACAGGAATAAGGTAGGGAAGAATTCAAATACTCATTTTGACTGCCTCCAGAAGTTAGATCAGATGGCCAATGCAATTTGGTGCTAGGCCTTTCCCTTTAGGTTTTACCCCAACAATGTTTTCATTAGTTTCGCTCACTCTCGAAATCAAGCATTTTACAGCAGGTTGGAGCAGCCTGTATCTCAGCACAGGAATAAGGTAGGGAAGAATTCAAATACTCATTTTGACTGCCTCCAGAAGATAGATCAGATGGCCAATGCAATTTGGTGCTAGGCCTTTCCCTTTAGGTTTTACCCCAACAATGTTTTCATTAGTTTCGATCACTCTCGAAATCAAGCATTTCACAGCAGGTTGGAGCAGCCTGTATCTCAGCACAGGAATAAGGTAGGGAAGAATTCTAAGGATCATTTTGACTGCCTCCAGAAGTTAGATCAGATGGCCAATGCAATTTGATGCTAGGCCTTTCCCTTTAGGTTTTACCCCAACAATGTTTTCATTAGTTTCGCTCACTCTCGAAATCAAGCATTTTACAGCAGGTTGGAGCAGCCTGTATCTCAGCACAGGAATAAGGTAGGGAAGAATTCAAATACTCATTTTGACTGCCTCCAGAAGTTAGATCAGATGGCCAACGCAAGTTGGTGCTAGGCCTTTCCCTTTAGGTTTTACCCCAACAATGTTTTCATTAGTTTCGCTCACTCTCGAAATCAAGCATTTTACAGCAGGTTGGAGCAGCCTGTATCTCAGCACAGGAATAAGGTAGGGAAGAATTCAAATACTCATTTTGACTGCCTCCAGAAGTTAGATCAGATGGCAAATTGTATTTGGTGCTAGGTCTTTCCCTTTAGGTTTTACCCCAACAAAGTTTTCATTAGTTTCGCTCACTCTCGAAATCTAGCATTTTACAGCAGGTTGGAGCAGCCTGTATCTCAGCACAGGAATAAGGTAGGGAAGAATTCAAATACGCATTTTGACTGCCTCCAGAAGTTAGATCAGATGGCCAATGCAATTTGGTGCTAGGCCTTTCCCTTTAGGTTTTACCCCAACAATGTTTTCATTAGTTTCGATCACTCTCGAAATCAAGCATTTTACAGCAGGTTGGAGCAGCCTGTATCTCAGCACAGGAATAAGGTAGGAAAGAATTCTAAGGATCATTTTGACTGCCTCCAGAAGAAGGATCAGATGACCAATGCAATTTGGTGCTAGGCCTTTCCCTTTAGGTTTTACCCCAACAATGTTTTCATTAGTTTCGATCACTATCGAAATCAAGCATTTTACAGCAGGTTGGAGCAGCCTGTATCTCAGCACAGGAATAAGGTAGGGAAGAATTCAAATACTCATTTTGACTGCCTCCAGAAGTTAGATCAGATGGCCAATGCAATTTGGTGCTAGGCCTTTCCCTTTAGGTTTTACCCCAACAATGTTTTCATTAGTTTCGATCACTCTCGAAATCAAGCATTTTACAGCAGGTTGGAGCAGCCTGTATCTCAGCACAGGAATAAGGTAGGGAAGAATTCAAATACTCATTTTGACTGCCTCCAGAAGTTAGATCAGATGGCCAACGCAAGTTGGTGCTAGGCCTTTCCCTTTAGGTTTTACCCCAACAATGTTTTCATTAGTTTCGCTCACTCTCGAAATCAAGCATTTTACAGCAGGTTGGAGCAGCCTGTATCTCAGCACAGGAATAAGGTAGGGAAGAATTCAAATACGCATTTTGACTGCCTCCAGAAGTTAGATCAGATGGCAAATTGTATTTGGTGCTAGGTCTTTCCCTTTAGGTTTTACCCCAACAATGTTTTCATTAGTTTCGCTCACTCTCGAAATCAAGCATTTTACAGCAGGTTGGAGCAGCCTGTATCTCAGCACAGGAATAAGGTAGGGAAGAATTCTAAGGATCATTTTGACTGCCTCCAGAAGTTAGATCAGATGGCCAATGCAATTTGGTGCTAGGCCTTTCCCTTTAGGTTTTACCCCAACAATGTTTTCACTAGTTTCGCTCACTCTCGAAATCAAGCATTTTAAAGCAGGTTGCAGCAGCCTGTATCTCAGCACAGGAATAAGGTAGGGAAGAATTCAAATACTCATTTTGACTGCCTCCAGAAGTTAGATCAGATGGCCAATGCAATTTGGTGCTAGGCCTTTCCCTTTAGGTTTTACCCCAAAAATGTTTTCATTAGTTTCGCTCACTATCGAAATCAAGCATTTTACAGCAGGTTGGAGCAGCCTGTACCTCAGCACAGGAATAAGGTAGGGAAGAATTCAAATACTCATTTTGACTGCCTCCAGAAGTTAGATCAGATGGCCAATGCAATTTGGTGCTAGGCCTTTCCCTTTAGGTTTTACCCCAACAATGTTTTCATTAGTTTCGCTCACTCTCGAAATCAAGCATTTTACAGCAGGTTGGAGCAGCCTGTATCTCAGCACAGGAATAAGGTAGGAAAGAATTCTAAGGATCATTTTGACTGCCTCCAGAAGATAGATCAGATGGCCAATGCAATTTGGTGCTAGGCCTTTCCCTTTAGGTTTTACCCCAACAATGTTTTCATTAGTTTCGCTCACTCTCGAAATCAAGCATTTTACAGCAGGTTGGAGCAGCCTGTATCTCAGCACAGGAATAAGGTAGGGAAGAATTCAAATACTCATTTTGACTGCCTCCAGAAGTTAGATCAGATGGCCAACGCAAGTTGGTGCTAGGCCTTTCCCTTTAGGTTTTACCCCAACAATGTTTTCATTAGTTTCGCTCACTCTCGAAATCAAGCATTTTACAGCAGGTTGGAGCAGCCTGTATCTCAGCACAGGAATAAGGTAGGGAAGAATTCAAATACGCATTTTGACTGCCTCCAGAAGTTAGATCAGATGGCAAATTGTATTTGGTGCTAGGTCTTTCCCTTTAGGTTTTACCCCAACAATGTTTTCATTAGTTTCGCTCACTCTCGAAATCAAGCATTTTACAGCAGGTTGGAGCAGCCTGTATCTCAGCACAGGAATAAGGTAGGGAAGAATTCTAAGGATCATTTTGACTGCCTCCAGAAGTTAGATCAGATGGCCAATGCAATTTGGTGCTAGGCCTTTCCCTTTAGGTTTTACCCCAACAATGTTTTCACTAGTTTCGCTCACTCTCGAAATCAAGCATTTTAAAGCAGGTTGCAGCAGCCTGTATCTCAGCACAGGAATAAGGTAGGGAAGAATTCAAATACTCATTTTGACTGCCTCCAGAAGTTAGATCAGATGGCCAACGCAATTTGGTGCTAGGCCTTTCCCTTTAGGTTTTACCCCAAAAATGTTTTCATTAGTTTCGCTCACTATCGAAATCAAGCATTTTACAGCAGGTTGGAGCAGCCTGTACCTCAGCACAGGAATAAGGTAGGGAAGAATTCAAATACTCATTTTGACTGCCTCCAGAAGTTAGATCAGATGGCCAATGCAATTTGGTGCTAGGCCTTTCCCTTTAGGTTTTACCCCAACAATGTTTTCATTAGTTTCGCTCACTCTCGAAATCAAGCATTTTACAGCAGGTTGGAGCAGCCTGTATCTCAGCACAGGAATAAGGTAGGAAAGAATTCTAAGGATCATTTTGACTGCCTCCAGAAGATAGATCAGATGGCCAATGCAATTTGGTGCTAGGCCTTTCCCTTTAGGTTTTACCCCAACAATGTTTTCATTAGTTTCGATCACTCTCGAAATCAAGCATTTTACAGCAGGTTGGAGCAGCCTGTATCTCAGCAGAGGAATAAGGTAGGGAAGAATTCAAATACTCATTTTGACTGCCTCCAGAAGTTAGATCAGATGGCCAATGCAATTTGGTGCTAGGCCTTTCCCTTTAGGTTTTACCCCAACAATGTTTTCATTAGTTTCGCTCACTCTCGAAATCAAGCATTTTACAGCAGGTTGGAGCAGCCTGTATCTCAGCACAGGAATAAGGTAGGGAAGAATTCAAATACTCATTTTGACTGCCTCCAGAAGTTAGATCAGATGGCCAATGCAATTTGGTGCTAGGCCTTTCCCTTTAGGTTTTACCCCAACAATGTTTTCATTAGTTTCGCTCACTCTCGAAATCAAGCATTTCACAGCAGGTTGGAGCAGCCTGTATCTCAGCACAGGAATAAGGTAGGGAAGAATTCAAATACGCATTTTGACTGCCTCCAGAAGTTAGATCAGATGGCCAATGCAATTTGGTGCTAGGCCTTTCCCTTTAGGTTTTACCCCAACAATGTTTTCATTAGTTTCGATCACTCTCGAAATCAAGCATTTTACAGCAGGTTGGAGCACCCTGTATCTCAGCACAGGAATAAGGTAGGGAAGAATTCAAATACTCATTTTGACTGCCTCCAGAAGTTAGATCAGATGGCCAACGCAATTTGGTGCTAGGCCTTTCCCTTTAGGTTTTACCCCAACAATGTTTTCATTAGTTTCGCTCACTCTCGAAATCAAGCATTTTACAGCAGGTTGGAGCAGCCTGTATCTCAGCACAGGAATAAGGTAGGGAAGAATTCAAATACTCATTTTGACTGCCTCCAGAAGTTAGATCAGATGGCCAATGCAATTTGGTGCTAGGCCTTTCCCATTAGGTTTTACCCCAACAATGTTTTCATTAGTTTCGCTCACTCTCGAAATCAAGCATTTTACAGCAGGTTGCAGCAGCCAGTATCTCAGCACAGGAATAAGGTAGGGAAGAATTCAAATACTCATTTTGACTGCCTCCAGAAGTTAGATCAGATGGCCAATGCAATTTGGTGCTAGGCCTTTCCCTTTAGGTTTTACCCCAACAATGTTTTCATTAGTTTCGCTCACTATCGAAATCAAGCATTTTACAGCAGGTTGGAGCAGCCTGTACCTCAGCACAGGAATAAGGTAGGGAAGAATTCAAATACTCATTTTGACTGCCTCCAGAAGTTAGATCAGATGGCCAATGCAATTTGGTGCTAGGCCTTTCCCTTTAGGTTTTACCCCAACAATGTTTTCATTAGTTTCGCTCACTCTCGAAATCAAGCATTTTACAGCAGGTTGGAGCAGCCTGTATCTCAGCACAGGAATAAGGTAGGAAAGAATTCTAAGGATCATTTTGACTGCCTCCAGAAGATAGATCAGATGGCCAATGCAATTTGGTGCTAGGCCTTTCCCTTTAGGTTTTACCCCAACAATGTTTTCATTAGTTTCGATCACTCTCGAAATCAAGCATTTTACAGCAGGTTGGAGCAGCCTGTATCTCAGCACAGGAATAAGGTAGGGGAGAATTCAAATACTCATTTTGACTGCCTCCAGAAGTTAGATCAGATGGCCAATGCAATTTGGTGCTAGGCCTTTCCCTTTAGGTTTTACCCCAACAATGTTTTCATTAGTTTCGATCACTCTCGAAATCAAGCATTTTACAGCAGGTTGGAGCAGCCTATATGTCAGCACAGGAATAAGGTAGGGAAGAATTCAAATACTCATTTTGACTGCCTCCAGAAGTTAGATAAGATGGCAAATTGTACTTGGTGCTAGATCTTTCTCTTTAGGTTTTACCCCAACAATGTTTTCATTAGTTTCGATCACTCTCGAAATCAAGCATTTTACAGCAGGTTGGAGCAGCCTGTATCTCAGCACAGGAATAAGGTAGGGAAGAATTCAAATACTCATTTTGACTGCCTCCAGAAGTTAGATCAGATGGCCAATGCAATTTGGTGCTAGGCCTTTCCCTTTAGGTTTTACCCCAACAATGTTTTCATTAGTTTCGACCACTCTCGAAATCAAGCATTTCACAGCAGGTTGGAGCAGCCTGTATCTCAGCACAGGAATAAGGTAGGGAAGAATTCGAAGGATCATTTTGACTGCCTCCAGAAGTTAGATCAGATGGCCAATGCAATTTGGTGCTAGGCCTTTCCCTTTAGGTTTTACCCCAACAATGTTTTCATTAGTTTCGATCACTCTCGAAATCAAGCATTTTACAGCAGGTTGGAGCAGCCTGTATCTCAGCACAGGAATAAGGTAGGGAAGAATTCAAATACTCATTTTGACTGCCTCCAGAAGTTAGATCAGATGGCCAACACAATTTGGTGCTAGGCCTTTCCCTTTAGGTTTTACCCCAACAATGTTTTCATTAGTTTCGCTCACTCTCAAAATCAAGCATTTTACAGCAGGTTGGAGCAGCCTGTGTCTCAGCAGAGGAATAAGGTAGGGAAGAATTCAAATACGCATTTTGACTGCCTCCAGAAGTTAGATCAGATGGCAAATTGTATTTGGTGCTAGGTCTTTCCCTTTAGGTTTTACCCCAACAATGTTTTCATTAGTTTCGCTCACTCTCGAAATCAAGCATTTTACAGCAGGTTGGAGCAGCCTATATCTCAGCACAGGAATAAGGTAGGGAAGAATTCAAATACTCATTTTGACTGCCTCCAGAAGTTAGATCAGATGGCCAATGCAATTTGGTGCTAGGCCTTTCCCTTTAGGTTTTACCCCAACAATGTTTTCACTAGTTTCGCTCACTCTCGAAATCAAGCATTTTACAGCAGGTTGCAGCAGCCTGTATCTCAGCACAGGAATAAGGTAGGGAAGAATTCAAATACTCATTTTGACTGCCTCCAGAAGTTAGATCAGATGGCCAATGCAATTTGGTGCTAGGCCTTTCCCTTTAGGTTTTACCCCAACAATGTTTTCATTAGTTTCGCTCACTATCGAAATCAAGCATTTTACAGCAGGTTGGAGCAGCCTGTATCTCAGCACAGGAATAAGGTAGGGAAGAATTCAAATACTCATTTTGACTGCCTCCAGAAGTTAGATCAGATGGCCAATGCAATTTGGTGCTAGGCCTTTCCCTTTAGGTTTTACCCCAACAATGTTTTCACTAGTTTCGCTCACTCTCGAAATCAAGCATTTTACAGCAGGTTGCAGCAGCCTGTATCTCAGCACAGGAATAAGGTAGGGAAGAATTCAAATACTCATTTTGACTGCCTCCAGAAGTTAGATCAGATGGCCAATGCAATTTGGTGCTAGGCCTTTCCCTTTAGGTTTTACCCCAACAATGTTTTCATTAGTTTCGCTCACTCTCGAAATCAAGCATTTTACAGCAGGTTGGAGCAGCCTGTACCTCAGCACAGGAATAAGGTAGGGAAGAATTCAAATACTCATTTTGACTGCTTCCAGAAGTTAGATCAGATGGCCAATGCAATTTGGTGCTAGGCCTTTCCCTTTAGGTTTTACGCCAACAATGTTTTCATTAGTTTCGCTCACTCTCGAAATCAAGCATTTTACAGCAGGTTGTAGCAGCCTGTATCTCAGCACAGGAATAAGGTAGGAAAGAATTCTAAGGATCATTTTGACTGCCTCCAGAAGATAGATCAGATGGCCAATGCAATTTGGTGCTAGGCCTTTCCCTTTAGGTTTTACCCCAACAATGTTTTCATTAGTTTCGCTCACTCTCGAAATCAAGCATTTTACAGCAGGTTGGAGCAGCCTGTACCTCAGCACAGGAATAAGGTAGGGAAGAATTCAAATACTCATTTTGACTGCCTCCAGAAGTTAGATCAGATGGCCAGTGCTATTTGGTGCTAGGCCTTTCCCTTTAGGTTTTACCCCAACAATGTTTTCATTAGTTTCGCTCACTCTCGAAATCAAGCATTTTACAGCAGGTTGGAGCAGCCTGTATCTCAGCACAGGAATAAAGTAGGAAAGAATTCTAAGGATCATTTTGACTGCCTCCAGAAGATAGATCAGATGGCCAATGCAATTTGGTGCTAGGCCTTTCCCTTTAGGTTTTACCCCAACAATGTTTTCATTAGTTTCGATCACTCTCGAAATCAAGCATTTTACAGCAGGTTGGAGCAGCCTGTATCTCAGCAGAGGAATAAGGTAGGGAAGAATTCAAATACTCATTTTGACTGCCTCCAGAAGTTAGATCAGATGGCCAATGCAATTTGGTGCTAGGCCTTTCCCTTTAGGTTTTACCCCAACAATGTTTTCATTAGTTTCGCTCACTCTCGAAATCAAGCATTTTACAGCAGGTTGGAGCAGCCTGTATCTCAGCACAGGAATAAGGTAGGAAAGAATTCTAAGGATCATTTTGACTGCCTCCAGAAGATAGATCAGATGGCCAATGCAATTTGGTGCTAGGCCTTTCCCTTTAGGTTTTACCCCAACAATGTTTTCATTAGTTTCGCTCACTCTCGAAATCAAGCATTTTACAGCAGGTTGGAGCAGCCTGTATCTCAGCACAGGAATAAGGTAGGGAAGAATTCAAATACTCATTTTGACTGCCTCCAGAAGTTAGATCAGATGGCCAATGCAATTTGGTGCTAGGCCTTTCCCTTTAGGTTTTACCCCAACAATGTTTTCATTAGTTTCGCTCACTCTCGAAATCAAGCATTTTACAGCAGGTTGGAGCAGCCTGTATCTCAGCACAGGAATAAGGTAGGGAAGAATTCAAATACTCATTTTGACTGCCTCCAGAAGTTAGATCAGATGGCCAATGCAATTTGGTGCTAGGCCTTTCCCTTTAGGTTTTACCCCAACAATGTTTTCACTAGTTTCGCTCACTCTCGAAATCAAGCATTTTACAGCAGGTTGCAGCAGCCTGTATCTCAGCACAGGAATAAGGTAGGGAAGAATTCAAATACTCATTTTGACTGCCTCCAGAAGTTAGATCAGATGGCCAATGCAATTTGGTGCTAGGCCTTTCCCTTTAGGTTTTACCCCAACAATGTTTTCATTAGTTTCGCTCACTATCGAAATCAAGCATTTTACAGCAGGTTGGAGCAGCCTGTACCTCAGCACAGGAATAAGGTAGGGAAGAATTCAAATACTCATTTTGACTGCCTCCAGAAGTTAGATCAGATGGCCAATGCAATTTGGTGCTAGGCCTTTCCCTTTAGGTTTTACCCCAACAATGTTTTCATTAGTTTCGCTCACTCTCGAAATCAAGCATTTTACAGCAGGTTGGAGCAGCCTGTATCTCAGCACAGGAATAAGGTAGGGAAGAATTCAAATACTCATTTTGACTGCCTCCAGAAGATAGATCAGATGGCCAATGCAATTTGGTGCTAGGCCTTTCCCTTTAGGTTTTACCCCAACAATGTTTTCATTAGTTTCGATCACTCTCGAAATCAAGCATTTTACAGCAGGTTGGAGCAGCCTGTATCTCAGCACAGGAATAAGGTAGGGAAGAATTCAAATACTCATTTTGACTGCCTCCAGAAGTTAGATCAGATGGCCAATGCAATTTGGTGCTAGGCCTTTCCCTTTAGGTTTTACCCCAACAATGTTTTCATTAGTTTCGCTCACTCTCGAAATCAAGCATTTTACAGCAGGTTGGAGCAGCCTGTATCTCAGCACAGGAATAAGGTAGGAAAGAATTCTAAGGATCATTTTGACTGCCTCCAGAAGATAGATCAGATGGCCAATGCAATTTGGTGCTAGGCCTTTCCCTTTAGGTTTTACCCCAACAATGTTTTCATTAGTTTCGCTCACTCTCGAAATCAAGCATTTTACAGCAGGTTGGAGCAGCCTGTATCTCAGCACAGGAATAAGGTAGGGAAGAATTCAAATACTCATTTTGACTGCCTCCAGAAGTTAGATCAGATGGCCAATGCAATTTGGTGCTAGGCCTTTCCCTTTAGGTTTTACCCCAACAATGTTTTCACTAGTTTCGCTCACTCTCGAAATCAAGCATTTTACAGCAGGTTGCAGCAGCCTGTATCTCAGCACAGGAATAAGGTAGGGAAGAATTCAAATACTCATTTTGACTGCCTCCAGAAGTTAGATCAGATGGCCAATGCAATTTGGTGCTAGGCCTTTCCCTTTAGGTTTTACCCCAACAATGTTTTCATTAGTTTCGCTCACTATCGAAATCAAGCATTTTACAGCAGGTTGGAGCAGCCTGTACCTCAGCACAGGAATAAGGTAGGGAAGAATTCAAATACTCATTTTGACTGCCTCCAGAAGTTAGATCAGATGGCCAATGCAATTTGGTGCTAGGCCTTTCCCTTTAGGTTTTACCCCAACAATGTTTTCATTAGTTTCGCTCACTATCGAAATCAAGCATTTTACAGCAGGTTGGAGCAGCCTGTACCTCAGCACAGGAATAAGGTAGGGAAGAATTCAAATACTCATTTTGACTGCCTCCAGAAGTTAGATCAGATGGCCAATGCAATTTGGTGCTAGGCCTTTCCCTTTAGGTTTTACCCCAACAATGTTTTCATTAGTTTCGCTCACTCTCGAAATCAAGCATTTTACAGCAGGTTGGAGCAGCCTGTATCTCAGCACAGGAATAAGGTAGGAAAGAATTCTAAGGATCATTTTGACTGCCTCCAGAAGTTAGATCAGATGGCCAATGCAATTTGGTGCTAGGCCTTTCCCTTTAGGTTTTACCCCAACAATGTTTTCATTAGTTTCGCTCACTCTCGAAATCAAGCATTTTACAGCAGGTTGGAGCAGCCTGTATCTCAGCACAGGAATAAGGTAGGGGAGAATTCAAATACTCATTTTGACTGCCTCCAGAAGTTAGATCAGATGGCCAATGCAATTTGGTGCTAGGCCTTTCCCTTTAGGTTTTACCCCAACAATGTTTTCATTAGTTTCGATCACTCTCGAAATCAAGCATTTTACAGCAGGTTGGAGCAGCCTATATGTCAGCACAGGAATAAGGTAGGGAAGAATTCAAATACTCATTTTGACTGCCTCCAGAAGTTAGATAAGATGGCAAATTGTACTTGGTGCTAGATCTTTCTCTTTAGGTTTTACCCCAACAATGTTTTCATTAGTTTCGATCACTCTCGAAATCAAGCATTTTACAGCAGGTTGGAGCAGCCTGTATCTCAGCACAGGAATAAGGTAGGGAAGAATTCAAATACTCATTTTGACTGCCTCCAGAAGTTAGATCAGATGGCCAATGCAATTTGGTGCTAGGCCTTTCCCTTTAGGTTTTACCCCAACAATGTTTTCATTAGTTTCGACCACTCTCGAAATCAAGCATTTCACAGCAGGTTGGAGCAGCCTGTATCTCAGCACAGGAATAAGGTAGGGAAGAATTCGAAGGATCATTTTGACTGCCTCCAGAAGTTAGATCAGATGGCCAATGCAATTTGGTGCTAGGCCTTTCCCTTTAGGTTTTACCCCAACAATGTTTTCATTAGTTTCGATCACTCTCGAAATCAAGCATTTTACAGCAGGTTGGAGCAGCCTGTATCTCAGCACAGGAATAAGGTAGGGAAGAATTCAAATACTCATTTTGACTGCCTCCAGAAGTTAGATCAGATGGCCAACACAATTTGGTGCTAGGCCTTTCCCTTTAGGTTTTACCCCAACAATGTTTTCATTAGTTTCGCTCACTCTCAAAATCAAGCATTTTACAGCAGGTTGGAGCAGCCTGTGTCTCAGCAGAGGAATAAGGTAGGGAAGAATTCAAATACGCATTTTGACTGCCTCCAGAAGTTAGATCAGATGGCAAATTGTATTTGGTGCTAGGTCTTTCCCTTTAGGTTTTACCCCAACAATGTTTTCATTAGTTTCGATCACTCTCGAAATCAAGCATTTTACAGCAGGTTGGAGCAGCCTGTATCTCAGCACAGGAATAAGGTAGGGAAGAATTCAAATACTCATTTTGACTGCCTCCAGAAGTTAGATCAGATGGCCAATGCAATTTGGTGCTAGGCCTTTCCCTTTAGGTTTTACCCCAACAATGTTTTCACTAGTTTCGCTCACTCTCGAAATCAAGCATTTTACAGCAGGTTGGAGCAGCCTGTATCTCAGCACAGGAATAAGGTAGGGAAGAATTCAAATACTCATTTTGACTGCCTCCAGAAGTTAGATCAGATGGCCAATGCAATTTGGTGCTAGGCCTTTCCCTTTAGGTTTTACCCCAACAATGTTTTCATTAGTTTCGCTCACTCTCGAAATCAAGCATTTTACAGCAGGTTGGAGCAGCCTGTATCTCAGCACAGGAATAAGGTAGGGAAGAATTCAAATACTCATTTTGACTGCCTCCAGAAGTTAGATCAGATGGCCAATGCAATTTGGTGCTAGGCCTTTCCCTTTAGGTTTTACCCCAACAATGTTTTCACTAGTTTCGCTCACTCTCGAAATCAAGCATTTTAGAGCAGGTTGGAGCAGCCTGTATCTCAGCACAGGAATAAGGTAGGGAAGAATTCAAATACTCATTTTGACTGCTTCCAGAAGTTAGATCAGATGGCCAATGCAATTTGGTGCTAGGCCTTTCCCTTTAGGTTTTACCCCAACAATGTTTTCATTAGTTTCGCTCACTCTCGAAATCAAGCATTTTACAGCAGGTTGGAGCAGCCTGTATCTCAGCACAGGAATAAGGTAGGAAAGAATTCTAAGGATCATTTTGACTGCCTCCAGAAGATAGATCAGATGGCCAATGCAATTTGGTGCTAGGCCTTTCCCTTTAGGTTTTACCCCAACAATGTTTTCATTAGTTTCGATCACTCTCGAAATCAAGCATTTTACAGCAGGTTGGAGCAGCCTGTATCTCAGCAGAGGAATAAGGTAGGGAAGAATTCAAATACTCATTTTGACTGCCTCCAGAAGTTAGATCAGATGGCCAATGCAATTTGGTGCTAGGCCTTTCCCTTTAGGTTTTACCCCAACAATGTTTTCATTAGTTTCGCTCACTCTCGAAATCAAGCATTTTACAGCAGGTTGGAGCAGCCTGTATCTCAGCACAGGAATAAGGTAGGAAAGAATTCTAAGGATCATTTTGACTGCCTCCAGAAGATAGATCAGATGGCCAATGCAATTTGGTGCTAGGCCTTTCCCTTTAGGTTTTACCCCAACAATGTTTTCATTAGTTTCGATCACTCTCGAAATCAAGCATTTTACAGCAGGTTGGAGCAGCCTGTATCTCAGCACAGGAATAAGGTAGGGAAGAATTCAAATACTCATTTTGACTGCCTCCAGAAGTTAGATCAGATGGCCAATGCAATTTGGTGCTAGGCCTTTCCCTTTAGGTTTTACCCCAACAATGTTTTCATTAGTTTCGCTCACTCTCGAAATCAAGCATTTTACAGCAGGTTGGAGCAGCCTGTATCTCAGCACAGGAATAAGGTAGGGAAGAATTCAAATACTCATTTTGACTGCCTCCAGAAGTTAGATCAGATGGCCAACGCAATTTGGTGCTAGGTCTTTCCCTTTAGGTTTTACCCCAACAATGTTTTCATTAGTTTCGCTCACTCTCGAAATCAAGCATTTTACAGCAGGTTGGAGCAGCCTGTATCTCAGCACAGGAATAAGGTAGGGAAGAATTCAAATACTCATTTTGACTGCCTCCAGAAGTTAGATCAGATGGCCAATGCAATTTGGTGCTAGGCCTTTCCCTTTAGGTTTTACCCCAACAATGTTTTCATTAGTTTCGCTCACTATCGAAATCAAGCATTTTACAGCAGGTTGGAGCAGCCTGTACCTCAGCACAGGAATAAGGTAGGGAAGAATTCAAATACTCATTTTGACTGCCTCCAGAAGTTAGATCAGATGGCCAATGCAATTTGGTGCTAGGCCTTTCCCTTTAGGTTTTACCCCAACAATGTTTTCATTAGTTTCGCTCACTCTCGAAATCAAGCATTTTACAGCAGGTTGGAGCAGCCTGTATCTCAGCACAGGAATAAGGTAGGGAAGAATTCAAATACTCATTTTGACTGCCTCCAGAAGATAGATAAGATGGCCAATGCAATTTGGTGCTAGGCCTTTCCCTTTAGGTTTTACCCCAACAATGTTTTCATTAGTTTCGATCACTCTCGAAATCAAGCATTTTACAGCAGGTTGGAGCAGCCTGTATCTCAGCACAGGAATAAGGTAGGGAAGAATTCAAATACTCATTTTGACTGCCTCCAGAAGTTAGATCAGATGGCCAATGCAATTTGGTGCTAGGCCTTTCCCTTTAGGTTTTACCCCAACAATGTTTTCATTAGTTTCGCTCACTCTCGAAATCAAGCATTTTACAGCAGGTTGGAGCAGCCTGTATCTCAGCACAGGAATAAGGTAGGGAAGAATTCTAAGGATCATTTTGACTGCCTCCAGAAGTTAGATCAGATGGCCAATGCAATTTGGTGCTAGGCCTTTCCCTTTAGGTTTTACCCCAACAATGTTTTCATTAGTTTCGATCACTCTCGAAATCAAGCATTTTACAGCAGGTTGGAGCAGCCTGTATCTCAGCACAGGAATAAGGTAGGGAAGAATTCAAATACTCATTTTGACTGCCTCCAGAAGTTAGATCAGATGGCCAATGCAATTTGGTGCTAGGCCTTTCCCTTTAGGTTTTACCCCAACAATGTTTTCATTAGTTTCGCTCACTCTCGAAATCAAGCATTTTACAGCAGGTTGGAGCAGCCTGTATCTCAGCACAGGAATAAGGTAGGGAAGAATTCAAATACTCATTTTGACTGCCTTCAGAAGATAGATAAGATGGCCAATGCAATTTGGTGCTAGGCCTTTCCCTTTAGGTTTTACCCCAACAATGTTTTCATTAGTTTCGATCACTCTCGAAATCAAGCATTTTACAGCAGGTTGGAGCAGCCTGTATCTCAGCACAGGAATAAGGTAGGGAAGAATTCAAATACTCATTTTGACTGCCTCCAGAAGTTAGATCAGATGGCCAATGCAATTTGGTGCTAGGCCTTTCCCTTTAGGTTTTACCCCAACAATGTTTTCATTAGTTTCGCTCACTCTCGAAATCAAGCATTTTACAGCAGGTTGGAGCAGCCTGTATCTCAGCACAGGAATAAGGTAGGAAAGAATTCTAAGGATCATTTTGACTGCCTCCAGAAGATAGATCAGATGGCCAATGCAATTTGGTGCTAGGCCTTTCCCTTTAGGTTTTACCCCAACAATGTTTTCATTAGTTTCGCTCACTCTCGAAATCAAGCATTTTACAGCAGGTTGGAGCAGCCTGTATCTCAGCACAGGAATAAGGTAGGGAAGAATTCAAATACTCATTTTGACTGCCTCCAGAAGTTAGATCAGATGGCCAACGCAAGTTGGTGCTAGGCCTTTCCCTTTAGGTTTTACCCCAACAATGTTTTCATTAGTTTCGATCACTCTCGAAATCAAGCATTTTACAGCAGGTTGGAGCAGCCTGTATCTCAGCACAGGAATAAGGTAGGAAAGAATTCTAAGGATCATTTTGACTGCCTCCAGAAGATAGATCAGATGGCCAATGCAATTTGGTGCTAGGCCTTTCCCTTTAGGTTTTACCCCAACAATGTTTTCATTAGTTTCGATCACTCTCGAAATCAAGCATTTTACAGCAGGTTGGAGCAGCCTGTATCTCAGCAGAGGAATAAGGTAGGGAAGAATTCAAATACTCATTTTGACTGCCTCCAGAAGTTAGATCAGATGGCCAATGCAATTTGGTGCTAGGCCTTTCCCTTTAGGTTTTACCCCAACAATGTTTTCATTAGTTTCGACCACTCTCGAAATCAAGCATTTCACAGCAGGTTGGAGCAGCCTGTATCTCAGCACAGGAATAAGGTAGGGAAGAATTCTAAGGATCATTTTGACTGCCTCCAGAAGTTAGATCAGATGGCCAATGCAATTTGGTGCTAGGCCTTTCCCTTTAGGTTTTACCCCAACAATGTTTTCATTAGTTTCGCTCACTCTCAAAATCAAGCATTTTACAGCAGGTTGGAGCAGCCTGTATCTCAGCACAGGAATAAGGTAGGGAAGAATTCAAATACTCATTTTGACTGCCTCCAGAAGTTAGATCAGATGGCCAACACAATTTGGTGCTAGGCCTTTCCCTTTAGGTTTTACCCCAACAATGTTTTCATTAGTTTCGATCACTCTCGAAATCAAGCATTTTACAGCAGGTTGGAGCAGCCTGTATCTCAGCACAGGAATAAGGTAGGGAAGAATTCAAATACTCATTTTGACTGCCTCCAGAAGTTAGATCAGATGGCCAACACAATTTGGTGCTAGGCCTTTCCCTTTAGGTTTTACCCCAACAATGTTTTCATTAGTTTCGCTCACTCTCAAAATCAAGCATTTTACAGCAGGTTGGAGCAGCCTGTGTCTCAGCAGAGGAATAAGGTAGGGAAGAATTCAAATACGCATTTTGACTGCCTCCAGAAGTTAGATCAGATGGCAAATTGTATTTGGTGCTAGGTCTTTCCCTTTAGGTTTTACCCCAACAATGTTTTCATTAGTTTCGCTCACTCTCGAAATCAAGCATTTTACAGCAGGTTGGAGCAGCCTGTATCTCAGCACAGGAATAAGGTAGGGAAGAATTCAAATACTCATTTTGACTGCCTCCAGAAGTTAGATCAGATGGCCAATGCAATTTGGTGCTAGGCCTTTCCCTTTAGGTTTTACCCCAACAATGTTTTCACTAGTTTCGCTCACTCTCGAAATCAAGCATTTTACAGCAGGTTGGAGCAGCCTGTATCTCAGCACAGGAATAAGGTAGGGAAGAATTCAAATACTCATTTTGACTGCCTCCAGAAGTTAGATCAGATGGCCAATGCAATTTGGTGCTAGGCCTTTCCCTTTAGGTTTTACCCCAACAATGTTTTCATTAGTTTCGCTCACTATCGAAATCAAGCATTTTACAGCAGGTTGGAGCAGCCTGTATCTCAGCACAGGAATAAGGTAGGGAAGAATTCAAATACTCATTTTGACTGCCTCCAGAAGTTAGATCAGATGGCCAATGCAATTTGGTGCTAGGCCTTTCCCTTTAGGTTTTACCCCAACAATGTTTTCACTAGTTTCGCTCACTCTCGAAATCAAGCATTTTACAGCAGGTTGCAGCAGCCTGTATCTCAGCACAGGAATAAGGTAGGGAAGAATTCAAATACTCATTTTGACTGCCTCCAGAAGTTAGATCAGATGGCCAATGCAATTTGGTGCTAGGCCTTTCCCTTTAGGTTTTACCCCAACAATGTTTTCATTAGTTTCGCTCACTCTCGAAATCAAGCATTTTACAGCAGGTTGGAGCAGCCTGTACCTCAGCACAGGAATAAGGTAGGGAAGAATTCAAATACTCATTTTGACTGCTTCCAGAAGTTAGATCAGATGGCCAATGCAATTTGGTGCTAGGCCTTTCCCTTTAGGTTTTACCCCAACAATGTTTTCATTAGTTTCGCTCACTCTCGAAATCAAGCATTTTACAGCAGGTTGGAGCACCCTGTATCTCAGCACAGGAATAAGGTAGGAAAGAATTCTAAGGATCATTTTGACTGCCTCCAGAAGATAGATCAGATGGCCAATGCAATTTGGTGCTAGGCCTTTCCCTTTAGGTTTTACCCCAACAATGTTTTCATTAGTTTCGATCACTCTCGAAATCAAGCATTTTACAGCAGGTTGGAGCAGCCTGTATCTCAGCAGAGGAATAAGGTAGGGAAGAATTCAAATACTCATTTTGACTGCCTCCAGAAGTTAGATCAGATGGCCAATGCAATTTGGTGCTAGGCCTTTCCCTTTAGGTTTTACCCCAACAATGTTTTCATTAGTTTCGCTCACTCTCGAAATCAAGCATTTTACAGCAGGTTGGAGCAGCCTGTATCTCAGCACAGGAATAAGGTAGGAAAGAATTCTAAGGATCATTTTGACTGCCTCCAGAAGATAGATCAGATGGCCAATGCAATTTGGTGCTAGGCATTTCCCTTTAGGTTTTACCCCAACAATGTTTTCATTAGTTTCGATCACTCTCGAAATCAAGCATTTTACAGCAGGTTGGAGCAGCCTGTATCTCAGCACAGGAATAAGGTAGGGAAGAATTCAAATACTCATTTTGACTGCCTCCAGAAGTTAGATCAGATGGCCAATGCAATTTGGTGCTAGGCCTTTCCCTTTAGGTTTTACCCCAACAATGTTTTCATTAGTTTCGCTCACTCTCGAAATCAAGCATTTTACAGCAGGTTGGAGCAGCCTGTATCTCAGCACAGGAATAAGGTAGGGAGGAATTCTAAGGATCATTTTGACTGCCTCCAGAAGTTAGATCAGATGGCCAATGCAATTTGGTGCTAGGCCTTTCCCTTTAGGTTTTACCCCAACAATGTTTTCATTAGTTTCGATCACTCTCGAAATCTAGCATTTTACAGCAGGTTGGAGCAGCCTGTATCTCAGCACAGGAATAAGGTAGGGAAGAATTCAAATACTCATTTTGACTGCCTCCAGAAGTTAGATCAGATGGCCAACGCAATTTGGTGCTAGGTCTTTCCCTTTAGGTTTTACCCCAACAATGTTTTCATTAGTTTCGCTCACTCTCGAAATCAAGCATTTTACAGCAGGTTGGAGCAGCCTGTATCTCAGCACAGGAATAAGGTAGGGAAGAATTCAAATACTCATTTTGACTGCCTCCAGAAGTTAGATCAGATGGCCAATGCAATTTGGTGCTAGGCCTTTCCCTTTAGGTTTTACCCCAACAATGTTTTCATTAGTTTCGCTCACTCTCGAAATCAAGCATTTTACAGCAGGTTGGAGCAGCCTGTATCTCAGCACAGGAATAAGGTAGGGAAGAATTCAAATACTCATTTTGACTGCCTCCAGAAGATAGATTAGATGGCCAATGCAATTTGGTGCTAGGCCTTTCCCTTTAGGTTTTACCCCAACAATGTTTTCATTAGTTTCGATCACTCTCGAAATCAAGCATTTTACAGCAGGTTGGAGCAGCCTGTATCTCAGCACAGGAATAAGGTAGGGAAGAATTCAAATACTCATTTTGACTGCCTCCAGAAGTTAGATCAGATGGCCAATGCAATTTGGTGCTAGGCCTTTCCCTTTAGGTTTTACCCCAACAATGTTTTCATTAGTTTCGCTCACTCTCGAAATCAAGCATTTTACAGCAGGTTGGAGCAGCCTGTATCTCAGCACAGGAATAAGGTAGGGAAGAATTCTAATACTCATTTTGACTGCCTCCAGAAGTTAGATCAGATGGCCAATGCAATTTGGTGCTAGGCCTTTCCCTTTAGGTTTTACCCCAACAATGTTTTCATTAGTTTCGATCACTCTCGAAATCTAGCATTTTACAGCAGGTTGGAGCAGCCTGTATCTCAGCACAGGAATAAGGTAGGAAAGAATTCTAAGGATCATTTTGACTGCCTCCAGAAGATAGATCAGATGGCCAATGCAATTTGGTGCTAGGCCTTTCCCTTTAGGTTTTACCCCAACAATGTTTTCATTAGTTTCGATCACTCTCGAAATCAAGCATTTTACAGCAGGTTGGAGCAGCCTGTATCTCAGCACAGGAATAAGGTAGGGAAGAATTCAAATACTCATTTTGACTGCCTCCAGAAGTTAGATCAGATGGCCAATGCAATTTGGTGCTAGGCCTTTCCCTTTAGGTTTTACCCCAACAATGTTTTCATTAGTTTCGACCACTCTCGAAATCAAGCATTTCACAGCAGGTTGGAGCAGCCTGTATCTCAGCACAGGAATAAGGTAGGGAAGAATTCAAATACTCATTTTGACTGCCTCCAGAAGTTAGATCAGATGGCCAATGCAATTTGGTGCTAGGCCTTTCCCTTTAGGTTTTACCCCAACAATGTTTTCATTAGTTTCGCTCACTCTCGAAATCAAGCATTTTACAGCAGGTTGGAGCAGCCTGTATCTCAGCACAGGAATAAGGTAGGGAAGAATTCAAATACTCATTTTGACTGCCTTCAGAAGATAGATAAGATGGCCAATGCAATTTGGTGCTAGGCCTTTCCCTTTAGGTTTTACCCCAACAATGTTTTCATTAGTTTCGATCACTCTCGAAATCAAGCATTTTACAGCAGGTTGGAGCAGCCTGTATCTCAGCACAGGAATAAGGTAGGGAAGAATTCAAATACTCATTTTGACTGCCTCCAGAAGTTAGATCAGATGGCCAATGCAATTTGGTGCTAGGCCTTTCCCTTTAGGTTTTACCCCAACAATGTTTTCATTAGTTTCGCTCACTCTCGAAATCAAGCATTTTACAGCAGGTTGGAGCAGCCTGTATCTCAGCACAGGAATAAGGTAGGAAAGAATTCTAAGGATCATTTTGACTGCCTCCAGAAGATAGATCAGATGGCCAATGCAATTTGGTGCTAGGCCTTTCCCTTTAGGTTTTACCCCAACAATGTTTTCATTAGTTTCGCTCACTCTCGAAATCAAGCATTTTACAGCAGGTTGGAGCAGCCTGTATCTCAGCACAGGAATAAGGTAGGGAAGAATTCAAATACTCATTTTGACTGCCTCCAGAAGTTAGATCAGATGGCCAACGCAAGTTGGTGCTAGGCCTTTCCCTTTAGGTTTTACCCCAACAATGTTTTCATTAGTTTCGATCACTCTCGAAATCAAGCATTTTACAGCAGGTTGGAGCAGCCTGTATCTCAGCACAGGAATAAGGTAGGAAAGAATTCTAAGGATCATTTTGACTGCCTCCAGAAGATAGATCAGATGGCCAATGCAATTTGGTGCTAGGCCTTTCCCTTTAGGTTTTACCCCAACAATGTTTTCATTAGTTTCGATCACTCTCGAAATCAAGCATTTTACAGCAGGTTGGAGCAGCCTGTATCTCAGCAGAGGAATAAGGTAGGGAAGAATTCAAATACTCATTTTGACTGCCTCCAGAAGTTAGATCAGATGGCCAATGCAATTTGGTGCTAGGCCTTTCCCTTTAGGTTTTACCCCAACAATGTTTTCATTAGTTTCGACCACTCTCGAAATCAAGCATTTCACAGCAGGTTGGAGCAGCCTGTATCTCAGCACAGGAATAAGGTAGGGAAGAATTCTAAGGATCATTTTGACTGCCTCCAGAAGTTAGATCAGATGGCCAATGCAATTTGGTGCTAGGCCTTTCCCTTTAGGTTTTACCCCAACAATGTTTTCATTAGTTTCGCTCACTCTCAAAATCAAGCATTTTACAGCAGGTTGGAGCAGCCTGTATCTCAGCACAGGAATAAGGTAGGGAAGAATTCAAATACTCATTTTGACTGCCTCCAGAAGTTAGATCAGATGGCCAACACAATTTGGTGCTAGGCCTTTCCCTTTAGGTTTTACCCCAACAATGTTTTCATTAGTTTCGATCACTCTCGAAATCAAGCATTTTACAGCAGGTTGGAGCAGCCTGTATCTCAGCACAGGAATAAGGTAGGGAAGAATTCAAATACTCATTTTGACTGCCTCCAGAAGTTAGATCAGATGGCCAACACAATTTGGTGCTAGGCCTTTCCCTTTAGGTTTTACCCCAACAATGTTTTCATTAGTTTCGCTCACTCTCAAAATCAAGCATTTTACAGCAGGTTGGAGCAGCCTGTGTCTCAGCAGAGGAATAAGGTAGGGAAGAATTCAAATACGCATTTTGACTGCCTCCAGAAGTTAGATCAGATGGCAAATTGTATTTGGTGCTAGGTCTTTCCCTTTAGGTTTTACCCCAACAATGTTTTCATTAGTTTCGCTCACTCTCGAAATCAAGCATTTTACAGCAGGTTGGAGCAGCCTGTATCTCAGCACAGGAATAAGGTAGGGAAGAATTCAAATACTCATTTTGACTGCCTCCAGAAGTTAGATCAGATGGCCAATGCAATTTGGTGCTAGGCCTTTCCCTTTAGGTTTTACCCCAACAATGTTTTCACTAGTTTCGCTCACTCTCGAAATCAAGCATTTTACAGCAGGTTGGAGCAGCCTGTATCTCAGCACAGGAATAAGGTAGGGAAGAATTCAAATACTCATTTTGACTGCCTCCAGAAGTTAGATCAGATGGCCAATGCAATTTGGTGCTAGGCCTTTCCCTTTAGGTTTTACCCCAACAATGTTTTCATTAGTTTCGCTCACTATCGAAATCAAGCATTTTACAGCAGGTTGGAGCAGCCTGTATCTCAGCACAGGAATAAGGTAGGGAAGAATTCAAATACTCATTTTGACTGCCTCCAGAAGTTAGATCAGATGGCCAATGCAATTTGGTGCTAGGCCTTTCCCTTTAGGTTTTACCCCAACAATGTTTTCACTAGTTTCGCTCACTCTCGAAATCAAGCATTTTACAGCAGGTTGCAGCAGCCTGTATCTCAGCACAGGAATAAGGTAGGGAAGAATTCAAATACTCATTTTGACTGCCTCCAGAAGTTAGATCAGATGGCCAATGCAATTTGGTGCTAGGCCTTTCCCTTTAGGTTTTACCCCAACAATGTTTTCATTAGTTTCGCTCACTCTCGAAATCAAGCATTTTACAGCAGGTTGGAGCAGCCTGTACCTCAGCACAGGAATAAGGTAGGGAAGAATTCAAATACTCATTTTGACTGCTTCCAGAAGTTAGATCAGATGGCCAATGCAATTTGGTGCTAGGCCTTTCCCTTTAGGTTTTACCCCAACAATGTTTTCATTAGTTTCGCTCACTCTCGAAATCAAGCATTTTACAGCAGGTTGGAGCACCCTGTATCTCAGCACAGGAATAAGGTAGGAAAGAATTCTAAGGATCATTTTGACTGCCTCCAGAAGATAGATCAGATGGCCAATGCAATTTGGTGCTAGGCCTTTCCCTTTAGGTTTTACCCCAACAATGTTTTCATTAGTTTCGATCACTCTCGAAATCAAGCATTTTACAGCAGGTTGGAGCAGCCTGTATCTCAGCAGAGGAATAAGGTAGGGAAGAATTCAAATACTCATTTTGACTGCCTCCAGAAGTTAGATCAGATGGCCAATGCAATTTGGTGCTAGGCCTTTCCCTTTAGGTTTTACCCCAACAATGTTTTCATTAGTTTCGCTCACTCTCGAAATCAAGCATTTTACAGCAGGTTGGAGCAGCCTGTATCTCAGCACAGGAATAAGGTAGGAAAGAATTCTAAGGATCATTTTGACTGCCTCCAGAAGATAGATCAGATGGCCAATGCAATTTGGTGCTAGGCATTTCCCTTTAGGTTTTACCCCAACAATGTTTTCATTAGTTTCGATCACTCTCGAAATCAAGCATTTTACAGCAGGTTGGAGCAGCCTGTATCTCAGCACAGGAATAAGGTAGGGAAGAATTCAAATACTCATTTTGACTGCCTCCAGAAGTTAGATCAGATGGCCAATGCAATTTGGTGCTAGGCCTTTCCCTTTAGGTTTTACCCCAACAATGTTTTCATTAGTTTCGCTCACTCTCGAAATCAAGCATTTTACAGCAGGTTGGAGCAGCCTGTATCTCAGCACAGGAATAAGGTAGGGAGGAATTCTAAGGATCATTTTGACTGCCTCCAGAAGTTAGATCAGATGGCCAATGCAATTTGGTGCTAGGCCTTTCCCTTTAGGTTTTTACCCCAACAATGTTTTCATTAGTTTCGATCACTCTCGAAATCTAGCATTTTACAGCAGGTTGGAGCAGCCTGTATCTCAGCACAGGAATAAGGTAGGGAAGAATTCAAATACTCATTTTGACTGCCTCCAGAAGTTAGATCAGATGGCCAACGCAATTTGGTGCTAGGTCTTTCCCTTTAGGTTTTACCCCAACAATGTTTTCATTAGTTTCGCTCACTCTCGAAATCAAGCATTTTACAGCAGGTTGGAGCAGCCTGTATCTCAGCACAGGAATAAGGTAGGGAAGAATTCAAATACTCATTTTGACTGCCTCCAGAAGTTAGATCAGATGGCCAATGCAATTTGGTGCTAGGCCTTTCCCTTTAGGTTTTACCCCAACAATGTTTTCATTAGTTTCGCTCACTCTCGAAATCAAGCATTTTACAGCAGGTTGGAGCAGCCTGTATCTCAGCACAGGAATAAGGTAGGGAAGAATTCAAATACTCATTTTGACTGCCTCCAGAAGATAGATTAGATGGCCAATGCAATTTGGTGCTAGGCCTTTCCCTTTAGGTTTTACCCCAACAATGTTTTCATTAGTTTCGATCACTCTCGAAATCAAGCATTTTACAGCAGGTTGGAGCAGCCTGTATCTCAGCACAGGAATAAGGTAGGGAAGAATTCAAATACTCATTTTGACTGCCTCCAGAAGTTAGATCAGATGGCCAATGCAATTTGGTGCTAGGCCTTTCCCTTTAGGTTTTACCCCAACAATGTTTTCATTAGTTTCGCTCACTCTCGAAATCAAGCATTTTACAGCAGGTTGGAGCAGCCTGTATCTCAGCACAGGAATAAGGTAGGGAAGAATTCTAATACTCATTTTGACTGCCTCCAGAAGTTAGATCAGATGGCCAATGCAATTTGGTGCTAGGCCTTTCCCTTTAGGTTTTACCCCAACAATGTTTTCATTAGTTTCGATCACTCTCGAAATCTAGCATTTTACAGCAGGTTGGAGCAGCCTGTATCTCAGCACAGGAATAAGGTAGGAAAGAATTCTAAGGATCATTTTGACTGCCTCCAGAAGATAGATCAGATGGCCAATGCAATTTGGTGCTAGGCCTTTCCCTTTAGGTTTTACCCCAACAATGTTTTCATTAGTTTCGATCACTCTCGAAATCAAGCATTTTACAGCAGGTTGGAGCAGCCTGTATCTCAGCACAGGAATAAGGTAGGGAAGAATTCAAATACTCATTTTGACTGCCTCCAGAAGTTAGATCAGATGGCCAATGCAATTTGGTGCTAGGCCTTTCCCTTTAGGTTTTACCCCAACAATGTTTTCATTAGTTTCGACCACTCTCGAAATCAAGCATTTCACAGCAGGTTGGAGCAGCCTGTATCTCAGCACAGGAATAAGGTAGGGAAGAATTCTAAGGATCATTTTGACTGCCTCCAGAAGTTAGATCAGATGGCCAATGCAATTTGGTGCTAGGCCTTTCCCTTTAGGTTTTACCCCAACAATGTTTTCATTAGTTTCGCTCACTCTCGAAATCAAGCATTTTACAGCAGGTTGGAGCAGCCTGTATCTCAGCACAGGAATAAGGTAGGGAAGAATTCAAATACTCATTTTGACTGCCTCCAGAAGTTAGATCAGATGGCCAACACAATTTGGTGCTAGGCCTTTCCCTTTAGGTTTTACCCCAACAATGTTTTCATTAGTTTCGCTCACTCTCAAAATCAAGCATTTTACAGCAGGTTGGAGCAGCCTGTATCTCAGCACAGGAATAAGGTAGGGAAGAATTCAAATACGCATTTTGACTGCCTCCAGAAGTTAGATCAGATGGCAAATTGTATTTGGTGCTAGGTCTTTCCCTTTAGGTTTTACCCCAACAATGTTTTCATTAGTTTCGCTCACTCTCGAAATCAAGCATTTTGCAGCAGGTTGGAGCAGCCTGTATCTCAGCAGAGGAATAAGGTAGGGAAGAATTCAAATACTCATTTTGACTGCCTCCAGAAGTTAGATCAGATGGCCAATGCAATTTGGTGCTAGGCCTTTCCCTTTAGGTTTTACCCCAACAATGTTTTCACTAGTTTCGCTCACCCTCGAAATCAAGCATTTTACAGCAGGTTGGAGCAGCCTGTATCTCAGCACAGGAATAAGGTAGGGAAGAATTCAAATACTCATTTTGACTGCCTCCAGAAGTTAGATCAGATGGCCAATGCAATTTGGTGCTAGGCCTTTCCCTTTAGGTTTTACCCCAACAATGTTTTCATTAGTTTCGCTCACTATCGAAATCAAGCATTTTACTGCAGGTTGGAGCAGCCTGTATCTCAGCACAGGAATAAGGTAGGGAAGAATTCAAATACTCATTTTGACTGCCTCCAGAAGTTAGATCAGATGGCCAATGCAATTTGGTGCTAGGCCTTTCCCTTTAGGTTTTACCCCAACAATGTTTTCACTAGTTTCGCTCACTCTCGAAATCAAGCATTTTACAGCAGGTTGCAGCAGCCTGTATCTCAGCACAGGAATAAGGTAGGGAAGAATTCAAATACTCATTTTGACTGCCTCCAGAAGTTAGATCAGATGGCCAATGCAATTTGGTGCTAGGCCTTTCCCTTTAGGTTTTACCCCAACAATGTTTTCATTAGTTTCGCTCACTATCGAAATCAAGCATTTTACAGCAGGTTGGAGCAGCCTGTACCTCAGCACAGGAATAAGGTAGGGAAGAATTCAAATACTCATTTTGACTGCCTCCAGAAGTTAGATCAGATGGCCAATGCAATTTGGTGCTAGGCCTTTCCCTTTAGGTTTTACCCCAACAATGTTTTCATTAGTTTCGCTCACTCTCGAAATCAAGCATTTTACAGCAGGTTGGAGCAGCCTGTATCTCAGCACAGGAATAAGGCAGGGAAGAATTCTAAGGATCATTTTGACTGCCTCCAGAAGATAGATCAGATGGCCAATGCAATTTGGTGCTAGGCCTTTCCCTTTAGGTTTTACCCCAACAATGTTTTCATTAGTTTCGATCACTCTCGAAATCAAGCATTTTACAGCAGGTTGGAGCAGCCTGTATCTCAGCACAGGAATAAGGTAGGGAAGAATTCAAATACTCATTTTGACTGCCTCCAGAAGTTAGATCAGATGGCCAATGCAATTTGGTGCTAGGCCTTTCCCTTTAGGTTTTACCCCAACAATGTTTTCACTAGTTTCGCTCACTCTCGAAATCAAGCATTTTACAGCAGGTTGCAGCAGCCTGTATCTCAGCACAGGAATAAGGTAGGGAAGAATTCAAATACTCATTTTGACTGCCTCCAGAAGTTAGATCAGATGGCCAATGCAATTTGGTGCTAGGCCTTTCCCTTTAGGTTTTACCCCAACAATGTTTTCATTAGTTTCGCTCACTATCGAAATCAAGCATTTTACAGCAGGTTGGAGCAGCCTGTACCTCAGCACAGGAATAAGGTAGGGAAGAATTCAAATACTCATTTTGACTGCCTCCAGAAGTTAGATCAGATGGCCAATGCAATTTGGTGCTAGGCCTTTCCCTTTAGGTTTTACCCCAACAATGTTTTCATTAGTTTCGCTCACTCTCGAAATCAAGCATTTTACAGCAGGTTGGAGCAGCCTGTATCTCAGCACAGGAATAAGGTAGGAAAGAATTCTAAGGATCATTTTGACTGCCTCCAGAAGATAGATCAGATGGCCAATGCAATTTGGTGCTAGGCCTTTCCCTTTAGGTTTTACCCCAACAATGTTTTCATTAGTTTCGATCACTCTCGAAATCAAGCATTTTACAGCAGGTTGGAGCAGCCTGTATCTCAGCAGAGGAATAAGGTAGGGAAGAATTCAAATACTCATTTTGACTGCCTCCAGAAGTTAGATCAGATGGCCAATGCAATTTGGTGCTAGGCCTTTCCCTTTAGGTTTTACCCCAACAATGTTTTCATTAGTTTCGCTCACTCTCGAAATCAAGCATTTTACAGCAGGTTGGAGCAGCCTGTATCTCAGCACAGGAATAAGGTAGGAAAGAATTCTAAGGATCATTTTGACTGCCTCCAGAAGATAGATCAGATGGCCAATGCAATTTGGTGCTAGGCCTTTCCCTTTAGGTTTTACCCCAACAATGTTTTCATTAGTTTCGCTCACTCTCGAAATCAAGCATTTTACAGCAGGTTGGAGCAGCCTGTATCTCAGCAGAGGAATAAGGTAGGGAAGAATTCAAATACTCATTTTGACTGCCTCCAGAAGTTAGATCAGATGGCCAATGCAATTTGGTGCTAGGCCTTTCCCTTTAGGTTTTACCCCAACAATGTTTTCATTAGTTTCGCTCACTCTCGAAATCAAGCATTTTACAGCAGGTTGGAGCAGCCTGTATCTCAGCACAGGAATAAGGTAGGGAAGAATTCTAAGGATCATTTTGACTGCCTCCAGAAGTTAGATCAGATGGCCAATGCAATTTGGTGCTAGGCCTTTCCCTTTAGGTTTTACCCCAACAATGTTTTCATTAGTTTCGCTCACTATCGAAATCAAGCATTTTACAGCAGGTTGGAGCAGCCTGTACCTCAGCACAGGAATAAGGTAGGGAAGAATTCAAATACTCATTTTGACTGCCTCCAGAAGTTAGATCAGATGGCCAATGCAATTTGGTGCTAGGCCTTTCCCTTTAGGTTTTACCCCAACAATGTTTTCATTAGTTTCGCTCACTCTCGAAATCAAGCATTTTACAGCAGGTTGGAGCAGCCTGTATCTCAGCACAGGAATAAGGTAGGAAAGAATTCTAAGGATCATTTTGACTGCCTCCAGAAGATAGATCAGATGGCCAATGCAATTTGGTGCTAGGCCTTTCCCTTTAGGTTTTACCCCAACAATGTTTTCATTAGTTTCGATCACTCTCGAAATCAAGCATTTTACAGCAGGTTGGAGCAGCCTGTATCTCAGCAGAGGAATAAGGTAGGGAAGAATTCAAATACTCATTTTGACTGCCTCCAGAAGTTAGATCAGATGGCCAATGCAATTTGGTGCTAGGCCTTTCCCTTTAGGTTTTACCCCAACAATGTTTTCATTAGTTTCGCTCACTCTCGAAATCAAGCATTTTACAGCAGGTTGGAGCAGCCTGTATCTCAGCACAGGAATAAGGTAGGAAAGAATTCTAAGGATCATTTTGACTGCCTCCAGAAGATAGATCAGATGGCCAATGCAATTTGGTGCTAGGCCTTTCCCTTTAGGTTTTACCCCAACAATGTTTTCATTAGTTTCGCTCACTCTCGAAATCAAGCATTTTACAGCAGGTTGGAGCAGCCTGTATCTCAGCAGAGGAATAAGGTAGGGAAGAATTCAAATACTCATTTTGACTGCCTCCAGAAGTTAGATCAGATGGCCAATGCAATTTGGTGCTAGGCCTTTCCCTTTAGGTTTTACCCCAACAATGTTTTCATTAGTTTCGCTCACTCTCGAAATCAAGCATTTTACAGCAGGTTGGAGCAGCCTGTATCTCAGCACAGGAATAAGGTAGGGAAGAATTCTAAGGATCATTTTGACTGCCTCCAGAAGTTAGATCAGATGGCCAATGCAATTTGGTGCTAGGCCTTTCCCTTTAGGTTTTACCCCAACAATGTTTTCATTAGTTTCGATCACTCTCGAAATCTAGCATTTTACAGCAGGTTGGAGCAGCCTGTATCTCAGCACAGGAATAAGGTAGGGAAGAATTCAAATACTCATTTTGACTGCCTCCAGAAGTTAGATCAGATGGCCAACGCAATTTGGTGCTAGGTCTTTCCCTTTAGGTTTTACCCCAACAATGTTTTCATTAGTTTCGCTCACTCTCGAAATCAAGCATTTTACAGCAGGTTGGAGCAGCCTGTATCTCAGCACAGGAATAAGGTAGGGAAGAATTCAAATACTCATTTTGACTGCCTCCAGAAGTTAGATCAGATGGCCAATGCAATTTGGTGCTAGGCCTTTCCCTTTAGGTTTTACCCCAACAATGTTTTCATTAGTTTCGCTCACTCTCGAAATCAAGCATTTTACAGCAGGTTGGAGCAGCCTGTATCTCAGCACAGGAATAAGGTAGGGAAGAATTCAAATACTCATTTTGACTGCCTCCAGAAGATAGATTAGATGGCCAATGCAATTTGGTGCTAGGCCTTTCCCTTTAGGTTTTACCCCAACAATGTTTTCATTAGTTTCGATCACTCTCGAAATCAAGCATTTTACAGCAGGTTGGAGCAGCCTGTATCTCAGCACAGGAATAAGGTAGGGAAGAATTCAAATACTCATTTTGACTGCCTCCAGAAGTTAGATCAGATGGCCAATGCAATTTGGTGCTAGGCCTTTCCCTTTAGGTTTTACCCCAACAATGTTTTCATTAGTTTCGCTCACTCTCGAAATCAAGCATTTTACAGCAGGTTGGAGCAGCCTGTATCTCAGCACAGGAATAAGGTAGGGAAGAATTCTAATACTCATTTTGACTGCCTCCAGAAGTTAGATCAGATGGCCAATGCAATTTGGTGCTAGGCCTTTCCCTTTAGGTTTTACCCCAACAATGTTTTCATTAGTTTCGATCACTCTCGAAATCTAGCATTTTACAGCAGGTTGGAGCAGCCTGTATCTCAGCACAGGAATAAGGTAGGAAAGAATTCTAAGGATCATTTTGACTGCCTCCAGAAGATAGATCAGATGGCCAATGCAATTTGGTGCTAGGCCTTTCCCTTTAGGTTTTACCCCAACAATGTTTTCATTAGTTTCGATCACTCTCGAAATCAAGCATTTTACAGCAGGTTGGAGCAGCCTGTATCTCAGCACAGGAATAAGGTAGGGAAGAATTCAAATACTCATTTTGACTGCCTCCAGAAGTTAGATCAGATGGCCAATGCAATTTGGTGCTAGGCCTTTCCCTTTAGGTTTTACCCCAACAATGTTTTCATTAGTTTCGACCACTCTCGAAATCAAGCATTTCACAGCAGGTTGGAGCAGCCTGTATCTCAGCACAGGAATAAGGTAGGGAAGAATTCTAAGGATCATTTTGACTGCCTCCAGAAGTTAGATCAGATGGCCAATGCAATTTGGTGCTAGGCCTTTCCCTTTAGGTTTTACCCCAACAATGTTTTCATTAGTTTCGCTCACTCTCGAAATCAAGCATTTTACAGCAGGTTGGAGCAGCCTGTATCTCAGCACAGGAATAAGGTAGGGAAGAATTCAAATACTCATTTTGACTGCCTCCAGAAGTTAGATCAGATGGCCAACACAATTTGGTGCTAGGCCTTTCCCTTTAGGTTTTACCCCAACAATGTTTTCATTAGTTTCGCTCACTCTCAAAATCAAGCATTTTACAGCAGGTTGGAGCAGCCTGTATCTCAGCACAGGAATAAGGCAGGGAAGAATTCTAAGGATCATTTTGACTGCCTCCAGAAGATAGATCAGATGGCCAATGCAATTTGGTGCTAGGCCTTTCCCTTTAGGTTTTACCCCAACAATGTTTTCATTAGTTTCGATCACTCTCGAAATCAAGCATTTTACAGCAGGTTGGAGCAGCCTGTATCTCAGCACAGGAATAAGGTAGGGAAGAATTCAAATACTCATTTTGACTGCCTCCAGAAGTTAGATCAGATGGCCAATGCAATTTGGTGCTAGGCCTTTCCCTTTAGGTTTTACCCCAACAATGTTTTCACTAGTTTCGCTCACTCTCGAAATCAAGCATTTTACAGCAGGTTGCAGCAGCCTGTATCTCAGCACAGGAATAAGGTAGGGAAGAATTCAAATACTCATTTTGACTGCCTCCAGAAGTTAGATCAGATGGCCAATGCAATTTGGTGCTAGGCCTTTCCCTTTAGGTTTTACCCCAACAATGTTTTCATTAGTTTCGCTCACTATCGAAATCAAGCATTTTACAGCAGGTTGGAGCAGCCTGTACCTCAGCACAGGAATAAGGTAGGGAAGAATTCAAATACTCATTTTGACTGCCTCCAGAAGTTAGATCAGATGGCCAATGCAATTTGGTGCTAGGCCTTTCCCTTTAGGTTTTACCCCAACAATGTTTTCATTAGTTTCGCTCACTCTCGAAATCAAGCATTTTACAGCAGGTTGGAGCAGCCTGTATCTCAGCACAGGAATAAGGTAGGAAAGAATTCTAAGGATCATTTTGACTGCCTCCAGAAGATAGATCAGATGGCCAATGCAATTTGGTGCTAGGCCTTTCCCTTTAGGTTTTACCCCAACAATGTTTTCATTAGTTTCGATCACTCTCGAAATCAAGCATTTTACAGCAGGTTGGAGCAGCCTGTATCTCAGCAGAGGAATAAGGTAGGGAAGAATTCAAATACTCATTTTGACTGCCTCCAGAAGTTAGATCAGATGGCCAATGCAATTTGGTGCTAGGCCTTTCCCTTTAGGTTTTACCCCAACAATGTTTTCATTAGTTTCGCTCACTCTCGAAATCAAGCATTTTACAGCAGGTTGGAGCAGCCTGTATCTCAGCACAGGAATAAGGTAGGAAAGAATTCTAAGGATCATTTTGACTGCCTCCAGAAGATAGATCAGATGGCCAATGCAATTTGGTGCTAGGCCTTTCCCTTTAGGTTTTACCCCAACAATGTTTTCATTAGTTTCGCTCACTCTCGAAATCAAGCATTTTACAGCAGGTTGGAGCAGCCTGTATCTCAGCAGAGGAATAAGGTAGGGAAGAATTCAAATACTCATTTTGACTGCCTCCAGAAGTTAGATCAGATGGCCAATGCAATTTGGTGCTAGGCCTTTCCCTTTAGGTTTTACCCCAACAATGTTTTCATTAGTTTCGCTCACTCTCGAAATCAAGCATTTTACAGCAGGTTGGAGCAGCCTGTATCTCAGCACAGGAATAAGGTAGGGAAGAATTCTAAGGATCATTTTGACTGCCTCCAGAAGTTAGATCAGATGGCCAATGCAATTTGGTGCTAGGCCTTTCCCTTTAGGTTTTACCCCAACAATGTTTTCATTAGTTTCGCTCACTATCGAAATCAAGCATTTTACAGCAGGTTGGAGCAGCCTGTACCTCAGCACAGGAATAAGGTAGGGAAGAATTCAAATACTCATTTTGACTGCCTCCAGAAGTTAGATCAGATGGCCAATGCAATTTGGTGCTAGGCCTTTCCCTTTAGGTTTTACCCCAACAATGTTTTCATTAGTTTCGCTCACTCTCGAAATCAAGCATTTTACAGCAGGTTGGAGCAGCCTGTATCTCAGCACAGGAATAAGGTAGGAAAGAATTCTAAGGATCATTTTGACTGCCTCCAGAAGATAGATCAGATGGCCAATGCAATTTGGTGCTAGGCCTTTCCCTTTAGGTTTTACCCCAACAATGTTTTCATTAGTTTCGATCACTCTCGAAATCAAGCATTTTACAGCAGGTTGGAGCAGCCTGTATCTCAGCAGAGGAATAAGGTAGGGAAGAATTCAAATACTCATTTTGACTGCCTCCAGAAGTTAGATCAGATGGCCAATGCAATTTGGTGCTAGGCCTTTCCCTTTAGGTTTTACCCCAACAATGTTTTCATTAGTTTCGCTCACTCTCGAAATCAAGCATTTTACAGCAGGTTGGAGCAGCCTGTATCTCAGCACAGGAATAAGGTAGGAAAGAATTCTAAGGATCATTTTGACTGCCTCCAGAAGATAGATCAGATGGCCAATGCAATTTGGTGCTAGGCCTTTCCCTTTAGGTTTTACCCCAACAATGTTTTCATTAGTTTCGCTCACTCTCGAAATCAAGCATTTTACAGCAGGTTGGAGCAGCCTGTATCTCAGCAGAGGAATAAGGTAGGGAAGAATTCAAATACTCATTTTGACTGCCTCCAGAAGTTAGATCAGATGGCCAATGCAATTTGGTGCTAGGCCTTTCCCTTTAGGTTTTACCCCAACAATGTTTTCATTAGTTTCGCTCACTCTCGAAATCAAGCATTTTACAGCAGGTTGGAGCAGCCTGTATCTCAGCACAGGAATAAGGTAGGGAAGAATTCTAAGGATCATTTTGACTGCCTCCAGAAGTTAGATCAGATGGCCAATGCAATTTGGTGCTAGGCCTTTCCCTTTAGGTTTTACCCCAACAATGTTTTCATTAGTTTCGATCACTCTCGAAATCTAGCATTTTACAGCAGGTTGGAGCAGCCTGTATCTCAGCACAGGAATAAGGTAGGGAAGAATTCAAATACTCATTTTGACTGCCTCCAGAAGTTAGATCAGATGGCCAACGCAATTTGGTGCTAGGTCTTTCCCTTTAGGTTTTACCCCAACAACGTTTTCATTAGTTTCGCTCACTCTCGAAATCAAGCATTTTACAGCAGGTTGGAGCAGCCTGTATCTCAGCACAGGAATAAGGTAGGGAAGAATTCAAATACTCATTTTGACTGCCTCCAGAAGTTAGATCAGATGGCCAATGCAATTTGGTGCTAGGCCTTTCCCTTTAGGTTTTACCCCAACAATGTTTTCATTAGTTTCGCTCACTCTCGAAATCAAGCATTTTACAGCAGGTTGGAGCAGCCTGTATCTCAGCACAGGAATAAGGTAGGGAAGAATTCAAATACTCATTTTGACTGCCTCCAGAAGTTAGATCAGATGGCCAATGCAATTTGGTGCTAGGCCTTTCCCTTTAGGTTTTACCCCAACAATGTTTTCATTAGTTTCGATCACTCTCGAAATCAAGCATTTCACAGCAGGTTGGAGCAGCCTGTATCTCAGCACAGGAATAAGGTAGGGAAGAATTCAAATACTCATTTTGACTGCCTCCAGAAGTTAGATCAGATGGCCAATGCAATTTGGTGCTAGGCCTTTCCCTTTAGGTTTTACCCCAACAATGTTTTCATTAGTTTCGCTCACTCTCGAAATCAAGCATTTTACAGCAGGTTGGAGCAGCCTGTATCTCAGCACAGGAATAAGGTAGGGAAGAATTCAAATACTCATTTTGACTGCCTCCAGAAGATAGATCAGTTGGCCAATGCAATTTGGTGCTAGGCCTTTCCCTTTAGGTTTTACCCCAACAATGTTTTCATTAGTTTCGATCACTCTCGAAATCAAGCATTTTACAGCAGGTTGGAGCAGCCTGTATCTCAGCACAGGAATAAGGTAGGGAAGAATTCAAATACTCATTTTGACTGCCTCCAGAAGTTAGATCAGATGGCCAATGCAATTTGGTGCTAGGCCTTTCCCTTTAGGTTTTACCCCAACAATGTTTTCATTAGTTTCGCTCACTCTCGAAATCAAGCATTTTACAGCAGGTTGGAGCAGCCTGTATCTCAGCACAGGAATAAGGTAGGGAAGAATTCTAAGGATCATTTTGACTGCCTCCAGAAGTTAGATCAGATGGCCAATGCAATTTGGTGCTAGGCCTTTCCCTTTAGGTTTTACCCCAACAATGTTTTCATTAGTTTCGATCACTCTCGAAATCTAGCATTTTACAGCAGGTTGGAGCAGCCTGTATCTCAGCACAGGAATAAGGTAGGGAAGAATTCAAATACTCATTTTGACTGCCTCCAGAAGTTAGATCAGATGGCCAACGCAATTTGGTGCTAGGTCTTTCCCTTTAGGTTTTACCCCAACAATGTTTTCATTAGTTTCGCTCACTCTCGAAATCAAGCATTTTACAGCAGGTTGGAGCAGCCTGTATCTCAGCACAGGAATAAGGTAGGGAAGAATTCAAATACTCATTTTGACTGCCTCCAGAAGTTAGATCAGATGGCCAATGCAATTTGGTGCTAGGCCTTTCCCTTTAGGTTTTACCCCAACAATGTTTTCATTAGTTTCGCTCACTCTCGAAATCAAGCATTTTACAGCAGGTTGGAGCAGCCTGTATCTCAGCACAGGAATAAGGTAGGGAAGAATTCAAATACTCATTTTGACTGCCTCCAGAAGTTAGATCAGATGGCCAATGCAATTTGGTGCTAGGCCTTTCCCTTTAGGTTATACCCCAACAATGTTTTCATTAGTTTCGCTCACTATCGAAATCAAGCATTTTACAGCAGGTTGGAGCAGCCTGTACCTCAGCACAGGAATAAGGTAGGGAAGAATTCAAATACTCATTTTGACTGCCTCCAGAAGTTAGATCAGATGGCCAATGCAATTTGGTGCTAGGCCTTTCCCTTTAGGTTTTACCCCAACAATGTTTTCATTAGTTTCGCTCACTCTCGAAATCAAGCATTTTACAGCAGGTTGGAGCAGCCTGTATCTCAGCACAGGAATAAGGTAGGGAAGAATTCAAATACTCATTTTGACTGCCTCCAGAAGATAGATCAGATGGCCAATGCAATTTGGTGCTAGGCCTTTCCCTTTAGGTTTTACCCCAACAATGTTTTCATTAGTTTCGATCACTCTCGAAATCAAGCATTTTACAGCAGGTTGGAGCAGCCTGTATCTCAGCACAGGAATAAGGTAGGGAAGAATTCAAATACTCATTTTGACTGCCTCCAGAAGTTAGATCAGATGGCCAATGCAATTTGGTGCTAGGCCTTTCCCTTTAGGTTTTACCCCAACAATGTTTTCATTAGTTTCGCTCACTCTCGAAATCAAGCATTTTACAGCAGGTTGGAGCAGCCTGTATCTCAGCACAGGAATAAGGTAGGGAAGAATTCTAATACTCATTTTGACTGCCTCCAGAAGATAGATCAGATGGCCAATGCAATTTGGTGCTAGGCCTTTCCCTTTAGGTTTTACCCCAACAATGTTTTCATTAGTTTCGATCACTCTCGAAATCAAGCATTTTACAGCAGGTTGGAGCAGCCTGTATCTCAGCAGAGGAATAAGGTAGGGAAGAAATCAAATACTCATTTTGACTGCCTCCAGAAGTTAGATCAGAGGGCCAATGCAATTTGGTGCTAGGCCTTTCCCTTTAGGTTTTACCCCAACAATGTTTTCATTAGTTTCGCTCACTCTCGAAATCAAGCATTTTACAGCAGGTTGGAGCAGCCTGTATCTCAGCAGAGGAATAAGGTAGGGAAGAATTCTAAGGATCATTTTGACTGCCTCCAGAAGTTAGATCAGATGGCCAATGCAATTTGGTGCTAGGCCTTTCCCTTTAGGTTTTACCCTAACAATGTTTTCATTAGTTTCGATCACTCTCGAAATCTAGCATTTTACAGCAGGTTGGAGCAGCCTGTATCTCAGCACAGGAATAAGGTAGGAAAGAATTCTAAGGATCATTTTGACTGCCTCCAGAAGATAGATCAGATGGCCAATGCAATTTGGTGCTAGGCCTTTCCCTTTAGGTTTTACCCCAACAATGTTTTCATTAGTTTCGATCACTCTCGAAATCAAGCATTTTACAGCAGGTTGGAGCAGCCTGTATCTCAGCACAGGAATAAGGTAGGGAAGAATTCAAATACTCATTTTGACTGCCTCCAGAAGTTAGATCAGATGGCCAATGCAATTTGGTGCTAGGCCTTTCCCTTTAGGTTTTACCCCAACAATGTTTTCATTAGTTTCGACCACTCTCGAAATCAAGCATTTCACAGCAGGTTGGAGCAGCCTGTATCTCAGCACAGGAATAAGGTAGGGAAGAATTCTAAGGATCATTTTGACTGCCTCCAGAAGTTAGATCAGATGGCCAATGCAATTTGGTGCTAGGTCTTTCCCTTTAGGTTTTACCCCAACAATGTTTTCATTAGTTTCGCTCACTCTCGAAATCAAGCATTTTACAGCAGGTTGGAGCAGCCTGTATCTCAGCACAGGAATAAGGTAGGGAAGAATTCAAATACTCATTTTGACTGCCTCCAGAAGTTAGATCAGATGGCCAACACAATTTGGTGCTAGGCCTTTCCCTTTAGGTTTTACCCCAACAATGTTTTCATTAGTTTCGCTCACTCTCAAAATCAAGCATTTTACAGCAGGTTGGAGCAGCCTGTATCTCAGCACAGGAATAAGGTAGGGAAGAATTCAAATACGCATTTTGACTGCCTCCAGAAGTTAGATCAGATGGCAAATTGTATTTGGTGCTAGGTCTTTCCCTTTAGGTTTTACCCCAACAATGTTTTCATTAGTTTCGCTCACTCTCGAAATCAAGCATTTTACAGCAGGTTGGAGCAGCCTGTATCTCAGCACAGGAATAAGGTAGGGAAGAATTCAAATACTCATTTTGACTGCCTCCAGAAGTTAGATCAGATGGCCAATGCAATTTGGTGCTAGGCCTTTCCCTTTAGGTTTTACCCCAACAATGTTTTCACTAGTTTCGCTCACCCTCGAAATCAAGCATTTTACAGCAGGTTGCAGCAGCCTGTATCTCAGCACAGGAATAAGGTAGGGAAGAATTCAAATACTCATTTTGACTGCCTCCAGAAGTTAGATCAGATGGCCAATGCAATTTGGTGCTAGGCCTTTCCCTTTAGGTTTTACCCCAACAATGTTTTCATTAGTTTCGCTCACTCTCGAAATCAAGCATTTTACAGCAGGTTGGAGCAGCCTGTATCTCAGCACAGGAATAAGGTAGGGAAGAATTCAAATACTCATTTTGACTGCCTCCAGAAGTTAGATCAGATGGCCAATGCAATTTGGTGCTAGGCCTTTCCCTTTAGGTTTTACCCCAACAATGTTTTCACTAGTTTCGCTCACTCTCGAAATCAAGCATTTTACAGCAGGTTGCAGCAGCCTGTATCTCAGCACAGGAATAAGGTAGGGAAGAATTCAAATACTCATTTTGACTGCCTCCAGAAGTTAGATCAGATGGCCAATGCAATTTGGTGCTAGGCCTTTCCCTTTAGGTTTTACCCCAACAATGTTTTCATTAGTTTCGATCACTCTCGAAATCAAGCATTTTACAGCAGGTTGGAGCAGCCTGTATCTCAGCACAGGAATAAGGTAGGGAAGAATTCAAATACTCATTTTGACTGCCTCCAGAAGTTAGATCAGATGGCCAATGCAATTTGGTGCTAGGCCTTTCCCTTTAGGTTTTACCCCAACAATGTTTTCATTAGTTTCGACCACTCTCGAAATCAAGCATTTCACAGCAGGTTGGAGCAGCCTGTATCTCAGCACAGGAATAAGGTAGGGAAGAATTCAAATACTCATTTTGACTGCCTCCAGAAGTTAGATCAGATGGCCAATGCAATTTGGTGCTAGGCCTTTCCCTTTAGGTTTTACCCCAACAATGTTTTCATTAGTTTCGCTCACTCTCGAAATCAAGCATTTTACAGCAGGTTGGAGCAGCCTGTATCTCAGCACAGGAATAAGGTAGGGAAGAATTCTAAGGATCATTTTGACTGCCTCCAGAAGTTAGATCAGATGGCCAATGCAATTTGGTGCTAGGCCTTTCCCTTTAGGTTTTACCCCAACAATGTTTTCATTAGTTTCGCTCACTCTCGAAATCAAGCATTTTACAGCAGGTTGGAGCAGCCTGTATCTCAGCACAGGAATAAGGTAGGGAAGAATTCAAATACTCATTTTGACTGCCTCCAGAAGTTAGATCAGATGGCCAACGCAATTTGGTGCTAGGTCTTTCCCTTTAGGTTTTACCCCAACAATGTTTTCATTAGTTTCGCTCACTCTCGAAATCAAGCATTTTACAGCAGGTTGGAGCAGCCTGTATCTCAGCACAGGAATAAGGTAGGGAAGAATTCAAATACTCATTTTGACTGCCTCCAGAAGTTAGATCAGATGGCCAATGCAATTTGGTGCTAGGCCTTTCCCTTTAGGTTTTACCCCAACAATGTTTTCATTAGTTTCGCTCACTCTCGAAATCAAGCATTTTACAGCAGGTTGGAGCAGCCTGTATCTCAGCACAGGAATAAGGTAGGGAAGAATTCAAATACTCATTTTGACTGCCTCCAGAAGTTAGATCAGATGGCCAATGCAATTTGGTGCTAGGCCTTTCCCTTTAGGTTATACCCCAACAATGTTTTCATTAGTTTCGCTCACTATCGAAATCAAGCATTTTACAGCAGGTTGGAGCAGCCTGTACCTCAGCACAGGAATAAGGTAGGGAAGAATTCAAATACTCATTTTGACTGCCTCCAGAAGTTAGATCAGATGGCCAATGCAATTTGGTGCTAGGCCTTTCCCTTTAGGTTTTACCCCAACAATGTTTTCATTAGTTTCGCTCACTCTCGAAATCAAGCATTTTACAGCAGGTTGGAGCAGCCTGTATCTCAGCACAGGAATAAGGTAGGGAAGAATTCAAATACTCATTTTGACTGCCTCCAGAAGATAGATCAGATGGCCAATGCAATTTGGTGCTAGGCCTTTCCCTTTAGGTTTTACCCCAACAATGTTTTCATTAGTTTCGATCACTCTCGAAATCAAGCATTTTACAGCAGGTTGGAGCAGCCTGTATCTCAGCACAGGAATAAGGTAGGGAAGAATTCAAATACTCATTTTGACTGCCTCCAGAAGTTAGATCAGATGGCCAATGCAATTTGGTGCTAGGCCTTTCCCTTTAGGTTTTACCCCAACAATGTTTTCATTAGTTTCGCTCACTCTCGAAATCAAGCATTTTACAGCAGGTTGGAGCAGCCTGTATCTCAGCACAGGAATAAGGTAGGGAAGAATTCTAATACTCATTTTGACTGCCTCCAGAAGATAGATCAGATGGCCAATGCAATTTGGTGCTAGGCCTTTCCCTTTAGGTTTTACCCCAACAATGTTTTCATTAGTTTCGATCACTCTCGAAATCAAGCATTTTACAGCAGGTTGGAGCAGCCTGTATCTCAGCACAGGAATAAGGTAGGGAAGAATTCAAATACTCATTTTGACTGCCTCCAGAAGTTAGATCAGATGGCCAACGCAATTTGGTGCTAGGTCTTTCCCTTTAGGTTTTACCCCAACAATGTTTTCATTAGTTTCGCTCACTCTCGAAATCAAGCATTTTACAGCAGGTTGGAGCAGCCTGTATCTCAGCACAGGAATAAGGTAGGGAAGAATTCAAATACTCATTTTGACTGCCTCCAGAAGTTAGATCAGATGGCCAATGCAATTTGGTGCTAGGCCTTTCCCTTTAGGTTTTACCCCAACAATGTTTTCATTAGTTTCGCTCACTCTCGAAATCAAGCATTTTACAGCAGGTTGGAGCAGCCTGTATCTCAGCACAGGAATAAGGTAGGGAAGAATTCAAATACTCATTTTGACTGCCTCCAGAAGTTAGATCAGATGGCCAATGCAATTTGGTGCTAGGCCTTTCCCTTTAGGTTATACCCCAACAATGTTTTCATTAGTTTCGCTCACTATCGAAATCAAGCATTTTACAGCAGGTTGGAGCAGCCTGTACCTCAGCACAGGAATAAGGTAGGGAAGAATTCAAATACTCATTTTGACTGCCTCCAGAAGTTAGATCAGATGGCCAATGCAATTTGGTGCTAGGCCTTTCCCTTTAGGTTTTACCCCAACAATGTTTTCATTAGTTTCGCTCACTCTCGAAATCAAGCATTTTACAGCAGGTTGGAGCAGCCTGTATCTCAGCACAGGAATAAGGTAGGGAAGAATTCAAATACTCATTTTGACTGCCTCCAGAAGATAGATCAGATGGCCAATGCAATTTGGTGCTAGGCCTTTCCCTTTAGGTTTTACCCCAACAATGTTTTCATTAGTTTCGATCACTCTCGAAATCAAGCATTTTACAGCAGGTTGGAGCAGCCTGTATCTCAGCACAGGAATAAGGTAGGGAAGAATTCAAATACTCATTTTGACTGCCTCCAGAAGTTAGATCAGATGGCCAATGCAATTTGGTGCTAGGCCTTTCCCTTTAGGTTTTACCCCAACAATGTTTTCATTAGTTTCGCTCACTCTCGAAATCAAGCATTTTACAGCAGGTTGGAGCAGCCTGTATCTCAGCACAGGAATAAGGTAGGGAAGAATTCTAATACTCATTTTGACTGCCTCCAGAAGATAGATCAGATGGCCAATGCAATTTGGTGCTAGGCCTTTCCCTTTAGGTTTTACCCCAACAATGTTTTCATTAGTTTCGATCACTCTCGAAATCAAGCATTTTACAGCAGGTTGGAGCAGCCTGTATCTCAGCAGAGGAATAAGGTAGGGAAGAATTCAAATACTCATTTTGACTGCCTCCAGAAGTTAGATCAGATGGCCAATGCAATTTGGTGCTAGGCCTTTCCCTTTAGGTTTTACCCCAACAATGTTTTCATTAGTTTCGCTCACTCTCGAAATCAAGCATTTTACAGCAGGTTGGAGCAGCCTGTATCTCAGCAGAGGAATAAGGTAGGGAAGAATTCTAAGGATCATTTTGACTGCCTCCAGAAGTTAGATCAGATGGCCAATGCAATTTGGTGCTAGGCCTTTCCCTTTAGGTTTTACCCTAACAATGTTTTCATTAGTTTCGATCACTCTCGAAATCTAGCATTTTACAGCAGGTTGGAGCAGCCTGTATCTCAGCACAGGAATAAGGTAGGAAAGAATTCTAAGGATCATTTTGACTGCCTCCAGAAGATAGATCAGATGGCCAATGCAATTTGGTGCTAGGCCTTTCCCTTTAGGTTTTACCCCAACAATGTTTTCATTAGTTTCGATCACTCTCGAAATCAAGCATTTTACAGCAGGTTGGAGCAGCCTGTATCTCAGCACAGGAATAAGGTAGGGAAGAATTCAAATACTCATTTTGACTGCCTCCAGAAGTTAGATCAGATGGCCAATGCAATTTGGTGCTAGGCCTTTCCCTTTAGGTTTTACCCCAACAATGTTTTCATTAGTTTCGACCACTCTCGAAATCAAGCATTTCACAGCAGGTTGGAGCAGCCTGTATCTCAGCACAGGAATAAGGTAGGGAAGAATTCTAAGGATCATTTTGACTGCCTCCAGAAGTTAGATCAGATGGCCAATGCAATTTGGTGCTAGGTCTTTCCCTTTAGGTTTTACCCCAACAATGTTTTCATTAGTTTCGCTCACTCTCGAAATCAAGCATTTTACAGCAGGTTGGAGCAGCCTGTATCTCAGCACAGGAATAAGGTAGGGAAGAATTCAAATACTCATTTTGACTGCCTCCAGAAGTTAGATCAGATGGCCAACACAATTTGGTGCTAGGCCTTTCCCTTTAGGTTTTACCCCAACAATGTTTTCATTAGTTTCGCTCACTCTCAAAATCAAGCATTTTACAGCAGGTTGGAGCAGCCTGTATCTCAGCACAGGAATAAGGTAGGGAAGAATTCAAATACGCATTTTGACTGCCTCCAGAAGTTAGATCAGATGGCAAATTGTATTTGGTGCTAGGTCTTTCCCTTTAGGTTTTACCCCAACAATGTTTTCATTAGTTTCGCTCACTCTCGAAATCAAGCATTTTACAGCAGGTTGGAGCAGCCTGTATCTCAGCACAGGAATAAGGTAGGGAAGAATTCAAATACTCATTTTGACTGCCTCCAGAAGTTAGATCAGATGGCCAATGCAATTTGGTGCTAGGCCTTTCCCTTTAGGTTTTACCCCAACAATGTTTTCACTAGTTTCGCTCACCCTCGAAATCAAGCATTTTACAGCAGGTTGCAGCAGCCTGTATCTCAGCACAGGAATAAGGTAGGGAAGAATTCAAATACTCATTTTGACTGCCTCCAGAAGTTAGATCAGATGGCCAATGCAATTTGGTGCTAGGCCTTTCCCTTTAGGTTTTACCCCAACAATGTTTTCATTAGTTTCGCTCACTCTCGAAATCAAGCATTTTACAGCAGGTTGGAGCAGCCTGTATCTCAGCACAGGAATAAGGTAGGGAAGAATTCAAATACTCATTTTGACTGCCTCCAGAAGTTAGATCAGATGGCCAATGCAATTTGGTGCTAGGCCTTTCCCTTTAGGTTTTACCCCAACAATGTTTTCACTAGTTTCGCTCACTCTCGAAATCAAGCATTTTACAGCAGGTTGCAGCAGCCTGTATCTCAGCACAGGAATAAGGTAGGGAAGAATTCAAATACTCATTTTGACTGCCTCCAGAAGTTAGATCAGATGGCCAATGCAATTTGGTGCTAGGCCTTTCCCTTTAGGTTTTACCCCAACAATGTTTTCATTAGTTTCGACCACTCTCGAAATCAAGCATTTCACAGCAGGTTGGAGCAGCCTGTATCTCAGCACAGGAATAAGGTAGGGAAGAATTCTAAGGATCATTTTGACTGCCTCCAGAAGTTAGATCAGATGGCCAATGCAATTTGGTGCTAGGCCTTTCCCTTTAGGTTTTACCCCAACAATGTTTTCATTAGTTTCGATCACTCTCGAAATCAAGCATTTTACAGCAGGTTGGAGCAGCCTGTATCTCAGCACAGGAATAAGGTAGGGAAGAATTCAAATACTCATTTTGACTGCCTCCAGAAGTTAGATCAGATGGCCAACACAATTTGGTGCTAGGCCTTTCCCTTTAGGTTTTACCCCAACAATGTTTTCATTAGTTTCGCTCACTCTCAAAATCAAGCATTTTACAGCAGGTTGGAGCAGCCTGTATCTCAGCACAGGAATAAGGTAGGGAAGAATTCAAATACGCATTTTGACTGCCTCCAGAAGTTAGATCAGATGGCAAATTGGATTTGGTGCTAGGTCTTTCCCTTTAGGTTTTACCCCAACAATGTTTTCATTAGTTTCGCTCACTCTCGAAATCAAGCATTTTACAGCAGGTTGGAGCAGCCTGTATCTCAGCACAGGAATAAGGTAGGGAAGAATTCAAATACTCATTTTGACTGCCTCCAGAAGTTAGATCAGATGGCCAATGCAATTTGGTGCTAGGCATTTCCCTTTAGGTTTTACCCCAACAATGTTTTCACTAGTTTCGCTCACCCTCGAAATCAAGCATTTTACAGCAGGTTGCAGCAGCCTGTATCTCAGCACAGGAATAAGGTAGGGAAGAATTCAAATACTCATTTTGACTGCCTCCAGAAGTTAGATCAGATGGCCAATGCAATTTGGTGCTAGGCCTTTCCCTTTAGGTTTTACCCCAACAATGTTTTCACTAGTTTCGCTCACTCTCGAAATCAAGCATTTTACAGCAGGTTGCAGCAGCCTGTATCTCAGCACAGGAATAAGGTAGGGAAGAATTCAAATACTCATTTTGACTGCCTCCAGAAGTTAGATCAGATGGCCAATGCAATTTGGTGCTAGGCCTTTCCCTTTAGGTTTTACCCCAACAATGTTTTCATTAGTTTCGCTCACTCTCGAAATCAAGCATTTTACAGCAGGTTGGAGCAGCCTGTATCTCAGCAGAGGAATAAGGTAGGGAAGAATTCTAAGGATCATTTTGACTGCCTCCAGAAGTTAGATCAGATGGCCAATGCAATTTGGTGCTAGGCCTTTCCCTTTAGGTTTTACCCCAACAATGTTTTCATTAGTTTCGCTCACTATCGAAATCAAGCATTTTACAGCAGGTTGGAGCAGCCTGTATCTCAGCACAGGAATAAGGCAGGGAAGAATTCTAAGGATCATTTTGACTGCCTCCAGAAGATAGATCAGATGGCCAATGCAATTTGGTGCTAGGCCTTTCCCTTTAGGTTTTACCCCAACAATGTTTTCATTAGTTTCGATCACTCTCGAAATCAAGCATTTTACAGCAGGTTGGAGCAGCCTGTATCTCAGCACAGGAATAAGGTAGGGAAGAATTCAAATACTCATTTTGACTGCCTCCAGAAGTTAGATCAGATGGCCAATGCAATTTGGTGCTAGGCCTTTCCCTTTAGGTTTTACCCCAACAATGTTTTCACTAGTTTCGCTCACTCTCGAAATCAAGCATTTTACAGCAGGTTGCAGCAGCCTGTATCTCAGCACAGGAATAAGGTAGGGAAGAATTCAAATACTCATTTTGACTGCCTCCAGAAGTTAGATCAGATGGCCAATGCAATTTGGTGCTAGGCCTTTCCCTTTAGGTTTTACCCCAACAATGTTTTCATTAGTTTCGCTCACTATCGAAATCAAGCATTTTACAGCAGGTTGGAGCAGCCTGTACCTCAGCACAGGAATAAGGTAGGGAAGAATTCAAATACTCATTTTGACTGCCTCCAGAAGTTAGATCAGATGGCCAATGCAATTTGGTGCTAGGCCTTTCCCTTTAGGTTTTACCCCAACAATGTTTTCATTAGTTTCGCTCACTCTCGAAATCAAGCATTTTACAGCAGGTTGGAGCAGCCTGTATCTCAGCACAGGAATAAGGTAGGAAAGAATTCTAAGGATCATTTTGACTGCCTCCAGAAGATAGATCAGATGGCCAATGCAATTTGGTGCTAGGCCTTTCCCTTTAGGTTTTACCCCAACAATGTTTTCATTAGTTTCGATCACTCTCGAAATCAAGCATTTTACAGCAGGTTGGAGCAGCCTGTATCTCAGCAGAGGAATAAGGTAGGGAAGAATTCAAATACTCATTTTGACTGCCTCCAGAAGTTAGATCAGATGGCCAATGCAATTTGGTGCTAGGCCTTTCCCTTTAGGTTTTACCCCAACAATGTTTTCATTAGTTTCGCTCACTCTCGAAATCAAGCATTTTACAGCAGGTTGGAGCAGCCTGTATCTCAGCACAGGAATAAGGTAGGAAAGAATTCTAAGGATCATTTTGACTGCCTCCAGAAGATAGATCAGATGGCCAATGCAATTTGGTGCTAGGCCTTTCCCTTTAGGTTTTACCCCAACAATGTTTTCATTAGTTTCGCTCACTCTCGAAATCAAGCATTTTACAGCAGGTTGGAGCAGCCTGTATCTCAGCAGAGGAATAAGGTAGGGAAGAATTCAAATACTCATTTTGACTGCCTCCAGAAGTTAGATCAGATGGCCAATGCAATTTGGTGCTAGGCCTTTCCCTTTAGGTTTTACCCCAACAATGTTTTCATTAGTTTCGCTCACTATCGAAATCAAGCATTTTACAGCAGGTTGGAGCAGCCTGTACCTCAGCACAGGAATAAGGTAGGGAAGAATTCAAATACTCATTTTGACTGCCTCCAGAAGTTAGATCAGATGGCCAATGCAATTTGGTGCTAGGCCTTTCCCTTTAGGTTTTACCCCAACAATGTTTTCATTAGTTTCGCTCACTCTCGAAATCAAGCATTTTACAGCAGGTTGGAGCAGCCTGTATCTCAGCACAGGAATAAGGTAGGAAAGAATTCTAAGGATCATTTTGACTGCCTCCAGAAGATAGATCAGATGGCCAATGCAATTTGGTGCTAGGCCTTTCCCTTTAGGTTTTACCCCAACAATGTTTTCATTAGTTTCGATCACTCTCGAAATCAAGCATTTTACAGCAGGTTGGAGCAGCCTGTATCTCAGCAGAGGAATAAGGTAGGGAAGAATTCAAATACTCATTTTGACTGCCTCCAGAAGTTAGATCAGATGGCCAATGCAATTTGGTGCTAGGCCTTTCCCTTTAGGTTTTACCCCAACAATGTTTTCATTAGTTTCGCTCACTCTCGAAATCAAGCATTTTACAGCAGGTTGGAGCAGCCTGTATCTCAGCACAGGAATAAGGTAGGAAAGAATTCTAAGGATCATTTTGACTGCCTCCAGAAGATAGATCAGATGGCCAATGCAATTTGGTGCTAGGCCTTTCCCTTTAGGTTTTACCCCAACAATGTTTTCATTAGTTTCGCTCACTCTCGAAATCAAGCATTTTACAGCAGGTTGGAGCAGCCTGTATCTCAGCAGAGGAATAAGGTAGGGAAGAATTCAAATACTCATTTTGACTGCCTCCAGAAGTTAGATCAGATGGCCAATGCAATTTGGTGCTAGGCCTTTCCCTTTAGGTTTTACCCCAACAATGTTTTCATTAGTTTCGCTCACTCTCGAAATCAAGCATTTTACAGCAGGTTGGAGCAGCCTGTATCTCAGCACAGGAATAAGGTAGGGAAGAATTCTAAGGATCATTTTGACTGCCTCCAGAAGTTAGATCAGATGGCCAATGCAATTTGGTGCTAGGCCTTTCCCTTTAGGTTTTACCCCAACAATGTTTTCATTAGTTTCGATCACTCTCGAAATCTAGCATTTTACAGCAGGTTGGAGCAGCCTGTATCTCAGCACAGGAATAAGGTAGGGAAGAATTCAAATACTCATTTTGACTGCCTCCAGAAGTTAGATCAGATGGCCAACGCAATTTGGTGCTAGGTCTTTCCCTTTAGGTTTTACCCCAACAACGTTTTCATTAGTTTCGCTCACTCTCGAAATCAAGCATTTTACAGCAGGTTGGAGCAGCCTGTATCTCAGCACAGGAATAAGGTAGGGAAGAATTCAAATACTCATTTTGACTGCCTCCAGAAGTTAGATCAGATGGCCAATGCAATTTGGTGCTAGGCCTTTCCCTTTAGGTTTTACCCCAACAATGTTTTCATTAGTTTCGCTCACTCTCGAAATCAAGCATTTTACAGCAGGTTGGAGCAGCCTGTATCTCAGCAGAGGAATAAGGTAGGGAAGAATTCAAATACTCATTTTGACTGCCTCCAGAAGTTAGATCAGATGGCCAATGCAATTTGGTGCTAGGCCTTTCCCTTTAGGTTTTACCCCAACAATGTTTTCATTAGTTTCGCTCACTCTCGAAATCAAGCATTTTACAGCAGGTTGGAGCAGCCTGTATCTCAGCACAGGAATAAGGTAGGGAAGAATTCTAAGGATCATTTTGACTGCCTCCAGAAGTTAGATCAGATGGCCAATGCAATTTGGTGCTAGGCCTTTCCCTTTAGGTTTTACCCTAACAATGTTTTCATTAGTTTCGATCACTCTCGAAATCTAGCATTTTACAGCAGGTTGGAGCAGCCTGTATCTCAGCACAGGAATAAGGTAGGAAAGAATTCTAAGGATCATTTTGACTGCCTCCAGAAGATAGATCAGATGGCCAATGCAATTTGGTGCTAGGCCTTTCCCTTTAGGTTTTACCCCAACAATGTTTTCATTAGTTTCGATCACTCTCGAAATCAAGCATTTTACAGCAGGTTGGAGCAGCCTGTATCTCAGCACAGGAATAAGGTAGGGAAGAATTCAAATACTCATTTTGACTGCCTCCAGAAGTTAGATCAGATGGCCAATGCAATTTGGTGCTAGGCCTTTCCCTTTAGGTTTTACCCCAACAATGTTTTCATTAGTTTCGACCACTCTCGAAATCAAGCATTTCACAGCAGGTTGGAGCAGCCTGTATCTCAGCACAGGAATAAGGTAGGGAAGAATTCTAAGGATCATTTTGACTGCCTCCAGAAGTTAGATCAGATGGCCAATGCAATTTGGTGCTAGGTCTTTCCCTTTAGGTTTTACCCCAACAATGTTTTCATTAGTTTCGCTCACTCTCGAAATCAAGCATTTTACAGCAGGTTGGAGCAGCCTGTATCTCAGCACAGGAATAAGGTAGGGAAGAATTCAAATACTCATTTTGACTGCCTCCAGAAGTTAGATCAGATGGCCAACACAATTTGGTGCTAGGCCTTTCCCTTTAGGTTTTACCCCAACAATGTTTTCATTAGTTTCGCTCACTCTCAAAATCAAGCATTTTACAGCAGGTTGGAGCAGCCTGTATCTCAGCACAGGAATAAGGTAGGGAAGAATTCAAATACGCATTTTGACTGCCTCCAGAAGTTAGATCAGATGGCAAATTGTATTTGGTGCTAGGTCTTTCCCTTTAGGTTTTACCCCAACAATGTTTTCATTAGTTTCGCTCACTCTCGAAATCAAGCATTTTACAGCAGGTTGGAGCAGCCTGTATCTCAGCACAGGAATAAGGTAGGGAAGAATTCAAATACTCATTTTGACTGCCTCCAGAAGTTAGATCAGATGGCCAATGCAATTTGGTGCTAGGCCTTTCCCTTTAGGTTTTACCCCAACAATGTTTTCACTAGTTTCGCTCACCCTCGAAATCAAGCATTTTACAGCAGGTTGCAGCAGCCTGTATCTCAGCACAGGAATAAGGTAGGGAAGAATTCAAATACTCATTTTGACTGCCTCCAGAAGTTAGATCAGATGGCCAATGCAATTTGGTGCTAGGCCTTTCCCTTTAGGTTTTACCCCAACAATGTTTTCATTAGTTTCGCTCACTCTCGAAATCAAGCATTTTACAGCAGGTTGGAGCAGCCTGTATCTCAGCACAGGAATAAGGTAGGGAAGAATTCAAATACTCATTTTGACTGCCTCCAGAAGTTAGATCAGATGGCCAATGCAATTTGGTGCTAGGCCTTTCCCTTTAGGTTTTACCCCAACAATGTTTTCACTAGTTTCGCTCACTCTCGAAATCAAGCATTTTACAGCAGGTTGCAGCAGCCTGTATCTCAGCACAGGAATAAGGTAGGGAAGAATTCAAATACTCATTTTGACTGCCTCCAGAAGTTAGATCAGATGGCCAATGCAATTTGGTGCTAGGCCTTTCCCTTTAGGTTTTACCCCAACAATGTTTTCATTAGTTTCGATCACTCTCGAAATCAAGCATTTTACAGCAGGTTGGAGCAGCCTGTATCTCAGCACAGGAATAAGGTAGGGAAGAATTCAAATACTCATTTTGACTGCCTCCAGAAGTTAGATCAGATGGCCAATGCAATTTGGTGCTAGGCCTTTCCCTTTAGGTTTTACCCCAACAATGTTTTCATTAGTTTCGACCACTCTCGAAATCAAGCATTTCACAGCAGGTTGGAGCAGCCTGTATCTCAGCACAGGAATAAGGTAGGGAAGAATTCTAAGGATCATTTTGACTGCCTCCAGAAGTTAGATCAGATGGCCAATGCAATTTGGTGCTAGGCCTTTCCCTTTAGGTTTTACCCCAACAATGTTTTCATTAGTTTCGATCACTCTCGAAATCAAGCATTTTACAGCAGGTTGGAGCAGCCTGTATCTCAGCACAGGAATAAGGTAGGGAAGAATTCAAATACTCATTTTGACTGCCTCCAGAAGTTAGATCAGATGGCCAACACAATTTGGTGCTAGGCCTTTCCCTTTAGGTTTTACCCCAACAATGTTTTCATTAGTTTCGCTCACTCTCAAAATCAAGCATTTTACAGCAGGTTGGAGCAGCCTGTATCTCAGCACAGGAATAAGGTAGGGAAGAATTCAAATACGCATTTTGACTGCCTCCAGAAGTTAGATCAGATGGCAAATTGTATTTGGTGCTAGGTCTTTCCCTTTAGGTTTTACCCCAACAATGTTTTCATTAGTTTCGCTCACTCTCGAAATCAAGCATTTTACAGCAGGTTGGAGCAGCCTGTATCTCAGCACAGGAATAAGGTAGGGAAGAATTCAAATACTCATTTTGACTGCCTCCAGAAGTTAGATCAGATGGCCAATGCAATTTGGTGCTAGGCCTTTCCCTTTAGGTTTTACCCCAACAATGTTTTCACTAGTTTCGCTCACCCTCGAAATCAAGCATTTTACAGCAGGTTGCAGCAGCCTGTATCTCAGCACAGGAATAAGGTAGGGAAGAATTCAAATACTCATTTTGACTGCCTCCAGAAGTTAGATCAGATGGCCAATGCAATTTGGTGCTAGGCCTTTCCCTTTAGGTTTTACCCCAACAATGTTTTCACTAGTTTCGCTCACTCTCGAAATCAAGCATTTTACAGCAGGTTGCAGCAGCCTGTATCTCAGCACAGGAATAAGGTAGGGAAGAATTCAAATACTCATTTTGACTGCCTCCAGAAGTTAGATCAGATGGCCAATGCAATTTGGTGCTAGGCCTTTCCCTTTAGGTTTTACCCCAACAATGTTTTCATTAGTTTCGCTCACTCTCGAAATCAAGCATTTTACAGCAGGTTGGAGCAGCCTGTATCTCAGCAGAGGAATAAGGTAGGGAAGAATTCTAAGGATCATTTTGACTGCCTCCAGAAGTTAGATCAGATGGCCAATGCAATTTGGTGCTAGGCCTTTCCCTTTAGGTTTTACCCCAACAATGTTTTCATTAGTTTCGCTCACTCTCGAAATCAAGCATTTTACAGCAGGTTGGAGCAGCCTGTACCTCAGCACAGGAATAAGGTAGGGAAGAATTCAAATACTCATTTTGACTGCCTCCAGAAGTTAGATCAGATGGCCAATGCAATTTGGTGCTAGGCCTTTCCCTTTAGGTTTTACCCCAACAATGTTTTCATTAGTTTCGCTCACTCTCGAAATCAAGCATTTTACAGCAGGTTGGAGCAGCCTGTATCTCAGCACAGGAATAAGGTAGGAAAGAATTCTAAGGATCATTTTGACTGCCTCCAGAAGATAGATCAGATGGCCAATGCAATTTGGTGCTAGGCCTTTCCCTTTAGGTTTTACCCCAACAATGTTTTCATTAGTTTCGATCACTCTCGAAATCAAGCATTTTACAGCAGGTTGGAGCAGCCTGTATCTCAGCACAGGAATAAGGTAGGAAAGAATTCTAAGGATCATTTTGACTGCCTCCAGAAGATAGATCAGATGGCCAATGCAATTTGGTGCTAGGCCTTTCCCTTTAGGTTTTACCCCAACAATGTTTTCATTAGTTTCGATCACTCTCGAAATCAAGCATTTTACAGCAGGTTGGAGCAGCCTGTATCTCAGCAGAGGAATAAGGTAGGGAAGAATTCAAATACTCATTTTGACTGCCTCCAGAAGTTAGATCAGATGGCCAATGCAATTTGGTGCTAGGCCTTTCCCTTTAGGTTTTACCCCAACAATGTTTTCATTAGTTTCGCTCACTCTCGAAATCAAGCATTTTACAGCAGGTTGGAGCAGCCTGTATCTCAGCACAGGAATAAGGTAGGAAAGAATTCTAAGGATCATTTTGACTGCCTCCAGAAGTTAGATCAGATGGCCAATGCAATTTGGTGCTAGGCCTTTCCCTTTAGGTTTTACCCCAACAATGTTTTCATTAGTTTCGCTCACTCTCGAAATCAAGCATTTTACAGCAGGTTGGAGCAGCCTGTATCTCAGCACAGGAATAAGGTAGGGAAGAATTCAAATACTCATTTTGACTGCCTCCAGAAGTTAGATCAGATGGCCAACGCAATTTGGTGCTAGGTCTTTCCCTTTAGGTTTTACCCCAACAATGTTTTCATTAGTTTCGCTCACTCTCGAAATCAAGCATTTTACAGCAGGTTGGAGCAGCCTGTATCTCAGCACAGGAATAAGGTAGGGAAGAATTCAAATACTCATTTTGACTGCCTCCAGAAGTTAGATCAGATGGCCAATGCAATTTGGTGCTAGGCCTTTCCCTTTAGGTTTTACCCCAACAATGTTTTCATTAGTTTCGCTCACTATCGAAATCAAGCATTTTACAGCAGGTTGGAGCAGCCTGTACCTCAGCACAGGAATAAGGTAGGGAAGAATTCAAATACTCATTTTGACTGCCTCCAGAAGTTAGATCAGATGGCCAATGCAATTTGGTGCTAGGCCTTTCCCTTTAGGTTTTACCCCAACAATGTTTTCATTAGTTTCGATCACTCTCGAAATCTAGCATTTTACAGCAGGTTGGAGCAGCCTGTATCTCAGCACAGGAATAAGGTAGGGAAGAATTCAAATACTCATTTTGACTGCCTCCAGAAGATAGATCAGATGGCCAATGCAATTTGGTGCTAGGCCTTTCCCTTTAGGTTTTACCCCAATAATGTTTTCATTAGTTTCGATCACTCTCGAAATCAAGCATTTTACAGCAGGTTGGAGCAGCCTGTATCTCAGCACAGGAATAAGGTAGGGAAGAATTCAAATACTCATTTTGACTGCCTCCAGAAGTTAGATCAGATGGCCAATGCAATTTGGTGCTAGGCCTTTCCCTTTAGGTTTTACCCCAACAATGTTTTCATTAGTTTCGCTCACTCTCGAAATCAAGCATTTTACAGCAGGTTGGAGCAGCCTGTATCTCAGCACAGGAATAAGGTAGGAAAGAATTCTAAGGATCATTTTGACTGCCTCCAGAAGACAGATCAGATGGCCAATGCAATTTGGTGCTAGGCCTTTCCCTTTAGGTTTTACCCCAACAATGTTTTCATTAGTTTCGATCACTCTCGAAATCAAGCATTTTACAGCAGGTTGGAGCAGCCTGTATCTCAGCAGAGGAATAAGGTAGGGAAGAATTCAAATACTCATTTTGACTGCCTCCAGAAGTTAGATCAGATGGCCAATGCAATTTGGTGCTAGGCCTTTCCCTTAAGGTTTTACCCCAACAATGTTTTCATTAGTTTCGCTCACTCTCGAAATCAAGCATTTTACAGCAGGTTGGAGCAGCCTGTATCTCAGCAGAGGAATAAGGTAGGGAAGAATTCTAAGGATCATTTTGACTGCCTCCAGAAGTTAGATCAGATGGCCAATGCAATTTGGTGCTAGGCCTTTCCCTTTAGGTTTTACCCCAACAATGTTTTCATTAGTTTCGATCACTCTCGAAATCAAGCATTTTACAGCAGGTTGGAGCAGCCTGTATCTCAGCACAGGAATAAGGTAGGGAAGAATTCTAAGGATCATTTTGACTGCCTCCAGAAGTTACATCAGATGGCCAATGCAATTTGGTGCTAGGCCTTTCCCTTTAGGTTTTACCCCAACAATGTTTTCATTAGTTTCGATCACTCTCGAAATCTAGCATTTTACAGCAGGTTGGAGCAGCCTGTATCTCAGCACAGGAATAAGGTAGGGAAGAATTCAAATACTCATTTTGACTGCCTCCAGAAGTTAGATCAGATGGCCAACGCAATTTGGTGCTAGGTCTTTCCCTTTAGGTTTTACCCCAACAATGTTTTCATTAGTTTCGCTCACTCTCGAAATCAAGCATTTTACAGCAGGTTGGAGCAGCCTGTATCTCAGCACAGGAATAAGGTAGGGAAGAATTCAAATACTCATTTTGACTGCCTCCAGAAGTTAGATCAGATGGCCAATGCAATTTGGTGCTAGGCCTTTCCCTTTAGGTTTTACCCCAACAATGTTTTCACTAGTTTCGCTCACTCTCGAAATCAAGCATTTTACAGCAGGTTGCAGCAGCCTGTATCTCAGCACAGGAATAAGGTAGGGAAGAATTCAAATACTCATTTTGACTGCCTCCAGAAGTTAGATCAGATGGCCAATGCAATTTGGTGCTAGGCCTTTCCCTTTAGGTTTTACCCCAACAATGTTTTCATTAGTTTCGCTCACTCTCGAAATCAAGCATTTTACAGCAGGTTGGAGCAGCCTGTACCTCAGCACAGGAATAAGGTAGGGAAGAATTCAAATACTCATTTTGACTGCCTCCAGAAGTTAGATCAGATGGCAAATTGTATTTGGTGCTAGATCTTTCTCTTTAGGTTTTACCCCAACAATGTTTTCATTAGTTTCGATCACTCTCGAAATCAAGCATTTTACAGCAGGTTGGAGCAGCCTGTATCTCAGCACAGGAATAAGGTAGGGAAGAATTCAAATACGCATTTTGACTGCCTCCAGAAGTTAGATCAGATGGCCAATGCAATTTGGTGCTATGCCTTTCCCTTTAGGTTTTACCCCAACGATGTTTTCATTAGTTTCGATCACTCTCGAAATCAAGCATTTTACAGCAGGTTGGAGCAGCCTGTATCTCAGCACAGGAATAAGGTAGGGAAGAATTCAAATACTCATTTTGACTGCCTCCAGAAGTTAGATCAGATGGCCAACGCAATTTGGTGCTAGGCCTTTCCCTTTAGGTTTTACCCCAACAATGTTTTCATTAGTTTCGATCACTCTCGAAATCAAGCATTTTACAGCAGGTTGGAGCAGCCTGTATCTCAGCACAGGAATAAGGTAGGGAAGAATTCAAATACTCATTTTGACTGCCTCCAGAAGTTAGATCAGATGGCAAATTGTATTTGGTGCTAGGTCTTTCCCTTTAGGTTTTACCCCAGCAATGTTTTCATTAGTTTCGCTCACTCTCAAAATCTAGCATTTTACAGCAGGTTGCAGCAGCCTGTATCTCAGCACAGGAATAAGGTAGGGAAGAATTCAAATACTCATTTTGACTGCCTCCAGAAGTTAGATCAGATGGCCAACGCAATTTGGTGCTAGGCCTTTCCCTTTAGGTTTTACCCCAACAATGTTTTCATTAGTTTCGCTCACTCTCGAAATCAAGCATTTTACAGCAGGTTGGAGCAGCCTGTATCTCAGCACAGGAATAAGGTAGGGAAGAATTCAAATACGCATTTTGACTGCCTCCAGAAGTTAGATCAGATGGCCAATGCAATTTGGTGCTAGATCTTTCCCTTTAGGTTTTACCCCAACAATGTTTTCATTAGTTTCGATCACTCTCGAAATCAAGCATTTTACAGCAGGTTGGAGCAGCCTGTATCTCAGCACAGGAATAAGGTAGGAAAGAATTATAAGGATCATTTTGACTGCCTCCAGAAGATAGATCAGATGGCCAATGCAATTTGGTGCTAGGCCTTTCCCTTTAGGTTTTACCCCAACAATGTTTTCATTAGTTTCGATCACTCTCGAAATCAAGCATTTTACAGCAGGTTGGAGCAGCCTGTATCTCAGCACAGGAATAAGGTAGGGAAGAATTCAAATACTCATTTTGACTGCCTCCAGAAGTTAGATCAGATGGCCAATGCAATTTGGTGCTAGGCTTTTCCCTTTAGGTTTTACCCCAACAATGTTTTCATTAGTTTCGCTCACTCTCGAAATCAAGCATTTTACAGCAGGTTGGAGCAGCCTGTATCTCAGCACAGGAATAAGGTAGGGAAGAATTCAAATACTCATTTTGACTGCCTCCAGAAGTTAGATCAGATGGCCAATGCAATTTGGTGCTAGGCCTTTCCCTTTAGGTTTTACCCCAACAATGTTTTCATTAGTTTCGATCACTCTCAAAATCAAGCATTTCACAGCAGGTTGGAGCAGCCTGTATCTCAGCACAGGAATAAGGTAGGGAAGAATTCAAATACTCATTTTGACTGCCTCCAGAAGTTAGATCAGATGGCAAATTGTATTTGGTGCTAGGTCTTTCCCTTTAGGTTTTACCCCAACAATGTTTTCATTAGTTTCGCTCACTCTCGAAATCAAGCATTTTACAGCAGGTTGGAGCAGCCTGTATCTCAGCACAGGAATAAGGTAGGGAAGAATTCAAATACTCATTTTGACTGCCTCCAGAAGTTAGATCAGATGGCCAATGCAATTTGGTGCTAGGCCTTTCCCTTTAGGTTTTACCCCAACAATGTTTTCATTAGTTTCGCTCAATCTCGAAATCAAGCATTTTACAGCAGGTTGCAGCAGCCTGTATCTCAGCACAGGAATAAGGTAGGGAAGAATTCAAATACTCATTTTGACTGTCTCCAGAAGTTAGATCAGATGGCCAATGCAATTTGGTGCTAGGCCTTTAGGTTTTACCCTTTAGGTTTTACCTCAAAACCCTTTAGGTTTTACCCCAACAATATTTTCATTAGTTTCGCTCACTATCGAAATCAAGCATTTTACAGCAGGTTGGAGCAGCCTGTACCTCAGCACAGGAATAAGGTAGGGAAGAATTCAAATACTCATTTTGACTGCCTCCAGAAGTTAGATCAGATGGCAAATTGTATTTGGTGCTAGGTCTTTCCCTTTAGGTTTTACCCCAGCAATGTTTTCATTAGTTTCGCTCACTCTCAAAATCTAGCATTTTACAGCAGGTTGCAGCAGCCTGTATCTCAGCACAGGAATAAGGTAGGGAAGAATTCAAATACTCATTTTGACTGCCTCCAGAAGTTAGATCAGATGGCCAACGCAATTTGGTGCTAGGCCTTTCCCTTTAGGTTTTACCCCAACAATGTTTTCATTAGTTTCGCTCACTCTCGAAATCAAGCATTTTACAGCAGGTTGGAGCAGCCTGTATCTCAGCACAGGAATAAGGTAGGGAAGAATTCAAATACGCATTTTGACTGCCTCCAGAAGTTAGATCAGATGGCCAATGCAATTTGGTGCTAGATCTTTCCCTTTAGGTTTTACCCCAACAATGTTTTCATTAGTTTCGATCACTCTCGAAATCAAGCATTTTACAGCAGGTTGGAGCAGCCTGTATCTCAGCACAGGAATAAGGTAGGAAAGAATTATAAGGATCATTTTGACTGCCTCCAGAAGATAGATCAGATGGCCAATGCAATTTGGTGCTAGGCCTTTCCCTTTAGGTTTTACCCCAACAATGTTTTCATTAGTTTCGATCACTCTCGAAATCAAGCATTTTACAGCAGGTTGGAGCAGCCTGTATCTCAGCACAGGAATAAGGTAGGGAAGAATTCAAATACTCATTTTGACTGCCTCCAGAAGTTAGATCAGATGGCCAATGCAATTTGGTGCTAGGCTTTTCCCTTTAGGTTTTACCCCAACAATGTTTTCATTAGTTTCGCTCACTCTCGAAATCAAGCATTTTACAGCAGGTTGGAGCAGCCTGTATCTCAGCACAGGAATAAGGTAGGGAAGAATTCAAATACTCATTTTGACTGCCTCCAGAAGTTAGATCAGATGGCCAATGCAATTTGGTGCTAGGCCTTTCCCTTTAGGTTTTACCCCAACAATGTTTTCATTAGTTTCGATCACTCTCAAAATCAAGCATTTCACAGCAGGTTGGAGCAGCCTGTATCTCAGCACAGGAATAAGGTAGGGAAGAATTCAAATACTCATTTTGACTGCCTCCAGAAGTTAGATCAGATGGCAAATTGTATTTGGTGCTAGGTCTTTCCCTTTAGGTTTTACCCCAACAATGTTTTCATTAGTTTCGCTCACTCTCGAAATCAAGCATTTTACAGCAGGTTGGAGCAGCCTGTATCTCAGCACAGGAATAAGGTAGGGAAGAATTCAAATACTCATTTTGACTGCCTCCAGAAGTTAGATCAGATGGCCAATGCAATTTGGTGCTAGGCCTTTCCCTTTAGGTTTTACCCCAACAATGTTTTCATTAGTTTCGCTCACTCTCGAAATCAAGCATTTTACAGCAGGTTGCAGCAGCCTGTATCTCAGCACAGGAATAAGGTAGGGAAGAATTCAAATACTCATTTTGACTGTCTCCAGAAGTTAGATCAGATGGCCAATGCAATTTGGTGCTAGGCCTTTCCCTTTAGGTTTTACCCCAACAATGTTTTCATTAGTTTCGCTCACTATCGAAATCAAGCATTTTACAGCAGGTTGGAGCAGCCTGTACCTCAGCACAGGAATAAGGTAGGGAAGAATTCAAATACTCATTTTGACTGCCTCCAGAAGTTAGATCAGATGGCCAATGCAATTTGGTGCTAGGCCTTTCCCTTTAGGTTTTACCCCAACAATGTTTTCATTAGTTTCGATCACTCTCGAAATCAAGCATTTTACAGCAGGTTGGAGCAGCCTGTATCTCAGCACAGGAATAAGGTAGGGAAGAATTCTAAGGATCATTTTGACTGCCTCCAGAAGATAGATCAGATGGCCAATGCAATTTGGTGCTAGGCCTTTCCCTTTAGGTTTTACCCCAACAATGTTTTCATTAGTTTCGATCACTCTCGAAATCAAGCATTTTACAGCAGGTTGGAGCAGCCTGTATCTCAGCACAGGAATAAGGTAGGAAAGAATTCTAAGGATCATTTTGACTGCCTCCAGAAGATAGATCAGATGGCAAATGGTATTTGGTGCTAGGCCTTTCCCTTTAGGTTTTACCCCAACAATGTTTTCATTAGTTTCGCTCACTCTCGAAATCAAGCATTTTACAGCAGGTTGGAGCAGCCTGTATCTCAGCACAGGAATAAGGTAGGGAAGAATTCAAATACTCATTTTGACTGCCTCCAGAAGTTAGATCAGATGGCCAATGCAATTTGGTGCTAGGCCTTTCCCTTTAGGTTTTACCCCAACAATGTTTTCATTAGTTTCGCTCACTCTCGAAATCAAGCATTTTACAGCAGGTTGGAGCAGCCTGTATCTCAGCACAGGAATAAGGTAGGGAAGAATTCAAATACTCATTTTGACTGCCTCCAGAAGTTAGATCAGATGGCCAATGCAATTTGGTGCTAGGCCTTTCCCTTTAGGTTTTACCCCAACAATGTTTTCATTAGTTTCGATCACTCTCGAAATCAAGCATTTTACAGCAGGTTGGAGCAGCCTATATCTCAGCACAGGAATAAGGTAGGGAAGAATTCAAATACTCATTTTGACTGCCTCCAGAAGTTAGATCAGATGGCAAATTGTATTTGGTGCTAGATCTTTCCCTTTAGGTTTTACCCCAACAATGTTTTCATTAGTTTCGATCACTCTCGAAATCAAGCATTTTACAGCAGGTTGGAGCAGCCTGTATCTCAGCACAGGAATAAGGTAGGGAAGAATTCAAATACTCATTTTGACTGCCTCCAGAAGTTAGATCAGATGGCCAATGCAATTTGGTGCTAGGCCTTTCCCTTTAGGTTTTACCCCAACAATGTTTTCATTAGTTTCGCTTACTCTCGAAATCAAGCATTTTACAGCAGGTTGGAGCAGCCTGTATCTCAGCACAGGAATAAGGTAGGAAAGAATTCTAAGGATCATTTTGACTGCCTCCAGAAGATAGATCAGATGGCAAATGGTATTTGGTGCTAGGCCTTTCCCTTTAGGTTTTACCCCAACAATGTTTTCATTAGTTTCACTCACTCTCGAAATCAAGCATGTTACAGCAGGTTGGAGCAGCCTGTATCTCAGCACAGGAATAAGGTAGGGAAGAATTCAAATACTCATTTTGACTGCCTCCAGAAGTTAGATCAGATGGCCAATGCAATTTGGTGCTAGGCCTTTCCCTTTAGGTTTTACCCCAACAATGTTTTCATTAGTTTCGCTCACTCTCGAAATCAAGCATTTTACAGCAGGTTGGAGCAGCCTGTATCTCAGCACAGGAATAAGGTAGGAAAGAATTCTAAGGATCATTTTGACTGCCTCCAGAAGTTAGATCAGATGGCCAATGCAATTTTGTGCTAGGCCTTTCCCTTTAGGTTTTACCCCAACAATGTTTTCATTAGTTTCGATCACCCTCGAAATCAAGCATTTTACAGCAGGTTGGAGCAGCCTATATCTCAGCACAGGAATAAGGTAGGGAAGAATTCAAATACTCATTTTGACTGCCTCCAGAAGTTAGATCAGATGGCAAATTGTATTTGGTGCTAGATCTTTCCCTTTAGGTTTTACCCCAACAATGTTTTCATTAGTTTCGATCACTCTCGAAATCAAGCATTTTACAGCAGGTTGGAGCAGCCTGTATCTCAGCACAGGAATAAGGTAGGGAAGAATTCAAATACTCATTTTGACTGCCTCCAGAAGTTAGATCAGATGGCCAATGCAATTTGGTGCTAGGCCTTTCCCTTTAGGTTTTACCCCAACAATGTTTTCATTAGTTTCGATCACTCTCGAAATCTAGCATTTTACAGCATGTTGGAGCAGCCTGTATCTCAGCACAGGAATAAGGTAGGAAAGAATTCTAAGGATCATTTTGACTGCCTCCATGAAGATAGATCAGAAGGCAAATGGTATTTGGTGCTAGGCCTTTCCCTTTAGGTTTTACCCCAACAATGTTTTCATTAGTTTCGATCACTCTCGAAATCAAGCATTTTACAGCAGGTTGGAGCAGGCTGTATCTCAGCACAGGAATAAGGTAGGGAAGAATTCAAATACTCATTTTGACTGCCTCCAGAAGTTAGATCAGATGGCCAATGCAATTTGGTGCTAGGCCTTTCCCTTTAGGTTTTACCCCAACAATGTTTTCATTAGTTTCGCTCACTCTCGAAATCAAGCATTTTACAGCAGGTTGGAGCAGCCTGTATCTCAGCACAGGAATAAGGTAGGGAAGAATTCAAATACTCATTTTGACTGCCTCCAGAAGTTAGATCAGATGGCCAATGCAATTTGGTGCTAGGCCTTTCCCTTTAGGTTTTACCCCAACAATGTTTTCATTAGTTTCGATCACTCTCGAAATCAAGCATTTTACAGCAGGTTGGAGCAGCCTGTATCTCAGCACAGGAATAAGGTAGGGAAGAATTCTAAGGATCATTTTGACTGCCTCCAGAAGTTAGATCAGATGGCCAATGCAATTTGGTGCTAGACCTTTCCCTTTAGGTTTTACCCCAACAATGTTTTCATTAGTTTCGATCACTCTCGAAATCAAGCATTTTACAGCAGGTTGGAGCAGCCTGTATCTCAGCACAGGAATAAGGTAGGGAAGAATTCAAATACTCATTTTGACTGCCTCCAGAAGTTAGATCAGATGGCCAATGCAATTTGGTGCTAGGCCTTTCCCTTTAGGTTTTACCCCAACAATGTTTTCATTAGTTTCGATCACTCTCGAAATCTAGCATTTTAGAGCAGGTTGGAGCAGCCTGTATCTCAGCACAGGAATAAGGTAGGAAAGAATTCTAAGGATCATTTTGACTGCCTCCAGAAGATAGATCACATGGCAAATGGTATTTGGTGCTAGGCCTTTCCCTTTAGGTTTTACCCCAACAATGTTTTCATTAGTTTCGCTCACTCTCGAAATCAAGCATTTTACAGCAGGTTGGAGCAGCCTGTATCTCAGCACAGGAATAAGGTAGGGAAGAATTCAAATACTCATTTTGACTGCCTCCAGAAGTTAGATCAGATGGCCAATGGTATTTGGTGCTAGGCCTTTCCCTTTAGGTTTTACCCCAACAATGATTTCATAAGTTTCGCTCACTCTCGAAATCTAGCATTTTACAGCAGGTTGGAGCAGCCTATATCTCAGCACAGGAATAAGGTAGGAAAGAATTCTAAGGATCATTTTGACTGCCTCCAGAGGATAGATCAGATGGCAAATGGTATTTGGTGCTAGGCCTTTCCCTTTAGGTTTTACCCCAACAATGTTTTCATTAGTTTCGATCACTCTCGAAATCAAGCATTTTACAGCAGGTTGGAGCAGCCTATATCTCAGCACAGGAATAAGGTAGGGAAGAATTCAAATACTCATTTTGACTGCCTCCAGAAGTTAGATCAGATGGCAAATTGTATTTGGTGCTAGATCTTTCCCTTTAGGTTTTACCCCAACAATGTTTTCATTAGTTTCGATCACTCTCGAAATCAAGCATTTTACAGCAGGTTGGAGCAGCCTGTATCTCAGCACAGGAATAAGGTAGGGAAGAATTCAAATACTCATTTTGACTGCCTCCAGAAGTTAGATCAGATGGCCAATGCAATTTGGTGCTAGGCCTTTCCCTTTAGGTTTTACCCCAACAATGTTTTCATTAGTTTCGCTCACTCTCGAAATCTAGCATTTTACAGCAGGTTGGAGCAGGCTGTATCTCAGCACAGGAATAAGGTAGGAAAGAATTCTAAGGATCATTTTGACTGCCTCCAGAAGATAGATCAGATGGCAAATGGTATTTGGTGCTAGGCCTTTCCCTTTAGGTTTTACCCCAACAATGTTTTCATTAGTTTCGCTCACTCTCGAAATCAAGCATTTTACAGCAGGTTGGAGCAGCCTGTATCTCAGCACAGGAATAAGGTAGGGAAGAATTCAAATACTCATTTTGACTGCCTCCAGAAGTTAGATCAGATGGCCAATGCAATTTGGTGCTAGGCCTTTCCCTTTAGGTTTTACCCCAACAATGTTTTCATTAGTTTCGCTCACTCTCGAAATCAAGCATTTTACAGCAGGTTGGAGCAGCCTGTATCTCAGCACAGGAATAAGGTAGGAAAGAATTCTAAGGATCATTTTGACTGCCTCTAGAAGTTAGATCAGATGGCCAATGCAATTTTGTGCTAGGCCTTTCCCTTTAGGTTTTACCCCAACAATGTTTTCATTAGTTTCGATCACTCTCGAAATCAAGCATTTTACAGCAGGTTGGAGCAGCCTATATCTCAGCACAGGAATAAGGTAGGGAAGAATTCAAATACTCATTTTGACTGCCTCCAGAAGTTAGATCAGATGGCCAATGCAATTTGGTGCTAGACCTTTCCCTTTAGGTTTTACCCCAACAATGTTTTCATTAGTTTCGATCACTCTCGAAATCAAGCATTTTACAGCAGGTTGGAGCAGCCTGTATCTCAGCACAGGAATAAGGTAGGGAAGAATTCAAATACTCATTTTGACTGCCTCCAGAAGTTAGATCAGATGGCCAATGCAATTTGGTGCTAGGCCTTTCCCTTTAGGTTTTACCCCAACAATGTTTTCATTAGTTTCGATCACTCTCGAAATCTAGCATTTTACAGCAGGTTGGAGCAGCCTGTATCTCAGCACAGGAATAAGGTAGGAAAGAATTCTAAGGATCATTTTGACTGCCTCCATGAAGATAGATCAGAAGGCAAATGGTATTTGGTGCTAGGCCTTTCCCTTTAGGTTTTACCCCGACAATGTTTTCATTAGTTTCGCTCACTCTCGAAATCAAGCATTTTACAGCAGGTTGGAGCAGGCTGTATCTCAGCACAGGAATAAGGTAGGGAAGAATTCAAATACTCATTTTGACTGCCTCCAGAAATTAGATCAGATGGCCAATGCAATTTGGTGCTAGGCCTTTCCCTTTAGGTTTTACCCCAACAATGTTTTCATTAGTTTCGCTCACTCTCGAAATCAAGCATTTTACAGCAGGTTGGAGCAGCCTGTATCTCAGCACAGGAATAAGGTAGGGAAGAATTCAAATACTCATTTTGACTGCCTCCAGAAGTTAGATCAGATGGCCAATGCAATTTGGTGCTAGGCCTTTCCCTTTAGGTTTTACCCCAACAATGTTTTCATTAGTTTCGCTCACTCTCGAAATCAAGCATTTTACAGCAGGTTGCAGCAGCCTGTATCTCAGCACAGGAATAAGGTAGGGAAGAATTCTAAGGATCATTTTGACTGCCTCCAGAAGTTAGATCAGATGGCCAATGCAATTTGGTGCTAGGCCTTTCCCTTTAGGTTTTACCCCAACAATGTTTTCATTAGTTTCGATCACTCTCGAAATCTAGCATTTTACAGCAGGTTGGAGCAGCCTGTATCTCAGCACAGGAATAAGGTAGGAAAGAATTCTAAGGATCATTTTGACTGCCTCCAGAAGATAGATCACATGGCAAATGGTATTTGGTGCTAGGCCTTTCCCTTTAGGTTTTACCCCAACAATGTTTTCATTAGTTTCGATCACTCTCGAAATCTAGCATTTTACAGCAGGTTGGAGCAGCCTGTATCTCAGCACAGGAATAAGGTAGGGAAGAATTCAAATACTCATTTTGACTGCCTCCAGAAGTTAGATCAGATGGCCAATGCAATTTGGTGCTAGGCCTTTCCCTTTAGGTTTTACCCCAACAATGTTTTCATTAGTTTCGCTCACTCTCGAAATCTAGCATTTTACAGCAGGTTGGAGCAGCCTATATCTCAGCACAGGAATAAGGTAGGAAAGAATTCTAAGGATCATTTTGACTGCCTCCAGAGGATAGATCAGATGGCAAATGGTATTTGGTGCTAGGCCTTTCCCTTTAGGTTTTACCCCAACAATGTTTTCATTAGTTTCGATCACTCTCGAAATCAAGCATTTTACAGCAGGTTGGAGCAGCCTATATCTCAGCACAGGAATAAGGTAGGGAAGAATTCAAATACTCATTTTGACTGCCTCCAGAAGTTAGATCAGATGGCCAACGCAATTTGGTGCTAGGCCTTTCCCTTTAGGTTTTACCCCAACAATGTTTTCATTAGTTTCGCTCACTCTCGAAATCAAGCATTTTACAGCAGGTTGGAGCAGCCTGTATCTCAGCACAGGAATAAGGTAGGAAAGAATTCTAAGGATCATTTTGACTGCCTCCAGAAGTTAGATCAGATGGCCAATGCAATTTGGTGCTAGGCCTTTCCCTTTAGGTTTTACCCCAACAATGTTTTCATTAGTTTCGATCACTCTCGAAATCTAGCATTTTACAGCAGGTTGGAGCAGCCTGTATCTCAGCACAGGAATAAGGTAGGGAAGAATTCAAATACTCATTTTGACTGCCTCCAGAAGTTAGATCAGATGGCCAATGCAATTTGGTGCTAGGCCTTTCCCTTTAGGTTTTACCCCAACAATGTTTTCATTAGTTTCGCTCACTCTCGAAATCAAGCATTTTACAGCAGGTTGGAGCAGCCTGTATCTCAGCACAGGAATAAGGTAGGAAAGAATTCTAAGGATCATTTTGACTGCCTCCAGAAGTTAGATCAGATGGCCAATGCAATTTTGTGCTAGGCCTTTCCCTTTAGGTTTTACCCCAACAATGTTTTCATTAGTTTCGATCACTCTCGAAATCAAGCATTTTACAGCAGGTTGGAGCAGCCTATATCTCAGCACAGGAATAAGGTAGGGAAGAATTCAAATACTCATTTTGACTGCCTCCAGAAGTTAGATCAGATGGCAAATTGTATTTGGTGCTAGATCTTTCCCTTTAGGTTTTACCCCAACAATGTTTTCATTAGTTTCGCTCACTCTCGAAATCAAGCATTTTACAGCAGGTTGGAGCAGCCTGTATCTCAGCACAGGAATAAGGTAGGGAAGAATTCAAATACTCATTTTGACTGCCTCCAGAAGTTAGATCAGATGGCCAATGCAATTTGGTGCTAGGCCTTTCCCTTTAGGTTTTACCCCAACAATGTTTTCATTAGTTTCGCTCACTCTCGAAATCAAGCATTTTACAGCAGGTTGGAGCAGCCTGTATCTCAGCACAGGAATAAGGTAGGGAAGAATTCAAATACTCATTTTGACTGCCTCCAGAAGTTAGATCAGATGGCCAATGCAATTTGGTGCTAGGCCTTTCCCTTTAGGTTTTACCCCAACAATGTTTTCATTAGTTTCGCTCACTCTCGAAATCAAGCATTTTACAGCAGGTTGGAGCAGCCTGTATCTCAGCACAGGAATAAGGTAGGGAAGAATTCTAAGGATCATTTTGACTGCCTCCAGAAGTTAGATCAGATGGCCAATGCAATTTGGTGCTAGGCCTTTCCCTTTAGGTTTTACCCCAACAATGTTTTCATTAGTTTCGCTCACTCTCGAAATCAAGCATTTTACAGCAGGTTGGAGCAGCCTGTATCTCAGCACAGGAATAAGGTAGGGAAGAATTCAAATACTCATTTTGACTGCCTCCAGAAGTTAGATCAGATGGCCAATGCAATTTGGTGCTAGGCCTTTCCCTTTAGGTTTTACCCCAACAATGTTTTCATTAGTTTCGATCACTCTCGAAATCTAGCATTTTACAGCAGGTTGGAGCAGCCTGTATCTCAGCACAGGAATAAGGTAGGAAAGAATTCTAAGGATCATTTTGACTGCCTCCAGAAGATAGATCAGATGGCAAATGGTATTTGGTGCTAGGCCTTTCCCTTTAGGTTTTACCCCAACAATGTTTTCATTAGTTTCGATCACTCTCGAAATCAAGCATTTTACAGCAGGTTGGAGCAGCCTGTATCTCAGCACAGGAATAAGGTAGGGAAGAATTCAAATACTCATTTTGACTGCCTCCAGAAGTTAGATCAGATGGCCAATGCAATTTGGTGCTAGGCCTTTCCCTTTAGGTTTTACCCCAACAATGTTTTCATTAGTTTCGCTCACTCTCGAAATCAAGCATTTTACAGCAGGTTGGAGCAGCCTGTATCTCAGCACAGGAATAAGGTAGGGAAGAATTCTAAGGATCATTTTGACTGCCTCCAGAAGTTAGATCAGATGGCCAATGCAATTTGGTGCTAGGCCTTTCCCTTTAGGTTTTACCCCAACAATGTTTTCATTAGTTTCGATCACTCTCGAAATCAAGCATTTTACAGCAGGTTGGAGCACCCTGTATCTCAGCACAGGAATAAGGTAGGGAAGAATTCAAATACTCATTTTGACTGCCTCCAGAAGTTAGATCAGATGGCCAATGCAATTTGGTGCTAGGCCTTTCCCTTTAGGTTTTACCCCAACAATGTTTTCATTAGTTTCGCTCACTCTCGAAATCAAGCATTTTACAGCAGGTTGGAGCAGCCTGTATCTCAGCACAGGAATAAGGTAGGGAAGAATTCAAATACTCATTTTGACTGCCTCCAGAAGTTAGATCAGATGGCCAATGCAATTTGGTGCTAGGCCTTTCCCTTTAGGTTTTACCCCAACAATGTTTTCATTAGTTTCGCTCACTCTCGAAATCAAGCAGTTAACAGCAGGTTGGAGCAGCCTGTATCTCAGCAGAGGAATAAGGTAGGGAAGAATTCTAAGGATCATTTTGACTGCCTCCAGAAGTTAGATCAGATGGCCAGTGCAATTTGGTGCTAGGCCTTTCCCTTTAGGTTTTACCCCAACAATGTTTTCATTAGTTTCGATCACTCTCGAAATCAAGCATTTTACAGCAGGTTGGAGCAGCCTGTATCTCAGCACAGGAATAAGGTAGGGAAGAATTCAAATACTCATTTTGACTGCCTCCAGAAGTTAGATCAGATGGCCAATGCAATTTGGTGCTAGGCCTTTCCCTTTAGGTTTTACCCCAACAATGTTTTCATTTGTTTCGCTCACTCTCGACATCAAGCATTTTACAGCAGGTTGGAGCAGCCTGTATCTCAGCACAGGAATAAGGTAGGGAAGAATTCAAATACTCATTTTGACTGCCTCCAGAAGTTAGATCAGATGGCCAACGCAATTTGGTGCTAGGCCTTTCCCTTTAGGTTTTACCCCAACAATGTTTTCATTAGTTTCGATCACTCTCGAAATCAAGCATTTTACAGCAGGTTGCTGCAGCCTTTATCTCAGCACCGGAATAAGGTAAGGAAGAATTCAAATACTCATTTTGACTGCCTCCAGAAGTTAGATCAGATGGCCAATGAAATTAGGTGCTAGGCCTTTCCCTTTAGGTTTTACCCCAACAATGTTTTCATTTGTTTCGATCACTCTCGAAATCAAGCATTTTACAGCAGGTTGGAGCAGCCTGTATCTCAGCACAGGAATAAGGTAGGGAAGAATTCTAAGGATCATTTTGACTGCCTCCAGAAGTTAGATCAGATGGCAAAGGGCATTTGGTGCTAGGCCTTTCCCTTAAGATTTTACCCCAACAATGTTTTCATTAGTTTCGCTCACTCTCGAAATCAAGCATTTTACAGCAGGATGCACCAGCATTTATCTCAGCACAGGAATAAGGTAGGGAAGAATTCAAATACTCATTTTGACTGCCTCCAGAAGTTAGATCAGATGGCCAATGCAATTTGGTGCTAGGCCTTTCCCTTTAGGTTTTACCCCAACAAAGTTTTCATTAGTTTCGATCACTCTCGAAATCAAGCATTTTACAGCGGGTTGGAGCACCCTGTATCTCAGCAGAGGAATAAGGTAGTGAAGAATTCTAAGGATCATTTTGACTGCCTCCAGAAGTTAGATCAGATGGCAAATGGTATTTGGTGGTAGGCCTTTCCCTTTAGGTTTTACCCCAACAATGTTTTCATTTGTTTCACTCACTCTCGAAATCAAGCATTTTACAGCAGGTTGCTGCAGCCTTTATCTCAGCACAGGAATAAGGTAGTGAAGAATTCAAATACTCATTTTGACTGCCTCCTGAAGTTAGATCAGATGGCCAGTGCAATTTGGTGCTAGGCCTTTCCCTTTAGGTTTTACCCCAACAATGTTTTCATTAGTTTTGCTCACTCTCGAAATCAAGCATTTTACAGCAGGTTGGAGCAGCCTGTATCTCAGCACAGGAATAAGGTAGGGAAGAATTCAAATACTCATTTTGACTGCCTCCAGAAGTTAGATCAGCTGGCCAATGCAATTTGGTGCTAGGCCTTTCCCTTTAGGTTTTACCCCAACAATGTTTTCATTAGTTTTGCTCACTCTCAAAATCGAGCATTTTACAGCAGGTTGGAGCAGCCTGTATCTCAGCACAGGAATGAGGTAGGGAAGAATTCAAATACTCATTTTGACTGCCTCCAGAAGTTAGATCAGATGGCCAATGCAATTTGGTGCTAGGCCTTTCCCTTTAGGTTTTACCCCAACAATATTTTCATTAGTTTTGCTCACTCTCAAAATCAAGCATTTTACAGCAGGTTGGAGCACCCTGTATCTCAGCAGAGGAATAAGGCAGGGAAGAATTCTAAGGATCATTTTGACTGCCTCCAGAAGTTAGATCAGATTGCCAGTGCAATTTGGTGCTAGGCCTTTCCCTTTAGGTTTTACCCCAACAATGTTTTCATTAGTTTCGATCACTCTCGAAATCAAGCATTTTACAGCAGGTTGGAGCAGCATTTATCTCAGCAGAGGAATAAGGTAGGGAAGAATTCAAATACTCATTTTGACTGCCTCCAGAAGTTAGATCAGATGGCCAATGCAATTTGGTGCTAGGCCTTTCCCTTTAGGTTTTACCCCAACAATGTTTTCATTAGTTTCATTCACTCTCGAAATCAAGCATTTTACAGCAGGTTGGAGCAGCCTCTATCTCAGCAGAGGAATAAGGTAGGGAAGAATTCAAATACTCATTTTGACTGCCTCCAGAAGTTAGATCAGATGGCCAATGCAATTTGGTGCTAGGCCTTTCCCTTTAGGTTTTACCCCAACAATGTTTTCTTTAGTTTCGCTCACTCTCGAAATCAAGCATTTTACAGCAGGTTGGAGCAGCCTGTATCTCAGCACAGGAATAAGGTAGGGAATAATTCTAAGGATCATTTTGACTGCCTCCAGAAGTTAGATCAGATGGCCAATGCAATTTGGTGCTAGGCCTTTCCCTTTAGGTTTTACCCCAACAATGTTTTCATTAGTTTTGATCACTCTCGAAATCAAGCAGTTAACAGCAGGTTGGAGCACCCTGTATCTCAGCAGAGGAATAAGGTAGGGAAGAATTCTAAGGATCATTTTGACTGCCTCCAGAAGTTAGATCAGATGGCCAATGCAATTTGGTGCTAGGCCTTTCCCTTTAGGTTTTACCCCAACAATGTTTTCATTAGTTTCGATCACTCTCGAAATCAAGCATTTTACAACAGGTTGGAGCAGCCTGTATCTCAGCAGAGGAATAAGGTAGAGAAGAATTCAAATACTCATTTTGACTGCCTCCAGAAGTTAGATCAGATGGTCAGTGCAATTTGGTGCTAGGTCTTTCCCTTTAGGTTTTACCCCAACAATGTTTTCATTAGTTTCGCTCACTCTCGAAATCAAGCATTTTACAGCAGGTTGGAGCACCCTGTATCTCAGCACAGGAATAAGGTAGGGAATAATTCTAAGGATCATTTTGACTGCCTCCAGAAGTTAGATCAGATGGCCAATGCAATTTGGTGCTAGGCCTTTCCCTTTAGGTTTTACCCCAACAATGTTTTCATTAGTTTTGATCACTCTCGAAATCAAGCAGTTAACAGCAGGTTGGAGCAGCCTGTATCTCAGCAGAGGAATAAGGTAGGGAAGAATTCAAATACTCATTTTGACTGCCTCCAGAAGTTAGATCAGATGGCCAATGCAATTTGGTGCTAGGCCTTTCCCTTTAGGTTTTACCCCAACAATGTTTTAATTAGTTTCGCTCACTCTCGAAATCAAGCATTTTACAGCAGGTTGGAGCAGCCTGTATCTCAGCACAGGAATAAGGTAGGGAAGAATTCAAATACTCATTTTGACTGCCTCCAGAAGTTAGATCAGATGGCCAATGCAATTTGGTGCTAGGCCTTTCCCTTTAGGTTTTACCCCAACAATGTTTTCATTAGTTTCGCTCACTCTCGAAATCAAGCATTTTACAGCAGGTTGGAGCAGCCTGTTTCTCAGCACAGGAATAAGGTAGGGAAGAATTCTAAGGATCATTTTGACTGCCTCCAGAAGTTAGATCAGATGGCCAATGCAATTTGGTGCTAGGCCTTTGCCTTTAGGTTTTACCCCAACAATGTTTTCATTAGTTTTGATCACTCTCGAAATCAAGCAGTTAACAGCAGGTTTGAGCAGCCTGTATCTCAGCACAGGAATAAGGTAGGGAAGAATTCTAAGGATCATTTTGACTGCCTCCAGAAGTTAGATCAGATGGCAAAGGGTATTTGGTGCTAGGCCTTTCCCTTTAGGTTTTACTCCAACAATGTTTTCATTTGTTTCGCTCACTCTCGAAATCAAGCATTTTACAGGAGGTTGGAGCACCCTGTATCTCAGCACAGGAATAAGGTAGGGAAGAATTCAAATACTCATTTTGACTGCCTCCAGAAGTTAGATCAGATGGCCAATGCAATTTGGGGCTAGGCTTTTCCCTTTAGGTTTTATCCCAACAATGTTTTCATTAGTTTCGATCACTCTCGAAATCAAGCATTTTACAGCAGGTTGGAGCAGCCTGTATCTCAGCACAGGAATAAGGTAGGGAAGAATTCAAATACTCATTTTGACTGCCTCCAGAAGTTAGATCAGATGGCCAATGCAATTTGGTGCTAGGCCTTTCCCTTTAGGTTTTACCCCAACAATGTTTTCATTAGTTTCGCTCATTCTCGAAATCAAGCATTTTACAGCAGGTTGGAGCATCTGATCTAACTTCTGGAGGCAGTCAAAATGAGTATTTGAATTCTTCCCTACCTTATTCCTGTGTTGAGATACAGGGTGGTCCAACCTGCTGTAAAATGCTTGATTTCGAGAGTGAGCGAAACTAATGAAAACATTGTTGGGGTAAAACCTAAAGGGAAAGGCCTAGCACCAAATTGCATTGGCCATCTGATCTAACTTCTGGAGGCAGTCAAAATGATCCTTAGAATTCTTCCCTTCCCTTCCCTTGACAGCTTAAGCTGATGGCCTCAGAGGTCTTTCCTAACTGAAGAGATTCTCTGATGTTTATGATCCTGATGCAAAGGCTGGGGCACTGAAGCCTGGGAAAGGCACCCAGCTGTGCCACGGTGCCAAGTGCAGTCCTAGCAATGCAGGCACCTCCTGGAAGCTTGGCAGGGATGCTCAGGCACATTGCCCAAAGGCCTTTGCCACATCACCATCAGCAGTGGCTCCCAGCTCCCCACAGCCACCAGGCAGTCACCTGGGCATGGAAGGAGATCAGGTTGGTCAGGCAGGACCTGCCCTTCCTAAATCCATGCTGGCTGGGCCTGAGCCCTTGGCCATCCTGTAAGGGCTGTGTGATTGCACTCAAGATGACCTGTTCCATAACCTTGCCTGGCACTCAGGTCAGGCTGACAGGCCTGGAATTCCCTGGCTCCTCCTACCACTGAAGGCAGCAACCTCTTGAGACCTGCAGCCTCACCTTGTTCTCCTCAGGGGTGAAAAGGATGCAGTAAGTAGAAGCCATGCCAGGTGCTACCTTCTGGCACACATCCTTGGGGCCAACCAACTTGAAGTAAGGAGAGGTCTCCAGGATGACCTTCACCCACTGAGGAACCTGCAGGGAAGACACAACTGGGATTTTGCCACCTGTGGCACTGTGAGAAGAAACCTGGCCATGGCCAGCTGCCATCCTTCCTTCCCAAGGCACTTCCAGCACAGAGGACAAGGCTGGAGCCAAGTTCCTGCTGCCTGGGCAAAGGAGCTCTGGGACATGGGCTGCAGGCCCAAGCCCTGCTGTGAAGCAGAGCCAGAGGAAAGGAGAAACTGAGGCCCATTTTAATGAGGAAAGGGGAAAGAGCAGCACAGTGTCTGGGGTCAGTGTGGAGCACACCAATGTCCCAGGGGCCTCTTGCCAACACTCCCAAGCCAGGCACCAGAGCAGGAATGGCTCTGTTCTCCCCAGCAGGAACTGAGAGGGACCACACTTTGCAGCCTTCCTTGCCAAAGGGGCTTCTCTTTCCAGCCACAGCCCTGGCAAAGCCTCTTCTCTCAGGACACACTTGGACTGCTCTTGCTCTTCCCCCACAGCTTTTGTTGTCCCCTTGTTTCCCCCAGGAGGGAGGTGTGTGGGGAGGAGCTCCTTCCCCTGCTCTCATGCAGGCTGCTTCTGCCTTCCCAGCTGCCATCCTCTCCCCTTCACATCTTGCTCCCCACTGCAGAGCAGCAGCTTCCAGGACACTTCCTTTGCTGACCCTTCTCTGCCTCCAGCACACTGCCTGCTGCATGGCAAGAGAAGCCCCTGTGTGCACAGGGTTCTCTCCTGGAGCACCTTTGAACCCAGCCCCACTCCTCCCTCCTGTCTCTTCTCACCAGCTTGCTCTGGGCACCTGCCTCACTCCAGCAAATGTTTCCCCAGCTCAAATTCAAAGGGTCTCAAATCTTCCTCTTTCCACAGGAACAAAACTGCTGGCATTTGGCAGCATTTCCCTGCTCCACTTCTTTGGGGAATCTCCTCAGCACCACCAATTCTTTCCAAGCACAGGTGGAGACCTTCAGGAGGAGATGGCTCTGGATGTGCTGTGGTGTTCCAAAGGGAAAGCAGAGCTCCAGGAAAGCCCCAGCAGGGCTGAATGAAGCATAGCAGGACCCCCAGGTCCTGCCTAAAGGCCTCCCCTTGCTGCTGCTCCATCAGTCTGTTCCACTGCTCTTTCCAAACACCTCTCCTGGAGTTTCAGTGCCACTCCCTAGGACTTATTCCAGCCTCAAGAAGAGAAGACAACCCCTGAGCTTTGTCAGGGGATTGAAGCAGCTAAGCAGGCTGTGAGAGGCAGAGAGGCCCTCCCCAAAGGCAAGACTAACCAAGGAGCCATCAGGATGCGGTGCACACCTGAGGCAGAGCGTGAGACGAGAGAACAGCTGCAGAGCCCTCAACATTGTCAGAGAGCCAGGGCTTTCAGAGGCAAGGCTGCTATCTAGGCAAGCTCCTCTGGGCTAGATCCCAGCAGCACATGGCAGTGTCAGAGACAGCATGCCCAGAGAGGGCAGGTTCCTCCCACCCCCCAGCACTTACCCCGCCCTTGTTGCGCAGAACCAGCGTCGCTTCGTAGACCTGGTGGGGGAGGTAGTTCTGGAAGAGCACCTCTGCTGGGAGAGGCTCAAAGCAGCTCTGCTGCAGGGCAGCTGGCAGCTGGGGGTGCACAGAGAGCAGGCAGAGGTTCAGCTGCTGGCAGCAGGACTCATGAGTGACAACCCTACACTGCTCTCCAGTCCAGCCCAGTCTCCTGGCGAGTCCCTCTGCCCAGCTCAGCCTGGGCAAGCAGAAGCTCTCCCACCTGGCTCCTGGGTGGCTCAAGAGGAGCTGGGCTGTGCTGAGCAGGCTCAGGCTAAGCAGTTCTTGGGCTGTCTCTCCAGGTTCCCTCTCCCAAACACGGGGCACAGCCCTGTGCTGCTGTGGTCACACAGCACCAGAGCACTCCCTGACAGTGCTGGCAGCACTCATGGAGCAGCTGAGGGCCAGCAATGGACAGGAGGCTCCAGGGGAAACACTCTGGGGATGATCTTTGCTCTGAGGCAGGGAGGCCGAGGCCCACACAGCCCCAAAGAGCTTTGCCAGTGTAAAGCCTGGGAGCTGCTAAGGAGAGAACAGCAGCAGAGGAGGGAAGGCAGGACAAGGAGAGCTGAGTGCTGGCGAGGTTCAGCTCCTTTCTCTGCAGCACTGGGCAGCTGGAGGAGGACTGGACTTGGCAGCTCCTTCTGCCAGGAGCTTTCAGTGGCTCTTTGGTCCTGCTCTGGTGCTGCTGCTTTTGTTCAACTCCACTGCAGCAGCAGCCTGGCAATGCACACAAGCAGCAAATGCTGGCAGAGCAGAGGCACTGCTAGGAGAAAGTTCCTCCCTGCTTTGCCTCCCCTCTCCCAGCTGTGCTGCTCCCACTCACCAGACCCAGGCAGCTCTCCTGCTGCTCCACACAAGCCATGGCCAGGCTGAAGCCAGCAGCTGCAGCATGCTGCCAGTTCTCTGGGTGCCCAGCTGAGGGCTTCCCAACCTCCTGGGCTGGCCAGGGCAACCCTCAAGCAGTATGTCACAGGTGTGCTGCTGGCCATTGCTGCTCAGCAGCCTCCCTCCCTGCTCTGTCCTCAGGGCTGTGTGCTCTGGCCAGCAGCTCTGCAGCAAAGCAGCTTGAGGCACAGCTGCAGCAAACACTGAGCCAGACAAGAGACAGACCAACAAAGAGAAAAGCAGGTAAGAATGCTAGGAGGCCTGCCTGGATGGGCAAGGAGCTACTGGACACACTATTACTTAAAAGGAAACTCTACAGGAAGTGGAGGGAAGGACAGGTAGAACAGGGGGAATACAAGGAAGCTGCCTGAGCAGCAAGAGTCCTGGTCAGGAAAGCCAAAGCAGAGTTTGAGTTGAATCTAGCCAGGGAGATTAAAGGGAATACTAAGAACTTTTACAGGTATATTAATGGGAAGAAGAAGACTAGGGAAGGTGTGGGCCCCCTCAGAAAAGAAACTGGTGACATGGTCACAAGTGATGAGGAAAAGGCTGAGGTACTTAATAACTTCTTTACCTCAGTCTTCACTGCAAGGGCCTCTAGCCACACTCCTGATGTTATGGAAGTCAAAGCCAGGGACAGGGAGGAAGAACTGCCCATTGTAAGTGCAGATCAGGTTCGTGATCATCTGAAGAACCTGAAAGTGTTCAAGTCCATGGGACCCGACGGGATACACCCACGGGTACTGAGAGAACTGGCAGATGAGGTTGCTAAACCCCTCTCTATTATATTTCAAAAGTCATGGCAGTCTGGGGCAGTCCCCACAGACTGGAAAAGGGGAAACATTGCCCCCATCTTCAAAAAGGGCAAGAAGGAGGAACCAGGGAACTACAGGCCACTCAGTCTCACCTCTGTGCCTGGAAAGATCATGGAACAGATCCTCCTGGAGTCACTACTCGCTCAAAAGAATAGTGAAGAGGTGATTGGGAACAGTCAGCATGGCTTTGCCAAGGGCAAATCCTGCCTGACCAACCTGGTGGCCTTCTATGAGCAGGTGACAAAATTAATAGCTGAGGGGCGAGCAACTGATGTCGTTTACCTGGACCTGAGCAAAGCCTTCGACACTGTCCCACACCACATCCTGGTGTCCAAACTGGTGACACATGGGTTTGATTGGTGGACCACTAGATGGATAAGGAACTGGCTTGATGGCCGCACCCAAAGAGTGGCTGTCAATGGCTCCATGTCCCAGGGGAGGCCAGGGACAAGCGGAGTCCCTCAGGGATCAGTCCTGGGACCTGTCTTATTCAACATCTTTGTGGGGGACATGGACAGTGGCATTGAGTGCACCCTCAGCAAGTTTGCTGATGACACCAAGCTGTGTGGTGCAGCAGACACGCTGGAGGGAAGGGAGGCCATCCAGAGGGACCTTGACAGGCTGGAGAGGTGGGCACAGGCCAACCTCATGAAGTTCAATAAGAGCAAGTGCAGGGTCCTGCATCTGGGTCGAGGCAATCCCAGACACAAATACAGGCTGGGCAGGGACTGGCTGGAGGATAGCCCTGAGGAGAGAGACTTGGGGGTGCTGGTGGACAAAAAGCTCAACATGAGCTCTCAGTGTGCACTTGCAGCCCGCAAAGCCAATCAGATCCTGGGCTGCATCAGGAGAAGTGTGGCCAGCAGGTCGAGGGAGGTGATCCTCCCCCTCTACTCAGCCCTGGTGAGACCCCACCTGGAGTACTGTGTCCAGTTCTGGAGCCCCTATTACAAGAGGGATGTGGAGGTGCTGGAACGTGTCCAGAGAAGGGCCACGAGGATGATCAGAGGGCTGGAGCACCTCTCCTATGAGGACAGACTGAAGGAGTTGGGGCTGTACAGTCTGCAGAAGAGAAGGCTCCGAGGTGACCTAATTGTCGCCTTCCAGTATCTGAAGGGGGCCTACAGGAAGGCTGGGGAAGGACTTCTCAGGATCTCAGGTAGTGATAGGACTAGGGGGAATGGAATGAAGCTGGAGGTGGGGAGATTCAGGCTGGATGTGAGGAGGAGGTTCTTCACCAAGAGAGTGGTGAAACCCTGGAATGGGTTGTCCAGGGAGGTGGTCGAGGCCCCGTCCCTGGGGGTGTTTAAGAGCAGGATGGATGAGGCTCTGTCCAGCCTGATCTAGTGTGGGGTGTCCCTGCCCATGGCAGGGGGGTTGGAACTAGATGATCCTTGTGGTCCCTTCCAACCCTGAATGAAACTATGAAACTATGAAACAAGGCACAGCCAGGGGCTGAGGCCCCTCTGCAGCTGGCAGGAGCCTGCAGCCTGCAAAGCCAGCCCCCTGGGAGGGCCCCACCCTGCTGCTCCACCCCAAAGCACCACTGCAGCTGAGTGTGCTCAGTCCTGAGCAGCTCCTGCAGGCCTTCAGCCCTCCAAGGCCAAGGCTGGCAGCAGCGAAGGAGTCCCAGCCCCAGGCCCTTGGCAGCGACCACCCCAAGCAGCAGCTGCCTGTGGCAGCAGGAGGATGGCAAATGGCAAGCTCCTGCCCTTGTGTCCTGCCCCAGCCTGCCCCCTGCATGGGGCTTGAGTGCCAGGGGCTCAGCTCCAGGAACCCCCCCCAGCTGCAGCAGAGCTTCTGCAGCACAGCTCAGGACTTGAACAGCTCAGCAGGGAGCAATGGCTGAGCTTTCTCCTGGCAGGAGGAACTCAGCACTGCCAGCAGCTGCACAGCACAGCAGGCCCTGGCCAGCCAGCTCTAGAGAGAAGCTGGAGGCAGGCCTGCCACCAGCAGGCTCCTCTCCAAATGCCTCAGCCAACAGCAAGGAACAGGGCAGGAAAAGTTTACCTTTGGACAGGAGGCCTCACTGGAGTCTGCAGGCTGGGGAATCAGGGGCAGGGTCCTGGCCTCAGGCTTGCCCCTCCTGGGAACAGGGGGCAGCTTCCCCTCCAGGCTGCTGCCCCTCTGGGTGGAGACTGGGGGCAGCTTCCCCTCCAGGCTGCTGCCCCTCTGGGTGGAGACTGGGGGCAGCTTCCCCTCCTGGCTGCTGCCCCTCTGGGTGGAGACTGGGGGCAGCTTCCCCTCCTGGCTGCTGCCCCTCTGGGTGGAGACTGGGGGCAGCTTCCCCTCCAGGCTGCTGCCCCTCTGGGTGGAGACTGGGGGCAGCTTCCCCTCCAGGCTGCTGCCCCTCTGGGTGGAGACTGGGGGCAGCTTCCTCTCCTGGCTGCTGCCCCTCTGGGTGGAGACTGGGGGCAGCTTCCCCTCCAGGCTGCTGCCCCTCTGGGTGGAGACTGGGGGCAGCCACATCTTCTGAATGTTGCCCAGCCTCTGCTTGAGCTGGGGCAGCCTCCTCTCCTCAGCCTTGCCACCCCTCTGGATGATCTGGGGCAGGCTCCTCTCCTGAGTGCCACCCAGGCTCTGCTCCATGAGCTCAGGCATCCCCTGCAGGAAGGAGGAGGGAGTCAGCTGAAACACACACCACCAGCACAAGCCACAGCAAGCCCTCTGCTCCTCTTGTCCAAGTGTCACTGAGGAGTAATCTGTGGTCAGAGCTACCAGGCCAGTCCTGGGAGCCTCCTGAGGGACCTGCTGCAGTGTTTCACCCCAGAGCATTCCTGAGGCAGAGCAGAAGACAGCAGCTCCAAGCAAGGGGCTCTGTCCCATGAGCTGCTGCCTGCTTTGCTGGGGCATGCCTGGGGATTGCTGCTCTCTGGGCACTTGTTCCCTCTGTAGTGCTGCTGGATAGAGCCAGGGAGCTCTGAAGAGAGCAGGGCAAGAGTGCTCAGAACTGCCCCAGCTCTGCCCTTGGCCCAGGCTCCCCAGCCTGCCCTGGGGAGATGGCACTGCTGGGGGAGGCAGAGGAGAGCAGAAAAGCAGCCCTGTGCCAGGACTGAGGTGCAGAGGAGTGTCTCCAAGTCTGAGTTCTCCTTCATTAGCACTTTTCTCTCTGTCCTGGCCTCACAGAGCCCTCCTCAGAAGCCTACAGAGGCATCTCCTTGAGAGACCATCAGCACCAGGGCATCTCCAGTCAGGTGAGCTCCAGTCAGCAAAGGGGACAGTTATGGAGAGGAAGGAAGAATTGCCCTGGCTCCAGAGGGGTGGCTCTGTGCTCCATGTAGGCTATCCCAGCATGGTGGGGGTTGGAAGGCACCTCTGGGGATCAGCCAGTCCAACCCTCTTGCAGAAACCCAGAGCAGCTTGCCCAGGATCACATCTAGGTGGGTTTGGAATCTCTCCAGAGAAGGAGACTCCACAACCTCTCTGGGCAGCCTGCCCCAGGGCTCCTTCTTGACCACAGCAGCTACTTACAGTTGCAGGCTGCTTTGCCTCTCTGGCTGGCTTCAGGTGGCCAGGTGCTGCCACTGTGCCCTGGAGCCCCTCAGGCATTTTGGAGGGCCTCCTGGAGCGCTGGTTCTGCTCAGTGGCCATGGCTCAGCTCACCTGCAAGGAGCAGCAGCAGACCTTTGAAAAGCCAGAAGCCCACTCCCAGCAAAGCCAAAGGCTCCACAGTGTCTCCAGGCTGGGGCATCCTTCCCCAGGGGAGAGCACCTGGGCTGCCCTGCTGCTGTTTCTGACTCGGGGAGCACAGAGCTCCATTCCCTGGGCAAGAAGCAGAGCTGCTCAGCAGAGTTGCTCAGGGCTGCTCTGCTTGGCTTCAGGGACAGAAATGAGCCAGCAAAGATGACTCCTTCCAGACACACAACTACCACAGTGCCCACCAGCATTTCTCCATGGAGAATGGGGGCCCTGCTCTTCACTCCCTGACACCCAAACTCCAGGCTCCCCACAGGCACTCCAGAGGCTGTAGCAGCAGAAAGAAAAGCAGGAAACCACTCGAGGAAGCAGCTCAGCAAGAAATGCTGCAGGGGTGAGAGCAGGGCCACTTAAGGCTTCATCCTAACAGCAGCAGAGGCTCTCCAGCCTCCTTAGCCTACAAGTAGCATGGCTTAACAGGTCCCCCTGAGTGAAGCAGGTCCAGGTTAACTTCTTCCACTCAGCAGCATGGCCACCACCTCTCTTCATCGACACAAAGCTATCAACAGTGAGCTCCACTCTGCTGAGGGGCACCAGTGATCCACAGCCAAGCTGGCACAAGAGGCACTGCCAGCAGCCCTAAGCAACATCCTCTCCCCCTTGCTGAGCCAGCTGCAGATTCTGCAGCAGCACTTGCCAGTGTCCAGCAGAGGCTGTTGATGTTCACATCCTGAGCAGCTGCCTTCCTGGAGCCTCCCTGAGAGATCTGAAACGCTCAGGAAACCTCAGTCCCAACCAAGCTGCTTTCATCTCAATCCTCCAAACCTTCTTGGGCAAATAATTCTCAGTGTGCCTGCCCCACCCCCACACTGGGGCCCAGTCTCTGGAAGAACAGAAACACTCAGCTCAGAGGCATCCAGCTGCAGAAGGGGAACTGACCAAAAGCAGCAGCAGGAATGCAGCCTCCAGCCTGACCTTGGCAGGCTCAGCCTGGTGCCGGCTCCCCAGCACACACACACACTGCTGGCTGCCAGGACAGGGAACATTACCAGCGGCTGCCCTGCTGCAGCACTGCCTGGGACCCCGTGCTGGTGAAGCTTGGACTTCACGGAGTTGTTTCCCATCCCTCAGTTCAGAGGCAAGGCTGGACAACCTGTCCTGAGTTACCTGCAGCCTCCTGAAGCCGTCCAGCCTCTGGATTTTCAAGAGAGAGATGCAGGAAGTGCTGCTTCTCAGGAAATCCCCTAGGGTTTTAAAATGCAAGGAAAGGAGAGTTGGGCTGGGGGAGCTTTGCAGTCTCTGCTACCTAGGCAGCTGCTGCATCTTTCATCCTCAGCCTGCACAGCGTTTGCTCGGCAGAGGAGAAATCCTCTCACCCCTCACTTGCAGATGGGGCAGCACAGGTGAAAACTGAAGGCAAAGACATCCCAAAGCCCAGGTGCAAGGGAAGGAGGATCAGACTGGCAGCAGGGAGACAGGCAGCCTCTCTCCCCTCCGCGTTTAATCCCAGCCTGGAGGCAGACACAGCAGCATCCCATGGCAACAAAGAAGACCCAGAGGGATTTTGTGTTTCAGGGAGCAGTTTGTCCAGCTGTGGGGGCAGGGAGAAGGGGCTCCAGCTCCTCCGGGGGTCCCCAGCATGGCAAGTGCTGCAGCTCCAGGGGCCTGTCCCCCAGCACAAGAACCTGCGCTTGGCTAAGGGGCAACCTCCTCCCTCCCATCCTGCCCCGAGCAGCAGCTGGGTGCCGGCAATGGCCTCAGCACTGCTGTGCGGGACAGCGGCGCTCAGGCTTCCACCCTCCCTGCCCGGCCCTGCTCCCAGCCCTCCCTCCTGAGCTCAGCAGCCAAAGTCCCCCCGGGCTGGGGCTGGGGAGGGGACACAGCCATCGTCACCTCGGCCCGGGGCCGGCACCAGCGTCCAACGGGACCCAGCAGCACCCACCAGCATCCACCAGCACCCACCAGCGATCCCACTGCCACACAGTCGCGGCCGGGCTGTGCCTGGTTGCCACAGCGACAGAGCCTGAGGCCACCCAGCGGCCCCCTGGCAACCGCGGCACAAAGAGAGGAGTGCCCAGCGCTGGGACCAGACGGCAGCCAGCGGGCACAGGGCTGCCCAGAGCCCACAGGGGAGCTGCCTGTGGAGCCCTGCTCCAGCTCCCCCAGGGCAGGCCCAGAAAGCCCCCCAGGAGCCAGGGCTGCCAAGCTGCTCCTGCGGGGAGCCCCCACACAGCTCCTGCTGCCCCAGGAGACACAAACCGGCTGCCTGCCCCTCTGGCCCTGCTGCCCTGGCTGAGCCCAGGCTGCCACTGGCCTCCTGTGCTGCAAGTGCCCCTTGCTGCCTCCCCTCCAGTCTCTCACCCACCGGCACCCCGAGGCTGCAGGCTGCTCCCAGGCTTCCCAGGGAGGCTGTGGCTGCCTCTTCCCTGGGGGTGTCCAAGGCCAGCTGGGATGAGGCCTCCAGCAGCTGAGTCCAGTTGAGAGCTGTCCCTGCCCAGGCTGGGAAGGTTGATCTCTGAGGCCCCTTCCAACCTCAGCCCTTCTATGCTCTTTCAAACACAACTCACCCTACGAAGCAGTCTTGCTTTTCACTCACCTCAGACAGGGAAGAGCACTGCAGGATGCACAGCCCAGAGTGGCTCCCAGAGCCCCTGCTCAGGCAGCATTGCCCCTGGCAGCTAAAGGTCTGCTTGGTTTCAGCAGCAACCTGACTCTGTCAAACTGCTCAAAGGAACTACAGAGCCTGCAGGTCCCCCACACTCCCGGGGGGGGTCAGGGTCGCTGAGAGATGTCTGTGTTCCTCTTGGCCCCACACTCCCTTGCTGCCCAGGAGGCCCATGGTGGGCTGCAGGACACGGTCAGCATGCTGTGCAGCACTGCTGCAGGTGCTGGCAGGGACACTGCCAGTGCCCTTCCTTCAGCTGGCCCAGGATGTCACCCAGCTGCTTCACCACTCCTCCAGGCGTGGCTGGAGACCGGGGAGCACAGTGCTCAGTCAGCTCAGCATCTCCCACAGCCATGCCCAGGACCTGCTTGGCCAAGCAGAGGCCCCAGCCAGGCCCCAGCTGCAGTTCCTTGACCCCCAAACCCACCTCCTCTCAGCCAGGTGTACCTGCTGGCAAAGATTCTGCTCAGCTCCTCCAGGACATGGTTGAGTTTCACCTGCAGGTCCTTGAGGCTCTCTCTGGCTTCTGGGTCCAGCTGGAGGAGGGACAGATTGGAGAAGCCATCAGGGTCCCTGGTGCAGCCCTGGGGGACAAGGCCCTGGGGATGCCTGCAGAGCATCTCCCAGCAGCAACAGCAGCTGAGGGAGAGCAGACATTGACCACAGCCAGAGACTCCAAGAGCCCCTGCTCAGGCAAAGTTGCCACTCTGCAGCCATTGCACTCTGCAGCCATTGTGGGTCCAGAGCTGACCGGCACCGGCACCGGCACCGGCACCGGCACCGGCACCGGCGTGCTTGAGCTGAGAGCTTCCTCTGTTGGTTTATAGTATTTAGGGGAAATACAATTGATTGTATTTATAACTATAGCACTGAAATAAATACATGATAGTATCTAGGTGGAACAGATATATGTATTGATTAGTTTGTTTTAACAGCTAACAACAGACCCCTGAGCCATGGCAACAACTCAGCCAAAGGCCATTAGAAAATCACTTGGTGCCCAGACAGAGCTGGTGCACAAACACACAGGAGTCCAGGCTGCTGGCTGCAGGGAGTGCTGGAGCCTGGCACTTGGAATGGAGGGGGAAGGAGACAACACCTCTGTCAGGTGTGAGCAGGTGAACTTTCTCCTCCGCCTGCTGGCTGAGCTTAAGGCTGGAGTGGCCGAGCTGCAGGATGAAGCATCTAGGCTCAGGACTGCAGGGGAATGTCAAAGGCAGTTAGAGATGTGGGAGCAGGCTCTGCAGCCCTCCCCTGTTGCGGGAGGCATCCCTGGAGACAGGGAGGGATGGGTACAGGTCCCTGTCAGGGGAAGCAAGGGGAATCCATCCCGGCCCTCTCCCCCCCCAGTTGCCCTTGCACAATCAGTATGAGGCCCTGCAGGCCGAGGGCAACGGGGAGGAGAGGGCTGAAGGGGAACCATTGAAGGAGATGCCTAAGGCCAAGCAGTCCCCACCAAGTGTAAGGACCAGCACTGTCCAGACAAAGAGAAGGGTTATAGTTGTTGGGGACTCTCTCCTGAGGGGGACTGAGGGAGCCCTGTGTCATCCTGAGCCATCCCATAGGGAAGTGTGCTGCCTGCCTGGGGCCCAGACAAGGGACATCACCAGGAGACTCCCTAAGCTGATCCAGCCCTCTGACTGTTACCCATTGCTGGGAATCCAAGCTGGAAGTGCTGAGGTTGATAAGAAGGGCAGCAGGACAATCAAAAAGGAACTCAAGGCCCTGGGACAATTGATTGATGGGGCAGGAGCTCAAGTGGTGTTCTGCTCAGTCCCCTCAGTGGCAGGGGAGTACACTGAGAGGAACAGGAGAGCCCAGACCATCAACAATTGGCTCAGGGGATGGTGCCAGCAGTGGAATTTTGGGTTCTTTGATCATGGGGCAACTTCTCCTGCACCCAACCTGCTGGGTCCTGATGGGGTGCAGGTATCCAGAAAGGGCAGGAGGGTACTAGCACTGGAGCTGGCAGGGCTCATTGGGAGGCCTTTAAACTAGGTCTGAAGGGGGTGGGTGAGGAAAGCAGTCTCTCTGGAGAGGAGAGAGTGGGACACAAATTAGGGTGGACTGGTGTTATAGATGACTCCAGGTAAAAGTTTTTGGTAACAGACTTATTGGCACTAAAAGATCATAAAAAGGCAATAAAGGCAATAAAAGCAAGCAAAGCAACCGGAATATGAGTGACCTGAGAACTATAATTACTGCAAGAAGGGGGCCGCTTTAACGACCAATTTGATCAGCGGATTCCAATTTTATTGAGCATCAGACACATCTTATATACAGTTTGCTATAATTATGCCCACTTGGCAACATACTATTGGTTGCTCTCTAAAAGGTTACATCATTGTTTTCACAACTCTGTGGAATTCTTCCATCCGGCCTAATTGCTCTCTTTCCCAGATCTCGCCTCCTCCTTATCTTGCTTGCCTCCCATCTCAGGGGCAGCTGGACTTCAGCATACCAAGCAATCAGCACTTTCTCACATCTCCCACTCCGCCACTATATCATCAACAGAGAATTCTTCAAGGCCTGAATTGCACAGGTGTTCCTGGGACCCATGTCCCCTCTTGCCCGACAACATATAATAATACAAGGAATTAGGGAAGCTGTTCCTAGAGGACAGAATTTTGATAAAGCTTTTAGTGACCAACAGAGGAAGGATGAATCTCCCACGGAGTGGATGGGAAAATTAAAGAAAGCTCTGCAGATGTACTCTGGAATAGACCCCAATCCTGCAGTTGGAGTGATACTTCTCAGGACACAGTTTGTGGTGAAATCATGGGGAGACATTAGAAAGAAACTGGAAAAGATCGAGGACTGGCAAGACAGGGGATTAGAGGAGTTACTATGGGAAGCTCAGAAAGTATATGTAAGGAGGGATGAAGAGAAACAAAAAGCAGAGGCTAAACTGTTTGTAACTGCTGTAAGGGAAAGTCAGAAGTCAGGCAGCTGCTCGGACCTTTGGGGTACTATCGATCATGGATAAAGGTGTCAGGGGCTGTATATTCTGGGGACAAGAATATCAAATGAGTCCCCAGAAGGAGGAGGTAATGTTTTTGGTAGATATGGGAGCAGAAAATCGATTATACAAAAGACTCCTAAGACTCCTAAGAGGGTTGAGAAGGAAAAACCCCAGCAACAGTAATTGAAGCTAAAGGGGAACCTTTTAAGGTGCCCCTGCTTGAAACTATAGAACTAGAATCTGGAAAAGGATTTGTTTAAATGATTTGTTAGTTGTTTCAGAGACTGAATACACTCTCTTGGGAGAGATCTCTTTTTGTTTTGTCAACAGCAGATTGCAGCTGTCCGGACTGCAGAAGAAGGGTGGATGCATGTGTCGCGAGTGAAAGGACAGCAACCTCTGAGCCTGGAGAGATTAGAGTGACTCTACAGAGAAACCAAAACTGACATCAGCATGAATCCCACGCCACTTATACAGATGATTGGAAGCATCTCCGAGACTGCAGTTAGTGCTGACAGATAAGTACTCGATGCAATACTGTAACATCTCAGTCTGAAAGCTCCGGAGCTTACAAGACAGACTCACCTCCTGAAATATGTGCAATAGCGTGTGGTATTGAATCTGTGTTGCAAGAGAACATCGAGGAATATCCCCATTCCATTCTGTGCATAAAGCAGCATAGAACTCATGGGGGATGGGCAACTTGTAAATGTTTTAAATGTTGTAAGAAATGGTCTTGTATCTCTTATCACTGAGGAGTATTTTGTCCTGGATGCTGTAACTGTAAAACTGTAAAAGTAGGCCCAAAAATAGGCAGTTTGGATTGACAAATATAGAGATCTTATTGTGTGGTAACGAGAAAGGATTTAAATCCCCATGGAAAATTCTTGAAAGGGATTGGCATGAGTGGGAAATAAAGGCTAGAGAAATTTTTAGTTAGGGATACCAAGAACAATTAGAATAGAATAGAATGGAATGGAGTAGGCCAGGTTGGAGGAGACCTTCGGGATCGTCGCGTCCGGGCTATTGACCAATCCAGCCCACCTGATCAACTGGGCCATGGCACCAAGCACCCTATCAGGTCTCCTCCTGGGCACCTCCAGTGGTGGTGACTCCACCACCTCCCCAGGCAGCCCATTCCAGTGGGCAGTCACTCTCTCTGTGTAGAACTTCTTCCTGGCATCCAGCCTGAACCTGCCCTGGTGCAGCCTGGGAATGTGTCCTCTTGTTCTGGTGCTGGGTGCCAGGGAGAAGAGACCAACTACTGCCTGTCTACAACCTCCCTTCAGGTAGTTGTAGAGAGCAAGGAGGTCTTCCCTGAGTCTCCTCCTCTCCAGGCTAAGCAACCCCAGCTCCCTCAGCCTCTCCTCAGAGGGCTGTGTTCCAAACCCCTTACCAACTTCATTGCCCTTCTTTGGACACGCTCCAGCAAGTCAACCTCCTTCCTAAACTGAGGGGCCCAGAACTGGACACAGGACTCAAGGTATGGCCCAACCAGTGCAGTGTACAGGGGCAGAATGACCTCCCTGCTCCTGCTGGCCACACTCTTCCTGATGCAGGCCAGGATGCCATTGGCCCTCTTGGCTGCCTGGGCACACTACAGGCTCATGTTCAGCCTACCATCAACCAGCACCCCCAGGTCCCTCTCTGCCTGGCCACTCTTCATCCACTCTGACCCCAGCCTGTAGCACTGCATGGGGTTACTGTGACCAATGTGCAGAACCCAGCACTTGGATGTGTTCAATCTCATGCCGTTGGATTCTGCCCATCTGTCCAGGTCCCTCTGCAGAGCCTCTCTACCCTCCAGCAGATCAACTCCTGCCCTAGCTTGGTGGTGTTCGCAAATTTACTGCTGATGGACTCAATGTCCTCATCCAGATCATCAATAAAGATGTTAAAGAGCATGGGGCCCAGCACTGATCCCTGGGGCACACCAATGGTGCCTGGCTGCCAGGTGGATGTGACACCATTCACCACCACTCTCTGGGCTCTGCCTCCAGCCAGTTCCTAACCCAGCTCAGAGTGCTGCTGTCCAAGCCAGGGGCTGACAGCGTGGCCAGGAGTTTGCTGTGGGGGACAGTGTCAAAAGCCTTGCTGAGGTCCAGGTAGACTACATCCACAGGCTTCCCCACATCCACCAGGCAGTCACCTGATCATAGAAGGAGATCAGGTTTTTGAAATTGAAAGGGTTAGTAGAAGGAAAAAAGTAAGGAAGACATAAGAAAAATGATTGTAGAGGATTTTGAGGGAAGAGGAATTGAAATAACAAAAGCACAATGGGAAATGGTAAACAAGCCAACTGAGGAAGTAGAGAAGAGACTCCCAATGAAATCTTAAAGTGGGTTAAGGAATCTGTGGGGCTCCTGAAGAATGTAACTGCTGCCAAGAAGACATGACACCTGGCTGCTGGTTGCACCCAGTAGGCTAAGGAGGCAGAGTTAACATATACTGGTGGAGCCTAATCTTGATCCTAACCCTGTTTTTGTATAAGGAGTCCAATCAAAATCAAAGACCATGTTCCCATGTGTGGATAAATTCTCTTCTAATATTAGTAATGATAGGTTGGTTGAAAGGCCATTATGGAGCTAAGATTATAACATCATCTGAAGTAAAGGTATGAGAACAGAGCACTGATCTGCAGTTGTTGAAAGGGAGCACAGTCAGCTCAGTCAGTGGAGCATGAGACTCTTAATCTCAGGGTCGTGGGTTCTAGCCTGCAGCAGACAGGCAGTAGTGTCCTTTTACTGTTGGATATGTTCCCAGCTACCTGAGAATTCAGCACACAGGTTTCCTTTGATAGGGACAGTCTTTCCTGATGTAACAGAAGTACAAAAAGCATTCCAAAAGCCCAGCAACTCGAGGATTGTACCAAGATTCCACAATCTCAGTTAAGGGGGAGATTACAGTTTGAAGAACCCTTGGCTGTAGATATGCCTGTACCTTGTACCCAGCGATGTTGGGAGACAACTGTAGGCAGGAATAAAGGGGAAATAGGACTGACCCTGGATGTGGGAATGTAATTTTTATAGGACAGCAATCAAAGTGATCACAATTTATTAGTTAGGAAGAAGGAAATATGGGGAGCCATGATCAGACCAGAAAGAAAGAACACATACCTAAAGGATGGCTGATACCTATTGGGTCAGGATGGTATTGGATATGTGGTAAAAATGCTTATAAGGTATTACCCTTAGGCGGGTAAGGAAGATGTGCAATAGGACTGGCCTATCCTCATATCTTTATAGTAAATCAGCCACAGGAATTACTCAGGAGCTTTGCAAGAAGAACCAAGAGGGGAGCAAATCCACTACCAACCAGGCATAGCAAGTGTCATAGTTTTGCTAGGAGGTTTCTACCTTGGCTTGGGGTTAGTGAACTTGAAGAAGCGATGGTAAATTTTTCTGCTACAGCTGAAATTGTGATGAATGCAAGCAGAGACGCAACAAAAGCTCAACAGCTTGAAGTCAATAGTCTCTCAAAAGTAGCGACTGAAAATAGGTTGGTTTTGGGTTTCTTACATGTTGTATGTGTAGTCATAAATGTAAGCTGTTGTAGTTATGTTAATCTGTAGTTCTGTTAAGCGATTGTAGATCACAATCAAATATTACATCCAATTTCTTTGGATGATACTTCTTGTGGATTTAAAGAAACATGGGATAAGTTAACTTCTTGCTTATCGAATATGAGTTGCTTTAAACAATTGTTTGTAATACCTGTTGGAATAATTGTAATACTGATCTGTGTAATTCATTGTAATTGTTGCTTTAAAATGGTAAGACCTTTAGGTAAAATTGTTTATGCCAGTAAGTTACAAGCAGATGGTTATGATCTGAAGGTGATCAAAATAGAGGAACTTAATTATGATCCAATTAAGAAGGTTCTGAAATATCTGGAAATTTTAGCACAAATCAATGGTGACAAAAAGAAAATGGGGGATTGTGATGAATACACTGGTGATTTGTGTTAAAATTATAAGACTTAGAGTGCACTGGCATGAAGGGTCAGGATCTTGTGAGGCCTGTTTAGAGGGTAAAGGGAAAGAAACCTATCTTGCAGACTTGCAAGGATGATGTCTGGTTAATTGGAGACATCACGGCTGAGAAGGAGCTGTCTTAAAGATAAACATTCAGAACTAGGAATTTGTTTTCTTCAGATAAGAAGCCTGCACAATTGGGCATGCGTGAAAGTGGATGCTCTGACCCTTACCACACTGAATGTAGGGAGAAGGGATTTGACCACCTATTCTAAGACTCATTATCATATGCCTGCCTTCTATTTAGCATAAGTTTGCTTATGTAGATGATGGAACTATATAGGATGAAGAAAACTATTGTAAGGTTGCTTTTTGGGTGAAGTTTTGTACCCTCACATGCCCAACCGGTTGCTTTGCTTGCTTTTATTGCTTTTATTGCCTTTTTACGATCTTGTAGTGCCAATAAATCTGTTACCAAAAACTTTTACCTGGAGTCATCTATAACAACAGATAAATCATTTCTGTGACCAAAAACCCCTAAAGAAATAAATCTTTGCTGGAGAGAAACAATCCCCCATCAGTCATTTGGAAACTAGTCTTTAAAAGAGAAATGACCTAGAAGTGGTACTCCTGGGGAGTGGGCTCAGATACGTCCTTGTGTGTGGGTCTAAAATAGACACAGCCCCCAAGAGCCAGACTGTTTTTAATGTGCCCTTAACAAGTAAGAGGATGAGGAGTGAAGTACAACTTCTAGTAATGTTCCCTAAATAAGGGAGCCCGTGGTGTATGTCATCACCAAGAAAAAGGCTGGCTGAGGGGCCAGACATTCATTAGTCAGAAATTCCTTCCAAAGGCAGGTGGTGGGAGAATTTCTGTAAAGCTTGTGGTTTAGAAACTGCTACATGGAGGAAGCATCAGAAATCCCAATCCTCCTCCCATCTCTTCCATGTTTATCCAGCCAAATTATTCAGGGATTAAAGCTGACTCTCAGAGAGACCTGAATGCAGGACTGAGTCTGCTCCATGGGCCTGGCAATCTATGCATTCCAGAAGGGTATGTTTGTAAAACAGCAACACCCCTTCCCATGGCCGAGGCTCCTTTCATGTTTGCTTTGTGTTCTGCAGCTGGTTTCATCTCCTGACACCTGCTTTAGTTGGTGGCTTTCTGGAGGCCAAAGGACACTGTAGCCAGGTGCTGGCCTAGATGTTTTCAACACCTTCCAGATGGATTTGGGCTCTGGCCTCTCTCTCTTTCAGTGATGTATTGATCTGCAGCATAAGGCAGGTTTCCTGCCCTCCATGTTATCTGCAAAGTGAAATGTCACATCTTGTCTCAGATCTGGGGCTCTCGCCAAGCTCCACAACAAGAACAGTTCATCTTCCTTGGTGTGCTTGGATCAGCTTGTTCATGTTACACAGCCAAGAGGTTTTCAATGGCAGTGCTGCTTTTTTGTTCACAGCTTCATAGAATGGTTTGGATTGGAAGGGACCTTGAAGATTATCTAGTTCCATCCCCCCTGCCATGGGCATGGACACCTTCCACTAGAGCAGGTTGCTCAAGACCCTGTTCAACCTGGCCTTGAATGCTTCCAGGGAGGGGGCAGGTGATGTTCCTAAACATCACCTCTTCCCAGTGCACTTCATTCTTTTTTCATCATTCTAGGTAAAAAATACTTTGGTTTGCATTCAATGTTGCAGAATTGTAAGCCAGCTTGCATCAAATTCAGTGTATTTGCTTAAGAGCTTGATGATTTACCAAGCTGTGTGCTGACTGTGACTTGATGATCCGTGGGGAGCAGTCTGTCTGATTGAGTGTGTGTCTGCTCATCAAAGATGGATGATTGCCACTATGTGTCATAAAACTTCACCTGACAAAACCAACTCCCTAGCAAAATAATGCTGTCTCCAAAGGGCAATAATTCTTTGCTTTCCTGTCCCATATGTTTCAGGAGCTCAGAGCAGCTCAGATATTCTGGGGAAGATTTCTTTATACTTCTTCTGTTAACAATGAACAAAGGACCATCAAAGCTTTTGCCAGCTCGCTCTTAGTTGTCAAAAGTCTTTTGTGAGAGCCTAGGAAAATGGTCTCTAACTGCATAAAATCTGTAGGATTTAGACTCCTATCTATGGTAAATAATGGGAATTAAGGGGCTAAATACCTTTGGGGTCTTGGATTTTTTGAATGAAATCTTAGGTCTGGGGGATGAATTTTTCCTTTCCCTTTTTTGTTTTAAAGTCACCCTTGAGTGAGGAAAGGGAATGAACTAAATGCTGGTTTCATGGGGTGAAGTTATCTTCCTGCAAAGTAAACCCAGTGCAAAAAGGAGATGGCAGTCTTGGAAGAGACCATGGGTATCAGCTGGGGATGCCTACCTCTGCTGAGGTGATCTCTGTTGAAAAGTTGGTGCTGCTTTGCTCATTGATGAAGGGTCTCAGGGGATCTGAGCACCTGTGCTTCCTGGAAGACCAAAGCAGTGTAAGATGTGCCTAGATGACAGACTGCTGCTGTGGGAGTGGAAGATGAGTTGTTCATCCTTAGCAGGTGGGTTTCCTGATGTGCTTTGTGGTGTGCTTCCTGGTGCTCTTCCTGGTGTGCTTTGTGGTGGGCTTCCAGATCTGCCCAGGAGAAGGCAGGGGCAAATCCTTTCCTCCCTGCAGTGTTTGTTCATCTTTAGAAAAAAACAACCCATGTCTAGCTAGTAGAGGGAAACAATCATAGGGAGATGATGAGAGTGAAGGGCTTCAAAATCTTAACCATGGAGGAACAGTTGGGCTCCTTTCTCCTTTCTCTCTCTTTTGTCATAGCATCATGTTTCTCAGACTTGTCGTTACCACAGCCATAAGGTGCAGGATGCCACTTTGTACCTCTAGGTTGCACCAGTAGCCGAAGTGTAAGGCATGAAGCTGGACAGAAGGCACTATGAGGCTGAATTCCTCCTTACAGAGGATGGATGGATCCCTGTTCTTGGGCAATAATCAAGCCAAGGGGATTTTGTAGAGTTTGGATGCAGAATATTCTCAGAGCAGAAAATAAAGACCCTTCCTGCCAGGGTGTTCCTAGTTCAAGAAACAAGACAAATAAACCTGACCAAAACATTTATTCCAACCAGTTCAAACTAATGACAAGCAAAGTAACTTCCTAACTATATCCTAAGGGGGGGGGGGGGGGGGGGGGGGGGGGGAGGGGGAACCTAAAGTGGGAAGGGGTTTTTCTTAACCTATCTACCTAATACCTATGGTTGGAATCCTCTTCATAACTCTATACCAATTTCCTAACTATATCCTACTGGCGGGGGGGGGGGAGAACCTAAAGGGGGAAAGGGGGTTTTCATAACATTTCCCGGTCTCTCAGTTTGCTGTAAACGTTGAACCTTCTTTCTTCTTTCTTCTGGCTTTGTTCTTGATGTTGTTGTCTTCCACTTCATGTCAGTAGCCTTCAGTGACTCCAATCTGCAGTTAGAAAGAAGTGGTGTCAGAAGTTCGTCCCTTCTCTCTAGTGAAGCTTCAAACATTTTGGCAATGAATTTCTTTCCAAACTAACTGTGACTAAAAATAAGCTGTCCTGGGTGGACAATTGCATTTCCATCTGGTTGCTCTTGTTTCCTTCACTCTCAGTCTGCCTGAATCAGAGCCACTAATACTATTTTCCTTTTGCACCTGCACTTTTCTGACTTCATTACATGTTAGATGTTACACATGAGACTTCCACCCCTGTTCCAGAAAATTCCTGTTCCTTTCCCATCCTTTGCTTTCCTTTTTCACAACGGCTCCAGGCATTCATGAAGCACTGCATCTGCATCACAGCCCCAGAAAGAGAACAAATTAGGAACCAGTGTCCTTCTAGTAATTCAGGAATAGCCAAGATCGATACAAGAGAGCACACCAAAACACAGCAACTTTTGAAGCCTGCATGCTCTGAGAACAAGAGCAGTTCCCAGTGGCTGTGGCATGGGCTTGGATGACTTTACAAGACATTACAAAGTCATTTACATCAAGTAACTGTTGTAGCAGCCAGCACAATACTACTCAGCAACACATCCGCTTTCCAGCGACATCCTATGAATCTCCCTCCTTGCTCCTCTGGCTGACCCAAAGCCTAGCAAGTCTCTGGCCCTTTTCCATGGCTTGGTTTTCAATGAAGAGATAATGTCAGTGGAAGAGCACAGTTCATCAGAGAGTGTTCCCCTGTCACTGCAGAAGGCAGAGATGTAGTAAGCAGAGGTGAACTGCCGGAAATCTATGTGCCTGGCTAAAAGATTATAGAATAGGTCAGGCTAATTTTACTTCATTTCATATTCACATATATTACTGCAGCTTTTGTTACATCCTTATCCTTATGTGAGTTACATCTGTTCTTTGATCCACTCATCCATGTTTGCTCTGCTTTCAGATTGATGAAACAGGCATTCCACTGAGCTCAGCAAAGGATGGGCATAATAACTTATCTAAATGCCAAAGTATGTGATGCCCTTGAGGTAAACTCCAATGTGAAGGCTTTATGAAGTGTTTCACATGTGGAAGTGTAGGGAAGTGTTTATTTGCCAGCTCCTGTCTTTCCTTTGGCTGTTCAGATGATGTTAAGAGGATCCTGTGAAACTGCCATGGAAGCCTTAGGGGCTAAGCGGAGGACAGAAGTAGAACCACATTATTGTCTGCATAGGGGCAGCAGAGCCATACTGGCACTTGCACTTACAGAGCTCTCTCTATGGATGTCAAACATTTCTGGTTGATAGGCTCTAGACTATTTAGTTAATGAAATGCCTCTCACTATAACATTGTGAAGCTTTATTAATTAATTGATTCTTAGGAGATAGCAAAGTAGTGTCTTTGTTTTTTTTTACTGTTTTATTTTCTTCTCTTACAAGCTTGTAGAGAAGTAAAGGCCCTGTGGAGCAGAAGGGAAGCTTTCCTGCCCTGTTATGTATCTGAGGTACTCTAAACCCCTTTGCCTCTCTGCAGCTGCTATACAGTCCTGCAGTGGCCATGCAGAGACCTGGCTCCATGAGTTATTCAGGGTCAAGCTGTATTGCTAGTCCCAGCAGTCATGTTCATGCCAGATGTCATCACCATCATCTACAACTCTATCAATAAACCAGCTAGTCAATATGGCCAGGGCTAGCTGTTATGGTAGTGTCCCCATCTGCTTAAGACCCAGGGGCTGGACTGAGTTTTGTGGGGTCAAGAAGAGTCACCAGATGAGCTCTTCTGAACCTCTCTTGCAAGTTTCCTGTTCATTGCTGCTGAGTTCTGTGCACCAGAGGTCACTGCTCAAACCACTGGGCTAAATCAGTCTCGCTAAGTAATTCACTGGTGTGAAGACTTAAGCCTTTCTAAAAGAAAGGCTCTGATGTACTTTCCTATAACATTATCTTCTGACTAACTCAGGAGGGTTTCCCATTCATAAGGGTCGTTTCAGAAAAGTCCATTCTCATTTAATGCTGCCTGTGTGATATTTAAGTACACTTGTGGCTCAACAAGTAACACAACTTGGACAGAGCCAGTAGCTAAAAATACTGTTCCTAAGCCCTAGTATGGTGCCTTGAATCCTCTGTGAGCCAAGCAGCCTGGCCACCAGCAAGTTCAGCTTGGGAATTAGGGACAATTACAAGCCTGTTTGTAGGAATGTCCATGTTTCTTAAGCAGACTGGGACTCAGTCCCTCTGTTACCTGCTTCATAGGTCTTGTACCCAGACATGTTTCCTCAACTTGCTAATGCCAAGCTCACATTTTATCCAGGGTACTGCAAGCAAAAGTGTCAGTAAAATCCTGCAGAAGAAGGATTTTGAGAGACTAACCTGGTGCTTTTTTCCTGCCCCTGAGGTATTCTTCAAGGATTTCTAGTACCCTGGATCTCCTTTGGGTACAACCTCTATAGAAGGGTATTTCTTAATCTCCCAAGGTAATCTAGGCTCTCCTTGGTCAGGTAATATTGAGAAAGACATCTTCTGTGCACTGATGTTCTCATTGCTCCAGCTAATGACAAGGTCATTTTTCATCTCTTTGTATTTAAAGCTTCCAGAAATAATTAGCCCCTCTGATGAACTACTTTGCTTCAAAACATACATTTGTCAGTGAATTGGATGAGCAGCACAGCACCCAAACCAATGGAAACTACACACATATTACTGCTTTGTCACTGCTGGAAATGCACAACGGCCCAGATTCATTTAAAACTAATTTGATAAGCCATCCACTGCAACACAAGGAAGTGTTTGTGTGTCAGGCCTTGTGCCTTTCTGTGGCAGAGCTCAGCCTGAATGAATTTTTTTCTGGCTGTCTCCAGAAAATACAACTCTGCCAACAGTGGCTTGCACTGCCAATTCTGACAGACCCTTTAACCATGTGGAGAACAGGCACTGCTGTAATTCCACTGCATTCCAGTTCAAACTTGAGTGCTTTCATGAGGTGCAACAGCTGTTTTGATTGCAAAAGCCAAACTCCATTGGTGGTAGTGTAGCTGTCAGCTTTCCGGAGTTCTTCATTTACAGCTGCTTGTATAAACTCCTTTATGGTCTTTTGTTTTTTGCTTTCCAATATATGTAAATTAATTCAATAGCAAAATTACAAAGAACCACCTTGTAGCTAGGCCTGGGTGATGGTTCTTTGAGGGCTCCTACAATCAGCATTCTGTGCCGAGCGAACTGTGAAATCCTGAACTTACCCACATGGTTCTAGCACAAGGGACATGTGGTAATCCACACCACATCAGTTTTTAGTCAGCAGATTTAGTCCTCTTTAGTACTGTGTTAGAGCTCTTGAACCCAGTGTGACATTCTTAATTACAGCTGATTAAAAACCACCAAACCCCACAATGCAAACCAACAAGAAATCCAACAGAGAAACCCCAGAACTCCCTGAGTGTTTTCCTGTCTTCTCTGTTTAAAAAGCCTTTGTTCCTGAGAACATGCTGACTGTGCTGAAATTAAATGTTGGGGGAAAAAAGTAAAGTACAAAAGAAATATTGGATGATGGTTTTCATTTCTTTGTTCTAATACAATAATAATAAGACTACAATTCTATTATGAAACAAAAGGGAGTGCTGTTGGGAACAGGATGCCTCAGCTCAAATGGTTGTCTGAAAGGCAAAACTATGTTCAGAATGCCAACAAATTTTGAAGCCCCAAATTGTGCAACAGAAGAGTGTAGATTTCAATGCATTTCAGTAACTTTTAGTCCCAACTATTAAATTCTGCAGAGATTCTGTCCATTTTTAAATGCTGTTAGTCTTGATATCTATCAAGACTACATTGCAAGTATCTAGAGAAATGAATCCATGCAAATGCACCAAAAGAAAATACTTTGTTCTACTGAATTTACAATGAAATATTAGCCACTGTTGAAACTGGGGGGAGCTTTTTGCATGTATCTGGTTATCAATGTTTGCTCTATCTGGCAGGAAATATTTAGGTAATTGTATAAATATCTATCATTCATATCATATGCAGTGTTTGTGTTGCAAAAGATTCTCATACGATCTGTAGGCAGGTGTGAGAGATTTAGAGACTGTCCTGGGCAATGTAAAAGAGGTGTGAATATTTATCCTGCCCTTCCCTCATGAGCATTTGAAAGAGCTGAAATGCTCTTTTGTCTATAATTTTGTGCACTTAGGTCTTGGTTACTTTCTGTACATCCTGTACTTGGCAAACTTTATTAAGAGCCACTGATCTCACAGCTAGCTGAGGCAATACACCTGCTCAGACTTTCTCTCAGAGGAGATGCCTTCTGGAAGTTTACTTCAAATAACTTGGAAACATGGACTCTGAAAGCACCTTGCCCCTCAACCTCTGTGACTTCTTTCAGACATACCCATCCTAGTTACACTGACTTAGTGCAGCTGGGATTTGGGTTTTCAGTATCTCTCTGTCAAACCGAAATCCCAAAGAGGGACAATTTCAAGTCCCACCAGTGCAAGAACTCAAGCCCTTTCTATTCTCCAGCCTCCCACTGCAGCCACAACTCAGAGTGAGTGTGTGTCATTCTGGATCTGATGGAGCCATAAGACACAGGGTAAGGCCAAGGCCTTGGACCATTAGTACCATTATCCCTTCCTGGGGATGCATTGCTACCCCTTTTCTCTCCAGTAGCTGAATGTCGGTGGTGTCAATGCCCAGAGCTGTGATTCATTCTGGTTTGGAAGACTTTGTCCAAACCTAACACTGCTATTGCATCCCAGCCTGCCCCACTCTTCATTAGGTCGAGCCAGATTCATCAGCAGAGAGAACCAAAACAAGATGCCCTATGCTTCACAAATCCTTTAAGAAGTCAATTGCCCAGCTGCTGTGCAGAGACTCCAGAAAGGCATTTGCATGTCTTTTACCTCTCTCATCACCAAAGCCTCATCTGAGCTCTACTAAGAGACTTCACTTGTTGGATTGAATTTTATTCCCTAACAGCTCCCCCTCTCCCTGCAATTAGCACACTACCCCCTATGATAAAGATGGAAGAGAAATATGATTATCAACCACAAATTCAGCCTTTGAGGTTGGGGATATTTTTTGTATTAGATAACCACAGGAGACTATTAATATGAACAAAGATCAACCCTAGATGCTAAAGCAAATAGTAAGTATCTATCTGTGGCTAGTGCCTGAGCTCTGACAGAGTTGGAGGCACACAGTCAGCTTCCAAATGGCACCTGCTTTCTTTTCTACCTTTTGAACAGATATGACTCAGGGGGACATTTACTCCCCAAGGAACAATATACTCTTCTACCCTTTGCTGCAGCTTGTTACCTTCTGAATTTCCTTCCACACACGTTGGGTATCAGTGTTTCCTCTGAGGGTGTCCGTGGCCTCTGCCATTAGCAACTCCAGCTGCGGTACCAAGATAAAAATGATCACTGTGGAATTCACACCCAAATAACTTCTCTAAATACACAGATTAAAACCTCATTAAAAAATCATTTGTACACTGATGATTTTATTACTCATCTGTTACACAATGAGCACTGCCACCTCATCTTTGCTTCAGCCATGACTCTCTTATTGTGGATAGAAAATACTTAACAATGGGGGGAAAAATCCTCTGGAAATTCTGTATTGAAGCCTATATGTTTTTAATGCAGTAAATGTTTATACTTTGGAAAGGAAGGCTTGGGTTGTAAAGGACAAAGGGTCCATATTTCATTCTTTAGCTGTCTGGGATATTCTGTGTTGTACAGGAATGCTTTTTAGCATTTTCTCCCAAGGCTCATGTATCATAATTTAGAGCAGCATGTAAAACCTCACAAGAGGACAACACTAAAGCTGAGATGCTTTGACCGTAGCTGGATGGGGTGCTTGTTGCCATGGTTTAGTTGATTAGATAGTGTTGGATGACAGGTTGGACTCGATGGTCTCAAAGATCTATTCCAACCTGGTCTATTCTATTCTATTCTATTCTATTCTATTCTATTCTATTCTATTCTATTCTATTCTATTCTATTCTATTCTATTCTATTCTATTCCTAATTGATAAAAACCTTTTTTTTTTTTAAAGTCATGAATCAGTATTCATAAAAAACCAAACCTGCAGCTTTCTGCCTCTGACTTTAGTGCAAAAGGAGTCAAGACAGATTTGTCAGAAATTTTCCATCACAACACTTTCCTGACAGATAATCTCCATCTATGAATCCAGAACAGACACAGCCCAGAGACTAAGGGTATTAAGGGCAGAACAGGCAAAGCACAGATTCTGTGTCAAACCAGGCAGAGGAGGAACTGGTCAGGGGAAGGAGAGGATTTCTCCATTGCTTTCCTTGGAGTGATTCTGTCTGAAGATCTGGTGGCACAACACCCGCCGGAGCAGGGAGCAGGACATGAATATGTCACCCCCAAAGGGGCTGCTCCCACAGCCCATTCAGGCTGGAGGTTTCACAGCTTTGGCCAAGGAGCTAAAGAAAAAAAAGACCTTTCCATTTGAAGTTTCACTGATATGGATACCTGCCAGTGAAAAGTGCCCAACCTGTGCTCTGGGTTTAATTTTATCACCCACATTTTTTCACCAGCTCTGTTGGCAGCCAAAACGTGAACGCTACAAGAGCAGGCAGTTGGCAAAGCACAGTAATTCTCTCAAAGCTGACCTTTGTTGGAAAATCCCCTCCAAGGAGAAACACTGCCTTGAAAAAAAATAGATCTTGTCCTCATTTGATTTGAAATTGAGAAAGATTTCTGCTTTCTTAACAAGCTTTCCTCTGGATTTACCATGTACGAATATGTTGGTATCGAAAGCGTAAACCTGGGAAAGATTTTTCTGCAGGGTTTTCCCCCCACTTAAATCCAATTGTTCAAGCTAACTGAAATCTTTACTTTCCCAGGCTTTGTGAATAAATACTGATTTTAAAAGGCCTCAGTTTTCTGTGCCATAGATTAGGACTCTATCTAGTCAGAGAAAGACATTTACACCAGCAGAGTTTATAACTGAAATGCCTTTGGGATCCTTGCTGTATCAGTGAGAATTGCACCACTCTACATTCAGTGTGTTTTAAACTTTATACAGCTTATGCTGCAGGTGATAATAAACATTTGGCTTCTCTAGCATTTTCTAGCTGACACAATTTAAGTGTCTTGCTTGGTCATAAAGTCTGATCTCTGTTTTACCAATGTAAAGTAGAATCACCTCAGAGGAATTACTTTACATTTTTATTAGCACAAGTGAGATGAGAATTTGGCCACCTCCGTTCTCTTCATGGAAGGATTTAGCTGTCTCCTAGAAATGCTGCTCATGGAGTAAGCATGGGTGTTGTGATTCTGACCTTATGGAGATGGTGGGGCTGCCTCTGTGGCATCCTTTGAGACACAGTGAATCCCATCAGTGCATCCCAGTGCTGCAAATGTTTCATCCTTCCTAGACCCCACTTAAATGAGGAGAGTAGAAGGTAGGCTGAACAAGTGAGAATCTTTCACTTGCTCCCTGGATGGTTTGGGTGTGTAGATCCAACAAGCAGCAATGTTTTGTGCTCGCTGCAGTTGGAATGTGGTAGGGACAGAGTCCCTGCTGGCGTTAAGAGCAGCCTGTGCCGTGCAGGCTGGTGCCACTGGGAAAGGTAAAGCCCCTTAATCACTCCCTGGTGAAGTCCCTCTGCAAGTTCTTGATTGCAGTCATGTGCCTTAACCCTCTGATTCCTGAAGCTCCTAAAATATTCCAGCTACCAAAGAACCTGAGCCTCCATTGCACACAGAGACTAAAGAGGTGTTTCAGAAGAGGATGACAGGACTAAGACAAAGAAATGCATGCTGAATAAATACCTTTTGATGCTCTGGGTGGGGTAACTGGTGGAGATTGTTTGCATCTATTCTTTTAAAAGCCATTTTCTATCTTGGGCTCAGTAAACAATACCTATGTGTTTTGTTGAAAGATTTACAATCTGTCACTTAAACCTTGTTCTGCCCAGTCCTACCCTTAAGAGACTGAAGACCTTTGTCTTGGGTGGCCTGAGGCCTCCAAAAAAATCTTTCCAGGGAGGTCAGGCTTATGATTACTACATGACAAGATACAGGCAGCAGTGTCATAGCCTTGTGCCTTATGTGAGATGTACTGAAACTATTGTACCCTGGAGAGAAACCTACCACTGAAATATGGACCAGTAACTCAAGACCCTTTAGCCAGCCTTGAAATGTAGACCTGCTGAAGTTTAACACTAGAAAATGTGCATCAAAAGGAGAATGTCTTTTAATAACACAGTTTCTCTGCAGTGTCGTTTCCCCTTCTCTCGAGCCCAGACTTCAAAGTCTGGCAACCACCTCCTGCAGTTGCAGGCCGCTGCTCGCCTTCCCTAAAGCAAGCTGCTGTGAAGCTTTAGTTCTGCAGAGCTTAGGAGCTTTGCAGGACTGCAAACAAATGTCAAGGGACCAGCTTGAGGAAAACCAAGAGTCTTCGGTGAGCTGAAGTTGGATCACACCAATTGGACTGCATTTAAATGCAGGGACTGCCGAGGGACTTTTTTTTCTGTCTGCAATGCTTCGAATTTGCATGTACGTGAGCTTCCTCCCTCCCTGCCCCAGCTGAAAACCCAGCAGCCTGGTGGAAGAAAAGCCATACAGGACTTTCTGATGGCAGCTTATTGATATACTGGCAAGCTATTAATGACTTTAGTCTTGCAACAGCCCTGCTAGCATCATTGCCTTTGTTTTACACAGGGAAAATAAAGGCATAGCAGGTAGATGGGTTTATTCAGAGACAGGGAGTATGTTGTAGACACAGCCAGGAAAGAAAATCTTTCCTCTCCTTCCCCTCCTCTCCTCAGCTTTGTCTAGATTTGGCCTGTTTGCTGCAGGTGGCTTCTGATGTTAGCTATCCTAAAGTAGCATGATCTGAATAATTGCAATCATTCTTACAGACTGACTTGGGGACGTTTGGGGGGAAAGAAGAGGTTTTAAAAATGTGCCTACAGATGAGTCATGCTGGTTCTATACAAATCACCCTTGCAGGTGATTAGCACCTCCTCTGACAAGGCACTGCAGGAGGACTTTAAAACTACTTCAGGTCTGCACATTGGGAAAATGACTTCCAGAGCAAACTGCAGCAGAGTGTTCTGCCCCATCCCTTCCCTGGCTCCCTGCCTCCGAAAGCCAAAACCAGGGTGAAGAAATAAATACTTACCAGTTGGGTATCCTCCTGACTGAGGTCCTGCAGGTAGGGGATGGTGGCTGCCTCAGCCATCACTTGCTCAAGCAGCTGGGCCTGTTCCTCGAGGTGCTGCATGCGGCCAAAGAGGCTGGCCTGCTGCAGCTTCTCTACTGCCCGTGAGCATGGGCAGCGCTTGTCCTGTTTGGTCACAAACGCAAGTCAGTTAGAAGAGAGTCATGGAAAACACAATCATCCCTTGAGTCCCTAGTGCCTTGAGGCTTATCATCATACACATATTTGTGCAGGTTAACACAAATCACCTCCTCATTTTTCATATGACTAGCAGAGTATCCAGGAGGATTTGCTCCATGACCTGGCCAGGCACAGAGGTGAGGCTGACTGGCCTGCGGCTCCCTGCCTGGTCTTTTCTTTTAACCTTTTTGAAAATGGGGGTTATGTTTTTTCCTTTTGCAGTCCCTGGGTACTTCACTGACTTTTCAAATATGATGGAAAGTGGCTTAGCAACTTCATCTGCCAGTTCCCTCAGGAACTGCATAGAGATCTTGTCAGGTCTTACACACCTTCAGATTCTTAGGGTGGTCTCCAACCTGATCTTCACTTTCAGTGGGTGGTTTTGAATTTCCTCACTTCCTGCTTTTACCTTTTATAACTGTGGTTAGAGCCTTTTTTGGTGAAAACTACAGCAAGAGTTGTTGAGTACCTCAGCATTCTCCTTACCCCAGGGGAATAGGTCCCCTGTTTCCTTCTGGAGTGGGCTCACATCTTCCCTAGTCTTTCTTTTATCATCAACATACTTTTCTTGTTGCCATTGATGTTCATACCCAGATTCAAATCAAGCTGGGCTTTAGCTGGCACTGGATTCCCTGAATGCAAATGGATTGTTTGGATGCAGTCCTTAGAAGTGGTCTGGAAGCAACATGGGGATAGCCCTCACCACGGGGTGGCTGCAGGAAGGCAGCAAAGATAGCCTGTCCAGCAGGCAACGTGCAGGAAAAACAGGGGGAAGTAAGGCAATGGCCCCCTTTAAATAGGCTTGCTGGACACGAAGGAGGAGTGGAATAGACCTTTGACTCAGGGGACCCCTCCTCCTGGGAGGGGGAAAACTAAATCTCTCTCTCTGCCCACCTGGCTCAGGTTCTTTTGTCTGCCTAGGGGCTGGGATTTTTTTCAACCCCCTCCAGGGATGGGTGTAACCTGGCACAGTACTAAAGAAAAAGTAAAGCAAAGTGGCTGGTCAGCCTGAATGCAAAGCAGAGTCTGCCATACCCAATGTGTGTGGTAAGTTTAACTCTCAGCTTTAAGAGCACCACTTTGCATGTCTGGAATGCCCCCCAGTAGTTCTGCTTTTCTGTTGTCGAGGCTTTACGACTATTGTTTAGCTCTAAATCTGAATGAAGTTCTGCCTTGCAAGCAGCACTGTGATGTATTGCAATAACAAGCAGAAAAAAACCCACCATAATGTTTCTTTAATGCCCTTGGTGTCCTTCAGAAAGCCTGTATGCTGAAATCTGTGTGCAGTAAACACTTTCCCTCTACTTAAAAAACAGACAGCAAACCATTGAGGTCTGTAAATGTGCACATCATGCTGTGAATCATATGGTGGGGCTTGTTCACCTTTACCATCTGAGCAGTCTAATACAGCCTCCTGGCCACTGTTTCTCCTGTTATGTAGCATCATGTGCCCTTGATATGGGACTGCAGCAGGAGAACAGCAAGCTTGGTGTGTACAAAGCAGTAGAAATGACCCCAGTGAAATGTCTTGATAGAATAATCACTTATTAGTGTGGGTAAGCTTCACTGGAATATGAGTAGCTGAAGGTTTGCCTGAGATTATATAGATGTAAAATATTTATGTATATAGATAAGGCAAATAATCTTTGTGCCATGTATATCTGTATTTCTGGTTAGTGTTTCTGGGTAGATGAGGTCTATGGCATTTCCCCACCCAGAGCAGATGATACTGTGCAGGGACCAGACTGGGACATTCTCCCTCAAATGCTTCCTGTGTCCCAATACACAAGTGTCCCCTTGATTCAAATGGGACTGGCTGTTCTTCACAAAGAAGGGGGTGGGGGGCAATAGAAAATGCTTTTTTAAGCTGCTTTTTTAATCTTTCACTTCACATCTTACCAAGGGGTGGGGGGCAACAGAAAATGCTTTTTTCATCTGCCTTTTTAATCTTTAGCTTCACATCTTACCCACAGTGGTATAAATCATATTATGAACACTAGGCTGTGTAGCTGCAAACCTGAGGTGGCAGAATTGACTACTACCAAGAGTTGCTATGGCTTAACAAACTCTGCTTTAGCACTGAGATTTTTTTGTGTTGCTTTGTAAAGGAAAAAAAATCTGCTTAGGAGAAGCACTTTTGATTGTGTGTTTGCATCTGCAAATGAAGAAAAGGGCAGAAAGGAATGTTTGTCCTGTTAAATCCCAAACACAGTCTATTATCATCTTCAAGCTGTAAAGCTAGAGTTTGTGTCTGAGGTTTGTCTCAGCAGAAGTTTTTCATTCAGTGTGTGTCTGAGGGCAATATGGTGGAATATTTCTAGCCTGAGGAAAATGTTGGAATACTTTCAAGGAGGCACAAGTGGCCAAATCTCTGCTAGGTCCATAAAGAGCTTTTAGTCACCAGTAGCAGTGCAGTTCTGGCTCTGTGCCTATCTGTATTATCAGGTAGAATTGGCTTTGTCATTTGCTCTTTGGGTCAGAGGTTCTGTCTTGCCTGGATCATTCGATGCTATGAAAACTGTCAGGAAAGTGAAAATGTTTCCCCACATAATGGATGAGGAATTAGCAGCTGTTTGATCTAACCCAGTGATCATTTCTTCTGTCTTGAGGCTTTCCTCCTCTTCATTAAAGCTCCCATACTGACCCTCTGGTGACTGCTTTTACATCTACAGGACCGTGGTTAAGACCTGTTTACCCATTCTTGCTGCTGCCGGAGGTGGCACTGGGGTAAACCTTGCCTGAAGCATGAGTCGAGTTTGCTGCTGTCTTCAGGGGTGCTGGGATTTCACCCTGTGTCTTTGAGAGCTCTCTTCTGTTTCAGCAAGAATAGTTAAATGTATGAGGTGAGGTCTAGAGCTGGTAGCAAATATGACTGTGTAGGAGCAGTGCAAATTCATACAAGTAGTGGGGACTGGCTTGAGTGGTCCTAGCACACTACTCTGCTCTCATCTCTTCTATGGTGAGTTTGTTTGCTCTTCTCTCTTTGGGGATGACAGATACACTATGTATCAGATTGAATCCTGTGGTCCTATTCCTCTATATCCATTTACACAACAGGGTAGTTACGGGGAATCCAAAAGATACCTGATCTCAAAGCTTTTTCTCTTCTTGATACTCTCTGTTACATCCAAAGAGAGTAAGGTCCAAATTTGTTTGTTGGTTTTGTTTTGTTTTTTCCAGAAATGAGTTTTGCCAGAGCTTTTAGAAAGACCAGGGTTTTATTCTGTACCCAACCCATTGTCAGGTCATACTTCTAGCTTCTTAAATGTTCAAAGTGCACACAGCAATACCAGATACTTCACCTTCCCAAAGATGCCACTGCTATTAGCCTGAACGTCAAGAATGGGCTTTTGGTCATCCAAAGCCAACAGCACATGTTTTAAGGAAAGAACTGGAAAGAAGGAGCTGCTGTTCCCTCGGGGTTGTCTGCCCTCAGCCAGCTTCACCTGCCTCACTTTGATGCAGATGCTTGATGAGAGTCCATTGTAGTGACACTCTAAGCACCTTTACCTCCCACTAAGGATGTGAGTTCAAGCACTTCCTGTTGTTTCAGCAGCTGCTCTCTGAGAGGAAAGGAGACAGAGCTTCCCCAAATATCTAGCTAATGTTTCTCCCTTGCTAGGGGTTGCTAAGTAGCAGTTTTTGTCAACCTCCTATCTGCTATCAAAACCTAAGAATATAAATCCTGTGATTTGCTAAGACACCTCTGAGGAGGAAATGGCTGATGCCTTCAACACACAGAAAACCAAAGAGCTGTTATTGCTAGGGAAAGAATGTTAGCATTAACATTTACAATCTGGGGAGGAGAGGCTTCTTCCACTTATTTTCAAGAGAATCATTCAAGAATTGCATTCAAACAGTCTAGTCTACATGCAAATTTGAGTTTTGACCTTTTGTGCTAATCAAAAGCCACGGTGCTAAAAAGCTGTGTACATTATTGCAGGAAGTATGGAGCAGAATTAACTAATAGACCTTCAATATGGCTGTAACAGATTGGAAGGTTATGTCACATACTTCACTACACAGGGATCAGAATCTAAATAACTAGAAATGCTTCAAACAGCAATTATTAACTCTTGAAGGAGATTCTGGTGGTGTGTGTAGTGTACTTCAGGTATTGTATCTAGTGAGTAGCTTTGGTGGTTACGTGAAGTAGGGATTTAATATCAGAGGCCATAAAGACTTGAGAAAATTGCTTGCAAAGTGATCTCAAACACACTGGGTACACGGTTAAATAATTAGAACTGCTTTAAAAAGTATCTAAAATCCATTAGAACTCTACCTAATGAATTCACTGAGCACTTCTGGACAGAGAAGGAACACGTGCAGAATGAATTACCCACCCAAAAGTACACATGGTTCACACACGCACTGGCTTCTGCCACCACACACACTGCACCCCAGACACTGAGGTTTATACTCACAATTAACTTGGTGCTTCTTATGAAATCCATTGCTGACATGATCTTTTTCCCAACGATTTTCCAGTATCTCTCTGCCTCTTGGCCCTTGAGAGTATTGAAAAGTGCTTTCTGGTCTAGGAAATGAAATCACAGAATCACATCATTAACTAGGTTGGAAAAGACCTTTGAGATCATCAAGTCCAATCTGTTACCTAACACCATCTACTCAGCTAAGCCATGGCATCAAGTGTCTCATCCAGTCTTTTTTAAAACCACTTCCAGGAATGGTGACTCCACCACCTCCCTGGGCAGCTCATAATGTCAGGCATTAGTGCCAGCTATTATTTCCTACACTTGAAAGAGCTTTTCAGAAAGTTTCTTCAGGATGGCAAGAATCACAAGCCCATAAACTGTGTTCATTCAGATATGTTTGCCATGATGGATCTAGCAAGGTGATGGGTAAACTGGAGGGGGAGAGAGGATGGTGGGGAGAGCTGTCTGGACAGTCAAGGCTGCTGGCACAGAGACATGGGACACGAGGACCCCCCTAGCCCCCTCATTTAGCAAGGCTCATGGAGGACACCTCTGAGCTATGCCAGCTCTTAAGCAAGTTGGAGTACCTGAGAGCAGTGACAGTCTTCCGCGTGTCCACTTTTCCACACGTCTCCCAATGCCTTTGCTCTTGAAACCCAGAGTCAGCAAGTGCAGCCCAGGAGGTTCAGATGGCCACTTAGATGACTGTGGCAAGATGTGAAATGCCTCAGGATCTGGAAGAGGGAAATGACAATAATTTCCACTGTTCTATTTCTTTGCAGTTGTAAGAGAAGTTACTTAATTGGAAGGGAAAAAGGAACTCTAAGGAGGAGTGAGATGTAATCCAGAAAGCTTGCCACAACAAAGATGCCTAAACCAACCCATCCAGCTAGAACTGGGTTTGGAAATTCCAGACTTTGCAACCTTTTAGATCAATGCCTTAAATTTCACAGATCCATAACAAAAAATGAGTTTCTTCTCTTTATGAATTTTTCAATGCTGATCATCCAAAGCATTAAAACCACTTCAGTAATACAACATTCTGGTCTTTTAACTGCTGGTTCATTGTCCCCTGAATTTGTGAAGTTTGACTTCCTACAGATTTGTGCTTTTACCATCACCACCACAGCCCCCTAGGCTTCCTGGGTGTCTTTTCTGACCCACTCAGCTGGCATCTGACAGCCTGTGCTGTCCAGAGTCTGTGACTGCTGTTGCCAAAAAACCTGTGGATCAGCTGAGTCGGACCGCCCTGACCTCAGTGAGGACAGATGCTCAGAACAATTGTCTACTTCACCTTTGCTTAGGGAACCAGACCAGTCCTTTCCTCCCTCCCACACACAAAAAATAAACCTAGATTGAATGTCAGTGCCACTTCTCACAAAGGAGTGCTCTGTTTTCAGTGTGCTCTGCTTTTAAGATGCCAGGCAGTGACAAATGGAGAACCCTGCTCAGAGCTCTCTGGACTTACCCCTATACAAATCAAAGAGAGTGGACCTGATATTTCCCTTGCAGCATATTCTGCCTCTGATGGATTCTCAATTTTGCAACAAACTGCATTGTACACTTGGATTTAAATGTGTATCTGCTCCTTTTCCTCGGCAATAAGGGAAGCTCTGAAATGGATTCAGTCCTTACACTCCAGCAGAGCTTGGGCTAGAATTGGGCAGATGATTGGTACAGAACAGGAAGGTTATTTCAAACCACCTGGTTGTGAGATGCCTGGTGTCTCACAGCCACTGCTAAAATGGGGCTTATCTTACATTTTTCATTTCACCTCCGTGAGATGCAGACCTGCAGGTTGAAAGTTCAGCGGTACCCCCACCAACCATGTGCTGAACTCCTTACGTGGGATTGCTTGTTCAGGGGCAGTGTGATTTGAAGGTCATATCTGAATAGATCAGTAACCCCTACTGCTTTGGTTGACATCACCTAACACTGACAACAGTTATCTCAGCATCAAGTCTAAGACAAAGAGCCACATCTGCTCTGAGAGTTTCCAGGACAGAAAGGAGGTCATCTGGAAGCAGTCCCAACTGCATAAGGCTCTCCACAGCACTGTACTCTCAACCCCCTGATAGACAGAGTGTTTTTTCTTGGCTTTCTATCCCATTTCATTCCTAGAAAATTCAGTGATCCCTCAACCTGCTCTATTTAGTCTGTTTTGTAATTGAGTAATGGAATATAGGACTGGGCTGTTTTATCTCTCACTCCTTCTCCCCCTTCTTCCTTTCCCTTATTGGGAGGAGTAAGAAAGTGACTGGCGATGCTTTCAGAGTCATTCAGTAATTTATGGAGACCAACTGGGTTTCAGTGCACACCATGCCCCTTTTGCTGCTTATGTGCTCCTCAAAGTCTCACCCTTGTAAATTCAGAGTTGTATGTGAAATATGGATTTATCTTTCTAAAAATCAGGTTTGGGGAGCTTTATTTTATGCTCCTTTTAATGCCAATACTTTTGTCCCAGGAAATTCTCCACAGTCACCTAAGCAAGTAAATGGGAGAGTGGGATTTTACAACCTCTGTGTCAAACAAGCCCCCATTTTCCCTCTTCAAACAACCCCAAAGCCACTGCCAGAAACTAAATACATGGGTGATCTGCAACTTGAAAATCATGACAGTTTCCTACAGCAAAATGAACCAAACAAGTTCACTTGTGTTAAGTATTTGTTTATAATGCTTGCTTCCCTAATGCCTATTTGTGGTTTTCAAACAGTTTTTCTTCTCCTTCCCAAGGATTCAATGTGTATACTTTTGGAAGTCTTATGTATCTGTAGAATGAGCTCAGTAGAGGGGCAACAACTAAGCCACCATCTCTGACCTGAGTATGTAACTCTTGGCAAGAAGTGGGTGGCACCTCAACCCTTTAGACCACCCTGCTGGCAGGGTGAGATGCACATCTAGTTTATGTGATGAAGACAGAGGCTTGCCAGACTTTGACCTGAGAAATGCATTTTTCCCTTTATGTTTCTCAATCACCAACTCAAAGCCAGGTGTTTCCAGGGTCAACTATGTTCCAAGTTAACGGTAGTAAGCAATGCCTTTTATCCCCCTGCCTCTCTTTTGCCAAAATACCATTTCCATTTCTCTTGAAACATGGCTGTAGGCACCAGAATTTCAGTGTCTGCTCCAGGAGATGCTGTTTGAGTTCATGCTACCGGATGACAACAGGCTCTGCAACACCCTTGTTTGCTCTGGATCCTAGGATCCTACTTGTCTTTAATGGGCTAAAGGGAACCTGGCTATCTATTTCCATCCTTGCAGCTGAGATGCTCTCAAAGCTGGTGGTCAGTCCCTTATGTTTGTAGAGAAGAGGATATTTTTGTGAAGTAAGGCTGTGATGCAGGGATGACCATTGGTAACTGACGGAAGTCTACAGAGATTGGCATCAACTTGGATCTCACTGTCACCACAATACAATGCCAATCTACCTTTGAACAAAAGATTAGTTGCAACAATGAAATCCCACAATGGGAACATGAGGCTCCCTGGATCAAAAATCATCTTTATAGTGTGAAGTCTGTACTTCTCCTAAGGACTGAATTGATTACCTAAACCATGTACGCTTAGAGAGCAAATCCCAGAAGGGAACTACCCGTCCTCCAGAAGGTTAGAAATGCCTGGATTTCAAGCTCCAGACTCTCTCCAACTCTTTGTAAGTCAGCCACAGACACACAGGGCATACAGAATAGAAGAGAATTAGCCAGGTTGGAAAAGACCTTTGAGATCATCGAGTCCAACCTATCATCCAACACTATCTAATCAACTAAACCATGGCACCAAGCACCCCATCCAGTCTCTTCCTAAACACCTCCAGAGATGGTGACTCCACCACCGCCCTGGGCAGCCCATTCCAATGGCCAATCACCCTTTCTGTGAGGAACTTCTTCCTAACATCCAGCCTAAACCTCCCCAGTGCCTCTGAACAGGTGAACCTGTTACCTGTATACTGGTGCTGCAAGTACTCAGGGTTCCTTTTAGCAAAGGCGCGCTGGATCTTGTTTATGTCTTGATGCTTTTCTTCTGTCTCCAGTGGTGTGTACATGACTGTATAAGAGGTCTCGGCAGTGATGGCTTCTTCAATCATAGCCTAAGGAAAAGGCAAAGGGATCATACATTTCATGTCACTTACTGGCCAGGGTGTTTTTAAGAAAAGAATACTTACTTTCACAGATGATAGTTTCCCTTTAATAATTGCACAGTCATGTAGAGATAACATATTTTGGTCTTGAATATTAATTAGAGGGGAATTTAAATTACTCCCAGAAAACACTGCCTCTCTATAGTCAGAAAATTCATTTAATGGAGAAAGCACATTTGTAAACAGTCTTCAGTGCAGCAAGGCTATGTCTTCAATGAGGAGCAAAGGATTAGATACATTATCTTTTAGATGAAAAGAACAAAGTGATTCCATGTTCTCTGAAGGTCACATCTTTCATAGGAGGGTTTTATTCAGTCCTTGGGAGCTTGTTAAACAATGCTAAGCATTCCTACTACCCCTTGGGTTGGCATGAATCAGACACTATGCCTATACGGAATATTAGTCTTAAAATATTGCATTTAAACCCTATTTGCATTAAGAGTAAAGTTCACTCTTGTGCAGAGGGCAACACGAAGCTTATGAACCTTCTCATCCCTTAAACATGACTCAAATGATGCATTGCGCTGCTTTTGTGTGGAGAGGTGGAGTTCACACTCAGTGGACCCCAATGAACCAGTGCTGGAACTGCCAGGATGAGCTACCAGCCTGGAAACAGTCTTGCTAGGTACTCTTATCAGTCAGAGTGAGTGAGGGGGAGCTCATTTTCTCCTGTGTTGGGCTCTGGGTAAGACTACGATCAGCACTGCTTTAGCTACATCTGTTGCTAACAAAGCCTTGTCTCCTTGACAAGGGCTGTCCTTTTGGGGGAACTCTAAGGCTTCATTGCTGTATGTTGGCAAATGTGTAGACGTGGTTAATAGTGGCAATGCCAACACAAAGTTACCAGAGATGGTCAGAAAAGCATGGGAGGAAAAGATACTATTTTTTACCAGGGTGTATCAACCTTTCAGATGGCCTTATACACTGAAGTGGTTCACAGAAGGTATCATTATGGGACTAGCTTGGTGTTTTATTGACAAGTCCTCACTTTGGTTCTCCAGTCTAGCCCCCACTTATGCAAAATTATCCAAGACACACTGTGCCTCTGTGGGTTGCTTCTTTAGCTGACATCTGCTCCCACCAACCTGGAATGGAGGGTTGAGTGTGCCAATTTGTTATGTATCTGTGTCCTTCTCTTTCATGGCTTTAGACAACAGGTCCTCTGACAGGGTCTTACAGCAGTTGATTTCCATCCTGATTATTGGTATGGGGTGTGCAGAAATAGCATCAAAACACTATAATTGTTTTGAGCAGATACTGGGATAGACTGCCATGCATGCACCCTGAGAAATTTTATCACAAGGGACATATACTGTTCTTAGTATCATTAATTCCTCATCTGGACAAGGAGCACCTGGTAGTAAGGTCCATGCTGGAAGGCAGAAGGGTCTTCCATTGGGCCTGTGGCCCAAATGTTGCACTCTCTCTGAAATGGACTTTGCTCTCATTGAAACTGGGAGGTTAAGGCTGGGACACCACTGGCAGCCATAAGTTCCTGCAGCAATAAGCATCTCCCAGCAAAGGATCGAGCATCTATTCACCTCCAAGTTTCTAAGAGCTCTCCTCAGCAGAAGGGGGTACCCTTAAACTTACATTTGTGCTGATGTGGCTGAACAGCCATCTCACGTAAGTATCACTCAAGAGACCTGTCTCATTGAAGTCAATGGTCTAGTCCCCTCCTAAGTAGTCTTTGTACAATGTGGTCTTGCCTAGCCATCCTTCACAGAACACTTTAGGTTCCTCTGAGACCATTTGTTACAGTCATTTTTGTCCTCCCCTTCCAGCTGAAGAGCTTGGAAAGGTGTCAGAGGATTAGTACCATGAAAATTGCAAAAGGAAAGTGTCACTGAGGTAGGAAGACTTCACCAAAAAATAGCTTAGGGGACTCTACAGTATCCAGAATTAAATTTTATAGCAGTCCATAAAATTGAAGTATGAGCCAAGGGTTAACAACCTTGAATTTTGCCCTTAAAATTAGTCCAAGAAAATCTCCTTCATGATAAATACGGTCGTGCTGTCTGGTGTCCTGTTGATTGACATGCCCAAGAGCTACCTTTGTCGGCACTCTTTTAAGCAGTACTCCTTCATTTTGGTCTTAATAATGAGATAGGCACCTCCTTCCTCATTGAGCTAGCAATTTTTTACCTGCCAATAGTATCTGATGTACTTGCTTGTGCGCTTCCTGGTGCCTCCCATCAGCCAGTACATGTAGTCGGCAATCATGGCGCTCCTGGTGACAAAAGCAGAATGAATGAGTGTGTGGGGAGAGAAGAATGGATACAGCAAAATGCAAAGCAGGTAACAGTAAAAGAGTGTAACAGGAAGTTTGTGTCAAAAGATTACACATAACTCTCAGTCTTTGTCCAACTTTAAGACAAGCATTAGTAAACATTTTTTAGTTAGCAAAACTATCTGTGAACACACAGCCCTGTATTTTCTTTTAACAGCTTTATCACCTTTCACTCTCAGCAAATATTTAATGACTGGAACAGAATACTTTAACTTTTCTTTTGTTTTTATGCTTTACAGTATTTGTGAGGGAAGTGTCTGATATACATTTCTGCTATCACAGCAGCAACATGTAAACACCCTGTAGCGTGCAGTCTGAGAACATCACTTGTCTGTGGCAAACTCAGACACAGTTCACCTTTGATTAAACTATATCTCATAAATAAAAAGTCCCCAAACGGAAAGCAATCAGCTGTCTTGCTGCATAATGGAGTGTGCTTTAGCACTCCCACTGTCTGTGACAATCATTGCATTACTCTTTCTAGACTGAGGGATATTAAAGAAACGTTGTGCAATGGACATTAATGCAGAGTTTTAACAGACTTTAGACAATCACTTTGCTTTTATGGCTGCCTCTCCACACTGCTCTCTGTTTCCTTTCCTCTAGAGGTTCCAAATCCAATTAAATGTGACTAGATGTAATTCCAAATTGTCACTTTAGTCAATTAAACATATAATAATCTTGTGTACCTAATTACTAGCAGCAAAAGTTTATTTGTTGATGTAGTGCTATCACTGTGTACTTCTGCATGTTCCCCTTATCATTGCCTATATATTAATTGTGCTTTGACATTACTGTAAATTGAATTTGAAATTTCCCCCTAGTTAAAAGTGTCTCACAAACAGTAATCCCAATCCTGTTGTGATACCCTTTCAGAATGTACTTTCCAAGGCTGTACTATTCTCTTAATGAGATATAACCAAAAATACATGGATTTAACAATAAACATTTCAAAGCAGGCCCAGTATCAGGGGGTAACATGTTGTTACGAACAGGAACTAAATCTTCCCTTAGATATGTGCAGTCTGTTCCTACTCTGACACAACCACTTCACTGATATTCAAAACTACTGGCCTCATATTTACAGAGCTATCCACCAGTTCTGAGTTATTACTTCAAAATACTTAAAACATGCCCAAGTTTCAGGTGTGCAGCCCATCAAAGAGCTCTATCAGACAGGAGAGATGAAGTACTTCTGATAACCTTCGGACACACCTTTAGCAGATGCCAGAGAACATACGACTTCCTTCTTTCAAAACATGAGGCTTAATATTCAAAGACTATTTTTCCTAGTTGCTAGTCAGGGCCAGTACAAACTTCCACAATAGAGCCAAACCCATCTGGGGTAACGTAGTCAGCCTGGATCCAAAGATGTCTTGCTGTACCTGCTCCATCTGGCCACTTGGTAGTGCAGAACAGTAAGACAGATTTCTACACGTGGAGGCCAGGAGCACACCACCGTCTCTCTCAGCCTATCTCCAGGCATGCTTAGGACTTGTAAGAAATGAGTCCAAGGCAGCTTTTGCTGCCTGACAGCTGCTGACACTAACAGCCTGGGTACAACGAAATCATTCGCTGCAGCCACACAAGCCTGTGATAAGAAAACCCAGGAGGTGTGGGAGGCCCCAGTGCCTGTGTTAGCTTCCCAGCTGAGCTGACTGGCAAGAGATGGGATGCTGGAATGAACTGCTCACAACAGTGGTGCCATGCAGCTTCCAGAGGTATGTGCTCTGTGCTTCATCTGGGCTCTAGCTGGTGCCTGTTGTGCTCTTTGGACCTCACGCTCCCAAGTCTGGGAGATAACCTTCTAGTGTCGATGTTTGGATTTAATTCTGGTAGGGGCTGTGGAAGAAAACATTCCTGAAGGCTTTCTTTTGCCTCTGCCATGGCCCTGTCTGAGCCAGCTCCGGTTTGACACTGGGGCAGTCTTGACTCTAAAGACTAATGTGTGTGGCACAGCACTAAGGGCCGGTCATTGTAGCTATGGACTAACATCATGTGTGGATGTCAAATTAAGTAACAGGCCACGTGGACCCTCTTTTGGACTTTGGTTGATCCCAGCACTTGTCAGAGCTCGTTTCCTAGATCCAATGTGTGAAACACTCCTTTCAGAGTGGTACACTGGAGAGAGAGAGAGAGAGAGGGTCACAAGACCAGCAGAGGTTCTCAGCCCCTTTGCATGTGTGAGGGCCCGCAATGGATCCCGTTCCTTCCCTTGCCCTGGGCAGCGCGCCGGCCCCCGTCAATGCGTCTGCCGTCGGAGGCGGGGCCCTGCCCCGTGCCCGCGCGGGCCTGGCCGCCACGGAGGAGCCGCGCGGGGCCGGGCAGGGCTTGGGCAAAAAGCAAGCAGAAATAAATGATGGCTTAAAGTCATTTTAACAAAATGTAAACAAATGACAAGTTTGTATTTCCATAAACTGCAGCTGAACATCTGTGTGCCATGGTCTGTCTGCACTGAGCAGAGTACATTCTGCACCATCAGTGGGCTTTGACTAAGAGCAGTGACTCCAGTGAGCTGACAGAAGTAGCGCTAAGCTTAGTTTAACACACTCTGCAGAAGCAGCTCTGCACAGTTGCTATAACACTATGTTAAACTAGGCTGAACTCTGAATACTGCTAGAGTCACTGCTTTTGGAACCACTCTGGATTCAGTCTGTCAGAATGTTCCTCTGCTCTGCAAAATACATAATCTCATTTAAAATCATCTGGTTTCCTGAAAGCTACTCAGTGTGGGGAAAAAAAGGCTGAGGCAGTTCCCTCTTGCCTGCTGCTGGAGTAAATGCACTGATTGCTGATCTGCAGTAACACCAACCACTGGTGTTTTGGTTTTTTTTGGGGGGATTCATATTTATGAACATCCCCTTGCTCCATACTGTCTTCTCAAGTATAGGCATTTATATGTATTGCTGCTTAGGAAATATCAATGTATTGTAAAAAAACAAACCCTGTATTACTGAGATTATTTAAAACAACAATCTTCAGCCTGGCTTCAAGAAGAAAGTCTTCCTTACCCATCCTGCCCACCCCAGCACCCAAACCAATTCATAGAATCAACAAGGTTGGAAAAGACCTCAAAGGTCATCAACTCCAACCTGTCACCCACGACTTCATGACTACTAGACCATGGCACCAAGTCCCACATCCAGTCCCCTCCTTGAACACCTCCAGGGACAGTGACTCCATTCCACTCAGATCACTTCAGCTGTTGGGGAAACTGGTGGGTTTTGGGGTTTGAAATCCTAGGCAGAATTCCCTCCCTGTCACACATTCTCTTACCACAGCTCTAAACTGTCTGTCTGATCAGTGCACCTCAACTGTTGATGATTATTCAGCAGGTGACAATTTCTATGTCAATCAACACACCAGCAGGATAAATGAGAGACTGTTATCAGTGAGATGTAAAAGGAGATCTGGGAAATACCACACCACTTCCCTGTTCTTCAATGAAATGTTTCATTTTCTTAATTCAGACCAGTTGTTATTTTGGAAAGTGGGTGGGGTTATGGTCAAGTGGAATATTTCAGGTTTATCTGAAATCATATTTCTAAAGCAATACAGAAAAGCTGTTTCTGTGCCTCGAGGAACCGATTTCTTCTCCCTGACCTGATGTCTGTAAACTAGTGGGGATTCCTTTGACATAATCTCAATGTATGTCCTGCAGAAGAAGTGCTTGTCCTGAAGTTTTTGGCTGAAGTCCAGCACAGAAAATTGAAGTTCATCTTCCCAAATCCTCTCTGCAACTCTGCTTGGATACAGTCGTCTTCCTCTCCCTGTGCAAACTGTTTTGCTGCTATTTTAATAGCTCCAGAGCTCTACCACTAGCATCCATCTTAAATGATGAGCAAAGTGACCCTCTCAGTCTCTTGCCTAATTCACACTGACTGTTCTGCCATTGGTTAGCTAATGATTTGTGAACTGTTTTGCGATGTACCTTTTGGTCTTCAGCTAAGAGTCCTTTGTGAGTGTCTAATGTTAGTGTAGTAGTGGTGGTGATAAGTCACCGTTGCATTTCCTCCTGCATTTCTTTCATTTAAGCATTTTAAGTAGTTACAAACTTCTGCTGCATGATGAACCTTAAAGATTGTGGCAGCATCAATGCAGGCATACAAGCAGAGCTTGCAGACTTTCTTCTGCCAGCAGTTCCCGCTCACACCAGCAATCTCATCAGCTGCACACAGGCTATATGTTGCAGCATACCACAGTGTACCCTGAGATTGTGGGGCTTGGTGGGGCTTGCTTTGGTTGTTTTAAACTGTTATTCCTCCCTCTCCCCCCAACCTTGGAGCACGCCTGAGCTTCTGCCCAGGGTTATGGGGAAATCAGGGAGTGGCAGATGCTTGTGTGCATGTAGCTTTTAACCCCAGAGCACCCCTGGAATCTGATCAGGGCTCTGTCCTATGCCCAAGAACAAGTAAATGCTCCTACAGGCATTAGCCTAAACTGCAGCTAGGGACATAATTGGAATGATTCCTGTTACACCAACTGGGAGGATTGGAGCTCTGCTGCATGTGAGATCGTATACACAAAGCCAACGCAGAGCTCCCACTGATTTTGGACAAGCCTGGATATAAGATGCTGTCTTTACTACTGAGAGCTGGAATGAAAGGGATGTAGAGAAACCATTGGAAATCCACAAGCACCACCATACCTTGCAGCTTCGGAGTATCTCCCTAAGCGCCAAAATGCAGCAGCTTGGCGCATGTGGCTCCGGAAGTGAGTCGGGTTCTTGCTAATGCTCCTTTAAAAGAGAAGAGAGATGGCTAAGTTGAGATTTCTCTCTCTTGCATTGTTAAAAGCTGCTAATAATCAAGCTGTGGTTTGGTGCATGCTGTGTGCACTACTTCTGTACAACTCAGCACTCTATGTCTCAAATGTAATATGAACTCTCTCTCTTTTGACAGCTGTGATATGTGAACAAGCATTAGTAAATTGTTTTATTGAGGTTATGTCATAAATGCAGTTTCATTAGGGATTTGTGTGTTGTTCTAGAAAATAGTTCCTGTGGTAATATTCTATGTTGTAGATAACCTAAGGAAGAATGCTGCAGTACAACTTCTTCTTAACCCCTAGCTCCACACACGTGAGTGAGAGTTGTCCGACTCATCTCCCTGGACAAACTGTGCATCTAGAATGTGTTCTAACATTAACTTGGAAGACTTTGAAATGCTTTCTGTAGAAATGATAGGTTCTACTTGGGTGGACCTTGGCATGTTTCTTAGCCCCTTAACTTCAGCAGATGCAATTCCAGCTGTAACAAATGACAGGCTTCAAGTCAATATCAGAAAAAGATGGAAGGCTAAAACTAGCATAAGCTAAGTAGTTAGAGTGCCAGTCAGGGTAGGGCAGCCTTCTGATGAGAGCAGAGGGAGGGGAAGAGTGAGAGCTCCTTCTGCATCTAGTTAGTTCCACTTGTGAGATCTGCAGCCAGTGACAGGCATCTCTGGTCAGCACTTCTTCCATTGTCTGGAGAAAAGTTACACCTAGTGTCTTCTAGGATGCAGAGTTTAATGTTTATCATTTTATGCTATATAAACATTTATCATGGCATGTTTCATAGAGTATTTAAAGCTAGTTCCAACCGTAGCAGAGAGGTTAACACTACATTCTGTTACAGAGGAAACTTGCAAACTGGCTTGTGTTTCCACATTGAAAGTTTTGAATCTCATGTTCACTTTAAAACTCCTGCCCTTGTGATTTCAGTCCACTAATCACCACGAAACTGATTTCATAACCAAATAATTAGCTTATTGATAACCTTGAGTCTATGACATATTTATAGAGACATTCAGCTCTAAATGCACATTTGTGGAACCCCCCAGTGTATTTCAGCAGCCCAGTGACTCCCTTTGCTGTATGCATCAGCACCCAGTGACTGTCTGTCTGGGGCCTTCAGAAGGAGCTTTCAAAATAAGTTTAAAGCTCAAAGTCTCTCTGAGATGCTGTAGACTTGTGAATTAAATTAACTCTGCAGGCACTCTCTCCGAGGCTCACAGAGGAGGCCTAAAGCTCTAAATGGTTACATCTCCATTTGCAAGTGATTAGCAGTGCTTCCGCTGTGGCGTGTGCCTCAGGCGCCGGGCCGGGCCCCGGGCACGTAGGAAGTGTTGCTCGGGCTGGGAGACCGTGGCGGAGACTGGTAGCCTCGGGGGGCTCCTCGGGGACAGCCGCCCCGTGGGGCACAGCCGCCCCGTGGGGCACAGCCGCCCCGTGGGGCACAGCGGCTCGGGCCGCCCTTGCCCGGTCTCCGCCGCGCACAGAGCTCCGGGCTGTACATGACGCTGGCGGCGGCGGCGGGCGCGGCCTAGGCGGGGGCTGTAGCGGGGAGCCCCCCGCGGCAGGCCGCTCTTCCCCACCCGTCCCTTGCTCTGGCTGAGGCGAGACCGTGCTGCTGCCGCACGCGCCTCAGCGTGGCTGCCAGAGGCGATGGCGCTCTCGTCGTGCTGCCCACAGGGTGCTGGGAGCGTGGGCTCGTAGCCCTGCGTGTGGCGAGAGGGAAGGGGCTGGTCGTGTGGGACAGACAGACTTTGACCCCCTGAGGCATGAGAAGTGTAGCTGTGGAGTGTGGTGGCGTGTCGCAAACTCAGGTTTTACGTTTTGGCAGTGACAAAAAGGCTGCGAAGTAAGACAGGACCCTTAAAAGCAAGGCTTGCCACCAGTTCCCAGTGTGGGTAGCAACAGGGGTGTAAACTCTGAAACAATATTTGTGTCAACGACTGTAGACAGACAAACCTTACTTCATACCAGAGGATGTAAGAGGTGGACAAGGATTGTTATCTTAGATGAAACTTTCATAACTGCCCTAGGTCCTATTAGCTCAAACTGTGGTTGCTTTCTTTGCATTCTGTCTGTTCATACAAAAATCTCAACTTTTCTCTTACTGACTCAGTAGCCTGAATATTTGGTAAAACTCTTCACGTGGTAGTGCAACTGAAAGAGAAATCCTGCAGACAAAGTTCAGCTGAGGTTTCAGTACATGGACTGCAATGTAGAGTGAGTGTTGTAACAGTAAATATGTGAATGATGCTGTGAGGAGAGTAAACTTGTTTCGTTTATGTGTTCTTGTGGTTTTGCTCTACCATAGTATTGTGTCTAGAAAACAACTATTGAGATTTGCATATTGGTGTTTTGTGTTCTTACTGTTTGTTAGAAACACTTAAAAGGGAATGAACTTGTGGCATTCAGAATCAGCAACCAGCTAAACTGTCTTCCAGTAAGAAAAATCCTTTCCTGTGGAGATGCCTTTATTTGCACATATTTGATGTCATTAGCTGCCTAAATTTAACATGGAAGACTTTTAATTTATCTTTTTTAATCTCTGCAGCAACTACCAAGCTTTCCTAATAGTCTGTGGTTTTCTATTGCATTAGTCAAAACCCGATACAGTCACACTCAAACTTCATACAAACCCCTATTAGCTACTTTTCCTTGAGTTTTTTAGAGCAATACCCTCAGCAGAAAGTTAAGATCTTCTTCACAGATCAGTGAACCATAACTAGCAGTCTGCTTTTGCAAAAGTGAGAGCAGGAATTTGAAGCTCATTTTAAAATGTCACCCCAGCTGTGTGTTCACTACCTGATATTTTTCTGGTTTTGTAGCTCTTAAACTTCAGTTTTGTAGGCAAGCTCTTGAGAATACTTTCTCTGTTTGTTTCAGCACTGCTGTGTTTTCTCTTTGTGCTTAATGTTTTTCTCATTTCATTCATCAACATTTCATATACCTGTTCAGTGCATGATAAAAGGAATGACCAAGCCCTGCTTCTTCTCACTTCAAGATATTTTCTGCCCCCCCCCCCCCCCCCCCCCTTTTTTCCTTTTCTTTTGCAGAATTGTTAGTACCTGTGACATGGTACAGCAAACTCAACTGTGCATGCCCAAGGCACAGTTTCATAGGGCAATCGCTTCTGTGCTGAAGCATTAAATTACTCTGAAGCTACTCTTGCTGGTACTGGATCTGCACATGGTCACTATTCATGCAGCGAGTGAATTAGTAAACAAGAAGCCTGGTGGAAGTAATTCCTAACCACAGGAAAGCAGGAATGTGTGGCAGAACTGCCCTCTGTTGAAAATTGTGGAAAGGTGTCTGGGTAAGTGATGGTGAAAAACTAGTGATGGTTTAACCATTCTTGAATTGTACTCATTTCGGTACACATGGTGGTTTAAGTATTGGTCAGCCATGGTTCAAGAACGTCTTTTTCTTGTTCATCCTTGCAGCACTTTTATTCAGTGCACTTTTATCAAGACATGGGGCCAATGAAATATAAGTCAAGCATGTCCTCAGTGTCCTGTGGTCTGCAGTATCACCATTCCTTGATAAAGTGGAGTCCAAAAATGAATGTACACATAGTGCAGACTTACTGCTCCTCAGCACCTAAGAGGCCTGAAGCCAAGTCTGCAGCAGAAGTGGCCACAGCTCTTTTTCATCATCTGACAGAAGCTGGGACTGTTCTGGGAAAAAACTCCCTTCAGAAAATGTCTGCAACATGCAAGAGCTGGTGGGACAGATACGAAGAGTTTCTTGGAATCAGTGAAGTTCGAGAGGCTCAGAGAAAAGTGACAGAGGTAAACAGAGAGGGACCTGGGGGTACTGACCGACAGCCGCCTGAATATGAGCCAGCAGTGTGCCCAGGTGGCCAAGAGGGCCAATGGCATCCTGGCCTGCATTAGGAATAGTGTGGCCAGCAGGAGCAGGGAAGTCATTCTGCCCATGTACTCTGCTTTGGTTAGGCCACACCTTGAGTCCTGTGTCCAGTTCTGGGCTCCTCAATTTAAGAAGGACATCGAAACACTTGAAGGTGTCCAGAGAAGGGCAACAAGGCTGGTGAGAGGCCTTGAACACAAGCCCTACAAGGAGAGGCTGAGGGAGCTGGGATTGTTTAGCCTGGAGAAGAGGAGGCTCAGGGGTGACCTCATTGCTCTCTACAACTACCTGAAAGGTGATTGTAGCCAGGAAGGGGTTGGTCTCTTCTCCCACGCAACCAGCACCAGAACAAGGGGACACAGTCTCAAGCTGCGCCAGGGGAGGTTTAGGCTGGAGGTGAGGAGGAAGTTCTTCACCGAGCGAGTCGTTCGTCATTGGAACGGGTTGCCCAGGGAGGTGGTGGAGTCACTGTCCCTGGAGGTGTTCAAGAGGGGATTGGACGTGGCACTTGGTGCCATGGTCTAGTCATGGGGTCTGTGTTGATAGGTTGGACTTGATGATCCTCGAGGTCATTTCCAACCTTAGTTATACTGTGATACTGTGATACTGTGATAGAAGCAGAGCATCAGTAGACCAGAAAAGCTAATGCTGAGGCCCCTACATCTGTGTTGTAGGTGGTTGGAGCTTGTATTTCAGACTGGATTTCATTTCTTTCCTCAAACAAAATGTCCCTGTACATCTTGCTCAAAGCTCTCTTGAAGGTGGACCACAGTGCCTTCATTAGGTGCTGCTTGTGTTTTGTGCAGAGATCAAGCAGAAGATGCAGGTAGTTTTCTCTGAAATGTGTCTAGTGTGTAAGTGCTAAAATAGGTTTGTGAGTAATCTAGTGTGCAGAAAACACAGAAAATGGGTAAAGGATATCACAATCCTACTCTTGTGCCAGACCAAAATGCTGAGGTAGATGTGAGAAGTGACATTTCTGTTCTGGCACAGTAAAGCTTTACTCTGTGTGAGCAGAACTGCTCTGTGCTCTGAAAAATGCAGTTCTGCTGCAAATCATCTTGAGGTGGTATAGAAACTAGGAAACCTATCAGAACCATGCTTTCACAGTCCAACACTTTAAAACAATGCTCAGAAAACTGTACTGAGAGAAAGCATTACCCAGCAGGAATCCCCTCTTGGGGAAGAAGGTGTGGGAGAAAATCCAGTGATAAATTATGTATCTTAAGGCATTACTGGAGTAAGTGCAGGCCTTAGTGACTAGGGGCATATCCAAGTGCTGGATTAAATCACAATGTACAAAAGAGCACAGGAGGTTAAAAATGAGTTGTGCTTAATGAGGATGAATTACTTTTATCAGTAATGAAAAGACAATGCCAACGGCAAACACTGCAGTTCTCAGCCAAGTGTGGTTCCTAGCTGAAGCTTAGACAATACTGGTGGCTGCCAAAACTTATTTTAACCAAAATAACACTCACCAAAACATCAAATGCTGTCAGCATTTAATGATTGGACTGAAACAGCAATACCTTAGATAGATGACAACTGGTACTTGTGCAAGCTATTTTAGAGGAGACAATTGCTGCTGGAAACTGCAGTCAAAAGTCATAGTGATTTTGTTTGTTAATGCTTGCTTGCTTGTTGACCCCCTCCAGGTTGTCAGTTCTACCACAGCCAAGCAATAGCACTATTATTAAGTGAAAAAAATTAACAAAATCAGTAATTCCCTGATAGTTGGCAACACATTTTCTGTAAGCCTTTGAGCAGGATGTGCTGTGAGAGGCTTATAATGAATATAGAACTGTGGCAGATTTTCATAGAATTGGATCTCAGCTCTCCATTTTCCATCTTGGTTCCTTTCTTTCTGGTCTCAAAATGATAGACTGCCTCTCTCCATCTATAAATTCTGTACTGAAAAGTATTACAGCACACCCTAATAGCTTGAGCAAACATCAGAAAGCTGCCTTTGACTCTTGGCAGTTTGGTTTGATGTTGCTGGGCTCTTTGTAGCCTATACACTAGAAATCACTTCTGCTGTGTTCCTACTCTACCCCAAAGTAGCCCTTTACTGTCCTGATGCAGCTCCAGGTTAGTAGCCTTTATGGAGAGTGCTAATCTAGTGCCAGGAGTGCCCTGAAACTGCAAAACTCTCTCTTCATCTTTTAATTCTGACTTTGTGTTTCAGGTGATTTTTGGTGAAAAGGGGAGAAAAATACATACTGAATGAAAAGAGGAAGCAAAGGAATGAGGCAAACAAAGGTTAGGAGGAAAACCCTAATTCCAGGAAGTTCTCCTTCAAATAGGAGCAGATGGGGGACCCCTCTGGCCCGGCAGGTACATGCCAGGCTGTGCATACTGAGAACAAGTCCATGCTCCAAAATCCACCTCCAGCCATGAACGGTCTTGATACTGGTCTGGCTAATCCAGTCATTCATTAGGAGGGATGTGTTTCCTGAAGGAGGCTTGAAAGAAAAGCTAGGAAGAGAAGAAGGTGGTGGACCCACTGGCTGCAGCATAGTTGGGAGAATCTCTTTATGTGGTGTTAGTGGCCTGAGGAGAAACATCAGCCCTTTGGTCATTTTACTTGTGTCTCACTCAGGGGAGCTTCAGGTGGAAAAGTTTCAACAGGAAACTGCAAATGGACAGCTCTCATTTTGCACTGAGAAAAGTTCTAATCTGCAAAGCTGCAAATAAACTCACTACCTCTGAAGATTAAAACTTGTGTTCTTGCCAGGGTTTGCCCTCATCTGTCAAATGACTAGGCTAAAGTAAACTTGAAATAGATTTTCATGGATTTTTCATCTTCACTGGAATCCCAAGACTGCCCTGTTCAAAGCCTTTCGTAAACCCTTTGGTCAGTTTCTCTCGACAAAGCAGTCCTTAAGCAATGCTGTAGATCAGCCTCTTTTATGACGGTTTCATTTTTTCATCTGGACATCTTCTCTTAGAAATAATGCACTGTTTGTCCTATTATCCTTTTTCAGGCTGTGGGGAGAGGGGGAGGAGGCATCAGGTCAATCCCCATCGTGGCAGGTGGAGCACAGGAAGCCAAAGATGCACAGGTTTGTCTGGGGTTTTGTCTCCACGGTTTTCTTTCAGTCTTACTGTCCCGTGTTAAGAAAAGAGGTATGGCAAGAACCCAGCACTGCTCCATCAAAACTGGCTGCTAGAAATCATGTTGCCTTTTCTCTAAGGTGCACATCCTTTATCGGCTTCCTTCCCAAGTGCAATGAGGATTTAACTCTAATCTGACTGACATGACCAAGTGCCTCTGCTACTACCCACCACATCATTTGTGTTTGGCTTTTCTAGGCCGAGAAAAAGTCAATGAGATGATTCTATAGATGAGCCAAGTGAAAAAGTACACTTCACCACTGAAGCAGGTAAGCCCATTTTTCTTGCTGGTACTGGGAGCAAAAGCAAACTTGTTTATAGAGGTGTGTGCAGTTATTTCCTTCATGAGAATAGCAGAAACTTTTGCTTTGTCTTACTTGTCTGTCCTTTCCCATGATGGTGTGGTTCTCTGTCCAGATGCATTTTGATTTCTAACTGACTATTAAGAGAGGAATTTGATGATTCCTCAGAAGTACAAATTCAGCACTAAAGCAATCTGTGTCTCTTGTAGTGGGCTGTACGGCAGGGTGGCATGTCCAGTGTCACTGGTAGTCCCTCAGGTGTTCTTCACCACATTAAACACAATGTCAGTACAAGGAATGTGTCAAATAGTATTCAGCAGAACCATGTATTCAGTTCCTGTAGACTAATACAATGCTTTTATCTCTAGTGAATAGTGTCAATCAGCTCAGCTGAGGATCCAGCCCCAATATACTTGTAGATGAACCTGACAAATCCTGTACAATTACATTGAACCTCCACTTTCTTCTTTTCTTCCTTGTTTCATCTGTAGGGCAGGTAGCTTCTTGTCTGTACTGTAGTGCTAGTCTTACATCTATTTGAGGCTGCCATGCTCCAGTCTCTGATCCCAAGGGCTGGTTTAAGAGTTCAGTTCTACTAGAGGCAGTCGTGTTCCTGAAACTCAAATTCCTGAACCTTGTGGTAGCCAGGAATCAACCTCATCATATTTTCCTGCAATTTACATGTGCAGATATGTTATAATTTGTTTGCACTTGTGAGGCCCTCCCAGTGGTATGTTTGTCTGCAGCCAGCTTTGTGTTCTAAACTGCTTCTGGTGCTGTCGTAGAGAGCTAAGAGGGATGTGTCTTGGTACACAACAGCTTGTGGGCTTCCCAGCTCTTCATGAGAGTTTACTAAAGCTGACATCCTGAAGAGGATAAAAAGCCTCCCTGTTGCAACAAGCTGGTGGAAATATTTGGTAGGCTTTTAGAAGCAGGCATATGGGTACACTTCCTCTCAGAAGCCAAAGGCACAGTGGTTTTGATGTTAATAGGCATTAATAATAAGGGAGGAAGAGAGTGTCTGGGGTGAGGAGAATCTGCTGAAGAGAGATGTGAGGAAGCCTTTCTCCTGAGCTTGGTTTCAGTTTGCTGTTGGCTGAAGAGGTTCAGACCCATCAGTCCATAGGCAGTTTTCTTTGTTACCACCAACTGCCTGGCTGTGACTATGCCCACCCTGCCCCACTCTCGGGGCCCTTTCCCCTGTATGAATGTTTTGGTCTGTGAAGGAGGGAGCAGCCTTCCCTCCTTGCCCTGGCCACTCTTTTTAAGGAAGTGACATGCAATAGTAGATTACATCTGTGTTCTATAGAAAAAAAGCTGGAAGGTGAAGAGGTTAATACCCCTTGATAGGTGCAGCTGGAAACGTAGCCCTACCAAATACTGCTTATCAAGCCAAATCTGGTAGTCTGATAAATCATTAAGAATCCCTTTGATAAAACCATCATCGCTGAACCAACCAAATAGCTCCAAAGAGACAGAAAAGCTTCTACCAAACTGGAATGTATCAAGGAACAGGACCCAATCCTCTTACACTGAAAGACAACTCTTGACTTGTTTTGGTGCAGTTAGATTACTGATATGTTTTTTTGGGTGCAACCAATCAGAACTAAATGCAGTTATGGCATCTCTGGGTGAAGACAGAAGAAGAAACCATCTCGTGAAGTTTCCCTGTCTAAAGCAGACAGGAAGGGAGGAAGTGTGGGCTCCCAAACAGATTTCACACAACGCCTTTTCTCTGTCAGTAAAGTGAAATATAACTGCCATGCTAAAAGGTTTTGCAGCAGCAATTTGCTTTGAGCTGCAAGCATAAGACAAATGTGCTATGCAAGCCTCGGTTCTGCAGCTGTGAAGGTGGTGAAAAGGAGAATGTTCTCCGGTCCAGAACCAAAAGATATTTAGGAAGATCTTGTTCCAAAGCTTCCAAAACATTCTGGCACAAGTGGAGATACTCTGCATTCTGTCTTGTATAACACACTGCCCACTCACTTTCTAGTTACACAAGAACCACCTTCTTGAGCACCACATTTTCTGATGCCATTGGGACTGCTTTTGTGTATCTCAGCTTTGATAAAAGAGTTGAATGTTGCTAGACATTTCCTTCTAGGAAGAACTGCATTTCTTCCAGGGTGGGTTTTTCTTCTTTCCAAATATGCCTTTCATTTATTGAATCCCACTGCATGTTCTGTAGATAAATGTTTTTGCAATATTGCATGATCAAAGTCCAGGGGAATATGGTCTTTGCCCTCAAGTGGAGGAAGTCTTGGACCACAAAATAGGAACTGTCACTGATACCCCAACTTGGAAATAACATATGATTCCAAACTGAGAATCAAGAGTCCAAAGAAAATGCTTCTCATTTACAAAGTAATAAAAAGTTGAAGTATGTAGAAGGGTTTGAAATGCTGCATGAGAAGGAATTATTTTGTGAGAGTACTTCTGGTTTCTATTATCCAGAGAATCTCAAGGGAATAGCTTTGTATTAATAATATCTCATCTGTTATGTAGATTGCAATATGCCTAGCACAATTGCTAAAGTAATTAGGTGCTGCTAATTCTTTCTCTTTTTCTTCCTTTTTCTGAGGAGGTAAAGAGATGAGGAGAGGAGTTTAGAGCAAAGTATGCATTGCACTACAGGCTTCCCACAGATTAGCAGCATCAGCCATTATGTTTCTCATTTTTTTTCTGTGCTTTTCTTAAGCTCTTCTTCTAGACTGTCTCCATTGTAATGCTGACTGGCTGCACAGTGTCATAGCATCATTGCATTCTTTATTCCTGATTATTTAATATTTCACTGGAATTCCATTCATCAGCTTGCTTTAATATAGTCCTATTTTAAAGGTGCAAAATAAGGAAGCTGGGGAATGAGGAAATAGCTGAATATTGAATTTTTGTTTGGAAAGCTCTGAATTGATCTCGAGGTAAAGAATCCTGACTTATCCTGACTATAAAACACTGATCAAGTTGTGATATGCCCTTTCCTGACAGATACTGCATAAAGCTTGGTCATTAACAATTATTTTAAACCTTTTGTAAGTATTTGAAAAGTTGCTGGGAAAGATGCAGAGGATTTAGAATTAAATCTCTAAGATTTCAGCTGGTTTAGATGTTTTCCCCCCTGTGCCTCCCTACGAGATTCTCTCTGTTAAGTCATCACTAAAGCAATCGTATACTACTTAACAGAGGTGCTATTTTCTACTTCATGTGTCTGCCTAGGAATTCTGCAAGAGGTATTTGAGAGCCCTGCCTTCCACCAAACACATCAAGAGGCATAGCAGAGAAAGCTTTACAGATTTACTCCATTCTCTATGCATTGCCTTTCTGGGAGGGAGGGAGGGAGGGAATTGGTGTCAGGTCATGTTGCAGAGCAGAGTCTGCAAGGACACAGAAAAATCTTTTGCTAACCCTCAAAGATTTTGAATAGCTCCATACAGCAGTGCTCATTATCATGAGTATTTTTCAGGCATCACATAGGGATAGAAAGTTAAAGAAACATGCCACAAGATCCACTTCCTCTTTGTCTCGGCCCTTACACCACCATTTCCAGATCTAGGGAAGAAGAGCAGGGAGAAGGAGGCAGGTCACAGGCATCCTCAAGATGGTACTTAGACAGAATTAACCATGTTGGAAAAGATCTTAGAGATCATCAAGTCCAACCTATCAGCCAACACCATCTAATCAACTAACCCATGGCACTAACTGCCTCATCCAGTCTCTTTGTAAGCACCTCCAGTGATGGTGACTGCACCACCTCCCTGGGCAGCCCATTCCAATGGCCAATCTCTCTTTCTGTGAAGAACTTCTTCCTAACATCCAGCCTAAACCTCCCCTGGCACAGCTTGAGATTGTGTCCTCTTGTTCTGTTGGTGGTTGCCTGGGAGAAGAGACCAACCCCCACCTGTCTACAACCTCCCTTCAGGTAGTTGTAGAGAGCAAGAAGGTCTCCCCTGAGCCCCTCCTAGGCTAAGAGGGCACATCCTAGGACCAGCTGTGGACTTCCTGTATCATGATGGTAATCCCATTGGGAAGAGGTGTCACTTTCCACCTATGATGGGCAGCTCTGTTCCCATGCTTAGAAAGTTGTTTGCAGAGGATTCCCACGGCACCAGCAGCCAAATGACAGCTGGGCAGGAATGATCAAAAGCAGTCAGAAACAAAAAACAAGATACTTTGTTGTCACTTGCTGCCAGGTAGGTGGTGTTAACCTCATATCACACTTTCTAGTGCTTGACCCATGGACAGGATCTGCATGAACAGCAGTCTCTTCAGGCAACTGGATCAAGCCATATCACTGGATCAGACCTTGTGTGCCACAAGGAGCAAAACAGCTGAGGAAGTGTAAGTGCAGCACCAAAAAACACATTTCTAACAGAAAGGTTCTGTGTTATTTTCCCATGGGCAACCAGCAAGGCACATGGTGTCAATACAGATTCATTTTAGCTTGCTTGGAGGGGGAAAAAGGAAGATAAAGAAACTGTAAGGGGATATAGTGTCTCATTGAGAAAGTTGTGTATACCATGCTTTGAAGGATCCTCCATTTTCAGTTGTCATGGAGTTCAGCTTTGCTCCCTCCAATTTCAAACCAAATGAAACTTAACAGTTGGTGAGCTGAGTGTGTGATGCACTGGGGGTTGCTTTTCCACATGCAGCTGCAGCAGCTTTATGGATTTCACTGTTGGGCCTGGCCCTCTGAATAACAGGCATAATTGAGGGGCTGCTTTGCTGAAATTCTATGCTCTGAATCGAGATTGTTTTCATTTGGGGCAAAACTTCAACTCCTGACAATATTAGGCTGAGCAACATAAGGCCTAAGTACTAATCTGAGGTTTCTTAGTCAGTTCTTGACTTCTCAGACCTTCACTGTTTTGCCATCTGCTAGAATTGAAAATTGCCTTCTGCAACCAAAGGGAAAAATCTAATTGCTCAGCAAGCCATATGGGGTTATTAAGATCCTTACACCCTGGTATGCCATAATGCCTGGGCCCAAAGGACCCCAGGGCATGTAAATATTGTGTGATTCATTTTATAGGTTCAGACTGCAAGCTAGGGATTATTTTGCTGGCTATCTTATGATGAAAAGTGGTGGTCAAGTAGGTTACTGCAGATGTTGCTTGGTGAGGCCAATCCATGGCACGTTTGTTCAGAGCTGTGACAGATGAGAAGTGGTTTTAATGGTGTTTGATTGCAAAGGGGAAATGTTTTGTATTGGTCTGACAAATGATCAGAACCCAGCCAGTGTCCTCAATTGTGCCAGGGATGCTAAAGGCAGCCTCAAATGTTGATATTAGGAAGCCAGAGAATACAATTACTCCTCTTCAGAACGCCCCAGACTTGGCTTCTCGTCCACGATCTGAAGTTGATGATCTAAATTGTACTCCCTTTTCTTTCTTAAGGATGGCACAGCTATTCCTCTAAAGATGCCTGCTCTTTAAAATGAGCTGCTGGCCTTGTTCTCTGTTTTCTCTCTTTCTCTAGTTGTGACGTCTTGGAAAGATTCCTTTCTAGCAAACCCCACTTCCATAGATTTGATACAGCTGTGGGTGAGAATATTAAAGCTGAGTTTTGGCTAATGAAGTTTCAGAAATGAATGCAGGAGCTGTGAAATGTACATGACATTAAAGAAAGAATAGTTCAGTAAATGCAAATAAATGCAGAAGTGGATATTTTAATTTGGATTCATGATTCATGCCAAAGGATTAGCAGCAAACCATTAAAATGTGGTGATGGCATAAAAACTCAATGAGAATAAAAATTCTATAGGCACTAGCTAACTGCTGCCAGTGAGCTAATTGTAGTAGGGGAGGTCAGCACAATGTCTTTGTTCTTTTTGAACAATGACTATTTCAAGGTTTGTCTTTCTTAATTATGCCTCAGAAAGTTGTTTTTCTTGTAACTGGTGTGCTGTTGTATCAGTTCTTGCATCTTACAATGTGACAACCATGGTCAGTAGATGTATTCCTATTCTGCAAGTCATGGAATGAATTGTATTGAAAACTGACATTACTGATTGCCATTTTGCTTTGTGCTAGGAAAGAGGAGTGAAGATTTTCACAGTATCACAGTATCACTTAGGTTGGAAAGGACCTTGAGGATCATCAAGTCCAACCTATCAACACAGACCCCATGCCTAGACCATGGCACCAAGTGCCACGTCCAATCTCCCCTTGAACGCCTCCAGGGTCGATGACTCCTCCACCTCCCTGGGCAACCCATTCCAGTGACGAACGACTCGCTCGGTGAAGAACTTCCTCCTCACCTCGAGTCTAAACCTCCCCTGGCACAGCTTGAGACTGTGTCCCCTTGTTCTGGTGCTGGTTGCCTGGGAGAAAAGGCCAACCCCTTCCTGGCTACAACCACCTTTCAGGTAGTTGTAGAGGGCAATGAGGTCACCCCTGAGCCTCCTCTTCTCCAGGCTAAACAACCCCAGCTCCCTCAGCCTCTCCTCATAGGGCTTGTGCTCAAGGCCTCTCCCCAGCCTTGTTGCCTTTCTCTGGACACGTTCAAGTGTTTCAATGTCCTTCTTAAACTGAGGGGCCCAGAACTGGACACAGGACTCAAGGTGTGGCCTAACCCGTGCTGAGTACAGGGGCACAATGACCTCCCTGCTCCTGCTGGCCACACTATTCCTAATGCAGGCCAGGATGCCATTGGCCCTCCTGGCCACCTGGGCACACTGCTGGCTCATATTCAGGTGGCTGTCAATCAGCACGCCCAGGTCCCTCTCTGTTTGGCAGCTCCCAGCCACTCTGACCCCAGCCTGTAGCTCTGCATGGGATTGCCGTAGCCAAAGTGCAGCACTTGGCACTTGGACTTCAGTGATTTCAGTCTAACTCCATTTATTTCTCTGTAGGTCATTGTTCCTATTTTAAGACAATTGGATCCAAAGCATGTCTGAATAAGCTTTCGTTTCTGTAGCCCTGGAGTCAACACATCTTGCTATTTTGAAAGTGAGATAATGTAAAGGAGGTAAAGAAAAGTCTTTCCTGTTCTAGTTATATTTATACTGTCCAAACAGCTTCCTTATTTTAGTGTTCTTGGAAATCCCCGTTAGAAAGAGAGTGATCATTACCATCTCTCTGACAGTTGAGAGTACAGTCAAACTTGACATAGTTCTTTTTTTTTCCTTACATTAACAGGTTCTTTGAGAAGCCCTGAACAAATGTGGTTGGGTTAGGGTTTGTATGAGATGTGCAGGTTTATTGGTGGTGGTGATTTATTTTTTTGTATAAGCATCTCATGGTCTTCCCTACTTGGTTTGCTTAGGCTCAGCTAACAGAATCCTCAAGCTGAAAGGAGTGTGTGCCTACTGGATGTGCTCTGGGAAAGCAGATGCTGTTCTCTAACCACTCATGGGCATTCAGACCCCCAGCCCAGATGGTGCTTGGAACTCATCTGAAGGATGGACGCCCCCACGACGTGGACTCAAGGTAGGCATAGCTCTGCAAACAAGGGGTGTGGGAAAACAAGGGAAAGGGGTGTGGAGGAATGGGGACAGGAGCTGAAGAGGTTGTCATTAAGTCAGACTTCTCATGACTTTGCATGTAGGTGAATGAACCTGCTGCCATGATGGCATCACATTTCTTTACCCACATGTTATTCTTCACCACTGCCTGCTGTGCATTAGGCAGAAGCGTGTGCCGCCTCCTTTTGTTGTAACTCCTCTTTTGTAGTTCTATTTGAGATGATGGTATGAAAAACTTCTTACCCTGTGCTAATTGCAATGTCCATCCTAATACATCTCATACAAGGGAAAAAAGTTAACGGAGCCCTCAGTTCATGAAGTGTTGCTGGCAGGACATGCATGCCCTTAACAAACTATCGTTATGCCTGAGTGGTAAGTAAAGGCAGCACAAACCCAGCAAAATCCTAACTCATCTGAAACTAATGGGAATTTCATCTCCACCATGCCCAAGTTTTGATTCTGGCTTCTTTATGCATTGCTGGTGGTGCTGGTCTTTGATGTGGATCTGAAGTGAGCCCATGAGGAATTATATAATGAAAATCATTTGAAGCCATCCCTGACCTAATCTGGCTTGAAAAAGATCAAGAGCTTCTAATATCATTACTGCTGTATAAGACTGAGCATGTTTATATTTGTCTGGCTTCAATCTTAAGGGTGCTCTGAGCTGTGTCTGTGACTTAGCTGCATATCCTTACCTACTGAGTTATGCAAGCAGTAAATGCATAGGTGGCTATTGTAACTCAATGTTAGACTGATCCTTCCTGCACAAGATTTTTCATAGTTTTTGTTTAATTTTTGTTACCTCAGTCTCAGAAGGGTATCTAATCAATATTTATTCTTACCTGTGTGCATGAGTCAGAGCATCACTAGGCCTCTTCATTTTTAAGCAGCACATGGCGAGCTTTGTCTCAATAAAACTGGCAATGCTGGAAATATCATCTGCAGATGTCTCCAAGGGATTTTCTACAGAAGTACCATCTCTGCAAAGCTGTACAAGAAACAAAAATCTGATTTACTACTGTTATATTACACCTTCTGTTAGATAGAAATGTGTTTTGTAACTGATGAATGGAGAAAACTGACTTCTAAGTAAAATATTCCCTGCCTTTAACTAGCACCACAGATGCATGTGATCATGAGATAAAGTGCAGTGTCATCTCCCCAGAAGGGGTAGCCAAGAGAGCAGATAATAAGCTAAAATGTAAAAACCACTGTTAGGAATGGAACTGTTTTTCCCCAGTTTCAAAGGTAAAGGCTCAACTTCAGGCTCCCCAAATCTGTGGCTGGCTGAGACCATGGTTGAAGGAGGAGTCTCAGACAGCTATTTACTTATTTTAGTGAGCCAGTGGTGAATTCTGCTGCAGGCTCTGCTGCCCTTGTCCCACAGGTAGGACAGCAGAGAGTGACACAAGGCAAGGAAACCAGAAACTCTTCTCCTCTTTTAATGGGACTTGTCCTTCCAGAAAACTGGTATAGGAAATCAAAAGGATAAGATCACCAAGCTTTCCCATTTCCTTGAGCTGTATAGAATTTAACACAGAGAAACAGCATGTTTTCTATCTAAAAAAAAAAATACTTTCTTCCTGATAGATAAATTGCCTGCTGATCTTCACAGCCAGTGACTTTCTCATTAAATAACATTCTATCTCCTAATGTGCATCATTAGAATTGGATAACCCACAACTCCCTGAAGTTTTGGAGAGTCCTTGGTATTGACAGAGCTCCAGTACTGGGCAGGACCACCTTCAATCCTCAAATCTTTTGATTCATCTGCAGGCAACCTGATCTTGTACTACCAAAGTGTAGTGAAAAAGAGCTTCCAGTTCTTAGGAAAACTCAACTGTAAGCAATTAGATACAGCTGTAAACAAATAGATTAAGTCTAAGAGCCTTGTCTTTAAGGACAATAACCATATACTGCTACTAATGAAAATGCAATTGAATGTCTTTTCCTTGGCTAAACATCCCTAACAGGATGTTTAGTGTGCAGTGATTTCCTCTGACTCAGTCACTTCACTGTGAATCAGCTGGAAAGGCAGATTTCTAATGAAGATTAATAAATTAATATTTACCTAGGCTGTGTGCTTAAGCTCCTGATTCACACTGAGATCAGTGCTGAGGGCTGTTACAGCACTGACACACAACTGCAGCCTATTGTGGATTAACGCAGCCTCTGTTTTAAATGGGTTATAACCAAGTGACTCTTACTGTGTCCAGTGTTGCTGGCCACCAAAGAAAATGGAAGGAGGAGGATCTGGCTTGTTTGTCTAGCTCCTCATCACTAATGAGTTTAGTTATAGCAGTTTCTTGTGCCTACCTAAGTGTTTTTTCTCTAGGAGGTGCACTGTCAACTCAGCATTTTGAGATGCCTTTGGAAGATTAAATCTGTCAAGAAAAAAAGCTCTTCCCTCTCTCTCTCTCTCTCTCTCTATCTTTCTTTCCATGTGTGATCCTTAAAAGCAAGATCCACACTTAACACCTCCAAAGCTAGCCCTATCTTCAATGTTTTTGTGCACTGGTTAGAGGTCAGCTCAATTCTTTACAGGCAACAAGGGTCATTCAAAGAAGTGTCCCCCCAGTTCAGGCATGAGAAATACTTTTTTTCCCTTTCCCAACCCTTCTCTGCTGAGTAAAGTGACACAGTGTATATAATAACACCCATACATTTAAGATGTTCTATCATCTTGTTCTCAGTAGAAGTTATAAATGAGAGAATTCATCACTTCTAACTTTGCTCATGGTACTGTATATGTCTGCTGAAGTGTCTCTGTGGATAAGGCATGCTCTGTGTGGCTAAAAGACCCAGAGAATGATGTTGACATCAGTGAACATAAATGTGTCATCAAGTTTTTCTGTAATAACACTTTTCAGCTGAATTGGCCATGCTGTGACCTCTGTTAAATTTATGGGAATGAGAGATTTGAGGCTACTCCTTGGACTTTCAAGTTCCTGAATGATTGTGAGAAGAGAAGAATCCTTTAGGGATCCCTTCACTATAAAGTGCTGCAATTAAGAGTTTCCTTGAGTCTTACTACTGATAGGAAGAGTTATGTTTGGACCTGCCTAACCCCTCTGTTATCTCTGACAAAAACCAGGATGTGAGCCTCTGTAAACCACACCTGAACAGATAAGGATTCAGCAAAGATGTTTAAGTACAGTGAAGATTGGATTCTGCCAGGTCTTAGATATCTCAGCGTAAGAGTTCAAAGCAACGAAAAATAACTCGATCTTTAATCTGGCAAAACCAGAGCAGTAGTGTAAAAGGATGTGCCTGTGCCATCTAGGTTCTGTGTTTAGTGCATCCCAACCTCTCTCCTGATTTTTGTGTAGCATTTCTGCAGTGGATTAAGATTTTGTTTGTTTGAGACTAAACACTTCTCCACTAACTCTGTACAAACAACAGCATGGTGCACCGAAAGCAAGAGTCAATTGAATTGTACAGAAACAACTCCTTCTGTACAGAGCAAAGAAGTTAGGACCGTTCCAAATAGCCCTGGTGTCTGGCATTAGTGAGGTGTGGAGTTAGTTGTAGTCACTGGCCAAAGGGATTTTTCTGGCAGCAGTATGGTCACTACCACAAACAAATCTCTGTTGGGCGAACTGCCTTGGCAGCTCTGATGGATTTGATCCCTTCTGTGTCCATTTCATCCCCCTTAACTGTATTTTGCTGGCCTTTCTTCTCAAAGAACTTGGCTGTGCGGCGGGAAAAGGACTGTTTCCTTGTGTTGTCCTATCTGCCACTGAATATTGAGTCTGACAGTGGCTTTCGAGGGTGAGGCAAAGACAGTGCCAGAAAGCACCTGAGCAAGCTGATTTGGGGAAGATCCTAGGGGAGGAATTAGGCAGGCAGGAGACAGTGAGCTGAGATTTTGCAGCACAGGTGAGGATGTGGAGAAGAGTTGTAGAAAGCCTCACGTCTGAGTTTCAAAGGTGATGAGAAAAAGGAACATTTCCTAGGGATCCCAAGAAGCCTCTGTAGCTACAGATCGTAGTAAGTTTGGGAAACCCTGCTGGCCTGAGAGTAAGGGAAGGAAAGGCTGTGCCATGCACAGGCATAACGAGCAGGGAGGAGAATTGTTTGCAATTTTCATGTTTCCCATAGGAGAACCAAGCTTTCTGCAGTCCGATAACACAACCTTTGAAGATCAAAAGGCTGTTGGTGGTTTTGGAGTGCTTGAAGTAAAAGGTCAAAGCACCTCCATCTGACTTCTCTCAGTACCTTAAGGTCCTGTCACAAGGACATTCAAATAGAAATGTGGGCTTGGAGAGACAGTTGCATTTTGTACCACTGAGGGTTTCTTTTCCCAGAGCTATCTTACAGAATGTTATTTGAATTCCAAACTGGGATATCTGGGGGTATGTCTTGAGACTGAGCTTTTGATCTGCTGAAATCTTGCCAATGTGTTAGAGACAAGATTGAAGCAAACAACTTAAACATCTGAAGTTTACAGCCAATCTGAGCTTAAAAGCCTGCAGTGTACCATTTTATGTCCTTTACCATAGCTAGCAAATCTAATGTGTTTGTTTATTTTCTTGTTTTACTGTCAGACCTAGTCTAGCTGGGAATACTCCTGTCAGCAGAAAGGAGGATTTTCCCAGAAGCAATATTTCATTTGAAAAAAAAACCTTGCCAAAGGATATTTCTTTTTTCCCAGGGGCTTTTGTTAGAACTGGAGGCCATCATGCAGGTTGTATCCATGCATCCTTTTGTGGACTGCTGAGTTATCCCAGTCAAAGAGTTAGCATGTATAGAAATGAAATCTCAGGAATTAAACATATAGGACCTTATAAATATGCTGCTGAAACCCCAGTTGTATAAATGCTTGTGATACAGTACTCTGTCAGAGGTCACAGAACAAGTCTGTGACACTGTGAACTCAGCATAGATCTTGTTGCAGTACTAGGGCTTAAATTTTGGCAGTAGCAAGCAAGGACATTTTATGAGTAAAGACCTCCTAGGCAGTAGCTAATAAAAAAGGGAAGGAAAGATGCTTCCCAAACCCTTCCTGGCTTTGGTAAAAGACCAGTGGAAATGCTGATCCTTAAGGTAGCTCCTGGTTAGTATGTGTGTAAGCTGGAAGAATCAAATCTGAGCTCTGGTGATCTGTATGTTGTCACTGTTTTCACTGAAAACAAGGTTCAGGTGTGAGAAACTGGCCATGGTGAGGGTTTGCTAAGCACTGGCAGAGGTTTGGTGTGCATTAAATTCAGGAATATGGTTTGCCTCGAAGAAGATGCTCAAGAGGTATCTCTCTACATGTGTGGACATAGATAGCAAATTTCTCTTGGGCAGAATAAGTAAATTTGGTCAGATAGTGTGTGGCAATGAGATTCTTTGGCAAGTTCCATAAGATCACACATGCTATTCTCTGCCTGGCTGAAGGGGTTAAAGAGTTAGTTTGACTAGAGCACCTGCTGGCCTTGCTGGAGATGATTGCTTTGTTTCCTCTTTTATTATTTGTTGTGGTGTTTGTCAGCAGAGCAATACTGAATCCTACCTCTCTGGTTTGAAGACAACTTTGTGGTTTTAAGCTGGAGTTATTTATTTAGTTCTTTTAAAGTGGCTAATCAGAGGGACAGACCTGAAAAGGCAAGAGAGATTTAGGAGCACCTTTTCATACAACTAGTCAACAGTCCTAACCAAGCCATCCAAGTAATCAGCCTCATAGTGTCACTGCATTGCACATCAGGTACCTGACAAGTTGCATACTAACTGCATCCCAGAAAATGTCTGCTAAGGAAGGCTACTACTGAAAATAACTTTCAGACTTGGTAGCAAGCCTCGCACAGGGCTGAAAGCAAACTCTCTTTGTATCTTGCACTGTAATCCAGTCCTTGCAGCTATTAGGCACTGTCAAAAATACTGCAGGAGAGCAGTGCAACAAAGAGCCATTTAATGGTGGGTTTGTCTCGGTGAAGAGGGGAAAAAAAGTCAGTATGGAGCATAAAAGATTTTCTCTCGATATGATTTCATGCAGCATAACTTTCCAGCTTCTCTTCAAAGTCATACTGACATCCTGGTAGGCAGTTTCAGTCAGCCGTGCAGGAACTGTATATAAACCCCCTGTCGTTATTGCTGATGAGATTTGTGTCAATAACTTGCTAGAAAACATATTGAAGATACATAATTCCCTGCTAAATATGAAGGCAGATGTCAGGTAAGAACTAAATTTTACTAGGCTTCCTGCAGTGTGCTCTGCAGTGGATAAGTCAAATAATCTGTACATGGGATATTTTTGGCATGTCAGCTTCTCTCTGCAGTGTTAGCACTGGGCTCTGTAATAGGAATGTGTATGCAGGGCATATTTGCTATCTTGGGCATATTATTGGTTATAGAGTACTGACTGAGAGCCAGATATCCCTCAGATATGCTAACTTACAAGAAATGATCCTTATTTCTATTCTGAAAGCCAGTGCTTGCCAGAACACATTGAATCTGGGGAGCATTGACTTGTTACCAGATGAACTTACCAGGCTGCATGCCCTTAGCGTGGGGTGGGATTGAGCTTGCTCTCCCCACATTTCTCAGTGAGTTTATCTTCAAATCTGTCTATGTCTAGGCTGAAATTCCTTCTTTGCCTACAATGAGCCTTTTTGCAGGAACCATAGGTATGTGGAAAGGATTTGGTTCCTGGTAGGGCAGAAGATTAGAGAGGTTCAAACCCAAGTTTTATGCTCCCTGGAGGCTGGCAGGTTTTACATCTCTATCACTGTTCTGGCCTTTTTGGGAGATTGAGCTCTCTGCAAAAGAGGGACCTCGACTGACTGGACAGATGGGCAGAGTCCAATGGGATGGCATTCAACAAGTCCAAGTGCTGAGTGCTGCACTTTGGCTACGGCAATCCCATGCAGAGCTATAGGCTGGGGTCGGAGTGGCTGGAGAGCTCCCAAACAGAGAGGGACCTGGGTGTGCTGATCGACAGCCACCTGAATATGAGCCAACAGTGTGCCCACGTGGCCAGGAGGGCAAATAGCATCCTGGCCTGCATTAGGAATAGTGTGGCCAGCAGGAGCAGGGAGGTCATTGTGCCCCTGTACTCTGCTTTGGTTAGGCCGCACCTTGAGTACTGTGTCCAGTTCTGGGCCCCTCAGTTTAAGAAGGACATCAAAACACTTGAGCGTGTCCAGAGAAGGGCAACAAGGCTGGTGAGAGGCCTTGAACACAAGCCCTATGAGGAGAGGCTGAGGGAGCTGGGATTGTTTAGCCTGGAGAAGAGGAGGCTCAGGGGTGACCTCATTGCCCTCTACAACTACCTGAAGGGTGGTTGTAGCCAGGAAGGGGTTGGCCTCTTCTCCCAGGCAACCAGCACCAGAACAAGGGGACACAGTCTCAAGCTGCGCCAGGGGAGGTTGAGACTCGAGGTGAGGAGGAAGTTCTTCACCGAGGAGTGAGTCATTCGGCATTGGAACGGGTTGCCCAGGGAGGTGGTTGAGTCATCGACCCTGGAGGCATTCAAGGGGAGATTGGACGTGGCACTTGGTGCCATGGTTAGTCGTGGGGTCTGTGTTGATAGGTTGGACTTGATGATCCTCAAGGTCCTTTCCAACCTAAGTGATACTGTGATATGTTGTCGGACAAGAGGGGACATGGGTCCCAGGAACACCTGTGCAATTCAGGCCTTGAAGAATTCTCTGTTGATAATATACTGGCGGAGAGGAGATGTGAGAAAGTGCTGATTGCTTGGTATGCTGAAGTCCAGCTGCCCCTGAGATGGGAGGCAAGCAAGATAAGGAGGAGGCGAGATCTGGGAAAGAGAGCAATTAGGCCGGATGGAAGAATTCCACAGAGTTGTGAAAACAATGATGTAACCTTTTAGAGAGCAACCAATAGTATGTTGCCAAGTGGGCATAATTATAGCAAACTGTATAAAAGATGTGTCTGATGCTCAATAAAGTGGAATCCGCTGATCAAATTGGTCGTTAAAGCGGCCCCCTTCTTGCAGTAAGTGGCGCTCGAACACGGGACCCTAATGAAGACAAACGTTAGGGTTTAAGAAGTTCTTCGGGACGTTGGGAGATTCGCAGTAAGCCGGGAGGCAAGAAGACGGCCGGCCCGGGATAGCAGTACCGGAGGCTGCAAGAAAAGGGAAGACAGCCTTGAAGCCGAAGACGCTGTAGAGCCGGAAACTGCTTAAACGAGGTCTGTGCGCACAGGTATTAACGTTTAAATACGGACATGGATAGGCAGGCAGCGTATGATTTATTTATATGCTTTTTAGAAAAGCGACAGTGTAAGTTAAATTTTACAAAGGAGTTGGTGCCGCTGTTAAGCTATGCAGGAGAGTTAGGATATTTTAAGGACCCAAATGAGGTGTTTGAAAGATTGCAGTGGAAAAAGTCTGGACAAGACTTGTGGCTGCATGGCTTAGATGATGAAAAACGAGCAAAGGAGTGTGGAAAATGGTGGAAGATGGTTATGACAGCATTGGATCAGCATCGTGCTGAGCAAATGGCAGCTTATCAAGCCAGGGTACGTTTAGATTATACGGACCCAAATGGAGCAAGTGTTACACATGCTGGGTTGGCTTTGTCAGAAGAGGTTCAGGATTATTTAAGAAAGGAGAAGGCTGCGTGTGTAAAAGGACTAGGTGGCAGAGTCGAATTACAATCTGTAACACAGGACTCTGCTGAGGAGCCTTCCCCGTATCTTTTAGCTGAGCAAATTGTACAGGAGAAGAAAGTAAGTGAGGGAGAGGAGACAAACAGGGCGATAGATCCTGGAGGTGGTGTTAAAGATCATGCAAGAAAGCACACAGAGTATTGGCGAAAGGTTGCAGAGCACTTAAACGCCGAAGGAGATCAGGAAGGGCTTAGCCAGCTGGCTGTTTCACATCAAGCTTTTCCAGTAATGTATACACAGGTCCCTGGGGAGCAGAATGTTGTCCAGGCTGATGTAACCCAATTGCCATGGAAATTGTTATCTCAATTACGACAGACTGCGAGTCAGTTTGGGGTTCAATTTGAACCAGCTAGACAGATGATTGATTTTATTTATATGAACTATAATATGTTACCTAGAGATTCTTATAATGTTATGAAGCTGATCCTAACAGCATCTCAATTTATGACATTTTTGAATGAGTGGGAACACCTAGCTAGACAATCAGCTGGAGTACAAAGACAGCAAAACGACCCACTATTTGATGTAACAGTAGATCAGTTGTGTGGAACGGGACAGTACGAGAGACCAGAGTTACAGGCACTTTTACAGCCGCCTGTTTTGCAAGCATCAGCCCAGATAGTAAGGATGGCTTTTGAAAAGCAGAAGGATGGAAATGCAAATCCTCACTATATGGGAATTAAGCAAGGTAGACAGGAACCTCTTGGCGAATTTGTGGATAAGTTGCTTGCCACACTTAGAGCAGCAAGCGTAGGAGAAGGTATCCGAGAGGCAATTTTAAGGCAGTGTTTAATGCAGAATGGGAACCAGCAGACGCAGCAGCTTATTACATCAGCAGATCCTAGATGGACGGTAGCCGAGTTGTTGCAGAGGGCTCAGGACTTGCCAAGCAATCCGATGGCCATGTTGACGGAGGTGATTGATAAGGGATTACAAAAACAGGCTGAGGTGTTGTCAATGACAATGACAAAACAGCTTGAGCATAGTCAGCAGGTTATGGCAGCCTTAGTACCTTTGCGCACAAACTCGAAAGGGCAAGGCCGACCCTATAAGCAGTCATCAGGCGAAATACAGTGTCATCGAAAAGCGTAAGGCGGAGATATCGTCTAAAGTAATGCCTGGACTTTTGGCCCATAGATCCGCTTTAGGGCATTTCCCTAGCGGAGATAGTTATTTTGATGAAGCTTGTTGGAGAGAATACAGGAACAAGTTGTGGGACTTGGTTATAGATGGTGATAAAACTGCTATAAAGCTGCAAGAGTCGTGGCAAGAATGCATGAACTGTGTTAAAACCTACGAACTGAAACAGCGAATGGCTGCTGCAGTTAGAGCAACTTTGTCAGGACGAGATGCAGCGCCAGGTGTATCTGAGTTGCAGCTGAAAGATGTGTCTGAGAACTGTCGACCGATCGACCGGGGCCGCCCCCGATACATCTTGCGGCGACCACACCGCGTTTACCAGCCGTCACCACTGCCGTTTGCACACAGCGGGGAACCTTCCTCTGACATCGCCAGCGACGGCTCGGACTCGGAAGACAATACCGGCAGCGAGGAATTCAAACAGCGCCGACTTTGCTTTACGGCCCCTCTTAGAAAAAATGGAGCGCTTGGAGGCTCGCGGTTACAGCGTTCCTGCCACCGCTCTCCTCCCGCGAGCCCTGCCGGCCCCCGCGGATACCGACGGCTCCGACCAAGGCGGTACCGGCTGACGCACCACCGACACCGACAGCACCGACAGTAGCAGCGGAGCAGCTGCCACGGCAGCAGCCCCCACCCCTTTCCCCCGCAGCGGCTTTAGCCGCACCACTCTGTTTTGATTTAAAGCAACAGTACTCATTTTGTCATTTCTGATTATAACGTCTTTCAGAGATTTGTTATTTAGAGTTTTGTTAAGTTTTTCTAATAAGCATAATGAATAAGTAAGCATTTGGTATTTATAAGTACTTAGTACATAGTAATTGCAGTAAGGTGTATGCACTTAGTTAAGAGTTCAAATTGTAAGATTTTCTTTTGGTTCGAACCTTCTTAGTTGTCTGCCTAGGCATTTCAAAGGAGCTCCATGTAATATAGTTAAGGAATGTATAAACAGCTTTTAATTTTGGAAAGTGTTTTTTAGTTAATGTACCAATTTTATTTCTTTTTAGACACTGATTTGATGGATTAATTTTAACATAGTCTTTTAAGGATTTTTGGTATTAGCATAAGTTAAGGTTTGTAGCAAATAGGTATTAATTTTAACAACTATTCCTTCACTAATGTGCAGAAGAACCAAGACTGAGAGGAAACAGCATTTCCCATGAAGTCGAACATCGATCACAATAACTATTATGATAATCTGGGGTCAAAAGCATCAATCAAAATAATTTTGTCCTGAATGCTGAATTTGAAAATAGGCAGTTTGGGCTGGTAAATACAGAAAACCTATTTTGTGGTGAGAAAAAGGATTTAAATCCCCATGGAAAATTATTGAAAGGGATTGGCATAAGTGGGAAATAAAGACTAGAGAAATTTTAGTTGGGAAATATCAGGAATAATTAAAAGGATTAGTAAAAGGAAAAGTAAGAGACATAAGATTTTGAAGGCAGAGGAATTGAAATAACAAAAGCACAATGGGAAATGGTAAACGAACTAACCAAGGAAGTAGAGACGAGACTCCAAATGGAATTTTGAAGTGGGTTAAGGAGTTAAAAAATCTGTAGGGCTCCTGAAGAATGTAACTGCTGCCGAGAAGAAAATACACCCGGCTGCTGGTTGCACCCCAGCAGGCCGAGGAGGCAGAGTTCACATATACTTGGTGGAGCCTAATTTTGATCCTAACCCTATTTGTACATAAGTAGTCCAATCGAAATCAAAAACCATGTTCCCATGTGTGGAATCTTGATCAGACCGGAGAGAAAAGACTTGGACTTGAAAAAGCAATAGTAAATTTTTCTGCTACAGTTGAAATCATGATGAATGCAAGCATAGATGCAATGAAAGTGCAGCAAATTGAAATCAATAGTCTCTCGAAAATATCTACTCAGAATAGATTAGCTTTGGATTTTCTATATGTTAAGGAAGAGGGTGTATGTGTAGTCATACATGTAAGTTGTTGTAGTTATGTTAATCTAGATAAACGAGTGAAAACAGATTTACAGGCGATTGTAAACCACAATCAGATATTACATCAGATTTCTTTAGATGATACTTCTTGTGGATTTAAAGAAATATGGGATAAGTTAACTTTCTGGTTACCAAATCTAAATTGGCTTAAACATTTGTTTGTAATATTGTTGGAATAATTGTAATATTACTATGCATAATACTCTGCAATTGTTGTTACAAAATACTAAGACCTTTAAGTAAGATTGTTTATGCCAATAAGTTACAAGCAAATGGTTATGATCAGAATGTGATCAGAACAGATGAACTTAATTATGATCCAATTAAGAAGGTTCTGAAATATCTGGAAATTTTAACACAAATCAATGGTGACCAAATGGTGATTTGTGTTAAAATTGTAAGACTTAGAGTGCACTGGGATTTCTGGTTAATTGGAGACACCACGGCTGAGAAGGAGCTGTCTTAAAGATAAACATTCAGAACTAGGAATTTGTTTTCTCCAGATAAGAAGCCTGCACAATTGAGCATGTGTGAAAGTGGATGCTCTGACCCTTACCACACTGAATGTAGGGAGAAGGGATTTGACCACCTATTCTAAGACTATCATATGCCTCCCTTCTATTTAGCATAAGTTTGCTTATATAGATGATGAAACTATATAAGATGAAGAAAACTATTGTAAGGTTGCTTTTTGGGTGAAGTTGGTACCAATAAGAGATTAGTATTACTAGGATGACCAAAAACACATTATTATGGGTAATTTTATATTGGGCAAAGCAATGAAGCTCTTTTGCTCTTGCTGATTGCCTGCAAGTTTTCTGTCTGTGAAGCTAGAGCCTGGCCAGATCTACCTTTACAGATTAAAGAAATCTTGCTACCATTAAACAAATTATGCTTTTTGACCATCCTAGAGAAAATAAAGATGCAACATAACAGGTAATAATGAATTGATTGAACTTTTTCAGACGTGTCTGATAGGGATACCCAGACTTAATGTAAATATGTTTGTTAATTATAGTAGTAAGTTTTAAGGTTCTTAGGTATTATTGTACTCATTTTGATTATTGTTAAACTTGTTTATAATTGTATTATGCAAAGTGTTCAAAGAATAACTTCCAAGGCCTTACTTGCACAAAAGAAAAACGGGGGAATTGTTGTCGGACAAGAGGGGACATGGGTCCCAGGAACACCTGTGCAATTCAGGCCTTGAAGAATTCTCTGTTGATAATATACTGGCGGAGAGGAGATGTGAGAAAGTGCTGATTGCTTGGTATGCTGAAGTCCAGCTGCCCCTGAGATGGGAGGCAAGCAAGATAAGGAGGAGGCGAGATCTGGGAAAGAGAGCAATTAGGCCGGATGGAAGAATTCCACAGAGTTGTGAAAACAATGATGTAACCTTTTAGAGAGCAACCAATAGTATGTTGCCAAGTGGGCATAATTATAGCAAACTGTATAAAAGATGTGTCTGATGCTCAATAAAGTGGAATCCGCTGATCAAATTGGTCGTTAAAGCGGCCCCCTTCTTGCAGTAGTGATATTGTGATTACAAGTGGCCCACCAAATTCAGAGGAGATAGCATTTTAGTTTGTGCTGATTTCTAGGTGGATGCTGCTTTATAAAAACAAACTTGATGTGACTCTTTCCCTCCCACAGAAGCTAAGGATGTTTCCTGCAGCACTCCTAAACCTAGGTCGTTCCTGTTTATTGGCCCAACTTCAGCTAAAGGCTTTACCTCCCTCCAGTGCAAACTTAGGGGTCTTTCTCCTTGTAAATAATTTGCTTAGAAAACATTAAATGGGGAACAAAGGTTTTTGGAAAGTATCAGCTGTCTGACTTCAGCTACATCTGTGTGCTGCACTAGAAATCTGTGCCTCTCATTACCAACCCTGTTTTATGGAGTGTCCCCATTATCAGTACTGCCAGGGTGAGAGGAGTTGTCACAGCAGCCAAAAAAAAAAACCCCAGCCAGCCAGCCCCAAAGCTTTCTAATGAAACATCTATTGTGGAATCAATATACTGCAATAGTTTGCCAGGAACTCTATATTCTGGACAGTGTACTGAAATCTCCTTCATAGATTGCCTTTGTAATACAAAATTTGTCAGTCCTCCACTCTTGAGTCCCTCCAAAATCAAAGCAAACTGAGACTGGTGTAAATATTCCATGTGATAACCAAACAATCAGACAAAAGCCCAAACTGATACCAGTACCTCCTCCTCAGAGGATTGTAGTTTGAAATGCCTATTGCACTTTGAAGCACGAGCCTCAGTATGTTGATAGTGTTTGCAGGAGGAGCTGGCCAAAATGAATGAGTTTTTGGAGGCAACTGTCAGCTGGTGTGATGTGACTATATTGGAGCAAGATTTTGAGAGCTGTCATGATTGCTTGGGAAAAGCAATTTAATTTCAGGCCAACTAATATAATCCTTTTGATGCCAAGAGATTGGCTACTGCTAAGTCCAAATACGAGCTATCTCACCAGCACTTTTATTAAGGCAAACTGTGGGAAAGGTTCACTCCCATTTTGATGGACAGGATTATTAGGGAAAAGCAATAATTTGCTGAAGCCTTATTTACATGCCATTTCTATAGATGGCATTAAAGTTAGCTGCAAGGCCAGCTCTCCCCTCTCTTCCCACCTCAGGATGGTGTGGAGGTGGCAAACTCAATCAAGAATCCTCTCAACACTATTGTCAGCATTAGAAACACAGCCTATATCTGTGCCTCAGGAATAAACAGAAGTAGAGCTCTTCCCTAAAGTAACCTAACCAGAATTCATTCTCCCCTACTTGTTATTGTTTGGTTCACCTGTGTAAAGCTTTTCAGCATTTCTATTCATTTTACACTGTCCAAAGCTGAATAGGAGTAAGATAACAAATGGTTCTGGTAGCAGCTGTCACCACCTACTGTCTGTGTATGCCTGTGTGAATCTCTCAATGGAAATAAAGTACTTCAATAACACATTTTCTCTAAGCTGTCCTCATGGATAAAGTTACTTTCAAATCAGTCCATGAACAGTTTCCAATTTGGTGCCCACTTCAGCCTGCTTCTCCCTCTCTTTCCTCTGCAGTCTATGTTGGTATGCAGCAGCATGATTTAAAGACATTTCAGATAGAAAATACTTTAGCAGCACACCTTCTCTGACCACCACTTGCCTGCATTAACTCCCTTTTTTCATGGTTGTTATCAAGTTCAATCACTTTGGTGCTAGGCTTTCATAATTGCCTGTTATTTGCATATCTGAAAAACATGATCTAAAGAATACAACCTGAATATGTGGATGGATCTAGAACAGACATTTTTTGCTTAGAGTAGAGCCAAGCAGTGTATGATATTTACAACGGGTAAGGTAGCACTAACTTTAGTGGTACTGTTCACATCCAGTGCTATGCACACACTTTTCTGCATCAGAGTGTCTAACTCCAAGTGGTGCAGTATCAGACTAAAGGTTTGATTTCCTTACATCTGAAAAAAATATCTGTAAACATTTTACACTAGAAACCATGACTTTGAGTTTCCTGATCTTTGAGCTTGCAAAAAGCTGTGGGCAAAACAGCCAGGGTTCCAATCTCAGCAGCTTAAGTTTTCTGCTTTCCTCTGCACCATCTCAAATTTGCCTATATCTGAGCAGAGACAAATTGGAAATGATCCAAAGAAAAGCAACAAAAAGAATAGAGAGGTTTAGAAAACATGACCCAGGAGAAAATCCTGAGAGGATTGAATTAATTTCATTTAGAGGAGACTGAAAAGAGGCAAGCTAAGAGGTTGCAAGTACAGAGAGCACAGGGTGGTTAGTGGCTCTTCGTGTCAAATAAGGATACCAAAACAAATGTATGGGCTATTTTGCAGCATAGAAGATGTGGAAAAACTTTGTGTCAGCTTGCTAATATAGGTGAGAAGTCCTACTTCCTGCAGATTTTTAGTCATGAGTACAGAAGTGTCTTTCAGGGATATTCTGGTCTTTGCTTCTGCTGAGGAGCCCCAGCTCTACAATTCTGTGATTTCCCAAGCACTCTGCCCACAAACCCGAAAAGGAGTTATTTAATATCTATTTATTCTTTCACTAGGATGCCTATTAGCTAGCTTTTCCATTTCCTGTTAGGAGACAAGTACTCTTTTCCTTTCAGGTGTCAAGTGTTTTTGTCCCCATCAAGCCTCGTTCCTGAATGTAGGGGGAGAAACAAAGCCTAAAGAGAATGGCACTTTCTAATCTTACTCACTCAGTGCTAGAATATTTATTGCTTTAACATAAAATCCCTTCAATATTGTAGAGGGAATAAAGGAGTAGGAAGAGGTTATCTCCTTGTCAGCTGCAAAGCTCTAGTGCTTTACAAATGTTTTTGAATTAAGTTTGGCATTGCAGCCCTGAAACCAAGTATAGCTGGACCCTTTTTCAGGATGTCAAGTGCATAGTTGAAGTGATTGAGGTCAGAGTAGACAGGGAGAGCCCAGAGAGCCTAGCTTGCAAGTCCTCTATTCTAATCACAGGCCATATTCCTGTGAAGTGGCAAGTGTCTCTCTTTTTGAAACTTGATTTGAGCAGCAGATGCTGGCTTTTAAAATCTTTGCAGCAAGCATCTTTTTAGCATCCTGTATCACGGAACAAGTCAATCCCTCATCTGCACAGCAAATGTTAGTGTTGGGGTTAGTTGTGGGGATACAGGGCATCTGTCAAGGTCTGTAAGACAGCTATACTCTTGGGGACACTGTTTTCAAAATGCCCTAATGCTACCTCTTTGAAAGCAGCCTTTGTCTGTAGAATTTAACTATTTAACAGATTTAACATTACTGGAAAGAGAGAGCCTGATGCCATTATTCAATTTCATTCTGCACTCAAGCAAACAGTTTATCAGAGTCAGTTCCCAGCAATTGTAATCCAATTTTTTGTTATCTTGCGTTGTTTAAATCAGGAGGGAGAAAGACACTGTAGATCCATCTGATAAAATGTTTAAACAAGTGGTGCTTGTTTGTGCTTATGCTGGTTTTACAGCAGCATTATGGAAACACGACAGGGGAACTAAAATCTGATTACGTCTAAGTCCTTGCCCATTGTGTGATTATGATGAGCCATGACTTCTACTGGCACATGATGAATTACATGGCCATAATACAAGGGATTTCCAATATAATGAACTGAGATTAGCAGCACTAGAGAAATCTGGGAATAATGATACAACTTTGAACAATCAGTTTTACTGTAAATGCTGCTAGCTCTGGCTTCCAGGAAGCAGGAGGCTGGTGGATAGAACTGTGACCTACCTGCTGGGGTTTCCTACACCTCCTTTTTCTTCTCTGCTCCTGTGAAATTAATTGCAACCTTGCCAAAGTGCTAGGAACTCCCTCTTTTACTCTTTTCTTGCAGTATACTGATAAAACTCAAGGCTTTCTAAAATGTCAAAGGTCTTTAGGTAACTCTTTTGGGCGGGTGCTCAGCCTGAATCTGGAAAGGCCTCTGCTTGTGAAAACAGAGAAGTATCTGCTTATTGAAGAAAAGGTCTGTTTAAGACAGCTCAAGTTTGAGCACTTGAAGGCAGGAAGTAATGAAAATCACAGATTAGTTTCAAAGATCATAGCCAAGGTCATGTTATTTTTGTAGTATCTGAGGCAGGCAAGAATTCTTTCCTTCCACAAAAACACAGCTTTTGGACTCTCAGCTACTGGAGAGAAAGACATCTGTGTCCAGGAGGCGGTTACCCACTACTGAACCTGTGCTTTCTCACCCAGAAATGAAAGGGTTTCTACACAAATCCAGTGGCTGTCTTTTGACTTTAGAGAAAAGAAGGGAAACAGAGTGCATGTTGGAAATGCTGTGGGGAAAAAGAAAAAGGACACTGAACCGGACCTTTTGTTTAATCAAAGGATTAAACACTTCGTCCAGTAGTGCATGGACAGTTGGGGTAGAGTGGGAACCTCCCCTGATAGTTGAGATATCATTTGTCTCTGGTAGAGCTGGGATTAAATGAACAAACAAACCAGAGTTGTGGGATTTTTTTTGTTTGGTTGGGTTTGGGGGGAAGTTTTGCTTTTCTGTTTGTGGGGGTTTTGTTAGTTTGTTTTCACTGTCTGGGACTTGAATTCCCCCCATACATAAATGGGGTGAAGATCTGGAGAAAACTACAGAATCACCTGGGATTCTTTTTTTCTCTTTTTTTGTTCAGTCTGGTACCCCCTTCCTGCTATGATTTATTTATGGTTCTCAATTTTCAGATTTGGTGTGAAATGACATCTCCTGAAACCATCCCCATCCCAGGTTTGTGCTTCTTGCTCCCTTTGGTATTATTGTATCTAGTCAGTACAACGACAGCCTTGCATTTACTTTGCCATGGTGATTGTACTTTGTTCATCTCATACCTTCAGAGCTGTTGAAAGGTGCTCCATGGCTCCTGCATAGTTTCTGTGTCCGTAGCAAGCACGGGCTTGGTCGATGGCTAACTTAAAGTGTCTGCTAATGCGGGGCAAAGTGCGGCCATGCGGTGCCGGTGAAGGACCGGCTTTGCCAGAATCACAACCTGCTGATTGTGTGCTGGTAGACAGCCTAGCCTCAGTGAACTCGAGGGAAATGTCCTCCTCATCGGTGTAGACCAACCTCTTTTCGATGCACCTTAGCTTATGAGACAGCTGTGCTGAGTTGGAATCACTTTTCTCAGCTGGTTTTTCATTGTTTTCCAATGTCTCTTTACAACTTGCTTTGACTACATCGTTGCTCTGATTTGATCTCTTTCTCTGTGCCTTGTTTTCTGCTGCGTCACCTCTAGAGCTAAGTAAGGGAGTATGAGATGGAGGTGTTGGGTAGGATCCCTTGACAGTCGCTGAGGTTTCTTCTTTTTTCTTAGTTGGTGTTTCATTGTTTTCTGATTTCCGTTTACGACTTGCTTTGTCCACATCACCACTGTGATTTGACCTCTTTTTCTCTGCCATTTTTAAGCTTTCCTTATTTTCTGCTGCACCCCTGGGGTGGCGTATGGAAGTATGAGAGACAGGTGGTGGAAAGAACTCTATGACACTCTCCACCAATTTTTTCTTGGTTGGTGTTTCATTGTTTTCTAATTTCTGTTTACGACTTGCTTTGTCCACATCACCACTGTGATTTGTCCTCTTTTTCTCTGCCATTTTTAAGCTTTCCTTATTTTCTGCGGCACCACTGGGGCGGCGTATGGAAGTATGAGGGAGAGGTGGCGGAAAGAACTCTTGGACAGTCTCTAAAGTTTTTTCTCTTTTCTTAGTTAGTGTTTCATTGTTTTCCAATTTCTGTTTATGACTTGCTTTGTCCACATCACCACTGTGATTTGTCCTCTTTTTCTCTGCCATTTTTAAGCTTTCCTTACTTTTTGCTGCACCCCTGGGGCGGCGTATGGAAGCATGAGAGACAGGTGGTGGAAAGAACTCTATGACACTCTCCACCAATTTTTTCTTAGATGGTGTTTCATTGTTTTCTGATTTCCATTTATGACTTGCTTTGTGCACATCATTACTCTGATTTGTCCTCTTTTTCTCTGCCATTTTTAAGCTTTCCTTATTTTCTGCTGTTCCACCCCCGGGGTGGAGTGTGGGAGTATGAGAGGCAGGTGGTGGAAAGAACTCTTGGACAGTCTCTAATGTTTTTTCTCTTTTCTTAGTTGGTGTTGCATTGTTTTCTGATTTCCATTTATCACTTGCTTTGTGCACATCATTACTCTGATTTGTCCTCTTTTTCTCTGCCAATTTTAAGCTTTCCTTACTTTCTGCTGCACCCCTGGGGCGGCGTATGGAAGCATGAGAGACAGGTGGTGGAAAGAGCTCTATGACACTCTCCACCAATTTTTTCTTAGTTGGTGTTTCATTGTTTTCTGATTTCCATTTACCACTTGCTTTGTGCACATCATTACTCTGATTTGTCCTCTTTTTCTCTGCCATTTTTAAGCTTTCCTTATTTTCTGCTTTTCCACCCCGGGGGTGGAGTGTGGGAGTATGAGAGACAGGTGGTGGAAAGAACTCTTGGACAGTCTCTAATGTTTTTTGTCTTTTCTTAGTTGGTGTTTCATTGTTTTCCAATTTCCGTTTACGACTTGCTTTCTCCACATCACCACTGTGATTTGACCTCTTTTTCTCTGCCATTTTTAAGCTTTCCTTACTTTTTGCTGCACCCCTGGGGTGGCGTATGGAAGCATGAGAGACAGGTGGTGGAAAGAACTCTATGACACTCTCCACCATTTTTTTCTTAGGTGGTGTTTCATTGTTTTCTGATTTCCGTTTCCGACTTGCTTTGTGCACATCATTACTCTCATTTCTCCTCTTTTTCTCTGCCATTTTTAAGCTTTCCTTATTTTCTGCCGCTCCACCCCCGGGGTGGAGTGTGGGAGTCTGAGAGAGAGGTGTTGGAATGAACTCTTTGACAGTCTCCAACAGTTTTTCTTTTTTCTTAGTTGGTGTTTCAGTGTTTTCTGATTTTGTTTTAGGATGTGTTTTGACTACATCGTTACTCTGATTTGTTCTCTTTTTCTCTGCCATTTGTCTACTCTCCTTAGGTACTGGTGCTCCACCCCCAAGGGGGAATGTGATATTATGAGACAGAGGTGTTGGGATGGACTCATTATCGCTCTCTGCTGTAGTGTTTTCTTTTTCCTTCTCTGTTTTCACATAGTTTTGTAATTTCCATGTAAGACTTATTAAGAGTGCATCCTCATCACTTTCACTGGGGCTCATTTTCTCTCCTACCTCCTTATTTTCTGCTGCTCCAATCTGTGGGTGCAGTATGGAAGTATGAGGCAGATGTGTTGGGATAGACTCATTGCCCGTCTCTGATGCTGTGTTTTCTCTATTCTCAAGTGTTTTTTCATCTATGTATACTATACCACCTATGAGTTTATATTTCCTTATTGCTGCCATCACTTGAAGAAAGAAAGTGCCCTAGGAGAAAACAGAAAATTAAGAATACTTCTACTGTGCAATGCCCAGAATAAGCATGCAGATTGTGGACACAGTACTGAGAGAAAGCTCTTCAATAGTTAGTAATTATCAGACTTGCTGTAATTACTCTTTCCTGTGTAAATGTTAAAGCCCCTTAAATATTTTTGGTAGTTCTGGGTATTGGCTGTTTGTTTGTGTTAAGCAGTGCCAGTGTACCAGTCTCTTACACCTGCAACAAGAGAGGAAAAAGCTGGCTTTCAATAAAAAAGGAAAAACCCAACCACACCTCTGTGACTCTTTGACTTGCATTGTGTGTTGCTGCAGGGTGTAGAAAAAACATTATGGCCTGAGTTTTGAGAGCTGGTAAGCACAGGAGCTGCCATCAGAGGAGGGGGGGAGGGTATTAAAAAAACAGGCAGATTTTTATTACAGAGTAGCAAGAGCTCCAAGTGGAGTCCCAGCTTCAGCTGGGAATTTGGGTTCAAAGCCATTTCTTCCTAAACTGTCTGCAAAGTATACTGAAGTGCTGCTACTCAGAAGCAAGCCACCCCTCCCCTAGTAATGAACAGCCTAGTTTTCAGTTTGGGGAACCTGTAGCAGATCCAGACTGGCATAACAAGGTGCAGAATTAGGTCCATAAACCTCTTCTCAACATCCATTCCAGTACAATAGGGAAGGTGACATGACCTGCATTTTAAACTCCTAATTGTGCTGAGAGTCAAAGCAAATGTTGACTTTCATCTGCCTCTGCTGACTCCAGAGTGAAAAGGTGGAAGGCACAGGTAATTCTCAGTTTTTCCATCACTTCTAAAAAGTTTAATTGTAAGGAGTTTAATGATGGTCATCTTTCAGAATGGTTTGTTAAGCATAAGTGCTCGGCCTTTAACCTTGTGGTATTGTTCAGTAGACCTCCATTTGGCACCAGTTTAATGTCCTTGGCTACAGGTACAGACTGTACAAAGGAAAGATACATGAGGAATGCATTTCTGTTCAGCCAGAAACAGGTTTGAAACGATAAGCAACTTGTTGAGTTTTATTGAGGAGCCTACAGTATGTGTTACTGTGCTGGTAAAAGCTGCCAGAAGGTGTCCTAGATGCTGATGGAATGTTTCTTGCAGTGAACCTGTACTGGTTACAGCAAGGGACATTAGGCAGTGGGCAGAAATGTATACAAAGGGGTAAAGGGAGGAGGCAAAGGCATTTCAGGCCACATCACTACTGAATTTTAGTGTAAATCTTTCAAATCTTTGTCATGCTTTGTCCCCTTACCTGGCTAAGCCAGGACTGTCTCCAGCCCTGACTCAGGGAACTTGTTGATTTTGATGTTTGTTCACAATCCTCAGGCTGAAAACTTTTCTCCACAGGCAGTTCTGCTACAGTAACTTATTCCTCCTTCTACAACTGTAAAAGAAGGAGCAAGAGGTGAGGGGATAATTGTGTGATTGAAGGGAATTTCAGCAGAATTTTTGCAGCAATGTGCTGAGCAATCAAAACTCCTACTGAGTTCAATGAGGATGGAAAACCACTAGCCCTTCCCAGATAGTGCTCAGCACTTGTCAGAATAGAGCTCAAAGGAATCCTATTGATAGCAAACTCTTTTGAATGGCAGCACTAAAGCAGCTGGGAAAGGCTAATGTCCTTGCATCTGGCAGCAATTTTACCTGTTTGTAAGCCATTCAATCCCTTGTTAAAACAAACCATAGCATAGCCTAAAGATTGGAAGCTGCATTTTTCAGTGCTGGCTTCAGCACTAGGTAATTGAGGAAAGGATGATTTCTCTTCACTGTGCAGTGCAACAGACCTAGTCCAGCTAGCCCCAGCACCAGCTGAGGGAGTGAGCATGATGATTTTGGTGCCATGTCATGCCAGCCTAGCTGTCACATAGGGGATCTGTGATGGCCCTCCATGTGGTCCTGCAGTATATAGCTAGACTGTGTTCTGGAGGAGGAAGAGGAGATTTTCACAGCCCCTTGGATGGGCTGTTGACTGAATGCCCTATAGAACAATGAGATTTGTGTGTCTACATCAGGTAGAAGTTGCAGGAGTTTTCCTCTGAGCAGTGGTATAGTACTGAGGAGCCCTGAAGGAGAGAAGTGGTCTCTTCTCCTTACCAGAAGGCTAACAAAGGCAAAGGCCTATGCCTGATGTGTGTGTGTTTGATGTCAGTGTGAATGGGAAATTTTCTGGAGCAAAGAGTTTTGCTGTGAGGCTGTCTGAAGAACTTTAAAATAATCCACCATGGAGTAAAAGTAGCAGAGAACCAACTGTAAAATACAGACCAATAATTCTTTAATCACTTATGGACTCTCTCTGGTGGACCAACACCTGAAATGAACTTTGCTCTATCAACTAGATTCATACTGCTGCTATTGTATTTTTGGGTATTCAAACTGATTAAGGTGACTTTGGGCTGTGCAAGGGAAGCACTGTTATAACTCAGGCAGGCTCACTCTAATCACTGCCTCAATAAAAAAACCTGCAGGGAAAAGCTTTTAGAAAATCATTCTCTTTGTCAGTTAAGTATTTTCCTGAGGCTTTGGTTCAAATGTCTAGGTTTTCTTTTGGAAGCATTTCCTGTCAAATGCTTCTAATGAATGGCTGTGCTGGAGGATCTAGGTAGGCAATTCAGCACTATGGTCAGGGGCTCTGAATTTGTGAGCTCTCAGGAATGATCTTCCTGATCAGTCCTAAGCAGATTCAGCTTTCTGCATATTTGAGGGTTAATCTTTGCTAAGAGATGTCTGTCCATGGCACTGGCAGCTACTCTAGCTCAGTATTTTGTTGGGGCTGTCAGTAAGGAAACCACATCTCTTCCAATGGAGAGGCTTGCCTGACAGCGAATATAGATGCCAAAGGGACGTAAGATCAGTCATTTATCTCTTGAAATCTGCCTTTGTCTGGTGATTTCCTTAGATGTCTAAGACAACCTTCTTGGGGAGAGTGTCCTGCCTACTAGATAAGGTGAACTTTCTTATGTGAATGATCTTATGAACCCTAGTACTTACACTTTTTGTTCTGTATCTAGTTTGATTCTGCTTTCAACACCTTCTCCTATTACATCAGATTAGAGAAGAACCTGCTGATAAATCACAGTGGCACTTCAGCTGGCACCTAGTTGTTGAATTCTTTGCCAGTTCTTTGATGAGCCCTTTTTCCTTCAAAATCTAACCTTTGGTTTCAACCAAGAAAGCTTTTGCCTTTCTAGTTGTGAAGTAAACCTATCTAAACACCAAAGGCTGCAGTGCTATCTTCCTGAATCTGCATATAGCAAGGCAGAACCCCTGGGCTACATCAGCATTAATTGCAGTGGAGTGACAGGAAAGGAATTTCTTCTAGTACTTCTCAGAGGGGATTAAGCTGCATTGAAACTGGACCATTACATTGCCATTACCAGTTCTTTGGGACAGGAATTCTGTGGGGCTGCAGTTCAGGGGACAAAAGTCTGTTTCCCAGTTTCTGTACAGTCCTGCAGAAGTCACTGTTCCTGAGCATCACAGTTGCCCTTTCTGTCAGAGGCTATGGAGAAAGAATTCAAGGAGAGATTGCCCAGTGCTGGCCTGTTGAATCAAACTCTCCATGGTTTGAAGGTCTAGAGGGACCACAGCAGCTGGGAAGCAGGGAGAGGACATGATGATAACGTTTCTTACTCAGAAGCAGGTTCCTTACCCTGACTCTCCAACAGCAGTCCAAGAGGACCCATATGCTGATACTGAATGTACCCTGTGAACATCTTCCTAAAGCTCGGGGCCAAATTAGGCATCAGATCTAGAGATGGCAATAATTCTCCCTCCCTGCCCCCAACCCCAATCAGAGCTGGCAGAGACTTCTGTTGTGACTGTTTTGTTTTGTTTTCACTTCCTCTGCAGCATAAGGTCCAAGCTGCCTCAATGAGGATGGTCTGGCTGTATCTCATCTGCTGTCCCAGAATCTGTAGTTTGTGCTCTCTGCTGTGAGTGTCCAGGATGCATGGTTTTCAGAGGTGAACATCACAACATTTTTCAGCCAGAGCATGACTCTCTGCATCATCCATGCATTTTGTGCACAGATAGTCCATCTGTCCTTCAGTGAGCTCTGCTGGCAACCGCAGAATTGTGTTGGCCTGTACTCCACCCAGGCTAACTTACCCTGCTAGAAGATCCATGTAATGGCAACTGCTATATTAATATGCTCCTTAGACAGTGATGGGACTTTTCTAGACAGTGATAGGAACCAAACTCTCTCATTTGTAATAGTCTTTTTCTCCCAGGAGGCCATTTGAAATCCCAGGGCAGTCATCTGCTGCAGTTCATTTCAGTGCAAATGTTGGAACAGGCAAAACTGCATCCAAAACTATGGAGCAACTCTAAGAAAACTATACCACTGGTACTTGTACAAGTGTTAGCCCACTCCTTCAATGTCCTCTAGTCCAGACAGAGAACTATAGTACTGTAACAAAACACAGCCAAAGCACCACAACAGCTAGGTCATTAGCTGCCCTCCTCTGTAATAATTTCACTTCTATTGAATTCCAGCTATCTTGATCCATCTCTAAGGTGAGGATGCTCCAGTTTTATCACTTAAAAATGAAGCAAGATTTATCTGTACTAGATTTACAGCCAGACTTTCTGAATGAGCGTGCTCCAGTGCCAACACCTATGCTGAGATCTGAACGGGAGATTTTTCCAGGCCATCTTTCAGCGGGATGACTTTTTAAGCACTTCCTTTCCTGCCCAATACCACAAAGGCTCAGACAATCTATTGATGAGGCAGGTCAGCACCTCCTTAGCAGCCCATAAAGTGAGTCTCTCACAATCAGCTGTCAGACTTTTTGAGATTCTAGCCATTTCTTTAGGCAATGAAGCAACCTAGTTCTTTCCTCTTGCTGTTTGTATTGTTTGAAAGCCTGAGTCACATCTGATCTTTTTTAGTTTTAGTTTTCTTTTGAGGGGAAAAAACCAGAAAAAAATCCACATCAACCTTAATGTCTCTTTTTTTCTGGTTCAGTCTTCTTATTTCTTTGTGATAGACATCAGTCATGGCTCATTCAGTGCAAGATCTGAACTCCTTTCATTTCTCTTGCTGTGATAAGGGCACACTTGCCATTATTACAGCTGCATTGTCCACATTGCTGCAGTAAAGGTTTTGTCAGCACTTCCTCTCTAAACACTACTTTCCCCTCACTATATGTAACTTGTTTATAAAAACAATCATAATCAATTGGGCTCTGGGCTGAAATTTGGCAAGGGTAATTGCAGTTTATTCATAGCACTTTGCAGGGATTTAACCATCTAGTCCTAATTGCTCTTGGAGGCTGAAACTCAACATTTTAATTGTTTATGTGGTGCTGAGTACAACAGAGCACTAATCTCATTAGGCTATAGGCATAAGAGAAATCTTAAACTGTATTATTAATTACTGTTCACAGCTATCAGATAAGCAGTTCCCTGGGCACTTACACAGAGGCAGTAAGCTTTGGCTTGCTGTTGTGCAGAGTAACACAACTCTCATATTTTTTTTTCTATTATTCTATAGCTTATGGAAGTTAAGTGGAATGAAGGACAAATATGACAGAAACACAATGTAAGAAACAAATCTGGGTTGAAAGACACAATGTCTGTAGGGATAATGTGCAAAAAGAAATAGGAAATGCAATTAAAATAATCAAGAGAAGTTTTCACAAGACATTAATGAAGTGGTCGTTATTTCCTTCTTGAGCACTGCTTAGATGCAGGAAAGAAAGACCAGCATGAAGATCACTGCTCTGTCCAGGAAGTCTTCCATGAAATAGTTGGGCATTGATTTGGGGGAGAGGGGGGAAGGAAATAGATAAATGCCTGTATCTGCCAATTTTGGGTAGTCTTGAACAGTAATGAGCTCTGCTTCCTTGCTTTGCTGAATCTTTTCCCATTCTTCACTCCATGTTTTGTCTGTCTTACTCTTCTTGCTTGCCTTTCTTGAAGTAAGGATATAGACAGCCCTGGACCTATAGATCTAGCTTGAGTGATTTAAGAGGCTGCTTCCCCCAGCTGCTCCATGCCACCCTTCTCCTCTACTTCTCCAGCTCCTACTGCATTTCTCTGTGGACTAAACCAGCTTAGGGTAAGCAGTTTCCCAGAAATACCTGGAGTCTGAGCTAATCCATTTCATTAGGCACTGAAGTGGGCTGGCAATAGGTACCATGAGCCAGGAGTACACAATATGTCAGGCACAGGAAAGGAGAAGAAGATGGGCAGAACATGGAAAATTTTGCTCTTTCTGACTTCTCTGGAGAAATCCCATCATAGACATTGATTTAGTCAAGACTGTGCTTTGGCACATGGCTGCCAATCTATAACCAGCATGAAGGCAGTTGTTTGAAGCTTTAAGGCAGCATCTTAAAAGGTTTTAGTACTCACTGAAACAGCTGAGCCAATCTCACAAGAGAGCTAACCCCCCATTTCTTTGGAGGTTCTTCCCCTCCATGTGTTCTTTAAAGTATTATTTAAAAACTTTTTTGCTATGATGATAATAATATAGTTAACTGCAAGCAATTTAACACCAAATGAAGCACCTCAGGTAGATATTTATTGCTGTAGAGATGCACAAGGATCTTACTAACAAGTTCTTTGGGAAAAAAAACCCAACACATTAGAGCTTTAAAAGGACAGTAGGTTATGAAGAACTCTTGATTTTCTGAAAAGATTGCTTTGAAATGGTAGGAGCTAAGTACTTGTGAAGAAGGAGTGCAGAGGGGCAAAGTTTGGTTTAGGAGGGTTACCTCAGACTGCTGTGGGCTTGATTAGATCTGCCAATGTGCTATGAAGAGGTCTGCATCTCAGAACAGCTCTGGGCAGTCCTGCTTCCAGGATGAGGCAGGAATTGAAGGAGAACTTGCAGTACAGAAGAGAGCACTCTCTCGCTTCACAAAGTAATCACACTCCTATGGGACCAGAATGTAGGAAAGCCCAAACCTAAAGGAGGCATCAGCAGATCTGTAATGGCTTCTATTACCTCTTATGCAGTACACAAAATGTATCAGCCATCAGATCCACAACAAAGTAGGTGCTTGACACCCTGCACAGCACGTAGATGAAACACATAAGAAGATGTGTCTGAAGATACAGATGCTCTTCTTGCTCTAGCTATATCAGACAAACCAGTTAGCACAATCTAACCCAGCCCTAGTTGCTGGTCACCACCTGTGGTGGGTGTCACCTTACTGTCCCTGAAGCTCTGCTCATTAGCTGAGGTTAGTCGAGAAGAGATGTGTTAGATGAGAGCTACCATTGTAGCTGTTGATGTTTCTGCTTCCCTTGTGCAATATTCCACTGCTACCTCTTGTGATGTTTTATATATTAAATAGTAAACAGTAAAAATTTTATAGTAAAATATTAGCTGCCACATCCAAGCTCCTAATTAGGACCACTCCAGCTGAACTAATACAACGTTGGTAGCAATCCTTCCTTTCATTTACACTAGCTGTGTAACTAGAATGAAGGTGTGTGGTACATAAATGTGGCCAGTCAGTTCTCAGGCTTTCTAAGTCACTAATTTTAGTTGATAAAAAAAATCTAACATCTTTCTTCATTTAACTAATTCTTTGCTCTGGTGACGACAGAGAAAACAAATCAAAGTCAACCAAAAGCAGTAACAGCAAGAAAAGGAAGGCATGAGAATGGAAAGAAGAAAAAGAAGTCAGCAAGTAGGGCTGTGAGATAAGAAAAGGTTTTAAGAGGCCGTCATATCAAGCTGCAAAGTGAATTGTAGTGGACTAAGGGGCTCTCTTCCTTCAGAATGTCCTTCCATATTGCTCTGCTTCCCTGTAGGGGAAAGCACCCTAGATAGATGCCATTAACTATCCTTTTTTCTTGGCTTTTATTGTTGTGGCTTTTATTTCTTTGGTGTTGCTATTCTTTCTGATTGGTGTATCTGATTTCCAATGTAAGAGCACTAAATGGCAGAAGAAGTGTAGAAATGGTAGAGTACAATGCAGGGAACAAGTGAGCAGAGAACAAGTGAGCAGAGAGCGGCTTCTGGCAAATACCTCCCACTCTTCTTGTCATAAGGATGCTCTTGCAGCAGGGGTTCATGGAGACCACAGCTAAGTGAGTAATGAGGAATCTTGAAAGCCTAGTCCAGATCTTCCACTGATATAAATTTACACTGTCCCCAAGATTTTAGCAAGTCTGCAAAGGTGGAAACTGATCACTGTTGATCTTAGGTATTTTCCAACCTTAATCATTCAATGATTCTCTTCTAAGCTTTTAACTACAAACAGGTTCCTATGGTCAGAAATTAATCTTTGCAAAGAAAACCACACAAACAATATACCTCTATACCTCAGGAAACAAAACCAAGTTCTCTTTTGCCAAGTTAGCTACAGAATGTCTGTGATGCCAACAACTTGTCTTGAAGTTTCTGCTGAAGTGACCCTTAAAAACAGTATTGAAATTCTTCTGCTTGGGTTATGGAGGCTGATAAAGAATCTGATAGCTGGTGGGAGGGCACTGAAGCAGTCAGGCATGTGAAATCATGCACAGTCTGTGAAATCATACACACATCTATAACCTGAGATTTTTCTGATGCCATGGGAAAAAAGTGCAGAACTGCTGCTGCTCAGTTCTCTCAAACTTTCAGAGCTGTTTCTAGACTTGGGTATCTCTGCAGTGAGTGATGGTTAAAGCAGATGTTTGTGCAAAACCCAACAAGGCTGTCTATTTGCCTTCAGCAAGCTGTCTAGTAGTTGCTGTGCACTAAAGGTAAGGGCTAACCTGGAACCTAGAACTGGCTTTACTGAGCAGATCCTTGCACAGCAGTGAAAACTGCAGAGTGCAGAGGAGCAAAAAGAGAAATCAACTTCTCTGGTGGCAGTAAAGCCTGTTGAAACCACCTAAGCATCATCATCAGGGACTGATCTGGCATGGAGTCTGCTCGATTGAAAATAAGAGACAATAATTTTCTTATGGCTCCATAATTCAGCTGAATAACTTGGTTTGTTATCTAATACTACTCTGTCATACAGAATGATCTGTAAGTTGAAAGCCCTATTTAGGCATTAACTAATTAATTTTCATGGCAGGGACTAGTTCTGTGAAGTGCTGTGCTTCTACAATGTAAGAGAAATTGAGGAGGCACAATACCTCACAGGGTGAGGGTGAATTTCCCATTAGATAGTAATTAAATGTTATGAGTCCTGCTGGGACACAGAGATATTAAGCAGAGATATTAAAGGAGTTAGTCATGACTGTGCATCAGTCCCTCTTTGGCTCCTGACTCAGAGCACAATGGTGGCAGCTCTCATTGACCTGTCTGCTACATTCCTCTTCTTCATACCACCACTATGATTGCCTTCTAGTAATGGCATAATAAGATTTTAGTTTAGATACAGTGCTTCTGCCATACTGCTAGACAGAATGAGGCAACATTTGGGGTCAGAATAAATGCTGTTTTGACCATTACTGTCTTATTGTGAACCAACCCTGATGAGTTCATTTGGGAAAAAAACCCAACAAACCCAGCACTTGCTGCTGTCAGAGTTTGCAGAAAGCAGTAGATTTCAGGTGTTTCCTTCGTGAGGCTAAGTAAAGCCATTAAAGCTTTACCCCTCAGTTATTTCCAGCAAGGCATCACCTCAGAGGATGCTGGAATGAAGCTAATAAATAAGGGGAAGAAAAAGCCCACAAGAGAAGGCCAAAGGCAGGGACTTTGAGCAAGGCCTGCTTTGCATCCTGGCTTCTCTGAATTCTTGCTGCAGCTGCAAGAGCAGCTGCATTATTTTCAACCTCATTCTGAGTGATGCTGTGTAATAGCCTCGTTACAGAGGGACTGAAGAGCTAACAGAATTCCACAGTCTGCAGACTGTGTATAAAATTTCCATTCCAAAATACCATATTTAAGCTATTTTTCAATCTTTGACTCTAAATGGGCACAATTAGAGTGGATTTTTATTTGGTTTTTCAGCTGGTAGTTACTACATTGAGCGAGTATTCCTCGTGGTCACAGTCCTGCAAACACACACATGCAGCCTCTGGATTTTATAGGAGTGAGTAGTATCCAAGTCACATAACATTAGCCATGCAAACAAGCAGTTACAGAGCTGGAGCTTAGAGTTAGGATGAGGAAATGCAAATGCAGCATATATTTTACATTCAATTTTCTGCATATTCTTTCAAAACAGCAAGAAAATTGGAGTTTGCATATTGTTGGCCATGCTTAGCATTTCAGTCAGCTGGCAAAAGCCCTAATGAATTTGTTAGAGAAAAGCTGATGCAAAACATTTTAAAGGCCTCACTTTTCCTGGTGTCCAGAGAATGCCCCTAAAAGTTTGTCAGGGGTCACATCTGAATACGGTCACCCCAGGATTTAATCTGTGATTCCTAAATAGTTTTGCAAGCTTAAGCTTGGATATCCTGGCAATGCCACCAATCTGCACAGATGTCACTAATGACCTTTTAAGGCCTAGGCACCATAAAGAGAACATACCTGATAAAAGACTTCATTTATTGATTCTAATGTAATGTATTACAGTATTCTAGTTCCTGAAACCAGTGCAGGGACAAAATGAGCAGTGTGGCCACCCTGAAATGCAGCAGCCCTCATCTTGTTTAGCAGGCTGCTTACAATTCAGGTTCTTGAAGGTATGCAATCAGATGACAACCTCAGTGTTAGTTTAAAATAACATGGCTGCAGGCACATGCTTGGAAATATAACTCAAGTATCATATAAAGGCTCAGGAAATGAAAGGGAAAGAAGTCAAAGAATGTGTTTGTAAATGAACAGGATACCATTTTCATCTAGTTAGATATTCCTGTTGCCTGGCTGAGGATGTTTAATGTCTAAGGTTAGTAATATTGGGTGACAAAGGCAGGTTTTTATCGGTGAGGTACTGTGATAAGAACAACTTCTGAAATGTTTTCATTCTAATGACACTTGACATGGATCTGTCTGGTAAAAATGGGCAGATCATGCGATTTCTGTGCCTCTTGGGGCTAATATGACTTCACTTCTTTTCAGTGCCACACGGATCAGCTTACTAATATTTGTGAACCACAAAGGAATCAGAAGGATGAACATCCTATATATGAATAAATGTATCTCTATTCATTAGCCAGGAAAGCTCTGCTTTGTTTCAAGGAATGATTACTGGGAATGCTTTAGCAGGTATTTTATCAGGAAACAAGATGACATTGAGTGGCAGTTTTTTACAATCAGTTGCCTTTCATTCTTCTAACTTTACTGGAGAGAAAAAACCAAAGTTACATTTTCTTTTCAGATTGTATTTCCCCGAGCACAAAACAGACACAGTTGGATAAATAGATTTGGAAGGTATTATTAAATTAAATTAAGAGAAGGAAACAATGAAATAAAATTCAAGTACCTGAAAAAAACAAAGAATATTCTTTTCACAGGCCTGGAGTGGGAATCTAATGTTCCTTCTCCACTTTGTCCTAGTAGGAGGATGACAGGTATTCTATCATCTTCCAAAGCACCATCTGAGCTGCCACTTCTGGTCTAAACAAGAATGGGTGTCCATCCGTGGAGAACCAATTTCAAAACCCAGTTAAATGTATTAAATCTCTTTCTACAGCGAGCACATTGTTTGTGCTTAGCACATTTATTACTGTTATTGCAATAGAATGAAATGAAGCAATCTGAGACCAGGTTGCTATTATACTTCTACATGTTCATTGTCAAAGACATTTTGAAATAGGCCAAGCAGAGGAAAGAAGTATCCTTTGCATGAAGATGTGGATAAGGAAATGAGGCACAGAGAAATGCATCCTGCTCAGAGACATAAAGGATGCCCAGGGCAGATCAGCTTCTCACTTCCAGAGTTTCACAGCATCTTAGTAATTCCAGCTCAGATCTTACTCACCTCCCTGAGAATACTTTTAGTTCAATATTTCCCAAACAGAAGAAACTGAACCTGCTGGAAGGTGTCTTACTTGTATATAATACCAGAAGGGAAGTCCCTATTCATAATAACCCTTCTTGCTACCACTTGCATCTAAGACCACTGAGTGCAAGGAGTAATTTCTGCCCACCTTGGACCCCTGCTGTTCAGCAGGACCCAAACACAACCTGATGCACATGATTTAAAATAATAATAAAAATTGTACAATAGGTTTAGAAAAGGGTTTTAGGTAAGGTCCTTACTCATTTGTCACGAGACTAAATCGCTGAGCACATTGCAAGTGGAGGGGCGGTGGCAGGCAGTGGTTGCTAGGGACAAACGGTGGGGAAGATGCTGGGGCCATGGGGGTACTGGGATGTGCGGTTCCATGGGGTGGGGAAGCTGCAGGGAGGGGACAGCCTGAGCTATTTGGAGGTGTCCCTGCTTGCTGCAGTGGGCTGGACAAGGTGATCTTTGAGGGTCCCTTCCAAGCCAATCTGTGAACCTGGGAATGTGCAGTTGGCGATGAGACAGCTGAGTGTATGGCTGACATCTAAAGAGGTTGACTTTTGGTGACAGAAAGGAAGAGGGGATTTGGGCTAGGTGGCAGAGGAGATGATTGGACTAAATGTATTGGTTTCCCTAGAACGTGCTGTGTCTGGGATGTGAATTTGGGTGAGGTGAAGATAAGCAAAAGCTGCTCGGTCGTTACTCCCCAAGCCGTTAAACATGGAGGTAGACGGATTGGGCAGGAGCCCTCCGTTCCTTGCCAGGGCCACCTCCACTGGAAGGAGAGAGGCTAGCGCTAGCTCGGGAGACGCAGATTACCCTGGTTAGCCCGCAAGGGGCAGAGCTGTGCCGAGAGAAGCGGAGCGGCGGCTCCATCCTTACCGATCCGGACGCCCTCTGACGGCGGCCCTTGCCGTGGTCGGCACAAGTGTTTGGATGTGTCCACGGTAACGCGGCCGCTTGCGCAGCCCCGCGGGGCATCCGTCATAACGGCTGGCCGGCCACTCCCTGCAGCTTCCCCACCCTGTGTAGCCCCACACCCCAGTGTCCCTCATGTCCCTAGCACCTCCGTCACCCCTCACCCCTCGCCACCAGCCTTCCACTTGCATGGTGAGCCCCCGGGTTTGGCCATGACTCTGTCTAAAATCAAAGGTGGCCAATTTGTGCTGTAAATGGGGCCTTCCAGGCTCAGTGGCAAGTCCAGCCCACCCAACTGTCATTATTGAGGATGGGTGATGGCTCTGTCCAGGCTAACGAATTTGGTAGAGGCTACTACTCTAAACTTCCAAGATTTGATCCATTTCTTAAAAACACCTTTAAAAAATACACATCTTCTTAGAACAAAAATGTGAAACCAAATGAGAAGTAATGACAAAAGGTGAAGTAAACAGCAGGCTTATTACAGACACTGTTAGGTTGTTCATGTCCCCTGATTTTACTTAAAAAACAATTAAAAACTGGTACTGGTGCAGCTGGATTGCTCATGAGATGTATTCAAAGTTGCTAGTCCTAATGGCATAGTTTGTAAGGCTGAGCATTCCCTATACAGCAATGTTTGAACTGAATGCTTTGTATGGATGTGATTAGTTCGTACAGGTGTGTGATTATGCACATGGGATCTGATTCACAGCTTTGCTTCTTCCTTGACAAAGGAGAGATGTAAGCAAAAGCCTCAAAAGTGCTGGTTAAAAATATTCATGAAGGGCAAAACATGAGGTTTAGAAATGCCACCTAAGGAGGAAAAAAAGGAGTTTCTAGATCTTCTGAAATGTCTACTGTGCAAAGAGCTGTAGTGTTTAAGGCTCATAAAATAGATTAAGAGTCCAGTGCCATCCAGGAGAGGATTTTTTCCCTCTACTCTGTGTTTGGCTATTTATCAGTAGGTCTTCTAAGCAGAAGCTAAGTCTTGCTGACTACATCAAAGATTCTTGACTAGGTACAAGCCTTAAAAATAAAAAGCAGTCTACTTGACAAATGTTTGTGAGGTATGTTTTAGTGGAGGCTTAGTGTTTTCCTGACAAATATCTCCCCCTGCAAAAAAAGGAACCAAACAATCTTTCTTTTGCTGAAAAATAAACAAGAAAGCAAAGCAGTTCTGTTTGATTAACACTTGATGTGAGTGAGCAACAGGTTGCAGTGCTCTCTGTGTGATATAACCCAAGCAAGGAGTGCAAATTCAATACAAGGACACAAGGTATTGAGAGTATAGCTTTCATGAGACACTGAAACAAAATTCTCAGATCAAAATGCTTTGCTTTTCATCTTCCCAAAGGGCTTGTCTTAAATGCATCCATGAAAAACTGCAGGTAGCCAAAGTCAGGGAAGGCAGCATTGGCATCATGTACTCTTGCAGGATCTTTTCTGGTCAAAAGCTGAGCTGCAACATTACCTATTGAAAAGGTGGCTTTTCTAGTTCTGAGATGACTCCTCCACCTTTGAAAGGATCTAATACAACATTCACCTGTTCAAAGGTGTGTGTTGAGTTTGTGTGGTGGGGTTTTGGTAGCAGGCAGAAGGCTGCAGAGGTGGACCCTGTGAGAAGTTGCTAGAAACTTGGTGGGTGGGTGGTAGCAGCATCTATTTAAGAGGAGGAAAACCAGGAGCACCTGTGAGTAATTTAATGTTGGAGCAGGTGTCTGAACTCCTCTGACCATGGCTGAGCCAATCAGTGATGGTGGTAGCACCATCTATTTAAGAGTGGGAAAATCAGCAGCACCTGTGGGGAATGTAATGTTGGAGCAGGTGCCTGAACACCAGGAGGCCATGATTCTGGGGGAAGTCTGCACTGAAGCAGACTCTTGGTGAGACTTGTGGACTTATAGAGAGAGGAGTTGTGCTGGAACAGGTATACTGGTGGGGCTGGAGCGGTTTGTGGAGGACTGACTGCTGTGAAAGAGATGCTATGTTTGAGCAGGGGGAGAGTCTGAGGAGCTCTTCTCCTGAGGAGGCAGGAGCAGCAGAGGCAACTTGTAATGATAACTGACTGCAGCCCCCCGTTCCCTGTCCTGTTGTGCTGTTGGAATGGTGCAGGCAGACAAAAGTTTGGAGTAAAGGTAAGTCCGGGGAGGGTGGAAGGAAGGCGTTTTTAAGACTTGGTTGAGCTTCTTATTATCTTCCTTGGATTTGACTGGTAACAAATTAAACAGGATTTTTAGAAGCTCTTAACTTCTCTGGCAGCTGTGCCCTTCACACAGTGTGGGCTCTCGCACTATGGGTAGATTTGCACATTCCCAGATCCAGCTCTTAAGTGGTGTATTTAGAGCATCTGTTGTAGCATTAAGGAGAGGTTTCTGCCATGCTGTGTTGAAGGAGAACATTTTGTGACATCTTGGGATTGAATCCTTCTTCTGAACGCATCCTCTGGCTTTGGATACCTTCCTGCTTGCTTCCTGCAAAATGCATTCATTTTAGAGGCTTTCTTTTTAACTTTTGCAATGTCTTTACTTACCTGTGTCACTCCTGAGAAAGGATGAAGCTGTGATATGCTGGCACATTAGTCTAAAAATGAGGGTAGTGTGGTACTGAGGTGAAAATTAAGTGTATTGCTAATGCTTGGCTCAGTGCTGGGGAAGAAGAAGTCCGATGAAAAACAGCAGTTTCTGTTTCTGCAACTGTTTAAAGACTAATGACAAAAAAGACCAACAGAAACTCGGAGTAATTTAGTCCTTACTGCAGCTGGGCTCCTGCTCCTCCCCTTCCTGCTATTTTTAAACAAATTACTTTTAATATTACCTAGACATTAATGTTTTAGATTGGGTACTATTCATGCTTCATAACTACTTTTCATAACTGTTTCAAGGGGTCCAGGCCAAATTCCACTGAGGTCAATTAGAAGATTCCAAAGAAATCCTTCCTTCCCCTCCTTGCATGAGTATGCAGCTTGTAAGAGGGCTGCCATTGGCCTGTGCTTCCATCTTAAAATATTCCAAAGGCAGATTTTCCTATGGGAAGAACTATCAGTATATAATTTGTGGGTGGTACTTAAGGGGATGATACCCAGGCTAAAAGACTTCTCTAATTTAGAGCCCAATTTTCAGACATGCTGAACACAAATCTACCTGAAGTTAAATATAGGTGTTAGTGGTCAATACCTCTGGAAACCAGAACCATAATTTGTAACAACCCTCATTTTGTCTCAGGCTTGTATTGTCCAGAACTGGGTTTAGAGTAGTTTGGAAGTGCATTTCAGTGTGTTCTTTCTGCAGATGTTGCAGCAAAGTGGTATATTATGGTAAAATATGTTCTGTTTTATTTGTATCTTAACTTCATGCTTGTGAGTATCTGACTCTTATAAAATTCACTTTTAAATGGACTTCAAACTTTATGTAACTAAAGGCATCTTTCTTCACAGTAAGAGTATAGTGGGTCTTTGGTCTGGTATGCTATAAAGAAATGAAGGATGAGTTGTAAAATACTGTGGGAAAGATTGATTGGTTTGTTTGTTCATACTGTGGATGGCTAACTGGATAAATACTACTGCAGCTTGGTGCAGAAACTTGAATTTCTTTTGTGTCACTGCACTTGCAGCATGGTCTAGGAGAAATGCTTTAAATAATAAGGCCTGAAGCCTCCATGCTGTATGTGTGAAGTCCCTGAACCCCAAAGGTCTAGCTGTAATCGTAACTTTGAGAATGCTCTTTTAATGCTTATAAATGTGATTTTTATGTGGCATGCTTTAACTGAAGAGTTTCACATCTGTCTGGGGTGTTCTAAGAAATCAGCAATGATTTCTGGTATTTGAAAGCAAGCTTGAAATTATGCTGGAAACACAGTTCTTGCAGAGACTTTTCAGCTGAATTAGTTACAGTACAGTCAAGCCGTGGCACATGGGACAAGGAACATCTGGTGACAGCCTTGGCTGATCTTACAGTAGATTGCATTGGTGAGTGTAAATAGTTTTCTGGACATAATTATGTAGTCATTATGCCCTTTATCAGGTTATGTACTTGTGATGGGTTTGGCCATTGTGACAAAACAATCCCACACTTAAGTCAAGGACTCTGGAACCGTTCACTTCCAGTGAGAAATTACTTGCAGACTCATTATGTTTGTCTAAGGCTCCTTGTAATAGGAAATCTCTTTAGGTACCTTAGCAGTGTACATCATTCTCTTTGTATATTCCAGCTGAAACTGTTAGAAACACAGGAAGAGATCTTGAAACAAGTCAACAGCAACAAAAAAGAAATCAAACTGTGCTATTTTTTTTCCATTCTCTTCTAGTTATATTATCTGTGAATTCATATATGTACTGAGGAAATTTAATGGCTAGATAGCTTCAAGACAATTCTAGCTTTTAAAAAGCAAATAGAAAATCATCACTCTGTGAAGCTGAACCAATCATACAGCAAAGGGAAAAGAAATCCACGTTTGCCAAGTGTATAGCTATATTGTCTTTTTTATTGTCATCTGTCCTGTGAATAAGCAAAATGTCACCCCTGCAACCTGGTAGCATTCTCTGTCCACTCTGAAGACTAAAGGATAGGAAAAGATGCAGGGCAAATGAAGACCAAGCTGCTGTAGATGTTGATGTCTTCCAAGTGGCAAAATACTTCTGCTGTTTTATATTTGTAAATGTACAGCTCACAGACTGAAAACTGAAAACAAAGAGAGTAATCATGCACATCAACACATTAAATCCGTTGAATTTTCTAATGAAATCAGAAGTCCTGACACTTGCTGGAGAAATATTTTCAGTTGATGCAGCCTTTTGAACAATAAAGGACACCATCATGCCGCTCTTCTTTTCTGCATCTGCACCCTTGTGTCCACTTCTCTTGAGGCATGAAACCATCCTGACTTGGGCAGATGCCAGCTGCAGCATTGATGGGCACTTTATGAAGGAGGGATTCTGTGGATTGGGTTCATTTGGGATGTATCTCTGGTCTCTCTGCTTCCTTGTGTGTGGCAGGTTTGCAACACAGTGAAATTATTCCATAGCAATGGGGCCCCAGCTTTGGCCTTCCCATGACAGCTTCCTCCCAGTGCTCTGCTGCCCAAGCCAGTGCAGAATTGATTTGCTACGTGTGTGGTTTTACAGCTTACCTGCTGCACTTCTTTCTTTCCTGGCACAAAACCCAGCTGCTGAGGGTCTGCAGAGGCACCAATTTGGATGGAATAGGTTCTAAAAGAATCTAACAAATATTACTCCCTGTTTGTGATAGGTAGCACATAGAACATTCTTTGTGCTTTCTAGAGGCAATTGGAAGGGGAGAGATCTTGGCTTTGTATAGAAAGTCTCTACAAATATTTTCTCTTCTGCCAAAGAATTTTTTTCTTTCCTTAGATCTTCAAGTCTTAAACTTCTGTATGCCTAGATTTATGATGCCCTGCTACTGTATGTATTGTGAGAGTATTGTTTAGTTGCAGGTAGCTACAGAGTTTTAACAATGACTGCAATCACTGATGCACTGTTCAGATATGACAAAACTCTATAAAATCCTTTTGCCCTTCATGTTGTTCACAAATACAACAAACTTGTTCTGCATTAGATTTTAGAGATACCCAGGGCATATACATTTTAAATTATGTAGCTAGTCCAGGAGAAAACTGTTTGTTCCTGCTTATCAGGTGTTTATTAAGCATTTCCTGAACTTATAAAGGAATGGTTCTATTCTGCTTAATCAATATGGGCCTGATTCCTTTGTTTTCACTGGTGTAATTTTGACTTCCACAGAACTACAGCTGCATCACGTCTATGTAAACAATAAATGCAGCACTTCTGTGCATCACTGTATGTAGCCAAGAGATACGAGAGAGCCTTGACTTAAAAGTCTCGTGCCAGTTACATTAAATCTTGGTGCAAACCTGAAAGTTAACATTTTAAGAAATGTGTATTATAAATAGTTTCTGAAGAACATTTTTTCCTGTTTAAGCTGTTGGTATTCAAGACTGGATGTGATTTGTGAGATTCAGCACAAAGATTCAACAAAAAATGGCCAAATATGGTGATAACTTTGCCCCTGGGGATTTTATGTGTTTATGTATATGCAGCCTGTTTTCTTCAGCTGTATTTGACAAGCTATTGCACAGTACAATGAGATCCTAATTTTTACAGCCAATCAAAGCTGTGCCTTCCATGTAATCAGCTGTTTGCTGTGTAGCAAAACAAACCAATGCCCTATGAAAAATTAAGTTGTATTTCTTTTTTAATGTAGTACTCAGAATATTAGGTATATGAATCACATAAACCAGCACCTAATTAGATTATCTGCCAATCAATGATGGTGGTAGCACCAGCTATTTAAGAGGGGGAAAATCAGCAGCACCTGTGGGGTGCCTTAGAATGTGAAAAAATGGGGTCTATCATAATTTCTTTCTTTCTTTGCCAGTTAAGGACATGTACACCTAGGGACCAGTTTCACTGTATCCACCACTGGTTGGTAACACCATGTCCTGAACAGGAAGATGTATTTCGCTGTGCTACTGACAAGGACTAGTACACTCTTTTAGAGTAATTTGGTATGATGCATTGCATGTCTACATGCATAATGTCTACAATATCTAGGTATTCTTTACATCCTCCTCAGCTATTAGACTTGGTATTTTACAGTGAGAGAGTGTTCCACAATTTAATTACACGTTTAGTACAAAACATTTCCATTTAACAGTTCCAAACTGTCTCTTCCTTTTGAGTATAACCATTTTGGCTCAGCTCCCACCCCTAGCAATGGGAGTGTCAGATACAGTCCCTAAGTGTTTGAAAATGCTATTCTTTAGTCTCCATTTATCAAATGTGTCTTCCACCCTTTATTATGCACTCACTCTTTTAATTCCTGTTATGGCCTCTACCATTGTTTTCTCAGGGAGAACAGCATAACCCACGGTGGCTGTGTTTTTACTCTGAAGTCTCCTTGCATTCCCAGTGTGGCTTACAAATCCCAGCAGCCTTGCTCACAGCCTAATTCTAATTTTGTCCCTTCTAGATGAGTTAACAAGGCCAGATTGTGAACCTTTATTCCTGATAACTGTTCATAAGTGGTACGTTGCTGCAGAAGACTGGCTTGAAAGTATTTCTTCATATTGGGGAGGTGGAAATTGTGTAGCTAAGAGGAAAGATGCCACTCAGTATGAGGGTACAACTGACTTCTGTTTTGTGAGCTTTGGAGATGGTAGAAGGAAGGGTTTGCCTTTTATGGGCCCCCTCCAATGCCTCCCTCAGGAGAGTTCTGGGTGTAAAAAGGTCAAAAGATCATCTTCCTGTGCTGACAGGAAAGGAATATCCTTGGGAATCTGTAATATTTATCCTCATGCAAGAGTCAGTGCAGAGAGAGAAAACCACCTTGATTTCTGTGAAACACAACCAGTCTGTTCTGACTGTAGGGCAGAGAGCTGGGAGGATGTCCTTTTGCATCCAGAGTATACTGCAATTCCTTCATCTTCTTGGCTTATGGAGTGATTAAGGGATCAGAAGCACAAGTAGTGCTCTTCTCTTTCCAGCTGCAGGAAATTATGAAGGAGAAAACAGGAAGACCCATCAGATCAATACCTGGCTCTGCTCCTGTTGTCACCGGCAGAATTTGAGATGTTTTTTGATCGTGGATCGGTTTAAATGACACCAGACCTGCTGGCAAGAGATGGGGTACACCTGTCTTAAAGTGGGGAAAGGATCAGGAGTTGGCAGGGCTCTCTGAAAGAGGTTTAAACTGGATTTGAAGGAGGAAAGGGATAAAAGCAGCTTTGCTAGAGATAAGCCTCGGGGTGGCACGCCAATATTTGAGGGACGGTGTGCTGGAAAGGTCCCTTGGTCTGCTGTCTCAGTGGAGGATGGAGATCCATGCAGCAGCAAAGACACAAGGGTTGTTGATGGATTAGAAACCACAGAAGCATTTGAGCGTGGTCACATAGGAATGAGGGCTTCTCCCCCTTGAAAGGTGTCAGGATCAACAGCCCAGCTGAAGTGCATCTACACCAATACCTGCAGCACAGGCAACAAACAGGAAGAGCTGGAAGCTGCTAGGCGTCAGGAAAACTATGGCATAGTTGTCATCATGGAAACGTGATGGGATGAGTTTCATAACTGCAGAGCTCCTTTGGAGGGCTATAAACTCTTCAGAGGTATGAGCAAGAAAGATGAGGTGGTGAGGTAGCCCTGTATATTAGGGAGTGTTTTCATTTGCTAGAGATTAATGGTGGTGATGACAGAATCAAGTTTATGGGTAAGAATCAAGGAGAAGGCCAGTGAGGCAGAGATCAATATGACAGTGGGGAAGAGTGTCTGGAAAGCTGGTGAGGCTGCACCTCGAATACTGTGTTAGGTTTTGAGCCCCTCACTACAAGAAGGCTGTTAAGGTGCTGGAGTACATCCGTAGAAAAGCAACAAATGTGAGGGAACTGGAATCATATGGTCTGGAGTAAAGAAGTTTCAGGGGAGACTTTCTTGCTCTCCTACAACTACCTGAAAGGAGATTAGAGCAAACTGGGAATCAGTCTCTTACTCCAAGAAACAAGAAATAAGAGGAAATGGCCTCATGTTTTGCCAGGGGAGGTTTAGGAGAAGTTTCTTCCCAAAAGGGGTTCTGAAGCCCTGGAAGAGGCTGCAGAGGGAAGTGGTGGAGTCACTGTCTCTGGAGGTATTTAACAGACATGTAGAAGTGGTGCTGAGAGATGTGGTTTAGTGGTGTGCTCAGTAGTGCCAGGACTCTATTACCTTAAAACTCTTCTCCAACCTAAATGATTCTAAGATTGTGTGAAAAAGAACTGCCTTGGCAAATCAGGAGACTGAGGCAATAGTATGCTGTTGCTAGCTGATAACTAGACAGTCTGTGCCAATTTCTACCTTCTGATGAGCGATGTAACCGGTCTAGATTTGTTAGCTCATGGCAATCCTTATCTGGACAGCATGTAGCAAGAGACAAGGATGGTGAGACAGCAGGAGTTAGTATTAATCAACCCAATACATCAGGAGTACATGCCTTATGAGGTTTGTTTGACAAATCCTCTCTGCTCTTGCCAGCATTAAAATGTAAACAATTTGAAGTATCCCACTGCTTGTGAGCTGAAGCAATCACTCCATTTCAGATGCTAAAAAGGAAACTAATTAGAGGAGAGGAAGGAAAACAGCAAAGCAAAGTGGAGTGAGATGAAGTGTCATTTTTTGAAGAGCCATGTCTTTCCAGTGCAAGTACCTGACTGCTTCCAAGTGTTAAGAATATAAGGTTCTCTCTAATGTAGTAATGCCACCTGTTGGGCTGTGTCACTCTGACTTCACCATTAGCAGTAGATATTCAGCCCAGAAGGTGCTATTTACCTTCTGCAAAACAGCATTATTCCAGTTACTGCATTTGCTGGTGCAGCACGACAAAGTCAAAGCACAACTCAACTTAGCAAATATTATTGAGTCAAATTGAAGTGATTCCAAAGGTTGTGGACTTGCTGTAGCCAGTGGCAGGTCTAATGCCCACACAGCTTGGCTTCAATATTTCTTTGTTGTCATTGTTTGATCCAAAGGACTAATTTCAACTCTGACATCAGATAACCGGAGGGGTTTGCTTCCGGCACGCTAACATCAGAAGGGCTTCATAAATAGAGTCTGGCAGGCAATGAAACCATTTGGGTGCTAGGTAGACTTCCCCTCTAATGCTGAGTCTGCTCTTTCTGACATCTGAGCGTGCCTTTTATGAGTCTCATTTTTGTAGTAGGTCAAGAGATCTAAGCCTTAAATGAAGCAGGCTGTAGCAGACACAGATTTTCATCACTGGTAGGATCATGACCTTGCAGTGTATATTGAATTTAAGTTGAATACTGCAATGGATGGGACTTGTAATAACAATTGCTAGATGTTTTGTGGATGAGTAATAAAGAGGAGATCAGAGTACAGGCCTTCAGGAATCCACAGTGCCAAGGAATTTCAAACACTACTGAATTTATGCTTTCTTTTGGCTTTGTTTTTGTGGTTTGGAAAGCTTTGAATAAAATTCAGGCCTTGTCCATTATTTAATTCCTTTGCTACATTTTTTGGCACTTTCATAGCAGCTTACTAGGGAGTGTGCATAAAATGGTACCGCTGTTAGATATCTGTTTGTGCAGCTAGGAACACAGTGGTGTTCCTTCTGTCCTAATGTATCACTTAAATGGAGATAAAATAGTGATTGCACTTACTCCTTAGGACCATCGACTTGGATTTACTTTCAGCTCTTGCTACATGTGTAACCATGTTGGCAGACTCATTGAAGTTGTCAGAGCATACCAGTACTTGCTGCTACCTTACTCTGACTTGAAGTGGAGTTTTATTTTACACTCTTGTCATTACCCTGCTCATCTCTCACCAGCAGTAAATATGAGCAGTCCCCTTATCTTAGCAGCCAAAAAAAAAAGGTCAAATGTTTGAAGCCTGGCAGAGAGCATTAACTGCAGCCTGGCATTTGTCTGCCTTGTGGTTACCCATGTGGAGCTTTCTTCTCTTTTAGAAGTCTGAAGGTGGAGCAGGCAGATTCATTGTGTGTAAGGGTTTGTGGGGATGTGTCTGTTGCTTTCACCTTTCCCACAGAAGTGACAAACTGTCTGAGACTGTCAGGGCTGGCTTGAACAGCAGGAGCAGTACACCAGCTGCTAAATTTCCTTCCAAAAGAGAGATGGTGTGATGGAGCTTTGGAGAAACATGCCATGTGGTGCAAGGCCTCAGTGACACCATTCCTATTTTGGGAACCACAGTGTACTGATTTCAGAGTAGAATAGCATTAACCAGGTTGGAAGAGACCTTTGAGATCATCAAGTCCAACCTATCATCCAACACCATCTAATCAACTAAACCCTGGCACCAAGCACCCCACCCAGGCTCTTCCTAAACACCTCCTGTGACGGTGGCTCCACCGCCTCCCTGGGCAGCCCATTCCAATGGCCAATAGATTTTCCCACCTTCTTTAATGCTCCCCTTCCATGGTACTCTCAGGAAAGTCATGCTGAGGTTGATGACTGAAGTGGCCTTCCAAGGGTTGGCAAAGTTAAGAATCTCAATTATGAAATCTTATTTGAAGTACTAATGACAACAAAGCCATCAAAAATGGCACAGGAGAAATGAAATCAAACAATTGTTTGGAAATAAAGGTTCTTCAGGCATCAAAGTTGGTATGCTCATAGAAACTTTTCCTGTCATGCTGATTAAGTCCTGCTAAAAACCTAAACCAGAATCAGCTCTTTTTACTGTCTAGAGAGGTGAGGCCACACATCAAATACTGTGCTCTGTTGTGGGTGCCCGACTACAAGGCCATTGAATTGCTGGAGTGTGTCCAGGGAAGGAAAACCAAGGTGGTGAGGGGTCCAGATCACAAGTCTTGTGAGGAATGGCTGAGGGAACTGGAATTGTTTAGTCTGGACAAGAGGAGGCTGAGGGGGGACCTCATTGCTCTCTACAACCACTCTTTCTCTCTAGTATCAGGTGATATGATGAGACGAAATGCCCTGAAACTGTGCCAGGGGACATTCAGATTGGATGTTAGGAAAACTTTCTGTATGGAAAAAGTGGTCAGGCATTGGAACAGGTTAGGTGGTGGAGTCCCTGTCCCTGGAGGTGCTCAAGAAATGTGTGGACATGGCACTTCAGGATGTGATTTAGTGGCCATGGTGGTGTTACGTCGATGGCTGGACTTGATGATCTTTTCCAACCAAAACCATTCTACGATTGCTGTGTTCTGCAGCATATTTCATGTCAACAATCACACCAGTTGGAAACTTGATGTCAATTATTATTACTTACTACACTAATGTATTGCATAATTAGTACATGTAATTCCTGAATAGTAACAAGAAGCCCAGGAAAGTTTGTAACTAGCTTAGAAATGGCATGAAATCACAAAGGAGGACACAAAGACCAGCAAGGAAGAGGGGAAAGATCTGAAGGTTTCAGTGTGAACTTGAAGTTACCATGACCTTTAAAATGCTTTCAGAAATTGTCTGCGCTCAGAACAGACATCCTGGGAGTGCATCACGCAGTTCTCTGTGTCACTCATCCTTCCTCACCCTCTGTCCATATACCTTTTCAGCTCTTGAAAAATGCCAATATAAATGTGCTGTGAATTGTGTGTGCCACAGAAATGTTCCTTTTCTTTTTATCCTTCATCAGGACATTGTGATTTATAACGACCAGCTCCTCTGTATTGTGTCAGTTATACCAGAAGGGTGGCATTACTCTTTGGTTTGAAGCGTAGGACAGGTACTGGCAATACAAAGTACATTTTGCTTGGCAAATGTGGCTGAAGAATGGCTGTGTCCTCCTCTGGGACATAGCAGCAAGGGTGAAGTGAGACCTTAGGAAGCTCTTCTTTCAGTTTTGTATCACTGCTGTCAGAAACAGGTTGTAGACTTCTTGTGCTAAAACTGCAGCCTGTACCAGGGAAAGGTTTGGAAGCGGCAGAAGGTAATTTATTCTGGCAGCTTTCTGGGAGACATCCTGTGGATATGCAAAGGCACTCCTGGGAAAGCCTCTTCTGCTGGTCCTCATGCTCTGGAAGGAGGAAGTAGAGACCTACCTGAGTGCCTCTGTTCCCTTCCTTAAGAGACCTGTGTTACTGGCAGTGCAAGCCATTTATACTTCTCCAGAGTGAAGCAATGATGGGTTTGCACATGTAGTGCATTTAAAGTGAGGTTTCTTGCATTTGGATGCCAAGGAAAAGGTTGCTGCAAGCCAGTTGTACTGGTGGAGTTTCTGAGCAGCTGCTTGCTACCCCAGAAACACAGATTGAGAGGTGAGGAACTCTGCAATCTGGAAGCAGCTTTGCACAGCTACTGGCTGAAACCAAAGACAAGGAACAGAATTCTGCTTTCAAGATTCTAATCTTCTTTTTCAACAGCTAAGTCTGTTGCTGTCATGTTTTGATGATAATGACATCAGAGGGCAATCAGTAACTTGGTCAGAAAAGGGACAGAAATGTTGAGAAGAGCCAGTTCTGATGAATGCTGTGTGGAAGACAGGAGAGGTCTTAGGCCATTAGTGATGACTGATGCTATAGGAGAAGCATCTCAATGATGTGTTAAAGGAATACATTAGGGTACAATAGGAAGCCCCTCTAGACCAGAGAAATTTATCACCCAATTTCTTTCAAAGGTCTCCTTTGTACCTAGCCAGGAAGACTTGATGGGAATCCCTGTCAAGTCTCCACTTGATATCCAGTGCTTAAATGTTGCTGGATGGTTTCATCTGCAGACATTATCAGACTGGGAGTGGCAACGTTTTGGCTGTTAGTGAAAAGGAAAGCTTGTTACTAATATTAGGCTCCTTTTAGTTGGGAGAATAGGTTGTTTTGAGCTGGCTGACTTTAGAAGAGTATTTCAGAGGTATTTAGAGAAGCACAAGGCAAGGTCATGATCAATCTCAAGGCAATTATTTCATGATTTAAGCCAGCAGGAGAGCCTAATGTGCAACCCATTTTCCTTTGTGTGCTTGAATAAAAATGAACCATTGAGAAGCACAGGCTGGAGTTTCTGATGGCTCCTGTAAATAAATCATCTCAGCTGTCAGTGGCACCCAGAGCCTTGCAAAGGAGAAGATCAGTTTTCTTTTGCACTAAAGGTTAAAATAAAGTCCTGGAGATGCTGAGTGGAAGCTTTCCTGAGGCATTTCTATGGACTGCCATGGCTCTGCCATCATCTGTTCTGCCTTGCGAGGTGGATTCAGAGCTAGGAGACAGGGAATATTTATTCTGTATGGATTTGATTTCCTAGTTGGTCAGAGAAAGGTGGACTTTGCCCAGCCAGCACACTTGAGGCAGCCAGTGGGGCATCTTTGCTTGCTTAATGCACAGGGCCTTGGTGCTCGGGAAACGTTGTGGAAGGTATCTGTGCCCAGCTCCTGCAGTCAGCACAGAATTCAGAGGCTGTGCAATGGTTTTCAGATTCCTGTCATAAGGTGTAACAGTTACTTTGTGTCTGTCTTCCTGTTCACATCAGAAGCTCTCCTCTTCTTGATTCCTTCTCTGTTTTTAGCAGTTAGCTTAGTTCCATCCTAACATCACACTGCCAGGGACAGTCATTGCCCTTCCTCACAGGCTTGGATTTATCTGTTTTCTTGTAAGCTGGTGTGTTCCATTCAGTATCTTGGATATCCCAGATACCAATGGATTAAGGTAGAATGTCCAAGGATTGTAAAGGTTTTGCTTCTTGTGGTGCACTTGAACTAAAGGTGTTATTTAGCTGATAAGTTTCACTTGATCTGCCTGTTTCACCCTGCATTAGATTATATTGCCTTAAGAGCACTGGCTTTCATGAAATCAGAAGAAGCTGGTGTCTTATTTGTGGTACATTGCATAACTTGAGGAGCTGAGTCTATTTAAGAGATTGATGCAGCACATAAAGCTGTATCTGGTGCACATAATAACATCTGATAGGACATGAGGTACAAGTTTGGTATATAAGCTCTGAGCCATTTACATTTCCCCAAGAAAGAAGCACAGGAAAATCCTGGTTTTTAGCCCCTGCCTGATGTTTTACCATCACTCTGTCTTCAGCTCATTTGGCATGCCTTACACAATGATATCATTGGAGCAATCAAATAGTATCTTCTAAATTGATAGTATCTTAAGGGGGCCTACAAGAAAGCTGGTGAGGGACTTTTTAGGGTGTCAGGTAGTGATAGGACTAGGAGGAATGGGAGAAAAATAGGAATGGGTAGATTCAGATTGATTGTTAGGAAGAAGTTTTTCACCATGAGGGTGGTGAGACACTGGGACAGGTTGCCCAGGGAGGTGGTAGAAGCCTCATCCCTAGAGGCTTTTAAGATGGATGTGGCTCTGGGCAACCTGATCTAGTGTGAGGTGTCCCTGCCCATGGTGGGGGGTTTGGAACTGGATGATCCTTGAGGTCCCTTCCAAGCCTAACAATTCTATGGTTCTATGACATACTAAATCTGAAGGATACTAAGGGTTTGTATCTTCCATTATAGCTTCCTTAATAGTTTTGTATTTTCTTCTTTTGAACCAAACATCACCTTTAAAAACCCACGTTGTAGATGGGTTAGGGACTTGGTGAAGACATTGGGGCATAACCTGAGCAAAAGCAGATTTTCTGTCTGGTCATTCCATCACTACAGAGCTGAAAGAGAGAAGTTTGGACTAGGAATCAGTAGAAAAATGATCCAGATGTTTCACAGAACAAAAGCAATATACCAAAGCTGATCCTGTCCCACTAGAGATATTTCTTTCAGCAGGAGCTAAGAGCCTCCATTTTATTAGTCAAAAACCTGTTTGAAAACCATATGTTGATTGCTGCAATGACTGCTCAGAATGCCTTTAACCTGATTTTATGTGGGGGTTATGTGCCCTCAAGAATTCTATTACAAATACAACACCTCTGTATACCAAGTCATAGTACAGGAGTGCATTGCTGCCTGTCTTGCAGCTTGGAGAGGCAGATAACTTGAAAAGTTTCCAGTGCAGGCCAGATTACGTTTGAATCCTCCTTCAGCAGCAGTGCAACTCATGCATGACTTTAACCTACCATTCACTGCTGGTGTCCCATGGCTTCCTAAAGAACTAATAACAAGGTCATAGAATTGTTAGGGTTGGAAGGGACCTCAAGGATCATCTAGTTCCAACCTCCCTGCCATGGGCAGGGGCACCTCCCACTAGATCAGGTTGCTCTCAGCCACATCCAAACCTGGCCTTGACTTGACAGGTTTGGGTGACAAGAGGTTGTACAGAGAAGGCTTTGTTTAGAGTAAGCTTTTGTAATTGTTTTTTATTTGTTCTGTCCATGTCAAATCAAATCTTCTGTGAAGAGCAAGAAGTTTGATCTGGAAGCTGTTTTGCTCTTTTATTTATGAAATGCTTGCTTCAGGGGTGTTTGAGAGGGCAGCTGTGAGACTGACAATCATGTATACATGTTGTTCAATGTTGATTTAAGATCTTTGCCTGACTGCAGAAGTGATATGGCTACTTTCCCCTTTCATTAACAGCTGTCTTGTTTTTTCTTGTCACATCTAGCCTAGGTAATATCACATCTGTAGAAGTCAGTATAATAATGACATTATGTATGTACATTATTATTTAACCATTGCTCTCCAGGGCATAGTTAGGTCAGTCCTATTTTATTGAGAGTTTCTGTAGGCTGTTACAATCATTACAATCTGTTCTGTGGAGAAAACCCTGCAAATCAGCATTTTCTTGGTATTTCCAGTAGCAATGCTGTTGTATGGGGACAGTAGTGACAGCATCTCTAAATAACAAGATCCTATAGGTATTGCAGGAAATAACACAAGAAGAAAATGCAGCTAAAGCACTGAATAAGTGAATGCTTTCTATAGCAGTTATTATTGCAGAGTTTTTCAAGTCATCTAGCATGAGAGTCACCGATGAATTTATGCCTGCAAATGCAAACAATATGAACCTGCACTGGTGTCCTTTGGGAACCTGTCACATGCATATTGTGTGCTGCCTTGAATTATTTTGTATATGTATGAACTAGGCAGCAAATTGTGCTTAAGGATAAATGATTGCTGGTTTGGATGTTGTTTGGGTTTGTTTTTTCCTGAGAACTGCCCCAAAAGAAGGATGAAATTGGAAGCTGTATGCAATCATGTCTCACCACTACACAATGATCTAAACCCTGAAATGCATAAATCTTCTTTTGGATGCTATTTAGTCAGAATGACCTCCCTGAGTATTCCTGCTAGCAAAATGCCTTTATAAATCAAATACAATTTATACTGACATTGATGTGATGAACAGCATTTTATAGATCTCTTCTCAAATACTTTTCACTCACCATTTTCTCAGAGGCCCCAAACACAAAGAGAAGGTGACACAAGGAATCCTGGCACTGTTTGCCCCCATTTCATACCACTGTCAGACTCTCTTAAGACATAGTTTCATAGTTTCATAGTTTCATTCAGGGTTGGAAGGGACCACAAGGATCATCTAGTTCCAACCCCCCTGCCATGGGCAGGGACACCCCACACTAGATCAGGCTGGACAGAGCCTCATCCAGCCTGCTCTTAAACACCCCCAGGGACGGGGCCTCGACCACCTCCCTGGACAACCCATTCCAGGGTTTCACCACTCTCATGGTGAAGAACCTCCTCCTCACATCCAGCCTGAATCTCCCCACCTCCAGCTTCATTCCATTCCCCCTAGTCCTATCACTACCTGAGATCCTGAGAAGTCCTTCCCCAGCCTTCCTGTAGGCCCCCTTCAGATACTGGAAGGCGACAATTAGGTCACCTCGGAGCCTTCTCTTCTGCAGACTGAACAGCCCCAACTCCTTCAGTCTGTCCTCATAGGAGAGGTGCTCCAGCCCTCTGATCATCCTCGTGGCCCTTCTCTGGACACGTTCCAGCACCTCCAGATCCCTCTTGTAATAGGGGCTCCAGAACTGGACACAGTACTCCAGGTGGGGTCTCACCAGGGCTGAGTAGAGGGGGAGGATCACCTCCCTTGACCTGCTAGCCACACTTCTCCTGATGCAGCCCAGGATCTGATTGGCTTTGCGGGCTGCAAGTGCACACTGAGAGCTCATGTTGAGCTTTTTGTCCACCAGCACCCCCAAGTCTCTCTCCTCAGGGCTATCCTCCAGCCAGTCCCTGCCCAGCCTGTATTTGTGTCTGGGATTGCCTCGACCCAGATGCAGGACCCTGCACTTGCTCTTATTGAACTTCATGAGGTTGGCCTGTGCCCACCTCTCCAGCCTGTCAAGGTCCCTCTGGATGGCCTCCCTTCCCTCCAGCGTGTCTGCTGCACCACACAGCTTGGTGTCATCAGCAAACTTGCTGAGGGTGCACTCAATGCCACTCACCATTGTATGCTGAACACCATGCTCAGGTTAGTTGAATTGCAGCAATCATTTGTGCTGACCTGTACCAGGTAAAATCCTTTCCAGGCCACGATGTCATCTGTTAAGGCAGGTCATGTAACCTAGAATATGAATATCAGGTTATTTTGTTGCTTTAATGCATTGCAAATGTAGAGATCTCTTTTTTCCCCCAAATAGATTGAAACTATCCAAACACAATTGTCTTTAGCCACTGACTATCACAAGCTGTTTCATTATCACTTGTGCAAGTGTAGCCAAACAGCAGCTAAGAAGTTAAATATTATGGGTAAATTGTGAGGAAAGGATGAAGATAAAATCTTGATGAAGTTCCCTGGGAGAGCAGTTTGAGGGTTTCTGGAGATCAGATTTTCCTCTTGCATTTATAATATTTATTTAGTGGGTTGACCACTTCATATCAGACATGAGGCAATTTGGGAGGTGGTGAAGTCACCATCATTGGAGGTGTTTAGGAGGAGGAGACTGGATGGGGTGCTTGGTTGCATGGTTTAGTTGATTAGGTGGTGTTGGATGACAGGTTGGACATGATGATCTTAAAGGTCTCTTCCAACCTGGTTTATTCTGTTCTATGTGCTTTGTTTTCAGCAAGTTCAGACAACACAGCTGAGAATCTGTCCCTCTCAAATGCTTAGAATTAAGTATTTAATTCCCTAAGGTGCTCTAACAGTAGTTAGAGAAGGAGCATTGCTAATGAACAAATCCATGTTTATGTGTATTGGAGTTACACTGTTCTTGTTGTTGTTGTTTTATACATGAATGAAGTACTAGATACAGGCTTTAAATTATGAGTCCTAACTGTAGACTATGAGGTCCACAAAGAATCTGTGAAGAAGACTTTCATGTTAGATTTTAACCACAGTTACACAAAAGTGAGAAAAGCAATTGATAAATTGTCAGGAATAGTATCACAGTATCAGTCAGGGTTGGAAGGGACCACAAGGATCAGCTAGTTCCAACCCCCCTGCCATGGGCAGGGACACCCCACACTAGATCAGGCTGGACAGAGCCTCATCCAGCCTGGGCTTAAACACCTCCAGGGATGGGGCCTCGACCACCTCCCTGGACAACCCATTCCAGGGCTTCACCACTCTCATGGGGAAGAACTTCCTCCTCACATCCAGCCTGAATCTCCCCACCTCCAGCTTCATCCCCTTCCCCCTAGTCCTATCACTACCTGAGATCCTGAGAAGTCCTTCCCCAGCCTTCCTGTGGGCCCCCTTCAGATACTGGAAGGCCACAATGAGGTCACCTCGGAGCCTTCTCTTCTCCAGCCTGAACAGCCCCAACTCCCTCAGTCTGTCCTCACAGGAGAGGTGCTCCAGCCCTCTGCTCATCCTTGTGGCCCTTCTCTGGACACCTTCCAGCACCTCCAGATCCCTCTTGTAATAGGTGCTCCAGAACTGGAGGCAGAACGCCAGGTGGGGTCTCCCCAGAGCTGAGCAGAGGGGGAGGATCACCTCCCTTGCTCTGCTGGCCACACTTCTTCTGATGCAGCCCAGGATCTGATTGGCTTTGTGGGCTGCAAGTGCACATTGAGAGCTCCTGTTGAGCTTTTTGTCCACCAGCACCCCCAAGGCTCTCTCCTCAGGGCTGCTTTCCAGCCAGTCCCTCCCCAGCCTGGATTTGTGCCTGGGATTGCCTCGACCCAGCTGCAGGACCCTGCCCTTGCTCTTGTTGAACCTCATGAGGTTGGCTTGTGCCCACCTCTCCAGCCTGTCAAGGTCCCTCTGGATGGCCTCCCTTCCCTCCAGCGTGTCTGCTGCACCACACAGCTTGGTGTCATCAGCAAACTTCCTGAGGGTGCACTCAATGCCACTGTCCATGCCACCCACAAAGATGTTGAACAAGCCTGGTCCCAGGACTGATCCCTGAGGAACTCCACTTGTCCCTGGCCTCCACTGGGACATGGACCCATTGACAGCCACTCTTTGGGTGCAGCCATCAAGCCAGTTCCTTATCCATCTAGTGGTCACCCGTCACACCCATGTGTCACCAGCCTGGAGACCAGGATGTGGTGTGGGACAGTGTCAAAGGCTGTGCTCAGCTCCAGGTAAATGACATCAGTTGCTCTCCCCTCAGCTATTAATTTTGTCACCTGCTCATAGAAGGCCACCAGGTTGGTCAGGCAGGATTTGCCCTTGGCAAAGCCATGCTGACTGTTCCCAATCACCTCTTCACTATTCTTCTGAGCCAGCAGTGCCTCCAGGAGGATCTGCTCCATGATCTTTCCGGGCACAGAGGTGAGACTGACTGGCCTGGAGTTGCCTGGTTCCTCCTTCTTACCCTGTTTGAAGATGGGAGCAATGTTTCCTCTTTTCCAGTCTGTGGGGACTGCCCCAGGCTGCCATGACTTTTGAAATAGAATAGAGAGGGGTTTAGCAACCTCCTCTGCCAGTTCTCTCAGCACCCGTGGGTGTATCCCGTCGGGTCCCATGGACTTGAACACTTTCAGGTTCTTCAGGTGATCACCAACCTGCTCTTCACTTACCATGGGCAGTTCTTCCTCCCCGTCCCTGGCATTGTCTTCCATAACATCAGGAGTGTGGCTGGAGGCCCTTGCAGTGAAGACTGAGGTAAAGAAGTTAAGTACCTCAGCCTTTTCCTCATCACTTGTGACCATGTCACCAGTTTCCTTTCTGAGGGGGCCCACACCTTCCCTAGGCTGCTTCTTCCCATTCATATACCTGTAGAAGTTCTTAGTGTTCCCTTTAATCTCCCTGGCTAGATTCAATTCAAACTCTGCCTTGGCTTTCCTAACCAGGACTCTTGCTGCTCAGGCAGCTTCCTTATCTCCCCCCTGTTCTAGCTGTCCTTCTCTCCACTGCCTGTAGAGTTTCCTTTTAAGTAATAGTGTGTCCAGTAGCTCCTTGCCCATCCAGGCAGGCCTCCTAGCATTCTTACCTGCTTTTCTCTTTGTTGGTACACAGAGCTCCTGGACACAGAGGAGGTGGTCCTTGAATACTGACCAGCTGTCCTGGGTCCCTCTTCCCTCCAGGGCTTTGTCCCAGGACACTTTGGCTAGCAGATCCCTGAAGCCATCAAAGTCTGCACGCCTAAAGTCTAGGGTCATGAGCTTGGAATACTTCCTCCTGATTGCCCTGAGGAGATTCAATTCAACTGCTTCATGGTCACTGCAGCCAAGGCTGTCTCTGAGCCTCACATTGCTTACCAGCCCTTCCCTGTTGGTGAGAACAAGGTCCAGCACAGCACCATTTCTTGTTGGTTCCTCTACCATTTGGAGGAGGAAGTTGTCTCCTATGCAGTCCAGGAACATCCTGGATTGCTGGTGCCTTGCTGTGCTGTCCCTCCAGCAGATGTCCGGGTGGTTGAAATCCCCCATGAGGACCAGGGCTTGTGACCTGGAAGCTGCTTCTATTTGCCTGTGGAGGGCCTCATCTGCTTGGATCTGCTGGTCAGGTAAATCTATACTCCAAAGGAAAGCATTTTGCTATCTTAAGTCATATCTTTCAATAGCTCATGAAACTTGTGTCACATAAAAACCTTTCTTTAATGATTCAGGTACATAGTTTCTATACCTCAGCTGAGTGTTTAGCTTGGATTGCTGATTGGTAGCCTCTTTCCTTCTAGCTTTTGATTGTATGTTTTGCTCTTTTTAGAAGTTAAGTGCTTAGGTAAGGATTATAGGTAGGGTTTTATATTCTTAAACCAGAGCAAATGGAGCAGAGTTCAATGTCATGGTATTGCCAACTGCTGGCCTTTGACATTTCCATGGCTTCTCTGTCCATGGAAATTGATCTTTCTTTGCATTACTTTAATAAATGCAGATAGCACATCCCTCTCAAGACTCAGCCAAACTAAACAGTAACTAATGGCATCCTTTAAACCAGTTTTGCATGTCTTAGATTTCAATACAAGTATAACTTCTTGATCTGCAGCATGCCAAAACATATTGAGTGACATCCTAATAATCTGAAACTGTTTTCCTCTTCATTCAAATGAGTCCAAACACTTTGTAGCTATATGTGTGTGTGCTTATGCACAAATAAATGTGTGTATAGGCCACTGAGGTCTTCAAAGCTAGGCCATACTGGATGCAGGCTGCATCAGTGTCAGAAACTCTACTAGTGATACAGTAGTAGCAGGCCTTGGGCAGCATTATTACCACATTTATGTTCAGGCACAGCTGTTACTATCACATCTCAGTAGAGAGAGAGAAGTCTTGTACTTTGTTCTCCCAACTCTACCTGCCTTTCTAAACCTGCACAATCCTTTCTGGTGCTGAAGACAAATCTTGTTGCCCAACCCACAAGCCAGTACTGTTCTTTCCCCAGCAACAGTTTGGATGAATAGATGTTCCTCTGAGGTCCCTGGACGGAAGAAGTGAGGAGAAATGTTGAAGCATAAGGGAAGGCAGGAGAGTGAAAGACAAGAGGAAAGTTAGGGAAAGGGATCTCAGCCTTGGGGACAGGCCAGAACAAAAATGATGTTGTGTATGAACTGATTTCACAGATCACTGCTGTGAGAGAGAGGTAAGGAAAAACTTCATGTGCTCCAACCACAGCTTTGTGCCATTTCTGCACAAGTGAAGATGGGTTACCATCAGGTGGAGGCTTGATGCCAAAGGTGGGATTGGAGCAAATTGGATGGAAATTATCAGCTCCCACCCAGCCCTGCCCCCTCCAAATCCCCCCCCCAAAAAAAAAAACCAAAAAGGTGAAGGACTAAATGGGTAGATTTTTTTGTCACCTAGCTAGCAGGAAGCAATCTGTTGAAATGATTCTTGGAGCACTCCAAAGGGGTTTTGGCATGGTGCCTTGGGAACCTGGGTGAGGTACATGTATCCTTGAAGGAGTGAGAAGAAAACTGTACACACCAGGATTTCCATGGCTCACCTAGTGATAGTAAGTTATTAGCTGTCACCACTGGGGCACAGAGCACTGGAGAGGTTGTGGAGTCTCCTGCTCTGGAGACTTTCAAAACCCCTCTGGATGTGTTCTGTGCAACCTGTGTTAGATTCTGTGTCCTGCTCTGGCGGGGGGGGGTGTTGAACTTGATGACCTTCGGAGGTCCATTCCAGCCCCTAACATCCTGTGATCCTGTGGTTATGTCTTTGTTCAGAGTAAAAACCAGCCCAAAGGTGAAACTACTCCAGGGTGTTATGTGGATGAAGAATGGCAGAACAGCTCAGCTGGTACCACCCTCTTTGGTGATAGTTTTGAGGCTGTTGGTTGATCTGTGGCTGGTCACAAGTGATTGATATTTCTTTCTAGTTCTGAAACCCTTTTTTCCCCTTGTGGTGAAGAGGTTATTAAATTTATGAATATGAAATATGAATTATGAAAAATATTATTTTATTAATTATCAAACTATTAATAACCGATGAATCACCAACTTATATACATGTTCTAGTGCACATTCGTGAAATAGATTCCACAACTGGCTTAGTGTTATGATTATAACGTAATTGAACTATCTATAAACCCTTTCTATATTTATATAACGAAGGGTGCAGTTCCGCCGCTTGGCCACTAGATGGAGACTCGGCGGGACGCGGGCGGCTTCTGGCTATATACAGCAATATTATAATCTTTCTATGTGTCAGCGCTTACTCTGCTAGACGCGGGTACTTTGAACTGAGTGCTAGTGGGTGGAAAGCACGTGGACAATATTCAATTCCCTTCAGACAACAGGGATCGGTCCTGGTCGGGGTCGGTCCGTGGGGTCGGCCCTCTAAAGTCGGCTCGCACGGCAGGGCGGGACGACGGTGGCCGGTAGGTGGGCTCGAACGACGGAAGCAGGCGAAGCTACGGGGGTCGGCCCAACCACGGCGGTTCTCGGGGCTGATGCAAACAGCCTCGGGGAGAGAATGCGGCTGCGTTAGGCGGCGGATTCTTTTTAATGAGGTTAAAGGAGCAACAGGACTCTCGTAGTGGTCCCGGGTCCGGTGCAATACAAGCACGAACAATGCTCTGGTTTTCCCTGGAATTCACAGGGCTCAGAGCGGCACTCGGCGGCTCTGAGAGAGCGGCACTCGGTATTGATCAAGTCCCTTCTCCCCGGCAACTGGGCAGATCTTACCCGCGGGGGGGGTTGGTCCAGTCCTCCGGTGGCACGATGGGCTCTTCCGATCGGCACGACTGGTTGTAGCAATGCTGAGCTCCTCAGGCTCAGCGAAGGTCCTCCCTCTGGGCTTCTTCAACAATGCAGAGGCTTCCAGTATGCGTGCATGTATAACAGAAGCTAACAACAATAAGCTCAATGGCAAAGGCTGCAGCTCGAGAGTTACTCTCTCGAGCAAGCACAGAGACAAAGTAAATGAGGGGGCAACGTGTTCACCAGCTGGGGTGATACTTATAGATTCCTCGAGGCTGGGCTTGACCAATGGGCACTCTCATAAGCAACTGGCTTCAGCCTATAGAAAGCGTGAAGCTAGAATTATGCCCATACTTGGTGTCAGCACAAGCGCTGCATGCGCTGGGTGCGTGCAAGCCTGGCTAATGCCTTGGCTTTTGTCTCCCTCCTAGAGGGAGGGGGAACTTGCCCACATGCTGGGACAAGATTCAGTATCGGGGCATAATGTGCCTTCACCACAGTCCCGCAGGCCCCAGCACCCAGGACCTGGCCTCCCACTTCACTGTGCAGCCCCAGCAGGGCCTGCTGCCTCTCTCTGAGCGCCCTGTCGCTGTCCAGCTGCTCTTCCACCCTCAGAGGGAGCTCAGCATTGAGGACAAAGCCGTGCTGCTGTGCCAGGTGAGCTGCCTGGGGCGGGCAGGGTGAGCACAGCCGGGCTGAGGGGGGCAGGAGGACATGGCTCTGCTGGAAGGAGAGCTTCAGCTGGGGACTCTTCTCTCCTCTGTGCACAGCAAAGGCTTTCAGACAGCAGCTGTGCTCCTTCCTGCCTGCCAGGGCCTGGAGGGGCCAGGAAGAAAGCTGGGGCCAGACTTTTGCCCAGGGCTGATGCTTTGGAAGTAGAAGAGGGAGATTGAGGCTGGAGAGGAGGAGCAGGAGGAAATGTTTGACACTGAGGGGGGAGAGAGCCTGGCCCAGGCTGGGCAGAGAGGGGGTAGCTGCCCCATCCCTGGGAGCATTGCAGGGCAGGCTGTCTGGGGCTCTGGAGCACCTGCTGTGGTGCTGCTCAGCTGAGCAGCTGCTGAGGGCCTGCAGGGAGGTTGAGCAATGACTCTTCCAAGGCCTTCCAGGCTGGGCAGAGAGGCTGGAAATGCAGCTCTGGAGGAGGCCTCCAAAGCAGGGCAGGAGTTGCTGGGCGGCTGGGCTGTGCTGCCAGGACAGAGGCCGCTCTCTGCTTGCAGGTGCTGGAGCCCAGCCTGCGTGCAGGAGGGGAGCCCATGGCCAGCATCCCAGTGAGGCTCTCAGCCAGAGCTGTGCTCAGCCAGTACAGCATCAGCCCTGCGGCGCTGCTCGACTGCGGGGCCATGGCCAGCGGCACCAGGAGAGCCTGCAGCTTCCTGCTGCACAACACAGGCCTCCTGCCCTTCCAGTTCCTCATCTGCAGAGCAGAGCAGGGGGCAGCTGAGCCCACAGAGCAAGGGTGAGAGAAGGCCTGCAGCAGCCTTCCTGCTGGAGGGGGCCCCACAGCAGGGCTGGGCTGTGGCAGGCAGGACACACAACCAGGCTGCGCTGTGCCTCCTGGCCTCGGCTTTGGCTTCCTGGCTCCCAGGCCATTGAGGGGCTGGAGTGTGGCCAGAGCAGGGCAAGAGGGCTGCTGAGGGGCCTGGAGCACATGGGCTGTGAGGAGCAGCTGAGGGAGCTGGGGGAGGGCTTCAGCCTGGAGAAGAGGAGGCTCAGGGGAGCCCTTCTGGCTCTCTGCAACTCCCTGCAGGGAGCTGCTTGGAGCCAGGTGGGGCTTGGTCATTTCTCCCAAGCGACAGGAGAAGAGGAAAAGGCCTCAGGTTGTGCCAGGGGAGGGTTAGGGTGGCCATGAGGAAGAACTTCTTCCCCTGGAAGGTTGTCAAGGCCTGGCCCAGGCTGCCCAGGCCAGTGGTGGAGTCCCTGTCCCTGTCCCTGGAGGGCTTTCAAAGCTGCTGCTGAGGGCCATGGAACAGTGGTGCCCTGGTAGTGCTGGGCTCAGGGCTGGACTGGATGATCTGCAAGGTCCCTTCCAGCCAAGCAAGTCCATCTCCTGTGAGCCCTGGCTTATTGCCTGCCTGTGCAACTGGCTTGTGAGCAGGGTGTAGAAAGAGGCCCCAGGATCCTCCTGGGGATCCTCCTGGCCCTGGGGCTGGAGCCCATCTGTCCATCAGCTGCAGGCACAGGTGGTGCAGGGGGCATGAAGAGCAGGAGGACTTTCCTGCAGGGGGAGGAAGCTTTGGCTTTGCAGGGGGGCAGGAGGAGCTCAGCCTGAGGGATGTTCTCTGCTCTCCCCTCTGGTGCACCCCAAAGGAAGTCCTCCCAGGCCCAGCGGAGGCAGAGCTTGGAGGGAACCTCTGCTGCAGCCAGGCTGAGCTGCAGGCAGGTGAGTGGCTGCTGCTGGCCAGCACAGGCTCCTCCACACTGTGCCCAGGCTAGGGGCTTGTCCCCATGGCGTGGGACACGCTCTGCATGCTGGGCCTGCACCTCTGCTTGGCTTCTTTCTCCCCTCCTGGGCTGTGCTCTGGGCCACGGAGTCCTCCCTGCCTGCCCTGGGCCCAGCTGCAGGTCGAGGCCTGGAGTCCTCCTTGCTGGGAGGCTGAGGGGGAGGCTGTTGGCCATCAGCCTCTGCTGGCTCTCTCTCTGCAGGCTGGCCTCACCCTGGGCATGTTCACTGTGTCCCCTGCCTTTGGCTGCATCCTTGCTGGGGAGCAGCAGCTGGTGAGAGTGGATTGCGCCGCGGGGCCGCCAGGGCCGTGCCAGGAGCAGCTGCTCATCGACATCAGCCACAGGGACCCCAGGGACAACCCTCTTGGCATCCCCTACACCCTGCTGGCCGAGTCCTGCCTTCCAGGTAGGTGCTGCCCACAGCTCCCTGGGGCCAGGCTGCTGCTGCTCAGCACCCAACCTCAGTCCTGGCAGAGAGCAGCCAGCCTGAGCCCGAGCTCCCCTCTCAGCCTCCTCGCAGGTTCTGGTCAGCTCCAGCAGTGGGAGAGGCTGGGAGGGCTGCATGGAAGGAGCAGAAGAAAGCCTTTGGTGCTCAGGGTGCCTGAGCTCCCTCCTGACAGGCAGCTCCCCTAGCCAGGGCTGGCTTTGGCAGCTGCCTGGGCAGAAAGGGCTTCTCCAAGGGCGGGAGAGGCCCCCAGGGGCAGGGCAGCTCAGCAGGAAGCTTCTCCTTGCTCAGCCCTCCCTCTGCTCTGCTCCGCTCGCAGCCTTCGTGGTCGATGACATCGAGGCCATCTTTGAGGGGCACCAGATCTGCAGCAGCAGCAACCTCTGCCCAGGCCTGCAGAGAGGGCAGGAGCAGCAGGGAGTGTTCCTCACCGACCAGAGGAAGTTCCTCTTCCCTGACGTGCTGGTGGGGCAGCGGGCCACGGCGCGCTTCAGCATCTGCAACAGGAACAGAGTCCCCTGTGATGTGCTGCTCTCCATCAAAGCCAGCCCCAGGAAGGTAGGGACAGGAGGCCTTGGGCACTCTGCAGCCTGCCTGACAGCTGCCCTCTTCCCCAGCCTCATGGCTTCCTCTTGCCCAGGCTAGGCCAGCTCAGCTGACAGCTGGGCTGCATTCAGCGTGTCCCAGGCAAGGCTTTAGCTCAAGGCCCCTGGGTGCTTGGGGGGAGAGCTGGGGCCTTGTGAGCCTCTCCTGGAAGCACAGAGAGAGGAGGAGCTTGCCCTCAACTTTGAGCCAGGGCTCCCAGCAGAGCCTTTTGGGGGGGCTCAGCCTCTTCTCCCAGGGAGCAAGTGCTGGGACAAGAGGCCATGGCCTCAGGTTGTGCCAGGGGAGGGTTAGGTTGGACACGAGGAGCAATTTCCTCCCCTGGAGGCTTGTCAAGGCCTGGCCCAGGCTGCCCAAGGCATCTGCAGGGGGGTTTCAAAGCTGTGGAGCTGTGGTGCTGAGGGCCATGGTTTGGGCTTGCTGGCAGCCCCCTGGCTCAGCACTGCTTGGGGTTACCCCCTGAGATGGAAGGAGCCTGTCCAAGGCAACAGGCAGGGGGCCAGGCTGCCTGGGGCTGCTCCTCCTCATCCATGCATGGCTGAGGCAGCAGCACCTGGGGAGAAGCTTCCTCCTAAGCCTCCTCTCTTGGCTCCCCCAAGCTGAAGAGCCGCCCTGGCCAGGTGTTCCAGGTGGATCCTGCCCAGCTGTGTGTGCCCAGCTGCTCCCAGGCCTTTGCCACTGTCACCTTCAGCCCACAGAAGGTGCAGAGGTACCAGTGCACCTTTGAGGCCTGCCTTGATGCTCAGAGAAGGTAAGTCACCTCAGGAGAGCTTGGGAGGGAGCTTCCTGACGGCTTCTGGCTCTTGGAGTGGCCTTGGGCAGAGTGCTTAGCACCCCAGCAGGGAGGGGTTTGGAAGGGACCTCTGGGGCTCAGCCAGCCCAACCCCCCTGCCTGAGCAGGGCACCCACAGCAGCTTGCCCAGGGCCCCAGGGTGCAGGGGGGGTTGGACTCTCTGCAGAGGAGACTCCCCAAGCTCTCTGGGCAGCCTGCTGCAGGGCTCCAGCAGCCTCCCACTCAAGATCCCCTCTGGGGCTGCTCTTCTCCAGGCTCAGCAGCCCCAGGGCTCTCAGCCTCTGCTGCCCACAGGGATGCTGCAGGGAAATCAGCAGCTGTGGCTCTGAGCTCCAGCAGAGCAGGGAAGGCAATGTCCTGCTGCAGCCTGCAGCAGGGACTGTGAGGGCAGTGGGACATTGACCCAGGCTGCCCAGAGAGGTGGGAGCTGCCCCCTGCTCAGCACCACTGCAGCTCAGGTTGGTTGTGGCTCTCAGCAAGCTGCTGGAGCTGCAGCTGTCCCTGCTGCCTGCAGGGGCTTGGGCTGGATGAGCTTCCAAGGTCCCTTCCAAGGCAAAGCATTGCAGGCTTCTGTGAGCCCGAGGAGCCAGCAGGGGGTGGGGGACTCGGGCAGCAGTGGAGCTGTGCAGCTCCAGCTGAGCTGGAGGTTGCCAAGGACAAAGGATTGGCTGCAGTGGCTCTGTGCCCCGAGGCAGCTGCCCTTGCTGCCTCCTTGCTGCTGTGCTGAGGAGGTGATCTGCTGGATCTCCTGGGGGGCACGAAGAGCTCTGGTGCTGAAGGAGCCATTGGCTCCCCTCTGACAGAGCTCAGCTCCTCTGCCCTGGGCCCCCTGTGTGGCCTGGGCCTGCCCTGCCCTGGCCCAGCCCTTGAGTGGCTGAGCTGGGGCCAGGTCCAGCAGCTTGCTGCCCTGAGGAGCAGCTCCTTGGAGATCAGCTCCCTGCTGGGGTCACTGAGTTGTGCCTCTGGCTTGGCCACTTCCTGCCGCTCCGCTCCTGCTGCGGGAGGAGAGGAGCCAGGGGGAGCTGTGTCCTGGGGGCCAGGAGCCCCAGGCAGGGCAAGGGCAGCAGCTGGCCCTGGCCTCCCTGCTTGCCAAGTGAGCAATGGCTCTGCTGCCCCTCTCCTGCAGCCCTGCAGCAGGCAGAGCACAGAGCCTGAGCTTCGAGGTCAGCGGCGAGGGGAAGGTGCCGGAGGTGAGGGTCCTGCGCCCGGCGCGGAGGGACAGGAGAGGGAACCCCCTGCTGCTCTTCAGGAAGCTGCCCCTGGGGGCCTGGGAGAAGCTGCCCCTGGTCCTGCAGAACTCTGGCCCTGTCCCTGCCCAGGTGAGCAGCTGCTGAGGGAACTCTGCTCGGGGAACAAGGCTGCTGCTGGGGAGGAGAGGGCCCAGCGCAGCCGGGGGGGTGGGCAGGTGCCCCACGGCTCTGCAGGTGCCCTTGGAGCCCAAAGGAAAGCCTTGGCTTGTGCTCAGAGCCCCTCTGTGGCAGGAGGACGACCTCCTGAGCTTCTGCTGTGGCAAAGCAGTGGGCAGAGGCCTGTTGCCAGCAGCTGCCTCCAAGAAGGTGCCCTCAGCCCTTCCCTTGTGTCCTCCTCTCCTTGGCCTCGGCTGCTGCTGGCCTTGCCGCTCCTGAGCCAGCCCTGGGGCTTGTGCTGCTTCCTTGCTCCCTGCCTCAGGGAACAGCCTGGGAAGGGGCCTCAGAAAGTCTGGTGGAAGCCCCTGGCTGCCTTCTGCTTGCCAGGAAGGGAGTTCCTCTGAGAGAGGCTTTGGAGGGGCAGGGCTTCCCCAGGCTCCCTTCTCCCCTTTTGGCTGGGCTGGAGGTCATCCTCCTGTCCTGCTGGCACTGGCTTGGCTCTGCTCCTGCTTTACCAGGCTCTGCTGAGCCTCACTTGTGGCTTAGTCCCCTTGTGCTCCTCACTTTGGGCCCTCCTGTCCTGCCTGCTGCTGTTTCCATCAGCTCCCAGGGGCTGTGGAGCCTTGGCTTTGGTCTGGTTTCACTCCAGCCTTGTGCTCAGAGCTGTGTTGGAAGGGGGGCAGCACCCTGGGCTCCCTGTGGTGGGACAGCAGCAGCGTGGGCTCAGGCCCTGGGCCATGCTGTGCCCACCCCAGTGTGCTCCTGCTCTTTTCCCAGGTGCTGCTGGACCTGCTGGATGAGGAGGGAGCTTTCTTCTTGAAAGCCAGGCCCAGCACCAAGTGCCTCTACCAGGCTGTGGGCATGGAGGACTCTGCTGGAGAAGGTGAAGTCCTGGAGCATGAGATGTGCTCACCCCCCCAGGGAGAATTCCTCTCCTGCTGCTGGCTTGGCCAAGCAGCAACCAGCTGCTGGCCCTGGGCTGTGTCCTGGGGCTCTCTGGGCTCTTGCAGAGGGACTCTCTGCAGGGTTGCTTTCCTTCTGGCAAGCTCTGGGAAGTGTTTCTCTTCCTCTGGACATGGGGGCTTGAGTCCTGGGGGGCTGTCAGCACCTCAGTGGAGCATCTGAGCTCTCTGCTGCTGCAGGTGGGGAGTCCCCAGCCTGGCAGGAGGCAGCCCCTGAGCCCACAGCCAGCCAGCCAAAGCCCAAGGCACTCTCTGGGTCAGCTCTGCTGAAGGCAGGAGCTGGCTGGCTGCAGCTTGAGCCAGAGCTGAGTGCTGAGCTGAGCTGAGGGCAAGCAGCAGGGAGATTGCTGCTGGGGTCCCAGCCTTGTGAGCCTGGGAGGAAGGTCTGGGAGCATTGGTGAGGCAGGCTGTGCCTAGAGGCAGCTGGGCTTGGAGCTGGGCTCCCTCTTGTGCAGCATGGCAATGTTTGCAGTGCCTCACCTGTCCCTGCTGTCCATCTCTGTCCAGAGAGGAAGCTCCACACTGCTTCCCTGCTCCTGCAGTGTGGGCAGGCAGCAGAACTGGAGGTGCTCTTCAGAGCCAGCCTGCCCCAACGCCTGGAAGGGAAGCTGCAGCTGGCAGTGCTGGACAACCCTGCTGGGGCCAGCACCATCAGGCTGCTGGGGGCAGGCTGCCAGGAGGACTTCAGCCTGGACAACATCCAGGGGCTGGTGGCAGACAGGGAGGAGGAGAACCTCCCTGAGAGCAGCCTGGAGGAGGACAGCCTGGAGGGTAAGAGGAGAGGCTGCCAGGCCGGAGCAGGGCACAGGAATCTCCAGGGCTGGGCTCAGGCTGTGCCGGCGCAGGGCTGGCCCAGATTTAGCAGCCAGCTGCTGTCCCCTGCTGGAGCCTGCAGAGCAGCCTTGCTTGGCAGCCCCAGGGAAGCTGGCCTGCCCAGGCAGGAGCTTGCAGGCCAGCAGGGAGGGCTCCCAGAGAGCAGCTTTGGGCTGAGGACCTCTGCAAGGAGGCCTGCCAGCCCCCGGGGTGCTGTGCAGAGCACAGCTGATCCTCTGTGTCCTCTGGGGGTGGACTGCTCGCTGGCTAAGGAATTGCTCACAGCCAGAGGGCAGTGATCAGCAATGTCCAGATGGAGACTGGGGACGAGGGGTATCCCTCAGGGCTCCATGCTGGGCCCAGAGCAGCCCTGCAGAGAAGGCCTTGGGGGTGCAGAGGGTGAAAGTCTGCCCAGGAGCTGGCCCCCTGAGCTCACAGCCCAGGCCCAGCCACGTCCTGGGCTGCAGGTGCCAGAGGAAAGAAGGCTTGGAGAAGGCAGAGCCCTGAGTGTCTGTGGGGTAAGGGGGCAGCTGGGTCTGCCTGCACACTGAGACCTTTCTCTCTCCCTGCCAACAGCTGCCCCAGGGCACCACATCCAGTTTGGGGCCTGTGCCCTGGGCACCCCCTGCTCCGTGACCTTCAGCCTCACCAACCGCAGCAGGGAGCAGGCCCTGCGCTTCCAGTGGCTGCCTGAGGCCCCCTTCCACTTCTGCCCCCAGGTGAGCCTGGCTGTCTCTGCCCCCCTGCTGCCCAGCCCCTGCCTGGCTGTCTCTGCCCCCCTGCTGCCCAGCCCCTGCCTGGCTGTCTCTGCCCCCCTGCTGCCCAGCCCCTGCCTGGCTGTCTCTGCCCCCCTGCTGCCCAGCCCCTGCCTGGCTGTCTCTGCCCCCCTGCTGCCCAGCCCCTGCCTGGCTGTCTCTGTCCCCCTGCTGCCCAGCCCCTGCCTGGCTGTCTCTGTCCCCCTGCTGCCCAGCCCCTGCCTGGCTGTCTCTGCCCCCCTGCTGCCCAGCCCCTGCCTGGCTGTCTCTGCCCCCCTGCTGCCCAGCCCCTGCCTGGCTGTCTCTGCCCCCCTGCTGCCCAGCCCCTGCCTGGCTGTCTCTGCCCCCCTGCTGCCCAGCCCCTGCCTGGCTGTCTCTGCCCCCCTGCTGCCCAGCCCCTGCCTGGCTGTCTCTGCCCCCCTGCTGCCCAGCCCCTGCCTGGCTGTCTCTGCCCCCCTGCTGCCCACCCCCTGCCTGGCTGTCTCTGCCCCCCTGCTGCCCACCCCCTGCCTGGCTGTCTCTGCCCCCCTGCTGCCCACCCCCTGCCTGGCAGCTTCCCAGGAGCTACTGGGGAGCCACCAGGGAGCAGTGAGAGCTCCTTTCAGTGCCACCCAGGAGATGCCCTCCCTGGTTTGCTGGGGCCAGAAGAGGCTCCATGCTGTGGGAGGTGGCATCCTGTGGTGCTGTTCCTCTCTAGCAAAGCCCAGATGAATACTCAGTCAGATGCAGTTTCACACAGTCCCAGCATGCTGGGGTTGGAAGGGACCTCTGGGCATCATCAGTCCAAGCCCCTGCTCCAGCAGGGCACCCACAGCAGCTTGCCCAGCAGCACAGTGCCCAGGGGGGGTTGGAAGCTCTCCACACCAGCAGACTCCACAACCTCTCTGGGCAGCCTGCTCCAGGCCTCCAGCACCCTCACACCAAACAACTTTCTCCTCCTCTTCACATGGAACCTCCTGGGGTCCAGTCTGTGCCCACTGCTCCTTGTCCTGTCCCTGGGCACCACTGAGCAGAGCCTGGCCCCAGCCTCTTGTGCCCTCCCCTTTAGCTCTTGCTAAGCTTTGAGAGAACCTCTCTGGGGCTGCTCTTCTCCAGGCTCAACAGCCCCAGGGCTTTCAGCCTCTCCTCACAGAGCTGCTCCTGGCACTGCTGCTCCCCACACCCACAGCCTGCCTGGCCTTGGCAGTGATCCCAGGTTGGTCTTGGCTCTCTGCTTCTCCCTAGGTGGGGCACCTGCATGCTGGCTGTGCCAAAGATGTTACAGTCACCTTGCAGTCAGCAGTGGAGGTCACCTTCCAGAGGCACCCTGTGAGGTGTCTCCTGTCCAAGATCTGCTTCCAGCTGCCCCCAGAGGAGGTCCCTGACTGGGACGACCGCCTGGGCACCCTCAAGTGGGTGGATACCACCAGGGCCCCAGGTGCCAGCTGGCCTCTCAAGAAGAAGGTGAGAAGCACAGCAGCCAAAGCTCCCTGAGCTGCCCCAAGAGGAGCTGCTGCTGGCAGCAGATCTCCCTCTCTGCTGGCCAAGAGCTGCTCTTCCTCCTGGCAGTGACTCCATCCCTGAGGGGAAGCAGCAGAGTGTGTGAGAGGGGAGGAGGCTGCTGGGGGCTCTGAGGGCTCAGCCAAGGTGGGGAAGTCTCTGACAAGAGAGGCTTTGGCCACAGGCAAAGCCTAAGCCAAGAGCTGAAGTGTTGCAGCCTGTGTTGGATGGGAGCTCACAGTTTTGAACACATTTGCCCAGCCTGCTGCAGCTTGGAAGGGCCCTCTGGAGCTCACCCAGTCCAAGCCCCTGCTCAAGCAGGGCACCCCCAGCAGCTTGCCCAGCAGCACAGGGGCCAGGGGGGGTGGGGAGCTGTGCAGAGAAGGAGATTGCACAACCCCTCTGGGCAGCCTGCTCCAGGCCTCCAGCACCCTCACCCCAAAGCCTCTTCTCCTCCTGGGTGCCAGTTTGTGCCCATTGCCCCTTGTCTGTCCCTGGGCACCACTGAGCAGAGTCTGGCCCCAGCCCCTTGCCTCCCACCCCCTGCCCTCCACTTGAGCTGTTGGTCAGCACTGAGCAGATCTCCATTCCCTGGAGGGCAGATCTCTCTCTCTGGTTCAGTGCCTTTGCACTCCCAAGGAGTTCAAGCCCCTGCTGCTTGCTTTGGGGTGCAGAGCAGCAGCAGCAGCACTCTGCTGTGTGTGCTGAGCAGCTCCCTGGCCCCTTGGGGCTGAGCTCTGAGCCTTGTCTGCACCAAGCAGGGCAGCAGAGCTGGCCAGGCCTCTGGAGAACAGGGCTGATGCTTGGCCTCCACAGGCATCCAGGTCTTTCCCAACCCTCCTCTGCTGTTGGCTGTGGGCTCTCTGCTGGGGGGATCTCAGCAGCAGCTCCTGCTCTGCCTTTCCTGCTTGTCCAACACACTGCTCTTGGCTGCTGCCTCTGCCCCAGCTGCTGAGCCATTGTCAGACCTGGGCCCCAAAGCTTCTTGCCCAGCAGAGGGACAGCACTCAGAGACTTCCCAAAGGAGTTGGTTCCCAGCCCCCAGTGCCCTTTCCCAGCCCCCAGCAGCGTGGCTGATGCCCCACAGGAGACTTCTCTCTGGGAAATCCTTGCTGCTAGGACAGGAAGGAAAAGGAGCTGCTGGAGCTGCTCCTTCTTGGGCTGCTCCAGCCCCAGAGCTCCAGGAGGGAAACTGACTCCTGCAGGAGAGGCTGCTGGGTTTCTAGGGGCCAGGAAAAGCAAGGTCAGGCCCTGGGAGCCAGGGGCAGTCCCCAGGGCTGTGTTTGCAGCGCTGGTGGCTTTGGCCAGCAGGTGACCCCCAGCCTCCAGCAGTAGGCTCTCCTGCTGCCCTCTCTGGGGGCTGAGGCCTGGGGATGGCCTTGGTGGCCCCTGGGTGTGGCTGCTGCTGGAGGCTGCCTGCTCAGCCTGGCTCTCTGGGCTCTGCTCAGTGACTCTTCCCTCTTCTCTTGGCAGGTGCTGGAGCCAGAGGCAGAGCCAGCTCACACTGTGCTGGAGGGCAGCAGCCGCGAGGTGCAGCTTCTCCTCAGCGCTGTTGTCACCGGCGCTGAGCTCCAGCTGCCCCCAGAGGAGCTGGGGAAGCCTTCCTCTGCATCCAATTCAGAAGATAAGGCTCCTCAGGGTTGAGAAGCAGGATGATAGAAGGAATTAATTCATTTCATTCATCATAATTTCCCTGCCCCAAAGGTTAATAAACTTCTTTCTCATTTGTTTGGGCTCGGGGATCCGGTGGGGAATCCCTTCCCCAACACCTTGGTAATGCTAACGATGTGAACACTGTAGAGAGAGGAAGGATTCCCTCTAGAGTGACTGCCCTCCTGGTAGCAAACTCAAAGCTGAAGGGAGAGAGGGTGGTGGTGAATGGTGCCACAGCCAGCTGGCAGCCAGGCACCAGTGGTGCCCCCCAGGGATCAGTGCTGGGCCCCATCCTCTTTAACATCTTCACTGATGATCTGGAGGAGGGGATTGAGTCAGGCATCAGCACATTTGCAGCTGATACCAAGCTGGGGGCAGATGTTGGTCAGTTAGAGGACAGAAGGGCTCTGCAGAGGGGCCTTGCCAGCTGGACAGATGGGCAGAGGCCAACAGGATGGCATTCAACAAGTCCAAGTGCCAGGTGCTGCACTTTGGCCACAGCAACCCCATACAGTGCTAGGCTGGGGTCAGAGTGGCTGAGAGCTGCCAAACAGAGAGGGACCTGGGGGTGCTGATTGACAGCTGCCTGAACATGAGCCAGCAGTGTGCCCAGGTGGCCAAGAAGGCCAAGGGCATCCTGGCCTGCATCAGGAAGAGTGTGGCCAGCAGGAGCAGGGAAGTCATTGTGCCCTGGGCTCAGCACTGCTGAGGCCACACCTTGAGTCCTGTGTCCAGTTCTGGGCTCCTCAGGTTAGAAAGGACATTGAGAGACTTGAAGGTGTCCAGAGAAGGGCAACAAGGCTGGGGAGAGGCCTTGAGCACAGCCCTGTGAGGAGAGGCTGAGGGAGCTGGGGTTGCTTAGCCTGGAGAAGAGGAGGCTCATAGTTTCATAGTTTCATTCAGGGTTGGAAGGGACCACACGGATCATCTAGTTCCAACCCCCCTGCCATGGGCAGGGACACCCCACACTAGATCAGGCTGGACAGAGCCTCATCCAGCCTGGGCTTAAACACCTCCAGGGATGGGGCCTCAACCACCTCCCTGGACAACCCATTCCAGGGTTTCACCACTCTCTTGGTGAAGAACCTCCTCCTCACATCCAGCCTGAATCTCCCCACCTCCAGCTTCATTCCATTCCCCCTAGTCCTATCACTACCTGAGATCCTGAGAAGTCCTTCCCCAGCCTTCCTGTAGGCCCCCTTCAGATACTGGAAGGCCACAATTAGGTCTCCTTGGAGCCTTCTCTTCTGCAGACTGAACAGCCCCAACTCCTTCAGTCTGTCCTCATAGGAGAGGTGCTCCAGCCCTCTGATCATCCTCGTGGCCCTTCTCTGGACACGTTCCAGCACCTCCAGATCCCTCTTGTAATAGGGGCTCCAGAACTGGACACAGTACTCCAGGTGGGGTCTCACCAGGGCTGAGTAGAGGGGGAGGATCACCTCCCTCGACCTGCTGGCCACACTTCTCCTGATGCAGCCCAGGATCTGATTGGCTTTGCGGGCTGCAAGTGCACACTGAGAGCTCATGTTGAGCTTTTTGTCCACCAGCACCCCCAAGTCTCTCTCCTCAGGGCTACCCTCCAGCCAGTCACTGCCCAGCCTGTATTTGTGCCTGGGATTGCCTCGACCCAGATGCAGGACCCTGCACTTGCTCTTATTGAACTTCATGAGGTTGGCCTGTGCCCACCTCTCCAGCCTGTCAAGGTCCCTCTGGATGGCCTCCCTTCCCTCCAGCGTGTCTGCTGCACCACACAGCTTGGTGTCATCAGCAAACTTGCTGAGGGTGCACTCAATGCCACTCTCCATGTCCCCCACAAAGATGTTGAATAAGACAGGTCCCAGGACTGATCCCTGAGGGACTCCACTTGTCACTGGCCTCCACTGGGACATGGAGCCATTGACAGCCAGTCTTTGGGTGCGGCCATCAAGCCAGTTCCTTATCCATCTAGTGGTCCACCCATCAAACCCATGTGTCACCAGTTTGGAGACCAGGATGTGGTGTGGGACAGTGTTGAAGGCTTTGCTCAGGTCCAGGTAAACGACATCAGTTGCTCGCCCCTCAGCTATTAATTTTGTCACCTGCTCATAGAAGGCCACCAGGTTGGTCAGGCAGGATTTGCCCTTGGCAAAGCCATGCTGACTGTTCCCAATCACCTCTTCACTATTCTTTTGAGCGAGTAGTGACTCCAGGAGGATCTGCTCCATGATCTTTCCAGGCACAGAGGTGAGACTGACTGGCCTGTAGTTCCCTGGTTCCTCCTTCTTGCCCTTTTTGCAGATGGGGGCAATGTTTCCCCTTTTCCAGTCTGTGGGGACTGCCCCAGACTGCCATGACTTTTGAAATAGAATAGAGAGGGGTTTAGCAACCTCCTCTGCCAGTTCTCTCAGCACCCGTGGGTGTAATCCGTCGGGTCCCATGGACTTGAACACTTTCAGGTTCTTCAGATGATCACCAACCTGCTCTTCACTTCCCATGGGCAGTTCTTCCTCCCTGTCCCTGGCTTTGACTTCCATAACATCAGGAGTGTGGCTAGAGGCCCTTGCAGTGAAGACTGAGGTAAAGAAGTTATTAAGTACCTCAGCCTTTTCCTCATCACTTGTGACCATGTCACCAGTTTCCTTTCTGAGGGGGCCCACACCTTCCCTAGGCTTCTTCTTCCCATTCATATACCTGTAGAAGTTCTTAGTGTTCCCTTTAACCTCCCTGGCTAGATTCAATTCAAACTCTGCTTTGGCTTTCCTAACCAGGACTCTTGCTGCTCAGGCAGCTTCCTTATCTCCCCCCTGTTCTAGCTGTCCTTCTCTCCACTGCCTGTAGAGTTTCCTTTTAAGTAATAGTGTGTCCAGTAGCTCCTTGCCCATCCAGGCAGGCCTCCTAGCATTCTTACCTGCTTTTCTCTTTGTTGGTACACAGAGCTCCTGGACACAGAGGAGGTGGTCCTTGAATACTGACCAGCTGTCCTGGGTCCCTCTTCCCTCCAGGGCTTTGTCCCAGGACACTTTGGCTAGCAGATCCCTGAAGCGATCAAAATCTGCACGCCTAAAGTCTAGGGTCGTGAGCTTGGAATACTTCCTCCTGATTGCCCTGAGGATGTTAAATTCAACTGCTTCATGGTCACTGCAGCCAAGGCCGTCTATGAGCCTCACATTGCTTACCAGCCCTTCCCTGCTGGTGAGAACAAGGTCCAGCATAGCACCATTTCTTGTTGGTTCCTCTACCATTTGGAGGAGGAAGTTGTCTTCTATGCAGTCCAGGAACATCCTCAGGGGAGACCTTCTTGCTCTCTCCAACTCCCTGCAGGGAGGTTGTAGCCAGGTGGGGGTTGGTCTCTTCTCCCAGGCACCCAGCAGCAGAACAAGAGGACACAGTCTGAAGCTGTGCCAGGGGAGGTTTAGGCTGGAGGTGAGGAGAAAGTTCTTCCCAGAAAGAGTAATTTGCCACTGGGCTGTGCTGCCCAGGGAGGTGGTGGTGTCCCCATCCCTGGAGGTGTTCAAGCGGGGATTGGATGTGGCACTTGGAGCCATGGTTTAGTTGTCAGGAGGTGTTGGGTGCCAGGTTGGACTTGATGATCTCAAAGGTATTTTCCAACCTCACTGATTGTATGATTCTATGATTTCCTCAGCAGGGCTGGCAGGTGGCAGGGCTTGGCACTGCCTTTGGGTGCAGCCCAGGCTCTGTCACCTTGCACAGAGAAATCCTTCCCCCTTTCAAGGCCTGCAGTGAGAGATGGAAAGGAAGGAAATTACTCTGCTCCTGCCCTAGTCAGGAGGTCTAATGTCTGCACTCTTTTATAATTCAAAGTGATGCTGGGGATTATTTTATATTCCCTTTCTCTGGGAGATACATTCCCTGCCTCTGCTGCTGGGTGAGGGGCCAAGGATCACAAGCTCACAGGATGCTAGGGGTTGGAAGGGACCTCTGGAGATCTGCCAGTCCAAGCCCCCTGCCAGAGCAGGAGCAGAGAATCCAGCACAGGTCACACAGGAACACATCCAGACAGGGCTGGGAAGGCTCCAGAGAAGGAGACTCCACAACCTCTCTGGGCAGCCTGCTCCAGGCCTCTGGGACCCCCACAGTGAGGAAGTTCCTACTCATGTTGAGGTGGAACCTCCTGTGCTGCAATTTCCATCCATTGCCTCTTGTCCTATCCCAGGGCACAACTGAGCAGAGCCTGTCCCTGTCCCTTCCTTCCTGACCCTCAGCTATTGATAGACATTGATCAGATCCCTCTCAGCCTTCTCCTCTGCAGACTAACCACCCCCAGGGCTCTCAGCCTCTCCTCCCCAGGCAGTGCTGCAGTCCCTTCAGCATCCTTGCAGCCCTCCCTCAGACTCTCTCCAGCAGATCCCTGTCCCTCCTGAGCTGGGCAGCCCAGAGCTGGATGCAATATTGCAGGTGAGGTCTCAGCAGGGCAGAGCAGAGGGGGAGGAGAACCTCCCTGGCTGTGCTGGCCACACTCCTCTGGATGCAGCCCAGGGCCCCCTTGGCCTTCTTGGCCCCCAGGGCACATTGCTGTCCCATGCAGAGCTTGCTGCCCACCAGCACTCCCAGCTCCTTCTCCTTGGGGCTGCTCTCCAGCAGATCCCCTCCCAGCCTGTGCTGCTGCAGTTGATTCTTCCTGCCCAGCTGCAGGACTCTGCTCTCATCCTTCTTGACCCTCCTTAGGTTCCTCTGTGCCCAGCTCTCAGCCTGCCCAAGTCTCTGCACACCACTGTGATCCATGCTGGAACCTGCCAAGCACATATTTGCCAGAGCAAAGAGGAAGTTGGGTGAAAGGGAAGTTGAGTTTTCCACTTCCTGATGCGCAGAGGGTGCTGCAGCACTCCCTGATGTAAGATGACCTGCAAAGACTCCGTGTCACTGTGTGTCTGCAGGAAAGGAGGCTGGAGCCGGGGGGAGGTTGGTTTCTTCTCTCTGCTATCAGGTGATAAGACAAGAGGAAATGGCCTGGAAGTGTGCCAGGGGAGGCTTAGGTTGGGGATGAGGAACAATGTCTTTGCTGCAAGAGTGGTCAGGGACTGGCACAGGCTGCCCAGGGTGGTGGTGGAGTCCCCAGCCCTGGAGGTGTTCAAGGAAGCTGTGTGGCCACGGCACTTGGGGACAGGGTTTGGTGGCCATGGTGGGGTTGGGTTGCTGACTGGACTGGGTGATCTTAGAGGCCTTTTCCAACCCAAACAGCTCTGTGGTTGTGTGACATTGTGGCCCAGGGGAGCAGGACAAAACTGCTGCAGGAAATTTGCTGCTGTGGGGCTCTCTCAGCCTTTTATCTCAGGAGATGCTTCTTGACTTGGGTAGTTTCAGCTGAGTGGATTGCACAGGATGGAAACAGAGCCTGCCTGCAGCGTTCAGGATGGGTTAATAAGCTTTAGACAAAGGCTTTCCCTCATGCAAAGCTCTTTGCCTTGCAGAGGCTGTGTCTGACAGTGAGACATTGCCATCTCTTGGGCAGGTGCAGCTTCAGCACAGCCTCTGCTGAATTCCTACACTAATCCAGATCTCTGAAGTGGAGCTGAGGAGTAGGGAAGGGTTGAGTCTGTCACTGTGTCCTGCTGCTGCTGCTGCGGCTTGGGGGGCTTCTGCAGCTCCCTAAGCAGCATTCCACTGGGAGGGAGCCACCCTGTAGGGCAGCAGGGCCACAAGGTTGCTGCATCCCCTGACCCTAGGCAGGGTCAGCATGTCCTGAGCCTACCTCTGAGGACTTCTGTAGGGCCCAGAGGTGGTCATGGGCAGGCACAAAGGTTCCCAAGGTGGCCTTGCATGTGTGTGTGTGTGTGTGCAGACACACAGCAGACCTGCTGCAGAAGTCAGGCTGGAAGTTGTCAGGCTGGAGGCTGGAGGCTGTCAGGCTGGAGGCTGTCAGGCTGGAGGCTGGAGGTTGGCAGGCTGGAGGCTGTCAGGCTGGAGGCTGTCAGGCTGGAGGCTGGAGGTTGGCAGGCTGGAGGCTGTCAGGCTGTCAGGCTGGAGGATGTCAGGTTGGAGGTTGGCAGGCTGGAGGATGTCAGGCTGGGGGCTGTTAGGCTGGAGGCTGGAGGTTGGCAGGCTGGAGGCTGGAGGTTGGCAGGCTGGAGGTTGTCAGGTTGGAGGTTGTCAGGCTGGAGGCTGTCAGGCTGGAGGCTGTCAGGCTGGAGGCTGGAGGTTGGCAGGCTGGAGGCTGGAGGTTGGCAGGCTGGAGGATGTCAGGTTGGAGGTTGGCAGGCTGGAGGTTGATCTTCCACCTCAACATGAAGAGAAACTTCTTTGGTGTGAGGGTACTGGAGCAGGCTGCCCAGAGAGGTTGAGAAGTTTGCTCTGGAGACTTTCAAGCCTCACCTGGATGTATTTGTGAGTGACCTGCCCTGGGTGCCCCTGCTCTGGCAAGGAGCTTGGAGTGGATGATCTCTGGTGGTCCCTTCCAACCACTACCACTCTGTGATGCCAGGATCCTCCTGGTTTCATTGATGCAGTTGGTACACACAGCATTAATCCTTGCAAGGGCAAAGTCTGACCCAGGCAGCCAGCACCAGAACAAGAGGACACAGTCTCAAGCTGTGCCAGGGGAGGTTAGGCTGAAGATGAGGAGAAAGTTCTTGCCAGAAAGAGGAATTGGGCACTGGGATGTGCTGCCCAGGGAGGTGGTGGAGTCCCCATCCCTGGAGGTGTTCAAGAGGGGATTGGATGTGGCACTTGGAGCCATGGTTGAGTTGTCAGGAGGTGTTGGGTGCCAGGTTGGACTTGGTGATCTCTGAGGTCTTTTCCAACCTTATTGATTCTGTGATTTAATTACATTTGGGACTATTGTCCTTTACCTCCTAGAACTGAGGCTTTTGAACACAAGGCTCAGAACTGACTTCCTTTTTTTATGACATCTTTTAAATGATATCTGCAACTTTCTGCAATCAGAAGGGTTCAGGGGATGAAGCTTAAGGAGTTCTAAATCCACTGAGTCTCATGCAAAACTGCAAGGGTTGGCAGTTCTGGTGTCTGAAGTGCTTCTTGCTGCTACAGCTGCCTCTGACAAAGGAGGTGCCCAGCCACAAGGTCCTGATTTGAATTAAGTTTTGTCTTTCAGAAGGGAAGGTGCCAGGAGGATGAAGCCACAGAGGTCCTCTGTGAACTTATTTGATGGAAACTGATAACATTTGGCTTAATCCACAGCATTGGCTCAGAGGGTCCTAGAAAATGTCACCTGCCCTTTGGTGATTAGGCTGCTGTGGGGTTAGTGATCCCATACTGAGGGGCAGGGCTGGGCACCAGAGGAGTGCCAGAGGCTCTCCATGAACCCCTCTGCCTTTCTTAAGGGAAGAGAAAGGGAAGAAGGGAGAGAGGCTGATGGGCTGGGGAAGAAACTAACCCAGCTGGGATGGGAAGAAGAACAATGCCATGGGATAGAGACACAAACCAAGATGGAAGCCAAGCCCTGAGGGCAAGGATGGCACCACTGGCACCACTGATGCTGGGGGCAGGCCCTGGGCAAGTCCCAGCCTGGGCTCAGCAGCAGATGGGAAGCGGATTCAGGAGCTGGATTCTGGAGCTGGAGTGAGGAAGACAGGGATGGGGATGGAAGGCAGAAGGGAGAGAGTCCTGCTGGGACAGCAGCCAGGGAAGAAGAGGCTTGAGCCTGGGCAGCCCTCAGCTTGCTGCTGAAGATGCCATCCATGGGCTGCAATCCCTTGGGGGGCACTTGAGGCTCCCCTCTGCTGCCTGCTCCTCCCCACAGCTGCCCCCTCTGCCTTCCTGCCCCCCAAGGTGGGGCAGAGCTGTGGCAGTGCCCTTGGTGTGCAGAGCAGCAAGCCTGAGGCAGAGGCTCTGTGCCCCCCAGGCCTTGGCAGGAGCTCTGCCCCTCAGCTTCTCCCTGCCAGCAGCAGCCCCTGGCTGTGCCAAGCTGCCCTGAGCTTCAGCAAGTGCCTGAGTGAGCAGAGGCTGAGCTGGGCACTCCCAGCCTGAGCAGAGCTGCTGCTGGGCCAGCTCAGAGCAGATCAGTGGTGCAAAGATGCAACCTATCATTTGACCAGAAAAAGCAAATCCTACTCACCCAGGGGCTTAAGAGACCCGAAGAAATTAAGAAATACAGAGAAGATTTCCATTGGATGCAGAGCACTACAACAATCTCCCTGCACATTTGGTGTCCTTGCAGTTAGTCCTGTTAAGATTCAGCTGTCCAAGGGGAAGTAAAATCAGAAGGGAACTGCTTCCCTCTGTGCCCCTGCAGCCCACAGACCCTCACCAGCTGTTGCTCTCAGTTCCCCAGCCCTGCAGGATAGCAGCACAGCTGCACCCACACAGAGATTTACTGCACTTTGTACTGGCTGGGAGGATCCCAGATCTACCATTTCATATCAGTAAGCATCCAGGTTGTTATTTAAGGGCTAAAGCAACTTCCTGACACCTTGTAATGGGTTGGGGCAAACCCCCTCCCCACCACAGGGCAGAAACAACGACTCAGACAAAGGGATTGCAAAAGTGATGGAAGGTTTAAATAGGAAAACAATTTAAAAACAAACACCAATGAAAGCTTTACAGAGAACCACAGGCACCGTGACAAAGAGAGAAATCCCAGAACATGCCCAAGAGCATCCCATCCCCACCTGGGGGTACACCCAAACCTCCAGGGCTCTTTCCTCCCCCCCAACCCAGCCTTGGGCCTGGGCAGGCCCAAGGGAGGCGGCTCATGCCATTTTACCTAGGCTGCAGCTGGGGACGAAAGAGGAAGTGGAGACCCCGCATGGGCATTTTATAGGGGAGCAGGGCATTATGGGATTGAATACCTGCCTGTGACCACCCTCTGGGCTGGGCCCACCCGTAGGGACCTCCCAGGTGTGTTCTGTGCAGTGGCATCCGGGCCAGCACCCAGCCTAAACCACCACACGCCACCCCTTATTCAGTACCATATTCCCTGCACCCGGAACATATCATCAAACTAGAACTCTTCTGATGACATGTCTAGCAACAGTCCAGGTCTTCATCTGGGCGTCCTTCCACACAGCCTCTCATTCATGCTCAAGTACCAGTCCATTCCAGTTCTTCTTCCTCATATGATGCAACCTCCCAGTGACACAGAGTCATTCTCCTGCAGTGTGAATTCCTTGTGGACTCGTTGGGACATCCTGGTCACCTGGCAATACCTCACAACTTCTCAGCCGAGCCTTTGTTTGCTTTTACAGTTAATCAGCTGCTTTTTTCCACCCCTGGGGCAAGCCGGTCAGAGCAACGACCGCTTTTCTCCATCCCTCCAGGGAGCCTCAGCCGACTGCTTCCAGCTGCGGTCCGAAACTACACAAAGGCACATCGCAGGCACATCGCTGGCACATCGCCGGCACATCGCAGGCACATCGCAGGCACATCGCAGGCTTATCACAGGCACATCGCCCCCCCCGGGGGGTTCGCGTACCGAGGCATCACCGCATCCGGTTCACAGCCTTCCCCCAGCAGAGGGGCGGCTACAGCACAACTCGCTGAGAAGAGAAGAGGCGGAGCCAGGTGCTTGGCGCCATTCTCGGAGCATGTCCGAAAACACCAGGGAAAGTTTTACAGCTGCCGCTGCCGCTTGAACGCAGCCCGGCTCGGCGGTGCCGCTGCCGCTTGAACGCAGCCCGGCTCGGCGGTGCCGCTGCCGCTTGAACGCAGCCCGGCTCGGCGGTGCCGCTGCCGCTTGAACGCAGCCCGGCTCGGCGGTGCCGCTGCCGCTTGAACGCAGCCCGGCTCGGCGGTGCCGCTGCCGCTTGAACGCAGCCCGGCTCGGCGGTGCCGCTGCCGCTTGAACGCAGCCCGGCTCGGCGGTGCCGCTGCCGCTTGAACGCAGCCCGGCTCGGCGGTGCCGCTGCCGCTTGAACGCAGCCCGGCTCGGCGGTGCCGCTGCCGCTTGAACGCAGCCCGGCTCGGCGGTGCCGCTGCCGCTTGAACGCAGCTGGCCCGGCCCCCGCCGTCTCTGTCGCCGCGATGCAGAGTCCAAGTCACCTCCACCCCCTCGGGTTTCAGAAGCCGTCGCTTGCCCGCTCGCCGCGGGAGGCCATCCCCCGCAGCGGCCGTGGGCCGACCCTGCTCTGCTTGCCGCTGCCCCTCCTCCGTTCCGCTCCCTGCCACTCGTCGCTCCGCAGAGAACGAGAAGGAGAAGGCAGGTCTCGCCTTCTTAGGCTAGTTGAGCATTCTTAAGCCGCCCTGGGCAGAAAAGTCACAGAAAGAGCCACCCCTCGCTGTTCCCAAGCAACACGAGGGACTTCCGTGCTATCAGCAGGCACCAGGAGTCCTTCTGCAGTCCACAGGAGAGTCCACACAGTCGCCCCAGCAACAAAACTTGAGCCCCCAACTTGCAAACCCAAACCGACGCCCAGAACTAAATTTAAACTCTCCATCTTTTGCAATCGATCTGCAGAGTGGGCACAGCAGCCAGCCCCACGTTGGTGCGCCAAAATGTAATGGGTTGGGGCAAACCCCCTCCCCACCGCAGGGCAGAAACAACGACTCAGACAAAGGGATTGCAAAAGGGATGGAAAGTTTAAATAGCAAAACAATTCAAAAACAAACACCAATGAAAGCTTTACAGAGAACCACAAGCACCGTGACAAAGAGAGAGATCCCAGAACATGCCCAAGAGCATCCCATCCCCACCTGGGGGTACACCCAAACCCCCCCCCGCCAGGGCTCTTTCCTCCCCCCCAACCCAGCCTCGGGCCTGGGCAGGCCCAAGGGAGGCGGCTCATGCCATTTTACCTAGGCTGCAGCTGGGGACGAAAATGCCCGCATGGGCATTTTATAGGGGAGCAGGGCATTATGGGATTGAATACCTGCCTGTGACCACCCTCTGGGCTGGGCCCACCCGTAGGGACCTCCCAGGTGTGTTCTGTGCAGTGGCATCCGGGCCAGCACCGAGCCTAAACCACCACAGCAGGTCATGTCACCTTCCCTGTTGTACTGGAACTGATGTTGAGAAGAGGTTTATGGACCTAATTCTGCACCTTGTTATGCCAGTCTGGATCTGCTACAGGTTCCCCAAACTGAAAACTAGGCTGTTCATTACTAGGGGAGGGTTGCTTCTGAGTAGCAGCACTTCAGTATACTTTGCAGACAGTTTAGGAAGAAATGGCTTTGAACCCAAATTCCCAGCTGAAGCTGGGACTCCACTTGGAGCTCTTCCTACTCTGTAATAAAAATCTGCCTGTTTTTTTAATACCCACCCCCCTCCTCTGATGGCAGCTCCTGTGCTTACCAGCTCTCAAAACTCAGGCCATAATGGTTTTTCTACACCCTGCAACAACACACAATGCAAGTCAAAGAGTCACAGAGGTGTGGTTGGGTTTTTCCTTTTTTATTGAAAGCCAGCTTTTTCCTCTCTTGTTGCAGGTGTAAGAGACTGGTACACTGGCACTGCTTAACACAAACAAACAGCCATTACCAAGAACTACCAAAAATATTTAAGGGGCTTTAACATTTACACAGGAAAGAGTAATTACAGCAAGTCTGATAATTACTAACTATTGAAGAGCTTTCTCTCAGCATGGTGTCCACAATCTGCATGCTTATCCTGGGCATTGCACAGTAGGAGCATTCTTAATTTTCTCTGTTTTCTCCTAGGGCGCTTTCTTTGTTCAAGTGATGGCAGCAATAAGGAAATATAAACTCAGAGCTGCTAGAGTAGACATAGATGAAAAAACACTTGAGAATAGAGAAAACACAGCATCAGAGACGGGCAATGAGTCCATCCCAACACATCTGCCTCATACTTCCATACTGCACCCACAGATTGGAGCAGCAGAAAATAAGGAGAGCATGGAAGTGGCAGAGAAGAGGACAAATGAAAGAGGTGACAATGACAGAGGACAAATGAGGACAAAGCAGAGTGATGACACAGTCCAAGCGAGTCGTAAACGGAAATCAGACGACAATGAAACTCCAACTGAGCAAAAGGTACAAAAGTTAAACACTGGCAATGAGTCCTTCCCAATACCTGGATCTCATGCTCCAATACTTCATCCTGGGGGTGAAGCACCAGAAAACAAGGAGAGAATAAAAATGGCAGAGAAAAGGAGGACAAGTCAGAGTGACGCTGCAGTCAAAGGGAGTCCTAAACAGAAATTAGACAACAATGAAAAAACAGCTGAGAAAAAAGAAAACACTACATCAGAGACTGGCAATGAGTCCATCCCAACACTTCTGTCTCATACTCTCATACTTAACCCTAGAGGTGACACATCAGACAATGAGGCGATAATAAAAACGTCAGAGACAAAAAGGACAAATGAAAGAGATGACAATGATGTAAACACATTAGGTCATAGTTTAGAATTAGACAACAATGAAAAAACAGACGAGAAGAGTAGCAATGAGTCCATCCCAAACCCTCCATCTAACACTTTCATATTCATAAAAGAGGAACCTGAGTTAAGAGAAATGTCAGAGGAAAAGGCAACAAGCGAAAGCAGTGATGATGACAACATGACCAGAGCAAATCTTCCATGTGAATTAGTAAACGATAAAACTATGGCTGAACAGGAAGAAATCACTACAGCAGAGAGTGACAATGAGTCCATCCCAACATCTCTTTCTCATACTCTCATACCTTCTCCTGGAAGTGGAGCAGCAGAAAACAAGGAGGTAGCAGAGAAAACGAGCAGCAGTGAAAGTGATGAGGATGTAATCTTAGTAAGGGTTACATGGGACTTACAAAACTATAAAAATCCAGCTAAGGAAAAAGAAAACACTACAGCAGAGATGGGCAATGAGTCCATCCCAACACATCTGCCTCATACTTCCATACTGCACCCACAGACTGGAGCAGTAGAAAATAAGAAGAGCATGAAAAAGGCAGAGAAGAGGACAAACAAAAGAGGTGACAATGACAGAGGACAAATGAGGACAAAGCAGAGTGATGACACAGTCCAAGCGAGTCGTAAACGGAAATTAGAAGACGATGAAACTCCAACTAAGAAAAAGGTAAAAATGTTAAACACTGGCAAGGAGTCCATCCCACCACCTGTGTCTCATACTCCAATACTTTCCCCTGGAAGTGGAGCAGCAGAAAACAAGGAGATAGCAGAGAAAAAGAGGACAAACGAAATAGATGACAATGATGTAAACCCATTAGGTCATAATTTTGAATTAGAAAACAATGAAAAAGCAGATGAGAAGAGTAGCAATGAGTCCATCCCAAACCCTCCATCTAACACTTTCATATTCATGAAAGGGGAACCTCAGTTAAGAGAAATGTCAGAGGAAAAGGCAACAAGCGAAAGCAGTGATGATGACGACAGGACCATAGCAAATCTTCCATGTGAATTACTAAATGATAAAACTATGGCTGAACAGGAAGAAATCACTACAGCAGAGAGTGATAATGAGTCCACCCTAACATCTCTTTCTCATACTCTCATACCTTCTCCTGGAAGTGGAGCAGCAGAAAACAAGGAGGTAGCAGAGAAAACGAGCAGCAGTGAAAGTGATGAGGATGTAATCTTAGTAAGGGTTACATGGGACTTACAAAACTATAAAAATCCAGCTAAGGAAAAAGAAATCACTACAGCAGAGAGTGATAATGAGTCCATCCCAACATCTCTTTCTCACACTCCCATACTTTCCCCTGGATGTGGAGCAGCAGAAAACAAGGTAATAGCAGAGAAAATGAACCCCAGTGAAAGTGATGATGATGTAATCTTAGTAAGTGTTACATGGGGCTTACAAAACTATAAAAATCCAGCTAAGGAAAAAGAAAACACTACAGCAGAAAGTGATACTGAGTCCATCCCAACATCTCCTTCTCATACTCCCATACTTCCCCCTGGAAGTGGAGCAGCAGAAAACAAGGAGGTAGCAGAGAAAACGAGCAGCAGTGGAAGTGATGAGGATGTAATCATAGTAAGTCATAGATGGGACTTACAAAACTATGAAAATCCAGCCAAGGAAAAAGAAAACACTACAGCAGAGAGTGATACTGAGTCCATCCCAACATCTCTCTCTCATATTCCCATACTTCCCCCTGCAAGTGGAGCAGCAGAAAACAAGGAGGTAGCAGAGAAAACAAGCCCCACTGGAAGTGATGATGATGTAATCATAGTAAGTCATAGATGGGGATTACAAAACTATGAAAATCCATCCAAGGAAAAAGAAAACACTACAGCAGAGAGGGATGATGAGTCCATCCCAACACCTCTGTCTCATAGTATCACCTTCCCCCTTGGGGGTGGAGCACCAGTACCTAAGGAGAGTACACAAATGGCAGAGAAAAAGAGGTCAAATCACAGTGGCGATGCGGACAAAGCAAGTCGTAAACGGAAATCAGAAAACAATGAAACACCACCGAAGAAAAAAGACCTTTGGCATTTTAGAAAGCCTTGAGTTTTATCAGTATCCTGCAAGAAAAGAGTAAAAGAGAGATGCTAAAAAGATGCTTCCTGCAAAGATTTTAAAAGCCAGCATCTGCTGCTCAAATAAAGGACAAGGAGATAACCTCTTCCTACTCCTTTTTCCCTCTACAATATTGAGGGGATTTTATTTGAAAACAATAAATATTCTAGCACTGAGTGAGTAAGATTAGAAAGTGCCATTCTCTTTCGGCTTTGTTTCTCCCCCTACATTCAGGAACGAGGCTTGATGGGGACAAAAACACTTGTCACCTGAAAGGAAAAGAGTACTTGTCTCCTAACAGGAAATGGAAAAGCTAGCTAATAGGCATCCTAGTGAAAGAATAAATAGATATTAAATAACTCCTTTTCGGGTTTGTGGACAGAGTGCTTGGGAAATCACAGAATTGTAGAGCTGGGGCTCCTCAGCAGAAGCAAAGACCAGAATATCCCTGAAAGACACTTCTGTACTCATGACTAAAAATCTGCAGGAAGTAGGACTTCTCACCTATATTAGCAAGCTGACACAAAGTTTTTCCACATCTTCTATGCTGCAAAATAGCCCATACATTTGTTTTGGTATCCTTATTTGACATGAAGAGCCACTAACCACCCTGTGCTCTCTGTACTTGCAACCTCTTAGCTTGCCTCTTTTCAGTCTCCTCTAAATGAAATGAATTCAATCCTCTCAGGATTTTCTCCTGGGTCATGTTTTCTAAACCTCTCTATTCTTTTTGTTGCTTTTCTTTGGATCATTTCCAATTTCTCTCTGCTCAGATATAGGCAAATTTGAGATGGTGCAGAGGAAAGCAGAAAACTTAAGCTGCTGAGATTGGAACCCTGGCTGTTTTGCCCACAGCTTTTTGAAAGCTCAAAGATCAGGAAACTCAAAGTCATGGTTTCTAGTGTAAAATGTTTACAGATATTTTTTTCAGATGTAAGGAAATCAAACCTTTAGTCTGATATTGCACCGCTTTGAGTTAGACACTCTGATCCAGAAAAGTGTGTGCATAGCACTGGATGTGAACAGTAACTAAAGTTAGTGCTACCTTACATGTTGTAAATATCATACACTGCTTGGCTCTACTCTAAGCAAAAGATGTCTGTTCTAGATCCATCCACATATTCAGGTTGTGTTCTTTAGATCATGTTTTTCAGATATGCAAATAACAGGCAATTATGAAAGCCTAGCACCAAAGTGATCGAACTTGATAACAACCATGAAAAAAGGGAGCTAATGCAGGCAAGTGGTGGTCAGAGAAGGTGTGCTGCTAAAGTATTTTCTATCTGAAATGTCTTTAAATCATGCTGCTGCATACCAACATAGACTGCAGAGGAAAGAGAGGGAGAAGCAGGCTGAAGTGGGCACCAAACTGGAAACTGTTCATGGACTGATTTGAAAGTAACTTTATCCATGAGGACAGCTTAGAGAAAATGTGTTATTAAAGTACTTTATTTCCATTGAGAGATTCACACAGGCATACACAGACAGTAGGTGGTGACAGCTGCTACCAGAACCATTTGTTATCTTACTCCTATTCAGCTTTTGACAGTGTAAAATGAATATAAATGCTGAAAAGCTTTACAGAGGTGAACCAAACAATAACAAGTAGGGGAGAATGAATTCTGGTTAGGTTACTTTAGGGAAGAGCTCTACTTCTGTTTATTCCTGAGGCACAGATATAGGCTGTGTTTCTAATGCTGACAATAGTGTTGAGAGGATTCTTGGTTGAGTTTGCCACCTCCACACCATCCTGAGGTGGGGAGAGAGGGGAGAGCTGGCCTTGCAGCTAACTTTAATGCCAGCTATAGAAATGGCATGTAAATAAGGCTTCAGCAAATTATTGCTTTTCCCTAATAATCCTGTCCATCAAAATGGGAGTGAACCTTTCCCACAGTTTGCCTTAATAAAAGTGCTGGTGAGATAGCTCGTATTTGGACTTAGCAGTAGCCAATCTCTTGGCATCAAAAGGATTATATTAGTTGGCTTGAAATTATATTGCTTTTCCCAAGCAATCATGACAGCTCTCAAAATCTTGCTCCAATATAGTCACATCACACCAGCTGACAGTTGCCTCCAAAAACCCATTCATTTTGGCCAGCTCCTCCTGCAAACACTATCAACATACTGAGGCTCGTGCTTCAAAGTGCAATAGGCATTTCAAACTACAATCCTATGAGGAGGAGGTACTGGTATCAGTTTGGGCTTTTGTCTGATTGTTTGGTTATCACATGGAATATTTACACCATTCTCAGTTTGGTTTGATTTTGGAGGGACTCAAGAGTGGAGGACTGACAAATTTTGTATTACAAAGGCAATCTATGAAGGAGATTTCAGTACACTGTCCAGAATATAGAGTTCCTGGCAAACTATTGCAGTATATTGTATACTTTCCAAAAACCTTTGTTCCCCATTTAATGTTTTCTAAGCAAATTATTTACAAGGAGAAAGACCCCTAAGTTTGCACTGGAGGGAGGTAAAGCCTTTATCTGAAGTTGGGCCAATAAACAGGAATGACTTAGGTTTAGGAGTGCTGCAGGAAACATCCTTAGCTTCTGTGGGAGGGAAAGAGTCACGTCAGGTTTGTTTTTATAAAGCAGCATTCACCTAGAAATCAGCACAAACTAAAATGCTATCTCCTCTGAATTTGGTGGGCCACTTGTAATCTCACTTTTGCAGAGAGCTTCAATCTCCAAAAAAGGCCAGAACAGTGATAGATGTAAAACCTGTCAGCCTCCAGGGAGCATAAAACTTGGGTTTGAACCTCTCTAATCTTCTGCCCTACCAGGAACCAAATCCTTTCCACATACCTATGGTTCCTGCAAAAAGGCTCATTGTAGGCAAAGAAGGAATTTCAGCCTAGACATAGACAGATTTTAAGATAAACTCACTGAGAAATGTGGGGAGAGCAAGCTCAATCCCACCCCACAGTAAGGGCATGCAGCCTGGTAAGTTCATCTGGTAACAAGTCAATACTCCCCAGATTCAATGTGTTCTGGCAAGCACTGGCTTTCAGAATAGAAATAAGGGTCATTTCTTGTAAGTTAGCATATCTGAGGGATATCTGGCTCTCAGTCAGTACTGTATAACCAATAATATGCCCAAGATAGCAAATATGCCCTGCATACACATTCCTATTACAGAACCCAGTGCTAACACTGCAGAGAGAAGCTAACATGCCAAAAATATCCTACTTACAGATTATTTGACTTAGCCACTGCAGAGCACACTGCAGGAAGCCTAGTAAAATTTAGTTCTTACCTGACATCTGCCTTCATATTTAGCAGGGAATTATGTATCTTCAATATGTTTTCTAGCAAGTTATTGACACAAATCTCATGAGCAATACAGACAGGGGGTTTATATACAGTTCCTGCACTGCTGACTGAAACTGCCTACCAGGATGTCAGTAGGACTTTGAATAGAAGCTGGAAAGTTATGCTGCATGAAATCATATCGAGAGAAAATCTTCTTTTATGCTCCATACTGACTTTTTTTCCCTCTTCACCGAGACAAACCCACTATTAAATGGCTCTTTGTTGCACTGCTCTCCTGCAGTATTTTTGACAGTGCCTAATAGCTGTAAGGACTGGATTACAGTGCAAGATACAAAGAGAGTTTGCTTTCAGCCCTGTGTGAGGCTTGCTACCAAGTCTGAAAGTTATTTTCAGTAGTAGCCTTCCTTAGCAGACATTTTCTGGGATGCAGTTAGTATGCAACTTGTCAGGTACCTGATGTGCAATGCAGTGACACTATGAGGCTGATTACTTGGATGGCTTGGTTAGGACTGTTGACTAGTTGTATGAAAAGGTGCTGCTAAATATCTCTTGCCTTTTCAGGTCTGTCCCTCTGATTAGCCACTTTAAAAGAACTAAATAAATAACTCCAGCTTAAAACCACAAAGTTGTCTTCAAACCAGAGAGGTAGGATTCAGTATCGCTCTGCTGACAAACACCACAACAAATAATAAAAGAGGAAACAAAGCAATCATCTCCAGCAAGGCCAGCAGGTGCTCTAGTCAAACTAACTCTTTAACCCCTTCAGCCAGGCAGAGAATAGCATGTGTGATCTTATGGAACTTGCCAAAGAATCTCATTGCCACACACTATCTGACCAAATTTACTTATTCTGCCCAAGAGAAATTTGCTATCTATGTCCACACATGTAGAGAGATACCTCTTGAGCATCTTCTTCGAGGCAAACCATCTTCCTGAATTTAATGCACACCAAACCTCTGCCAGTGCTTAGCAAACCCTCACCATGGCCAGTTTCTCACACCTGAACCTTGTTTTCAGTGAAAACAGTGACAACATACAGATCACCAGAGCTCAGATTTGATTCTTCCAGCTTACACACATACTAACCAGGAGCTACCTTAAGGATCAGCATTTCCACTGGTCTTTTACCAAAGCCAGGAAGGGTTTGGGAAGCATCTTTCCTTCCCTTTTATATTAGCTACTGCCTAGGAGGTCTTTACTGCCAAAATTTAAGCCCTAGTACTGCAACAAGATCTATGCTGAGTTCACAGTGTCACAGACTTGTTCTGTGACCTTTGACAGAGTACTGTATCACAAGCATTTATACAACTGGGGTTTCAGCAGCATATTTATAAGGTCCTATATGTTTAATTCCTGAGATTTCATTTCTATACATGCTAACTCTTTGACTGGGATAACTCAGCAGTCCACAAAAGGATGCATCTATACAACCTGCATGATGGCCTCCAGTTCTAACAAAAGCCCCTAGGAAAAAAGAAATATCCTTCGGCAAGGTTTTTTTTTTTGAATGAACTATTACTTCTGGGAAAATCCTCCTTTCTGCTGACAGGAGTATTCCCAGCTAGACTAGGTCTGAAAGTAAAACAATACAATAAACAAATACATTAGATTTGCTAGCTATGGTAAAGGACATAAAATGGTATACTGCAGGTTTTTAAGCTCAGATTGGCTGTAAACTTCAAATGTTTGTTTGCTTCAATCTTGCCTCTAACACATTGGCAAGATTTCAGCAGACCAACAGCTCAGCCTTAAGACATACCCCCAGATATCCCAGTTTGGAATTCAAATGAAATTCTGTAAGATAGCTCTGGGAAAAGAAACCCTCAGTGGGACAAAATGCAACTGTCTCTCCAAGCCCACATTTATATGTCCTTGTGACAAGACCTTAAGGTATTGAGAGAAGTCAGATGGAGGTGCTTTGACCTTTTACTTCAAGCACTCCAAAACCACCAACAGCCTTTTGATCTTCAAAGGTTGTGTTATCGGACTGCAGAAAGCTTGGTTCTCCTATGGGAAACATGAAAATTGCAAATAATTCTCCTCCCTGCTCATTATGCCTGTGCATGGCACAGCCTTTCTTCCTTCCCTTACTCTCAGTCCAGCAGGGTTTCCCAAACTTACTACGATCTGTAGCTACAGAGGCTTCTTTGGATCCCTAGGAAATGTTCCTTTTTCTCATCACCTTTGAAACTCAGACGTGAGACTTTCTACAACTCTTCTCCACATCCTCACCTGTGCTGCAAAATCTCAGCTCACTGTCTCCTTCCTGCCTAATTCCTCCCCTAGGATCTTCCCCAAATCAGCTTGCTCAGGTGCTTTCTGACACTGTCTTTGCCTCACCCTCGAAAGCCACTGTCAGACTCAATATTCAGTGGCAGATAGGACAACACAAGGAAACAGTCCTTTTCCCGCCGCACGGCCAAGTTCTTTGAGAAGAAAGGCCAGCAAAATACAGTTAAGGGTGATGAAATGGACACAGAAGGGATCATCTCCATCAGAGCTGCCAAGGCAGTTCGCCCAACAGAGATTTGTTTGTGGTAGTGACCACACTGCTGCCAGAAAAATCCCTTTGACCAGTGACTACAATTAACTCCACATCTCACTAATGCCAGACACCAGGGCTATTTGGAACGGTCCTAACTTCTTTGCTCTGTACAGAAGGAGTTGTTTCTGTACAATTCAATTGACTCTTGCTTTTGGTGCACCATGCTGTTGTTTGTACAGAGTTAGTGGAGAAGTGTTTAGTCTCAAACAAACAAAATCTTAATCCACTGCAGAAATGCTACACAAAAATCAGGAGAGAGGTTGGGATGCACTAAACACATAACCTAGATGGCACAGGCACATCCTTTTACACTACTGCTCTGATTTTGCCAGATTAAAGATCGAGTTATTTTTCGTTTCTTTGAACTCTTACGCTGAGATATCTAAGACCTGGCAGAATCCAATCTTCACTGTACTTAAACATCTTTTCTGAATCCTTCTCTGTTCAGGTGTGGTTTACAGAGGCTCACATCTTGGTTTTTGTCAGAGATAACAGCAGGGTTACGCAGGTCCAAACATAACTCTTCCTATCAGTAGTAAGACTCAAGGAAACTCTGACTTGCAGCACTTTATAGTGAAGGGATCCCTAAAGGATTCTTCTCTTCTCACAATTGAAGCCCCAAAACAGATAGCTTTCGAGAATGTGAAGCAATGGAAGGGAGCACAAACCACATAGAGTAATAAATCAGCTGAGGCCTGGGACACTGTGACAGAAAAAGGAGATAAGTGATAAGGGCTGACGAAGTGAGCATGATTCAGAACCAGAAAGGTCAAACTGACCCTAACAGCCTTGTCCAGTCAGTAAAACTAAGCCAGGCACACCGGGAATTGAGCAAATTAGGAAAGTGTTCAAAAGTTTAAGAGAGGAAGACTCATCAGAAGACCCCTGCCCATGATGAAGGCCACCGGAATGACCACCAAGAGGATCCTCAAAAGAGATGTCCCCGCCCACGCTCCGCCTACACCACGCCTGTGGTGAAGGCACATTATGCCCCAATACTGAATCTTGTCCCAGCATGTGGGCAAGTTCCCCCTCCTCCTGGAGGAAGACAAAAGCCAAGGCATTAGCCAGGCTTGCATGCACCCAGCGCATGCAGCGCTTGTGCTGACACCAAGTATGGGCATAATTCTAGCTTCACGCTTTCTATAGGCTGAAGCCAGTTGCTTATGAGAATGCCCATTGGTCAAGCCCAGCCTCGAGGAATCTATAAGTATCACCCCAGCTGGTGAACACATTGCCCCCTCATTTACTTTGTCTCTGTGCTTGCTCGAGAGAGTAACTCTCGAGCTGCAGCCTTTGCCATTGAGCTTATTGTTGTTAGATTCTGTTATACATGCACGCATACTGGAAGCCTCTGCATTGTTGAAGAAGCCCAGAGGGAGGACCTTCGCTGAGCCTGAGGAGCTCAGCATTGCTACAACCAGTCGTGCCGATCGGAAGAGCCCATCGTGCCACCAGAGGACTGGACCAACCCCTGCGGGTAAGATCTGCCCAGTTGCCGGGGAGAAGGGACTTGATCAATACCGAGTGCCGCTCTCTCAGAGCCGCCGAGTGCCGCTCTGAGCCCTGTGAATTCCAGGGAAAACCAGAGCATTGTTCGTGCTTGTATTGCACCGGACCCGGGACCACGACGAGAGTCCTGTTGCTCCTTTAACCTCGGTAAAGAGAATCCGCCGCCTAACGCAGCCGCATTCTCCCCCTGAGGCTGTTTGCATCAGCCCCGAGAACCGCCGTGGTTGGGCCGACCCCCGTAGCTTCGCCTGCTTCCGTCGTTCGAGCCCACCTACCGGCCACCGTCGTCCCGCCCTGCCGTGCGAGCCGACTTTAGAGGGCCGATCCCACGGACCGACCCCGACCAGGACCGATCCCTGTTGTCTGAAGGGGATTGAATATTGTCCACGTGCTTTCCACCCACTAGCACTCAGTTCAAAGTATCCGCATCTAGCAGAGTAAGCGCTGACGCATAGAAAGATTATAATACTGCTGTGTATAGCCAGAAGCCGCCCGCGTCCCGCCGAGTCTCCATCTAGTGGCCAAGCGGCGGAACTGCACCCTTCGTTATATAAATATAGAAAGGGTTTATAGATAGTTCAATTACGTTATAATCATAACACTAAGCCAGTTGTGGAATGTATTTCACGAACGTGCACTAGAACATGTATATAAGTTGGTGATTCATCGGTTATTAATAGTTTTATAAGTAATAAAATAATATTTTTCATAATTCATATTTCATATTAATAAATTTAATAACCTCTTCACCACAACGCCTCTTATGAATATGTATGCAGAGATATGATTATGTATGTGATCTGATGCAATACCACATCCAAAACTGTATAAAAGACATGCTTTTGTTACGGGAAAGGCAGAAATCCATTTAGTGATTTCTCCAACGCGTTGCTAATAAAATACCTCATGTCTATCTGACTAAGCTGAGTCTCTTAGGCAGTTATTCTTGCCTTTTGGGGCAAAATTCGGCATCATTTTCTGGCGAGCCAGGCAGGAGCCAGACAGGAGATCCAGACCTTAAGGGGTCCTCCCGAGCCGGGTCCGGGGCCGGGACCCTCTGGGCGCCTCTGACAACTTTTTGTCAGAAGAGACCCCCCCCAGACCAGCGCTCGTTGGTGGACGAAGGGTTACCTGCATCTCCTGCTCCAATCAAGAGGTATTTCAATTGTTTATTGATTTTGGGATAAAGCGCTTTGACTGGGGAACGGGGACCAGACGTGGTCACCTGATGGGAAGGCCCGGGGACGCCCTGGCAAAATCCCTTATATAGGGGTTGGAGTCCCCACTGGAAATAGGGGTTGGAGTCCCCACTGGAAATAGGGGTTGGAGTCCCCACTGGGTGTTTGTTAATCGGGTGTATGTTTCTCTTTCATCTTAATGTTGTTGCTGTGCTTCTGATAGGATACATTTGTGTTATACGTTTGTCTAACATTGTTATGTTGTCTGCAAGAGTCTCGTAATTTAGTACTCGGTATTTTGTGTAAACTGAAATCTCTTTTGTGTGTAAGAATTTATTGTGATATCATCTGCAACAGCCTGAAGCTGACTAGTATCGGTACTATACGATTGGCCAGCGACATCTCGTGGTAAAGCAGTGTACTCTGATAGACCGGAAAGGCAGGACAGTTTGGATGAATGCATAAGAATTGGAAATTGTGTGTATGAAGTGTTAAAATATATATTGGCATATAGTGCTTGTGGGAGAAAGAGACTATTCCTGGAATAGCCATGGGAGGGCGACAGAGTAAGGACGTAAATATGAAAACCCCCTGGAAGGACTTGGGAGGGATTCCAGGGGAAGCATAAGTAAAAAGACACTCCTTAAATATGGTCCAAAGCCTAAAGAACGTTGCTGTGATGCATGTAGTATTGGACAGCAGTGTCTCAAGCTAACAAGAAGAGACTCCAAATGGAATTTTGAAGTGGGTTAAGGAGTTAAAAAAAAAAAAATCTGTAGGGCTCCTGAAGAATGTAACTGCTGCCGAGAAGAAAATACACCCGGCTGCTGGTTGCACCCCAGCAGGCTGAGGAGGCAGAGTTCACATATACTGGTGGAGCCTAATTTTGATCCTAACCCTATTTGTACATAAGTAGTCCAATCGAAATCAAAAACCACGTTCCCATGTGTGGAATCTTGATCAGACTGGAGAGAAAAGACTTGAACTTGAAAAAAAAGCAGTGGTAAATTTTTCTGCTACAGTTGAAATCATGATGAATGCAAGCATAGATGCAATAAAAGCGCAGCAAATTGAAATCAATAGTCTCTCGAAAAGATCTACTCAGAATAGATTAGCTTTGGATTTTTTTTTTTATATGTTAAGGAAGGGGGTGTATGTGTAGTCATACATGTAAGTTGTTATAGTTATGTTAATCTAGATAAACGAGTGGAAACAGATTTACAGGCGATTGTAAACCACAATCAGATATTACATCAGATTTCTTTGGATGATACTTCTTGTGGATTTAAGGAAATATGGGATAAGTTAACTTCTTGCTTATCGAATATAAGTTGCTTTAAAAAATTTGTTTGCAATACCTGTTGGAATAATTGTAATACTGATCTGTGTAATTCATTGTAATTGTTGTTTTAAAATGGTGAGACCTTTAGGTAAAATTGTTTATGCCAATAAGTTACAAGCAAATGATTATGATCAGAAGGTGATCAAAACAGAGGAACTTAATTATGATCCAATTAAGAAGGTTCTGAAATATCTGGAAATTTTAACACAAATCAATGGTGACAAAAAAAAAAAAAAAAGGGGGGGAATTGTGATGAATATACTGGTGATTTGTGTTAAAATTGTAAGACTTAGAGTGCACTGGGATTAAGGGTCAGGATCTTGTGAGGCCTGTTTAGAGGGTAAAGAGAAAGAAACCTCTCTTGCAGACTTGCAAGGACACTGTCTGGTTAATTGGAGACATCACGGCTGAGAAGGAGCTGTCTTAAAGATAAACATTCAGAACTAGGAATTTGTTTTCTTCAGATAAGAAGCCTGCACAATTGAGTATGTGTGAAAGTGGATGCTTTGACCCTTACCACACTGAATGTAGGGAGAAGGGATTTATATGTTATCTCACCAGTTTGCTATAATTTTACACACCTAGAGGGAAAATCAAAATTCATAACAACACAACATGCATTTTCATTTTCGATTGAAAACATCAACAAATGGTACCAATAAGAGATCAGTATTACTAGGATGAGCAAAAACGCATTATTGTGGGTAATTTTATATTGGGCAAAGCAATGAAGCTCTTTTGCTCTTGCTGATTGCCTGCAAGTTTTCTGTCTGTGAAGCTAGAGCCTGGCCAGATCTACCTTTACAGATTAAAGAAATCTTGCTACCCTTAAACAAATTATGATTTTTGACCATCCTAGAGAAAATAAAGGTGCAACATAACAGGTAATAATGAATTGATTGAACTTTTTCAGACGTGTCTGATAGGGATACCCAGACTTAATGTAAATATGTTTGTTAATTATAGTAGTAAGTTTTAAGGTTCTTAGGTATCATTGTACTCATTTTGATTATTGTTAAACTTGTTTATAATTGTATTATGCAAAGTGTTCAAAGAATAACTTCCAAGGCCTTACTTACACAAAAGAAAAACGGGGGAATTGTTGTCGGACAAGAGGGGACATGGGTCCCAGGAACACCTGTGCAATTCAGGCCTTGAAGAATTCTCTGTTGATAATATAGTGGCGGAGTAGGAGATGTGAGAAAGTGCTGATTGCTTGGTATGCTGAAGTCCAGCTGCCCCTGAGAAGGGAGGCAAGCAAGATAAGGAGGAGGCGAGATCTGGGAAAGAGAGCAATTAGGCCGGATGGAAGAATTCCACAGAGTTGTGAAAACAATGATGTAACCTTTTAGAGAGCAACCAATAGTATGTTGCCAAGTGGGCATAATTATAGCAAACTGTATATAAGATGTGTCTGATGCTCAATAAAGTTGGAATCCGCTGATCACATTGGTCGAATAAGCGGCCCCCTTCTTGCAGTAATGCCCCCAGCCCAGCCCAGCCCCTTCCCCATCCCTGCCCCCAGCCCAGCCCCAGCCCCAGCCATGCCCAGCCCAGCCCCAGCCACCACCCAGCCCCATCCCAGCCTCATCCCCAGCCCAGCCCCAGCCCAGCCTCAGCCACCGCCCAGCCCCAGCCCTGGACCCAGCCCTAGCCCCAGCCCCAGCCCCAGCCCCACCCCCACCCCCTGCCCCATCCCCGGCCCCAGCCCAGCCCTGCCCCAGCCAAGCCTTGCCCCGGCCCAGCCCCAGCCCAGCCCCAGCCCTGGATCCAGCCCCAGTCGCAGACCCGGCCCCAGCCCAGCCACAGCCCAGCCCCAGCCCCACCCTTAGCCCCAGCCCAGCTCCAGCCACAGCCCAGCCACAGCCCTGGACCCATCCCCAGCCCAGCCCCATCCCCAGCCCTGCCCTAGCCCAGCCCCAGCCCTGGACCAAGCCCCATCCCTGAGCCGAACCCATCCCCAGCCTGGCCCCAGCCCTGCCCTAGCTCCAGCCCTAGCCCTGTCCCCAGCCTCGGCCCGTGCCCCAGCCCCAGTCCCAGTCCTGCCCCATCCCAGCCCCCAGCCCCATCCCTACCCTCAGCCCAGCCCCAGACCCAGCCTGGCCCCAGCCCTGTTCCCAGTCCCAGCCCCAGGCCCAGCCCCAGCCCCAGCCCCAGCCCTGCCCCAGCCGCAGCCCCAGGCCTGACCTCAGCCCTGCCGCAGCCCTGGCTCCTGCCCCAACCCTGGCTACAGCACCAGCCCCAGCCCCAGCCCTGCGCCAACTCAGCCCCAGCCCAAGGCCCAGCCTCAAGCCTAGTCCTGCCCCAGCCCTGCCCCCAATCCAGCCCCAGCCCTGTCCCCAAGCCCTGCCCCAGCCCCAGTCCAGCCCCACCCCAGCCTCATCCCCATCCCAGGCCCAGCACTGCCCTGGCCCAGCCCCAGCCGCAGCCAAGCCCCACTCACGGCTCCATCCCTGGCCCCAGCCCAGCCCTGCCCCAGCCCCAGCCCTGCAACGAACCCAGCCCCAGCCACAGCCCAGCCCCAGCCCTGGATCCAGGCCCAGTCGCAGCCCCGGCCCCACCCTCAGCCCCAGCCCAGCTCCAGCCACAACCCAGCCCCAGCCCTGCCCTAGCCCAGCCCCAGCCCTGGACCAAGCCCCAACCCTGAGCCGAACCCAGCCCCAGCCTGGCCCCAGCCCTGCCCTAGCTCCAGCCCTAGCCCTGTCCCCAACCTCGGCCCATGCCCCTGCCCCAGTCCCAGTCCTGCCCCATCCCAGCCCCCAGCCCCAGCCCTGCCCTCAGCCCAGCCCAGCCCCATCCCCAGTCCAGCTCCTGCCCTGGACCCAGTCCCAGCCCTGCCCAGCCCAAGCCCAGCCCCAGTCACCACCCAGCCCCAGCCCTGACCCCAAGCCCAGCCCCAGCCCCAGCCCTACACCAGCCCCACCCCAGCCTCAGCCCCATCCCAGCCCCCAGCCCCAGCCCTGCCCTCAGCCCAGCCCAGCCCCATCCCCAGTCCAGCTCCTGCCCTGGACCCAGTCCCAGCCCCGCCCAGCCCAAGCCCAGCCCCAGCCACCACCCAGCCCCAGCCATGACCCCAGCCCCAGCCCCAGCCCAAGCCCTGCCCTAGTCCCTGCCCCAGCCTAGCCCCAGCCCCAGTCCAGCCCCTGCCCTGGACCCAGCCCCAGCCCCAGCCCTGCCCAGCCCAGCCCCAGCGACCGCCCAGCCCCACCCCAGCCTCATCCCCAGCCCAGGCCCAGCCCTGCCCCAGCCCAGCCCAGCCCAGCCCCATCCCCAGTCCAGCTCCTGCCCTGGACCCAGTCCCAGCCCCAGCCCAGCCCAAGCCCCAGCCCCAGCCACCACCCAGCCCCAGCCCTGACCCCAAGCCCAGCCCCAGCCCCAGTCCAGCCCCACCCCAGCCTCATCCCCATCCCAGGCCCAGCCCTGCCCCAGCCCAGCTCAGCCCCAGCCCTGCCCCCAGACCAGCCCCAGCCCCAGCCCAGCCCCAGCCCAGCCCCAGCCACCGCCCAGCCCCAGCCCTGCCCTAGCCCAGCCCCAGCCCTGGACCAAGCCCCACCCCTCAGCCGAACCCAGCGCCAGCCTGGCCCCAGCCCTGCCCTAGCTCCAGCCCTAGCCCTGTCCCCAGCCTCGGCCCGTGCCCCAGCCCCAGTCCCAGTCCTGCCCCATCCCAGCCCCCAGCCCCAGCCCTACCCTCAGCCCAGCCCCAGACCCAGCCTGGCCCCAGCCCTGTCCCCAGTCCCAGCCCCAGGCCCAGCCCCAGCCCCAGCCCCAGCCCTGCCCCAGCCGCAGCCCCAGGCCTGACCTCAGCCCTGCCCCAGACCTGGCTCCTGCCCCAACCCTGGCTCCAGCCCCAGCCCCAGCCCCAGCCCTGCGCCAACTCAGCCCCAGCCCAAGGCCCAGCCTCAAGCCTAGTCCTGCCCCAGCCCTGCCCCCAATCCAGCCCCACCCCTGACCCCACGCCCAGCCCCAGCCCCAGTCCAGCCCCACCCCAGCCTCATCCCCATCCCAGGCCCAGCACTGCCCTGGCCCAGCCCCAGCCCCAGCCGCAGCCAAGCCCCACTCACGGCTCCATCCCTGGCCCCAGCCCAGCCCTGCCCCAGCCCCAGCCCTGCAACGAACCCAGCCCCAGCCACAGCCCAGCCGCAGCCCTGGATTCAGGCCCAGTCGCAGCCCCGGCCCCACCCTCAGCCCCAGCCCAGCTCCAGCCACAACCCAGCCCCAGCCCTGCCCTAGCCCAGCCCCAGCCCTGGACCAAGCCCCAACCCTGAGCCGAACCCAGCCCCAGCCTGGCCCCAGCCCTACCCTAGCTCCAGCCCTAGCCCTGTCCCCAGCCTCGGCCCATGCCCCAGCCCCAGTCCCAGTCCTGCCCCATCCCAGCCCCCAGCCCCAGCCCTGCCCTCAGCCCAGCCCAGCCCCATCCCCAGTCCAGCTCCTGCCCTGGACCCAGTCCCAGCCCCGCCCAGCCCAAGCCCAGCCCCAGCCACCACCCAGCCCCAGCCCTGACCCCAGCCCCAGCCCCAGCCCAAGCCCTGCCCTAGTCCCTGCCCCAGCCTAGCCCCAGCCCCAGTCCAGCCCCTGCCCTGGACCCAGCCCCAGCCCCAGCCCTGCCCAGCCCAGCCCCAGCGACCGCCCAGCCCCACCCCAGCCTCATCCCCAGCCCAGGCCCAGCCCTGCCCTAGCCCTGCCCCAGCCCTGGACCAAGCCCCACCCCTGAGCCGAACCCAGCGCCAGCCTGGCCCCAGCCCTGCCCTAGCTCCAGCCCTAGCCCTGTCCCCAGCCTCGGCCCGTGCCCCAGCCCCAGTCCCAGTCCTGCCCCATCCCAGCCCCCAGCCCCATCCCTACCCTCAGCCCAGCCCCAGACCCAGCCTGGCCCCAGCCCTGTCCCCAGTCCCAGCCCCAGGCCCAGCCCCTGCCCCAGCCCCAGCCCCAGCCCTGCCCCAGCCGCAGCCCCAGGCCTGACCTCAGCCCTGCCCCAGCCCTGGCTCCTGCCCCAACCCTGGCTCCAGCCCCAGCCCCAGCCCCAGCCCTGCGCCAACTCAGCCCCAGCCCAAGGCCCAGCCTCAAGCCTAGTCCTGCCCCAGCCCTGCCCCCAATCCAGCCCCAGCCCTACCCCTACCTCAGCCCTAGCCCCAGCCCAGCCCCAGCCCCATCCTTGCCCCCAGCCCAGCCCTAGCCCGGCCCCAGCCCCAGCCACAGCCCAAGCCCTGCCCTAGTCCCTGCCCCAGGCTCAGCCCCAGCCCCAGCCCTGCCCCAGCCCCAGCCCTAGCCCAGCCCTGCCCTCAGCCCAGCCCTAGCTCGGCCACAGCCCTGTCCGCAGCTCCAGCCCCAGCCCCAGCCCCACCCTTGTCCCCAGCCCAGCCCCTGCCCCAGCCCTACACCTGCCCAGTCACGGTCCATGCCCAGCCCCAGCCCTGCCCCAGCCCCCGCCCCCCGCCCCAGCCCCAGAACTGCCCCAGCCTCAGTCCTGCCCCAGCACCGGACCCAGCCCCAGCCCCAGCCCTGCCCCCAACCCAGCCCCAGCCATGCCCCCAGCCCAGACCTGCCCCCAGCCCCAGCCCAAGGCCCAGCCTCCAGCCTACTCCAGCCCCAGCCCCGGCCCCAAACTCAGTCCCAGCCCTACCCCAGGCCCCAGCCCCTGCCCCCAGCCCAGCCCCAGACCTGCATCAGCCCTGCCCCAGCCCTAGTCCCCAGCCCACCCCCAGCACAGCACCAGCACAGCCCCAGCCCTAGACCCAGCCCAGCCCCAGCCCCAGCCCCAGCCCCACGCTCAGCCCCAGCCCAGCTCAAGCCACAGCCCAGCCACAGCCCTGGACCCAGCCCCAGCCCAGCCCCAGCCCCAGCCCTGCCCCAGCCCTGCCCTCAGCCCAGCCCCAGCCCCAGCCCGGACCCAGTCCTGCCCCAGCCCAGGACACAGCCCCACCCTGCACCCAGCCGCATCCCCAGCCCCGCCCCAGCCCTGCACTCAGCCCAGCCCCTGCCCCAGCCCGGACCCAGTCCTGCCCCAGCCCTGGACACAGCCCCACCCTGGACCCAGCCCCAGCCTCAGCCCAGCCCCAGCCCAGGCCCTAGCCCAGCCCCAGCCCCAGTCTAGCCCCTGCCCTGGACCCAGTCCCAGCCCCAGACCAGACCAAGCCCAGCCCCAGCCCCAGTCCAGCCCCACCCCAGCCTCATCCCCATCCCAGGCCCAGCCCTTCCCCAGCCCAGCTCAGCCCCAGCCCTGCCCCCAGACCAGCCCCAGCCCCAGCCCAGCCCCAGCCCAGCCCCAGCCACCGCCCAGCCCCAGCCCTGCCCTAGCCCAGCCCCAGCCCTGGACCAAGCCCCACCCCTCAGCCGAACCCAGCGCCAGACTGGCCCCAGCCCTGCCCTAGCTCCAGCCCTAGCCCTGTCCCCAGCCTCGGCCCGTGCCCCAGCCCCAGTCCCAATCCTGCCCCATCCCAGCCCCCAGCCCCAGCCCTACCCTAAGCCCAGCCCCAGACGCAGCCTGGCCCCAGCCCTGTCCCCAGTCCCAGCCCCAGGCCCAGCCCCAGCCCCAGACCTGCCCCAGCCGCAGCCCCAGGCCTGACCTCAGCCCTGCCCCAGCCCTGGCTCCTGCCCCAACCCTGGCTCCAGCCCCAGCCCCAGCCCCAGCCCTGCGCCAACTCAGCCCCAGCCCAAGGCCCAGCCTCAAGCCTAGTCCTGCCCCAGCCCTGCCCCCAATCCAGCCCCAGCCCTGACCCCAAGCCCAGCCCCAGCCCCAGTCCAGCCCCGCCCCAGCCCCAGTCCAGCCCCACCCCAGCCTCATCCCCATCCCAGGCCCAGCACTGCCCTGGCCCAGCCCCAGCCGCAGCCAAGCCCCACTCACGGCTCCATCCCTGGCCCCAGCCCAGCCCTGCCCCAGCCCCAGCCCTGCAACGAACCCAGCCCCAGCCACAGCCCAGCCCCAGCCCTGGATCCAGGCCCAGTCGCAGCCCCGGCCCCACCCTCAGCCCCAGCCCAGCTCCAGCCACAACCCAGCCCCAGCCCTGCCCTAGCCCAGCCCCAGCCCTGGACCAAGCCCCAACCCTGAGCCGAACCCAGCCCCAGCCTGGTCCCAGCCCTGCCCTAGCTCCAGCCCTAGCCCTGTCCCCAACCTCGGCCCATGCCCCTGCCCCAGTCCCAGTCCTGCCCCATCCCAGCCCCCAGCCCCAGCCCTGCCCTCAGCCCAGCCCAGCCCCATCCCCAGTCCAGCTCCTGCCCTGGACCCAGTCCCAGCCCCGCCCAGCCCAAGCCCAGCCCCAGCCACCACCCAGCCCCAGCCCTGACCCCAAGCCCAGCCCCAGCCCCAGCCCTACACCAGCCCCACCCCAGCCTCAGCCCCATCCCAGCCCCCAGCCCCAGCCCTGCCCTCAGCCCAGCCCAGCCCCAGCCCCAGTCCAGCTCCTGCCCTGGACCCAGTCCCAGCCCCGCCCAGCCCAAGCCCAGCCCCAGCCACCACCCAGCCCCAGCCCTGACCCCAGCCCCAGCCCCAGCCCAAGCCCTGCCCTAGTCCCTGCCCCAGCCTAGCCCCAGCCCCAGTCCAGCCCCTGCCCTGGACCCAGCCCCAGCCCCAGCCCTGCCCAGCCCAGCCCCAGCCACAGCCCAGCCCCACCCCATCCTCATCCCCAGCCCAGGCCCAGCCCTGCCCTAGCCCAGCCCCAGCCCTGGACCAAGCCCCACCCCTCAGCCGAACCCAGCGCCAGCCTGGCCCCAGCCCTGCCCTAGCTCCAGCCCTAGCCCTGTCCCCAGCCTCGGCCCGTGTCCCAGCCCCAGTCCCAGTCCTGCCCCATCCCAGCCCCCAGCCCCATCCCTACCCTCAGCCCAGCCCCAGACCCAGCCTGGCCCCAGCCCTGTCCCCAGTCCCAGCCCCAGGCCCAGCCCCAGCCCCAGCCCTGCCCCAGCCGCAGCCCCAGGCCTGACCTCAGCCCTGCCCCAGCCCTGGCTCCTGCCCCAACCCTGGCTCCAGCCCCAGCCCCAGCCCCAGCCCTGCGCCAACTCAGCCCCAGCCCAAGGCCCAGCCTCAAGCCTAGTCCTGCCCCAGCCCTGCCCCCAATCCAGCCCCAGCCCTACCCCTACCTCAGCCCTAGCCCCAGCCCTGCCCCAGCCCCATCCTTGCCCCCAGCCCAGCCCTAGCCCGGCCCCAGCCCCAGCCCCAGCCCAAGCCCTGCCCTAGTCCCTGCCCCAGGCTCAGTTCCAGCCCCAGCCCAAGCCCTGTCCTAGTCCCTGCCCCAGTCCCTGCCCCAGGCTCAGCCCCAGCCCCAGCCCTGCCCCAGCCCCAGCCCTAGCCCAGCCCTGCCCTCAGCCCAGCCCTAGCTCGGCCACAGCCCTGTCCGCAGCCCCAGCCCCAGCCCCAGCCCCAGCCCCACCCTCGTCCCCAGCCCAGCCCCTGCCCCAGCCCTACACCTGCCCAGTCACGGTCCATGCCCAGCCCCAGCCCTGCCCCAGCCCCCGCCCCCCGCCCCAGCCCCAGAACTGCCCCAGCCTCAGTCCTGCCCCAGCACCGGCCCCAGTCCCAGCCCCAGCACTGCCCCCAACCCAGCCCCAGCCATGCCCCCAGCCCAGACCTGCCCCCAGCCCCAGCCCAAGACCCAGCCTCCAGCCTACTCCAGCCCCAGCCCCGGCCCCAACCTCAGTCCCAGCCCTACCCCAGGCCCCAGCCCCTGCCCCCAGCCCAGCCCCAGACCTGCATCAGCCCTGCCCCAGCCCTAGTCCCCAGCCCACCCCCAGCACAGCACCAGCACAGCCCCAGCCCTAGACCCAGCCCAGCCCCAGCCCCAGCCCCACGCTCAGCCCCAGCCCAGCTCAAGCCACAGCCCAGCCACAGCCCTGGACCCAGCCCCAGCCCAGCCCCAGCCCCAGCCCTGCCCCAGCCCTGCCCTCAGCCCAGCCCCAGCCCCAGCCCGGACCCAGTCATGCCCCAGCCCAGGACACAGCCCCACCCTGCACCCAGCCGCATCCCCAGCCCCGTCCCAGCCCTGCACTCAGCCCAGCCCCAGCCCCAGCCCGGACCCAGTCCTGCCCCAGCCCTGGACACAGCCCCACCCTGGACCCAGCCCCAGCCTCAGCCCAGCCCCAGCCCAGGCCCTAGCCCAGCCCCAGCCCCAGTCTAGCCCCTGCCCTGGACCCAGTCCCACCCCAGACCAGACCAAGCCCAGCCCCAGCCACCACCCAGCCCCAGCCCTGACCCCAAGCCCAGCCCCAGCCCCAGTCCAGCCCCACCCCAGCCTCATCCCCATCCCAGGCCCAGCCCTGCCCCAGCCCAGCTCAGCCCCAGCCCTGCCCCCAGACCAGCCCCAGCCCCAGCCCAGCCCCAGCCCAGCCCCAGCCACCGCCCAGCCCCAGCCCTGCCCTAGCCCAGCCCCAGCCCTGGACCAAGCCCCACCCCTCAGCCGAACCCAGCGCCAGCCTGGCCCCAGCCCTGCCCTAGCTCCAGCCCTAGCCCTGTCCCCAGCCTCGGCCCGTGCCCCAGCCCCAGTCCCAGTCCTGCCCCATCCCAGCCCCCAGCCCCAGCCCTACCCTCAGCCCAGCCCCAGACCCAGCCTGGCCCCAGCCCTGTCCCCAGTCCCAGCCCCAGGCCCAGCCCCAGCCCCAGCCCCAGCCCTGCCCCAGCCTCATCCCCAGCCCCGCCCCAACCCTGCACTCAGCCCAGCCCCAGCCCCAGCCCGGACCCAGTCCTGCCCCAGCCCTGGACACAGCCCCACCCTGGACCCAGCCCCAGCCTCAGCCCAGCCCCAGCCAAGGCCCTAGCCCAGCCCCAGCCCCAGTCTAGCCCCTGCCCTGGACCCAGTCCCAGCCCCAGACCAGACCAAGCCCAGCCCCAGCCACCACCCAGCCCCAGCCCTGACCCCAAGCCCAGCCCCAGCCCCAGTCCAGCCCCACCCCAGCCTCATCCCCATCCCAGGCCCAGCCCTGCCCCAGCCCAGCTCAGCCCCAGCCCTGCCCCCAGACCAGCCCCAGCCCCAGCCCAGCCCCAGCCCAGCCCCAGCCACCGCCCAGCCCCAGCCCTGCCCTAGCCCAGCCCCAGCCCTGGACCAAGCCCCACCCCTCAGCCGAACCCAGCGCCAGCCTGGCCCCAGCCCTGCCCTAGCTCCAGCCCTAGCCCTGTCCCCAGCCTCGGCCCGTGCCCCAGCCCCAGTCCCAGTCCTGCCCCATCCCAGCCCCCAGCCCCAGCCCTACCCTCAGCCCAGCCCCAGACCCAGCCTGGCCCCAGCCCTGTCCCCAGCCCCAGCCCTACTCCTACCTCAGCCCTAGCCCCAGCCCTGCCCCAGCCCCATCCTTGCCCCCAGCCCAGCCCTAGCCCGGCCCCAGCCCCAGCCCCAGCCCAAGCCCTGCCCTAGTCCCTGCCCCAGGCTCAGCCCCAGCCCCAGCCCTGCCCCAGGCCCAGCCCTAGCCCAGCCCTGCCCTCAGCCCAGCCCTAGCTCGGCCACAGCCCTGTCCGCAGCCCCAGCCCCAGCCCCAGCCCCACCCTCGTCCCCAGCCCAGCCCCTGCCCCAGCCCTACACCTGCCCAGTCACGGTCCATGCCCAGCCCCAGCCCTGCCCCAGCCCCCGCCCCCGCCCCAGCCCCAGAACTGCCCCAGCCTCAGTCCTGCCCCAGCACCGGCCCCAGTCCCAGCCCCAGCCCTGCCCCCAACCCAGCCCCAGCCATGCCCCCAGCCCAGACCTGCCCCCAGCCTCAGCCCAAGGCCCAGCCTCCAGCCTACTCCAGCCCCAGCCCCGACCCCAACCTCAGTCCCAGCCCTACCCCAGGCCCCAGCCCCTGTCCCCAGCCCAGCCCCAGACCTGCATCAGCCCTGCCCCAGCCCTAGTCCCCAGCCCACCCCCAGCACAGCACCAGCACAGCCCCAGCCCTAGACCCAGCCCAGCCCCAGCCCCAGCCCCACCCCAGCCTCATCCCCTGCCCAGGCCCAGCCCTGCCTGGGCCCAGCCCCAGCCCCAGCCCCACGCTCAGCCCCAGCCCAGCTCAAGCCACAGCCCAGCCACAGCCCTGGACCCAGCCCCAGCCCAGCCCCATCCCCAGCCCTGCCCCAGCCCTGCCCTCAGCCCAGCCCCAGCCCCAGCCCGGACCCAGTCCTGCCCCAGCCCAGGACACAGCCCCACCCTGCACCCAGCCGCATCCCCATCCCCGCCCCAGCCCTGCCCCAGCCCCAGCCCTAGCCCAGCCCTGCCCTCAGCCCAGCCCTAGCTCGGCCACAGCCCTGTCCGCAGCCCCAGCCCCAGCCCCAGCCCCACCCTCGTCCCCAGCCCAGCCCCTGCCCCAGCCCTACACCTGCCCAGTCACGGTCCATGCCCAGCCCCAGAACTGCCCCAGCCTCAGTCCTGCCCCAGCACCGGCCCCAGTCCCAGCCCCAGACCTGCCCCCAACCCAGCCCCAGCCATGCCCCCAGCCCTAGCCCAGCCCCAGCCCCACCCTCAGCCCCAGCCCACCTCAAGCCACAGCCCAGCCACAGCCCTGGACCCAGCCCCAGCCCAGCCCCAGCCCCAGCCCCAGCCCTGCCCCAGCCCTGCCCTCAGCCCAGCCCCAGCCCTAGCCCAGCCCCAGCCCTGCCCCTGCCCTGGACCCAGTCCCAGCCCCAACCCAGCCCGGACCCAGCCCCAGCCACCACCCAGCCCCAGCCCTGACCCCAAGCCCAGCCCCAGCCCCAGTCCAGCCCCTGCCCTGGACCCAGCCGCAGCCCCAGCCCAGCCCCAGCCCTGCCCCAGCCCCAGTCCAGCCCCAGCCACCACCCAGCCCCAGCCCTGACCCCAAGCCCAGCCCCAGCCCCAGCCCTACACCAGCCTCACCCCATCCTCATCCCCAGCCCAGGCCCAGCCCTGCCCTAGCCCAGCCCCAGCCCTGGACCAAGCCCCACCCCTCAGCCGAACCCAGCGCCAGCCTGGCCCCAGCCCTGCCCTAGCTCCAGCCCTAGCCCTGTCCCCAGCCTCGGCCCGTGCCCCAGCCCCAGTCCCAGTCCTGCCCCATCCCAGCCCCCAGCCCCAGCCCTACCCTCAGCCCAGCCCCAGACCCAGCCTGGCCCCAGCCCTGTCCCCAGTCCCAGCCCCAGGCCCAGCCCCAGCCCCAGCCCCAGCCCTGCCCCAGCCGCATCCCCAGCCCCGCCCCAACCCTGCACTCAGCCCAGCCCCAGCCCCAGCCCAGACCCAGTCCTGCCCCAGCCCTGGACACAGCCCCACCCTGGACCCAGCCCCAGCCTCAGCCCAGCCCCAGCCAAGGCCCTAGCCCAGCCCCAGCCCCAGTCTAGCCCCTGCCCTGGACCCAGTCCCAGCCCCAGACCAGACCAAGCCCAGCCCCAGCCACCACCCAGCCCCAGCCCTGACCCCAAGCCCAGCCCCAGCCCCAGTCCAGCCCCACCCCAGCCTCATCCCCATCCCAGGCCCAGCCCTGCCCCAGCCCAGCTCAGCCCCAGCCCTGCCCCCAGACCAGCCCCAGCCCCAGCCCAGCCCCAGCCCAGCCCCAGCCACCGCCCAGCCCCAGCCCTGCCCTAGCCCAGCCCCAGCCCTGGACCAAGCCCCACCCCTCAGCCGAACCCAGCGCCAGCCTGGCCCCAGCCCTGCCCTAGCTCCAGCCCTAGCCCTGTCCCCAGCCTCGGCCCGTGCCCCAGCCCCAGTCCCAGTCCTGCCCCATCCCAGCCCCCAGCCCCAGCCCTACCCTCAGCCCAGCCCCAGACCCAGCCTGGCCCCAGCCCTGTCCCCAGCCCCAGCCCTACTCCTACCTCAGCCCTAGCCCCAGCCCTGCCCCAGCCCCATCCTTGCCCCCAGCCCAGCCCTAGCCCGGCCCCAGCCCCAGCCCCAGCCCAAGCCCTGCCCTAGTCCCTGCCCCAGGCTCAGCCCCAGCCCCAGCCCTGCCCCAGGCCCAGCCCTAGCCCAGCCCTGCCCTCAGCCCAGCCCTAGCTCGGCCACAGCCCTGTCCGCAGCCCCAGCCCCAGCCCCAGCCCCACCCTCGTCCCCAGCCCAGCCCCTGCCCCAGCCCTACACCTGCCCAGTCACGGTCCATGCCCAGCCCCAGCCCTGCCCCAGCCCCCGCCCCCGCCCCAGCCCCAGAACTGCCCCAGCCTCAGTCCTGCCCCAGCACCGGCCCCAGTCCCAGCCCCAGCCCTGCCCCCAACCCAGCCCCAGCCATGCCCCCAGCCCAGACCTGCCCCCAGCCTCAGCCCAAGGCCCAGCCTCCAGCCTACTCCAGCCCCAGCCCCGACCCCAACCTCAGTCCCAGCCCTACCCCAGGCCCCAGCCCCTGTCCCCAGCCCAGCCCCAGACCTGCATCAGCCCTGCCCCAGCCCTAGTCCCCAGCCCACCCCCAGCACAGCACCAGCACAGCCCCAGCCCTAGACCCAGCCCAGCCCCAGCCCCAGCCCCACCCCAGCCTCATCCCCTGCCCAGGCCCAGCCCTGCCTGGGCCCAGCCCCAGCCCCAGCCCCACGCTCAGCCCCAGCCCAGCTCAAGCCACAGCCCAGCCACAGCCCTGGACCCAGCCCCAGCCCAGCCCCATCCCCAGCCCTGCCCCAGCCCTGCCCTCAGCCCAGCCCCAGCCCCAGCCCGGACCCAGTCCTGCCCCAGCCCAGGACACAGCCCCACCCTGCACCCAGCCGCATCCCCATCCCCGCCCCAGCCCTGCCCCAGCCCCAGCCCTAGCCCAGCCCTGCCCTCAGCCCAGCCCTAGCTCGGCCACAGCCCTGTCCGCAGCCCCAGCCCCAGCCCCAGCCCCACCCTCGTCCCCAGCCCAGCCCCTGCCCCAGCCCTACACCTGCCCAGTCACGGTCCATGCCCAGCCCCAGAACTGCCCCAGCCTCAGTCCTGCCCCAGCACCGGCCCCAGTCCCAGCCCCAGACCTGCCCCCAACCCAGCCCCAGCCATGCCCCCAGCCCTAGCCCAGCCCCAGCCCCACCCTCAGCCCCAGCCCACCTCAAGCCACAGCCCAGCCACAGCCCTGGACCCAGCCCCAGCCCAGCCCCAGCCCCAGCCCCAGCCCTGCCCCAGCCCTGCCCTCAGCCCAGCCCCAGCCCTAGCCCAGCCCCAGCCCTGCCCCTGCCCTGGACCCAGTCCCAGCCCCAACCCAGCCCGGACCCAGCCCCAGCCACCACCCAGCCCCAGCCCTGACCCCAAGCCCAGCCCCAGCCCCAGTCCAGCCCCTGCCCTGGACCCAGCCGCAGCCCCAGCCCAGCCCCAGCCCTGCCCCAGCCCCAGTCCAGCCCCAGCCACCACCCAGCCCCAGCCCTGACCCCAAGCCCAGCCCCAGCCCCAGCCCTACACCAGCCCCACCCCAGCCTCAGCCCCATCCCAGGCCCAGTCCTGCCCCAGCCCAGGACACAGCCCCACCCTGCACCCAGCCGCATCCCCAGCCCCGCCCCAGCCCTGCACTCAGCCCAGCCCCTGCCCCAGCCCGGACCCAGTCCTGCCCCAGCCCTGGACACAGCCCCACCCTGGACCCAGCCCCAGCCTCAGCCCAGCCCCAGCCCAGGCCCTAGCCCAGCCCCAGCCCCAGTCTAGCCCCTGCCCTGGACCCAGTCCCAGCCCCAGCCCTGACCAAGCCCAGCCCCAGCCCCAGTCCAGCCCCACCCCAGCCTCATCCCCATCCCAGGCCCAGCCCTTCCCCAGCCCAGCTCAGCCCCAGCCCTGCCCCCAGACCAGCCCCAGCCCCAGCCCAGCCCCAGCCCAGCCCCAGCCACCGCCCAGCCCCAGCCCTGCCCTAGCCCAGCCCCAGCCCTGGACCAAGCCCCACCCCTCAGCCGAACCCAGCGCCAGACTGGCCCCAGCCCTGCCCTAGCTCCAGCCCTAGCCCTGTCCCCAGCCTCGGCCCGTGCCCCAGCCCCAGTCCCAATCCTGCCCCATCCCAGCCCCCAGCCCCAGCCCTACCCTAAGCCCAGCCCCAGACGCAGCCTGGCCCCAGCCCTGTCCCCAGTCCCAGCCCCAGGCCCAGCCCCAGCCCCAGACCTGCCCCAGCCGCAGCCCCAGGCCTGACCTCAGCCCTGCCCCAGCCCTGGCTCCTGCCCCAACCCTGGCTCCAGCCCCAGCCCCAGCCCCAGCCCTGCGCCAACTCAGCCCCAGCCCAAGGCCCAGCCTCAAGCCTAGTCCTGCCCCAGCCCTGCCCCCAATCCAGCCCCAGCCCTGACCCCAAGCCCAGCCCCAGCCCCAGTCCAGCCCCGCCCCAGCCCCAGTCCAGCCCCACCCCAGCCTCATCCCCATCCCAGGCCCAGCACTGCCCTGGCCCAGCCCCAGCCGCAGCCAAGCCCCACTCACGGCTCCATCCCTGGCCCCAGCCCAGCCCTGCCCCAGCCCCAGCCCTGCAACGAACCCAGCCCCAGCCACAGCCCAGCCCCAGCCCTGGATCCAGGCCCAGTCGCAGCCCCGGCCCCACCCTCAGCCCCAGCCCAGCTCCAGCCACAACCCAGCCCCAGCCCTGCCCTAGCCCAGCCCCAGCCCTGGACCAAGCCCCAACCTTGAGCCGAACCCAGCCCCAGCCTGGCCCCAGCCCTGCCCTAGCTCCAGCCCTAGCCCTGTCCCCAACCTCGGCCCATGCCCCTGCCCCAGTCCCAGTCCTGCCCCATCCCAGCCCCCAGCCCCAGCCCTGCCCTCAGCCCAGCCCAGCCCCATCCCCAGTCCAGCTCCTGCCCTGGACCCAGTCCCAGCCCCGCCCAGCCCAAGCCCAGCCCCAGCCACCACCCAGCCCCAGCCCTGACCCCAAGCCCAGCCCCAGCCCCAGCCCTACACCAGCCCCACCCCAGCCTCAGCCCCATCCCAGCCCCCAGCCCCAGCCCTGCCCTCAGCCCAGCCCAGCCCCAGCCCCAGTCCAGCTCCTGCCCTGGACCCAGTCCCAGCCCCGCCCAGCCCAAGCCCAGCCCCAGCCACCACCCAGCCCCAGCCCTGACCCCAGCCCCAGCCCCAGCCCAAGCCCTGCCCTAGTCCCTGCCCCAGCCTAGCCCCAGCCCCAGTCCAGCCCCTGCCCTGGACCCAGCCCCAGCCCCAGCCCTGCCCAGCCCAGCCCCAGCCACAGCCCAGCCCCACCCCATCCTCATCCCCAGCCCAGGCCCAGCCCTGCCCTAGCCCAGCCCCAGCCCTGGACCAAGCCCCACCCCTGAGCCGAACCCAGCGCCAGCCTGGCCCCAGCCCTGCCCTAGCTCCAGCCCTAGCCCTGTCCCCAGCCTCGGCCCGTGCCCCAGCCCCAGTCCCAGTCCTGCCCCATCCCAGCCCCCAGCCCCATCCCTACCCTCAGCCCAGCCCCAGACCCAGCCTGGCCCCAGCCCTGTCCCCAGTCCCAGCCCCAGGCCCAGCCCCAGCCCCAGCCCTGCCCCAGCCGCAGCCCCAGGCCTGACCTCAGCCCTGCCCCAGCCCTGGCTCCTGCCCCAACCCTGGCTCCAGCCCCAGCCCCAGCCCCAGCCCTGCGCCAACTCAGCCCCAGCCCAAGGCCCAGCCTCAAGCCTAGTCCTGCCCCAGCCCTGCCCCCAATCCAGCCCCAGCCCTACCCCTACCTCAGCCCTAGCCCCAGCCCTGCCCCAGCCCCATCCTTGCCCCCAGCCCAGCCCTAGCCCGGCCCCAGCCCCAGCCCCAGCCCAAGCCCTGCCCTAGTCCCTGCCCCAGGCTCAGTTCCAGCCCCAGCCCAAGCCCTGTCCTAGTCCCTGCCCCAGTCCCTGCCCCAGGCTCAGCCCCAGCCCCAGCCCTGCCCCAGCCCCAGCCCTAGCCCAGCCCTGCCCTCAGCCCAGCCCTAGCTCGGCCACAGCCCTGTCCGCAGCCCCAGCCCCAGCCCCAGCCCCAGCCCCACCCTCGTCCCCAGCCCAGCCCCTGCCCCAGCCCTACACCTGCCCAGTCACGGTCCATGCCCAGCCCCAGCCCTGCCCCAGCCCCCGCCCCCGCCCCAGCCCCAGAACTGCCCCAGCCTCAGTCCTGCCCCAGCACCGGCCCCAGTCCCAGCCCCAGCACTGCCCCCAACCCAGCCCCAGCCATGCCCCCAGCCCAGACCTGCCCCCAGCCCCAGCCCAAGACCCAGCCTCCAGCCTACTCCAGCCCCAGCCCCGGCCCCAACCTCAGTCCCAGCCCTACCCCAGGCCCCAGCCCCTGCCCCCAGCCCAGCCCCAGACCTGCATCAGCCCTGCCCCAGCCCTAGTCCCCAGCCCACCCCCAGCACAGCACCAGCACAGCCCCAGCCCTAGACCCAGCCCAGCCCCAGCCCCAGCCCCAGCCCCACGCTCAGCCCCAGCCCAGCTCAAGCCACAGCCCAGCCACAGCCCTGGACCCAGCCCCAGCCCAGCCCCAGCCCCAGCCCTGCCCCAGCCCTGCCCTCAGCCCAGCCCCAGCCCCAGCCCGGACCCAGTCATGCCCCAGCCCAGGACACAGCCCCACCCTGCACCCAGCCGCATCCCCAGCCCCGTCCCAGCCCTGCACTCAGCCCAGCCCCAGCCCCAGCCCGGACCCAGTCCTGCCCCAGCCCTGGACACAGCCCCACCCTGGACCCAGCCCCAGCCTCAGCCCAGCCCCAGCCCAGGCCCTAGCCCAGCCCCAGCCCCAGTCTAGCCCCTGCCCTGGACCCAGTCCCACCCCAGACCAGACCAAGCCCAGCCCCAGCCACCACCCAGCCCCAGCCCTGACCCCAAGCCCAGCCCCAGCCCCAGTCCAGCCCCACCCCAGCCTCATCCCCATCCCAGGCCCAGCCCTGCCCCAGCCCAGCTCAGCCCCAGCCCTGCCCCCAGACCAGCCCCAGCCCCAGCCCAGCCCCAGCCCAGCCCCAGCCACCGCCCAGCCCCAGCCCTGCCCTAGCCCAGCCCCAGCCCTGGACCAAGCCCCACCCCTCAGCCGAACCCAGCGCCAGCCTGGCCCCAGCCCTGCCCTAGCTCCAGCCCTAGCCCTGTCCCCAGCCTCGGCCCGTGCCCCAGCCCCAGTCCCAGTCCTGCCCCATCCCAGCCCCCAGCCCCAGCCCTACCCTCAGCCCAGCCCCAGACCCAGCCTGGCCCCAGCCCTGTCCCCAGTCCCAGCCCCAGGCCCAGCCCCAGCCCCAGCCCCAGCCCTGCCCCAGCCGCATCCCCAGCCCCGCCCCAACCCTGCACTCAGCCCAGCCCCAGCCCCAGCCCGGACCCAGTCCTGCCCCAGCCCTGGACACAGCCCCACCCTGGACCCAGCCCCAGCCTCAGCCCAGCCCCAGCCAAGGCCCTAGCCCAGCCCCAGCCCCAGTCTAGCCCCTGCCCTGGACCCAGTCCCAGCCCCAGACCAGACCAAGCCCAGCCCCAGCCACCACCCAGCCCCAGCCCTGACCCCAAGCCCAGCCCCAGCCCCAGTCCAGCCCCACCCCAGCCTCAGCCCCATCCCAGGCCCAGCCCTGCCCCAGCCCAGCTCAGCCCCAGCCCTGCCCCCAGACCAGCCCCAGCCCCAGCCCAGCCCCAGCCCAGCCCCAGCCACCGCCCAGCCCCAGCCCTGCCCTAGCCCAGCCCCAGCCCTGGACCAAGCCCCACCCCTCAGCCGAACCCAGCGCCAGCCTGGCCCCAGCCCTGCCCTAGCTCCAGCCCTAGCCCTGTCCCCAGCCTCGGCCCGTGCCCCAGCCCCAGTCCCAGTCCTGCCCCATCCCAGCCCCCAGCCCCAGCCCTACCCTCAGCCCAGCCCCAGACCCAGCCTGGCCCCAGCCCTGTCCCCAGCCCCAGCCCTACTCCTACCTCAGCCCTAGCCCCAGCCCTGCCCCAGCCCCATCCTTGCCCCCAGCCCAGCCCTAGCCCGGCCCCAGCCCCAGCCCCAGCCCAAGCCCTGCCCTAGTCCCTGCCCCAGGCTCAGCCCCAGCCCCAGCCCTGCCCCAGGCCCAGCCCTAGCCCAGCCCTGCCCTCAGCCCAGCCCTAGCTCGGCCACAGCCCTGTCCGCAGCCCCAGCCCCAGCCCCAGCCCCACCCTCGTCCCCAGCCCCAGCCCAGCCTCAGTCCTGCCCCAGCCCCGGCCCCAGCCCCAGCCCCAGCCCTGCCCCCAACCCAGCCCCAGCCATGCCCCCAGCCCAGACCTGCCCCCAGCCCCAGCCCAAGGCCCAGCCTCCAGCCTACTCCAGCCCCAGCCCCGGCCCCAACCTCAGTCCCAGCCCTACCCCAGGCCCCAGCCCCTGTCCCCAGCCCAGCCCCAGACCTGCATCAGCCCTGCCCCAGCCCTAGTCCCCAGCCCACCCCCAGCACAGCACCAGCACAGCCCCAGCCCTAGACCCAGCCCAGTCCCAGCCCCAGCCCCACCCCAGCCTCATCCCCTGCCCAGGCCCAGCCCTGCCTGGGCCCAGCCCCAGCCCCAGCCCCACGCTCAGCCCCAGCCCAGCTCAAGCCACAGCCCAGCCACAGCCCTGGACCCAGCCCCAGCCCAGCCCCATCCCCAGCCCTGCCCCAGCCCTGCCCTCAGCCCAGCCCCAGCCCCAGCCTGGACCCAGTCCTGCCCCAGCCCAGGACACAGCCCCACCCTGCACCCAGCCGCATCCCCATCCCCGCCCCAGCCCTGCCCCAGCCCCAGCCCTAGCCCAGCCCTGCCCTCAGCCCAGCCCTAGCTCGGCCACAGCCCTGTCCGCAGCCCCAGCCCCAGCCCCAGCCCCACCCTCGTCCCCAGCCCAGCCCCTGCCCCAGCCCTACACCTGCCCAGTCACGGTCCATGCCCAGCCCCAGAACTGCCCCAGCCTCAGTCCTGCCCCAGCACCGGCCCCAGTCCCAGCCCCAGACCTGCCCCCAACCCAGCCCCAGCCATGCCCCCAGCCCTAGCCCAGCCCCAGCCCCACCCTCAGCCCCAGCCCACCTCAAGCCACAGCCCAGCCACAGCCCTGGACCCAGCCCCAGCCCAGCCCCAGCCCCAGCCCTGCCCCAGCCCTGCCCTCAGCCCAGCCCCAGCCCTAGCCCGGACCCAGTCCTGCCCCAGCCCTGGACACAGCCCCACCCTGGACCCAGCCCCAGCCCCAGCCCAGCCCCAGCCCAGCCCCAGCCTAGACCCAGCCCCAGCCCTGCCCCTGCCCTGGACCCAGTCCCAGCCCCAACCCAGCCCGGACCCAGCCCCAGCCACCACCCAGCCCCAGCCCTGACCCCAAGCCCAGCCCCAGCCCCAGTCCAGCCCCTGCCCTGGACCCAGCCGCAGCCCCAGCCCAGCCCCAGCCCTGCCCCAGCCCCAGTCCAGCCCCAGCCACCACCCAGCCCCAGCCCTGACCCCAAGCCCAGCCCCAGCCCCAGCCCTACACCAGCCCCACCCCAGCCTCAGCCCCATCCCAGGCCCAGCCCTGCCCCAGCCCAGCTCAGCCCCAGCCCTGCCCCCAGACCAGCCCCAGCCCCAGCCCAGCCCCAGACCAGCCCCAGCCACCGCCCAGCCCCAGCCCTGCCCTAGCCCAGCCCCAGCCCTGGACCAAGCCCCACCCCTCAGCCGAACCCAGCGCCAGCCTGGCCCCAGCCCTGCCCTAGCTCCAGCCCTAGCCCTGTCCCCAGCCTCGGCCCGTGCCCCAGCCCCAGTCCCAGTCCTGCCCCATCCCAGCCCCCAGCCCCAGCCCTACCCTCAGCCCAGCCCCAGACCCAGCCTGGCCCCAGCCCTGTCCCCAGTCCCAGGCCCAGCCCCAGCCCCAGCCCTGCCCCAGCCGCAGCCCCAGGCCTGACCTCAGCCCTGCCCCAGCCCTGGCTCCTGCCCCAACCCTGGCTCCAGCCCCAGCCCCAGCCCCAGCCCTGCGCCAACTCAGCCCCAGCCCAAGGCCCAGCCTCAAGCCTAGTCCTGCCCCAGCCCTGCCCCCAATCCAGCCCCAGCCCTACCCCTACCTCAGCCCTAGCCCCAGCCCTGCCCCAGCCCCATCCTTGCCCCCAGCCCAGCCCTAGCCCGGCCCCAGCCCCAGCCCCAGCCCAAGCCCTGCCCTAGTCCCTGCCCCAGGCTCAGCCCCAGCCCCAGCCCTGCCCCAGCCCCAGCCCTAGCCCAGCCCTGTCCTCAGCCCAGCCCTAGTTCGGCCACAGCCCTGTCTGCAGCCCCAGCCCCAGCCCCACCCTCGTCCCCAGCCCAGCCCCTGCCCCAGCCCTACACCTGCCCAGTCACGGTCCATGCCCAGCCCCAGCCCTGCCCCAGCTCCAGCCCCAGCCCCAGAACTGCCCCAGCCTCAGTCCTGCCCCAGCACCAGCCCCAGTCCCAGCCCCAGCCCTGCCCCCAACCCAGCCCCAGCCATGCCCCAACCCAGACCTGCCCCCAGCCCCACCCCAAGACCCAGCCTCCAGCCTACTCCAGCCCCAGCCCCGGCCCCAACCTCAGTCCCAGCCCTACCCCAGGCCCCAGCCCCTGCCCCCAGCCCAGCCCCAGACCTGCATCAGCCCTGCCCCAGCCCTAGTCCCCAGCCCACCCCCAGCACAGCACCAGCACAGCCCCAGCCCTAGACCCAGCCCAGCCCCAGCCCCAGCCCAGCCCCAGCCTCATCCCCAGCCCAGGCCCAGCCCTGCCCCAGCCCCAGCCCCACCCCTGGCCCCAGCCCTGGCCCCAGCCCAGCCCCACTCATGACCCCAGCCCCGGCCCCAGCCCAGCCCCAGCCCAGCCCTGCCCCAGCCCCAGCCCTGCACCGAACCCAGCCCCACCCTGGCCCCAGACCTGCCCCAGCCTCGGCCGCAGCCCAGCCCCAGCCCCAGCCCTACCCCAGCCCTGCCGCAGCCTCGGGCCCAGCCCTGTCCCAGGCCCAGCCCAGACCACAGCCCAGCCCCAGCCATGCCCCCAGCCCAGACCTGCCCCCAGCCCCAGCCCAAGGCCCAGCCTCCAGCCTACTCCAGCCGCAGCCCCGGCCCCAACCTCAGTCCCAGCCCTACCCCAGGCCCCAGACCCTACCCCCAGCCCAGCCCCAACCCTGCGTCAGCCCTGCCCCAGCCCTAGTCCCCAGCCCACCCCCAGCACAGCACCAGCACAGCCCCAGCCCCAGCCCCAGCCCAGCCCCTGCCCTGGACCCAGCCCCAGCCCCACCCCAGCCTCATCCCCATCCAAGGCCCAGCCCTGCCCCAGCCCAGCCCCAGCCCCAGCCCCAGCCAAGCCCCACTCACGGCCCCAGCCCCGGCCCCAGCCCAGCCTGGCCCCAGCCCTGCCCCTGCCCTGCCCTGGCCCAGCCCCAGCCCAGCCCCAACCCCAACCCCAGCCCTGCCCCAGCCCCGGCCCCAGCCCAGCCTGGCCCCAGCCCTGCCCCTGCCCTGCCCTGGCCCAGCCCCTGCCCTGGACCCAGCCCCAGCCCCAGCCCAGCCTCATCCCCAGCCCAGGCCCAGCCCTGCCCCAGCCCAGCCCCAGCCCCAGCCCCAGCCCCAGCCGCAGCCCTGCCCAAGACTTGGTTCCAGCCCCAGCCCCAGCCCTGCCCAAGCCCCGCCCTCGGCCCCAGGCCAGCCCCAGCCCCAGCCCTAGCCCTGCCCTGGACCCAGCCCCAGCCCCACCCCAGCCTCATCCCCAGCCCAAGCCCCAGCCCCAGCCCCATCCCCATCCCTGCCCCCAGCCCAGCCCCAGCCCCAGCCTGGCCCCATCCCAGCCCCAGCCCCAGCCCAAGCCCTGCCCCAGTTCCTGCCCCAGCCCAGTCCTGGTCCCAGCCCTGCCCCAGCTCAGCCCTGTTGTCGAACAAGAGGGGACATGGGTCCCAGGAACACCTGTGCAATTCAGGCCTTGAAGAATTCTCTGTTGATGATATAGTGGCGGAGTGGGAGATGTGAGGAAGTGTTGATTGCTTGGTATTCTGAAACCCAGCTGCCCCTGAGATGGGAGGCAAGCATGATAAGGAGGAGGCGAGATCTGGGAAAGAGAGCAATTAGGCCGGATGGAAGAATTCCACAGAGTTGTGAAAACAATGATGTAACCTGTTAGAGAGCAACCAATAGTATGTTGCCAAGTGGGCATAATTATAGCAAACTGTATATAAGATATGTCTGATGCTCAATAAAGTGGAATCCGCTGATCAAATTGGTCGTTAAAGCGGCCCCCTTCTTGCAGTAAGTGGCGCTCGAACATGGGACCCTAATGAAGACAAACGTTAGGGTTTAAGAAGTTCTTCGGGACGTTGGGAGATTCGCAGTAAGCCGGGAGGCAAGAAGACGGCCGGCCCGGGATAGCAGTACCGGAGGCTGCAAGAAAAGGGAAGACAGCCTTGAAGCCAAAGATGCTGTAGAGCCGGAAACTGCTTAAACGAGGACTGTGCGCACAGGTATTAACGTTTAAATACGGATATGGATAGGCAGGCAGCGTATGATTTATTTATATGCTTTTTAGAAAAGCGACAGTGTAAGTTAAATTTTACAAAGGAGTTGGTGCCGCTGTTAAGCTATGCAGGAGAGTTAGGATATTTTAAGGACCCAAATGAGGTGTTTGAAAGAGTGCAGTGGAAAAAGTTTGGACAGGACTTGTGGCTGCATGGCTTAGATGATGAAAAACGAGCAAAGGAGTGTGGAAAATGGTGGAAGATGGTTATGACAGCATTGGATCAGCATCGTGCTGAGCAAATGGCAGTTTATCAAGCCAGGGTACGATTAGATTATACGGACCCAAATGGAGCAAGTGTTACACATGCTGGGTTGCCTTTGTCAGAAGAAGTTCAGGATTATTTAAGAAAGGAGAAGGCTGCGTGTGTAAAAGGGTTAGGTGGCAGAGTCGAATTACAATCTGTAACACAGGACTCTGCTGGGGAGCCTTCCCCGTCTCTTTTAGCTGAGCAAATTGTACAGGACAAGAAAGTAGGTGAGGGAGAGGAGACAAACAGGGTGGTAGATCCTGGAGGTAGTGTTAAAGATCATGCAAGAAAGCACACAGAGTATTGGCGAAAGGTTGCAGAGCACTTAAACGCCGAAGGAGATCAGGAAGGGTTTAGCCGGCTGGCTGTTTCACATCAAGCTTTTCCGGTGATGTATACACAGGTCCCTGGGGAGCAGAATGTTGTCCAGGCTGATGTAACCCAATTGCCATGGAAATTGTTATCTCAATTACGACAGACTGCGAGTCAGTTTGGGATTCAATCTGAACCAGCTAGACAGATGATTGATTTTAGAATAAACTGAAGCTCCTTTATTAGAATAAACCAAACCAGGTTGGAAGAGACCTTCAAGATCATCGTGTCCAACCCATCAACCAATCCAACCCACCCAAACAGCTAACCCATGGCACCAAGCACCCCATCAAGTCTCCTTCTGAACACCTTCAATGACGGCGACTCCACCACCTCCCCGGGCAACCCATTCCATAGCGCAATCACTCTTTCTGTATAGAACTTCTTCCTAATAGTTTATTTACATGAACTATAATATGTTACCTAGAGATTCTTATAATGTTATGAAGCTGATCCTAACAGCATCTCAATTTATGACATTTTTGAATGAGTGGGAACACCTAGCTAGACAATCAGCTGGAGTACAAAGACAGCAAAACGACCCACTATTTGATGTAACAGTAGATCAGTTGTGTGGAACGGGACAGTATGAGAGACCAGAGTTACAGGCACTTTTACAGCTGCCTGTTTTGCAAGCATCAGCCCAGATAGTGAGGATGGCTTTTGACAAGCAGAAGGATGGAAATGCAAATCCTCACTATATGGGAATTAAGCAAGGTAGACAGGAACCTCTTGGCGAATTTGTGGATAAGTTGCTTGCCGCACTTAGAGCAGCAAGCGTAGGAGAAGGTATCCGAGAGGCAATTTTAAGGCAGTGTTTAATGCAGAATGGGAACCAGCAGACGCAGCAGCTTATTACATCAGCAGATCCTAGATGGACGGTAGCCGAATTGTTGCAGAGGGCTCAGGACTTGCCAAGCAATCCGATGGCCATGTTGACGGAGGTGATTGATAAGGGATTACAAAAACAGGCTGAGGCGTTGTCAATGACAATGACAAAACAGTTTGAGCATAGTCAGCAGGTTATGGCAGCCTTAGTACCTTTGCGCACAGACTCGAACGGGCAGGGCCGACCCTATAAGCAGTCATCAGACGAAATACAGTGTCATCGTTGCGGCAAAATGGGACATGTGCGGAGAAAATGTAAAATTCGCTCCGTGTGGTGCCAGAAATGCCAGTCCGACAATCACAACACGGTGGTCTGTCGGGGATCGGGAAACTCCCAGCGGAGCGCGAAAGGCCGCCGCGCTATGACACAAATGGTGACCGGCTCCGAGGGAGGCAACAACAGCAACCACAGCTCCGACCAGCCACAGGAGGGAGCCTCGGCTTGGACCTGGCGACCGCAGTAGATGTGACACTAACCAGCAAAGAGCCGCAAAGAGTGGCAACAGGGGTTTTTGGACCTGTCATGATTAATGGACAACCGTGTGGGTGTTTATTGATTGGAAGATCGTCAGCCTCTATGGCTGGAATTATTGTATTAACAGGACTGATTGATGCAGACTTTACTGGAGAAATTCAGATTATGATACAGACAATATTTCCGCCTCTTGTTGTCCCATCACAAAGTAAAATAGCACAATTGATTCCATTGCCCCACCTGGCAGCAGGATTGCAGCCCTATAATCGCCAGAGTAGAGGAGATGGGGGTTTTGGATCCTCCACTGCTCCTTTGACTCTTTTCACCGCAGCTATGGACGAAAGGCCACAGATAAAAGCACAAGTTGCTTACGGTGACGAAACAATACGTCTTACGGCACTGATGGACACGGGAGCTGATGTGTCGGTAATATCACATTCTTGTTGGCCATCTATGTGGCCTACAACTACTGCAACGGCCTCGTTGGCAGGTGTTGGAGGTGTAAAAGTAGCAGCAACTTCGCCCCCATTACGGGTGACTTGTGATGGGACAACAATGACTGTGGTTTGTTCTGTTTTGCCCTTGCCCTCACCTGTACAAATGCTGCTGGGCAGAGATATTTTGGGTCAACTAGGCGCTATCTTAACGACAAAAAACGTACGGTAGCGGTCACTGCATGGACTTTCCCGATTGCATTACAATGGCATAATGACAATGCCGTATGGATCGAGCAATGGCCGCTTAAGGAGGAAAGTCTTCGAGCTGCCCACCAGTTGGTTGAAACACAATTACAACAAGGGCATTTAAAGTGTTCCACTAGCCCATGGAACACTCCTATTTTTGTGATCAAGAAAAAATCTGGGAAATACCGGCTTTTACATGACTTGCGAGCCATCAATAAACAAATATGGGCCGTGGGCGCTTTACAACCCGGTTTACCATGTGCATCCATGTTACCAGCCACTTGGAGTTTCTTGGTGATTGACTTAAAGGACTGTTTTTTCACCATCAAGTTACACCCACAGGATACTTGTCGATTTGCTTTTACCTTACCATCGATCAATCGGCAGGCACCAGCAGCACGATATGAATGGCTGGTGTTACCACAAGGAATGAAAAATTCGCCGACCCTGTGTCAATTATATGTTGCAGCGGCATTACAACCATTGCGCACGGCATGGCCTGACACAATCATATATCACTATATGGACGATATTTTGTTATGTCAGCAACAACAGTTTAGTACCCAACAAATGCAACAACTGCAACACAGTCTAGAAGCTATGGGCCTATTTATAGCCACAGAAAAGATTCAAAAGACAATGCCTATCAAATATTTAGGGTGGACAATTACGGAACAACAGATTAGCCCGCAAAAGTTGCAATTGCACACAGACTTTAAAAAATTAAATGACGTACAAAAATTTATGGGAGATATCCAGTGGTTGAGACCTGTGACAGGCATTACTAATGACATGTTGGAACCCTTAAAGCCCTTATTGAAAGGTATTGACCCCGCACAACCGGTTGTGGTATCAACTGATCAACATGATGCAATCCAACAAATTGTTCAACATATTACTCAAGGTTGTGTATCCCGCCGTGATCCTGATGTACCCATAGATGTTACTATACTTCTGGGACGACAACACTTAGTGGGTGCTCTCACTCAAGATTTAAAGAAAACGGGGGAAAGTACTAGGGTTTTGGAATGGATATTTCTGCCTCTGCAACCAAAGAGAACAATACAACAAAAAATTTTAATTTTAGCGGATCTGATAAAGACATGTCGTCTCAGATTGTGTAGCATCTCTGGTTGTGAACCAAGTACCATTTATGTCCCTCTGAAAAAGGAGGACTTAGAATGGTTTTTGGGAAACTGTGATGATCTGGCAGCGGCTTGTCTTGCCAATGGAGCAGACATTGTAGCAGCACCACTGAAAAACAAGGTGTTGAACTGGATATGTAATTATGAATGGATACAGAAACCAAAATTTAGGGAACAGCCAATTAAAAATGCATTAACAGTATTTACAGATGCCAGCAAGAAGTCGATGACGGCGGTAGCAACATGGAAAGAAGAAGGCACATGGAGACAGCAAGTGCTGCCTGCGGAGAAGGGTGACTCTCTACAGACTCTAGAGCTTAAGGCTGTGGTTTGGGTGTTGCAAAACTGGATAAAGAAGCCTGTTAATGTGGTTTCGGACTCGATGTATGTTGTGGGGCTTGTTGCGAGAATTGAGGACTCGGCAATCAAAAGAGTTGCCAATGAGAGACTGTGGGAACTGTTATGGGAATTAAGAAGGGTCGTTAAGTTGAGGGCTGAAGAGTATAGCATCATACATATTCGAAGCCATAAGTTTACCCACGGTTTAGGAGAGGGGAATGCAAGAGCAGATAGACTAGTATCTGTGACAGCACCAGTACCACGATTTATTAGAGCCCGAGAGTCACATGGGATGTTTCATCAGAATGTGAAAGGTTTGGTGAGAGGTTTTCAAATACCTTATGCTGAGGCTAAAGCTATTGTGCAAGCATGTCCAATTTGTAGTCACATAAATAGAGGACTGGGTCTTGGTGTAGGAGTAAATCCCAGAGGTTTGGCAAGCAATGAAATATGGCAAATGGATGTTACTCATGTACCTGAATTTGGCAGGCAGAGGTATGTACATGTAACCATAGATACCTTTAGCCATATGATGTGGGCTTCAGCGCTAACAGGAGAAAAAGCAAAGGATGTTAGAAAACATCTGATAGCATGTTTTGCCGTAATGGGAGTTCCACAAACCATTAAGACAGATAATGGGCCAGCATATGTTAGTAAGAGTTTACAGGAATTTATGCAGTTATGGGACATCAAGCACATTACAGGGATTCCCCATTCTCCAACAGGACAGGCAGTGATAGAAAGAGCGAATCAGACATTAAAACAGTATTTGCAAAAGCACAAGGAAGGAGAACCCTCTTCTCGGGTAAATTGGGTGTTGTTTGTGTTGAATCACCTGTGTATCTTTGGATCTGAGGACATACCACCAGTAGTAAAACACCAGCAGCAAGGGGGTTTAAGGTCTATACAGATGAAAGTACTTTATAGGGACCAACAAACAGGGCGGTGGTTAGGACCCGTAGATGTGTTGTTTATTGGTAGAGGTTATTTTTGTGTGTCCACAGCAGAAGGACCTCGTTGGATCCCGAGTCGGTGGATAAGACCAGCCCCAGTAACGGCAGGCAATACGATAACGCCCAGTGACGGTAGACAATACAACGACCTGAAAGATGAAGTGGATAATCATTGTGCTGATAATGGAGCTGATAGGATGTGCTGTGATTTATGATATAAATCCTAGAACTAACATGTGGGTGACCTGGGCCAATATGACAGGACAATCAGAGTTTTGTCTATCACTACAGTCAGCTGGGGATCCCTTTAGGACATGCTTAATAGGAATGCCAGGATATGTTAAGAATCAATTTGCAGCATATTCTACAGGGATTTGTCTAAAGGCTGATAAGGAATCTGAATGTACAGCGAAGTTAGTACAAGGCTTAAATACCGCATTATCTTGGCCCCCTCAAGAGTTAGAGTTATTAGGAGCAATGAAAGTTAAAAATGAGTCTGAGACGTGTGTGTATTTTGGGGGGTTTTATGAGCAACGCAAAAAATTGGAGGGCCAAGCTAATCTGTATTTAACCGCGTTTGGTAATGTACAATTAAGGGATCAGTTTAATCAGATGTTGCAGCAAGCTAGAAGCAAGGCTTTTGCACAATATGTTAAATCATTATCAAGTAAAGGCTGGATGGACTTGACACCCAAAGAGTTAGCAGACTATAATGCTACTGGGGATTTTTGTGGGTTTAGTCAAAATAAACCGCTAGGAGCATATGGGATTAATGGCAAACAGTCCTTATGGAACAACAATACGGCAAAGGCATTACCACCAGGCATATTTTTGATATGTGGAGCACGAGCTTGGCAGGGAGTTCCTGCCAACATATTTGGGGGACCATGTTACTTAGGCCGTTTGACCTTAATGGCTCCGAGCTATCGGCAATGGTTGAATGTTAGCCAAGAAAAGCGAACAAAAAGAAGCTTAAAAACCTTAGGTAAAAATTGTAAGGATGAAGTGGAATTATGGTCCAAGCCAGCAAACGCGTTTGCATCGATATTAGCGCCAGGAGTTGCTGCTGCGCAAGCATTAAGACAGATAGAAAAGTTAGCTTGTTGGTCTGTCAAGCAAGCCAACGTCACGAATATTGTATTGCAGGAATTACTGATGGACCAAGATAGCATGAGGCATGCGTTATTGCAAAATAGAGCAGCTATAGATTTTTTGCTTTTAGCCCAAGGGCATGGTTGCGAGGATGTAGAAGGTATGTGTTGCTTTAATTTGTCGGATCATAGTTTGTCAATCCATAAGGAAATAGATTGGTTAAAAGAACATACCAAAAAGATCAAACAAGATGATAATATAATTGATATGTGGTTAAAAGCATTATTGGGTTCTTGGGCGGGTATATTCCTGCCGATTATTAAGGAAGCTGTTAGAATATTGATTATTGTGGTAATTGTTATTATTGTTGTTAAGATTGTTTATAATTGTATTATGAATAGGATTAATAAGTTATCAGGAAGCTTTGTAGTTGTTAAAGAAAACGGGGGAATTACTGTGGAGAAATGGATTGCTCAGAAAGGTCTCGATACAGCAACAGACTTCTCAGAACATGACCTGCAGAAGCATCGAACCCGTGCTCAGACTACCAGAGACTTGATTGAACTAGTGTAACCCTGAAAGCCGAGAATAACCCTTGAGTTATTTACGACCCTGAGAGCTCTGGAGAGCCCCGAAGAACTGATAAGCAGAAACTTGTGATCAGCTGTGTCAGGATGTGTAAACTGCAAGAGGAGGAGTCGACCCCAGTTATGTGCCAGTAAGATAATGGCTAGTAGGCATAATTAGCTGAAGTTGCACTTAAGCTTGTCTGACGCTCTAATAAGCAAGAGAGAGAGAGTATCCCGTAGCAAAAAAAAAAAAAAAAAAAAAAAAAAAAGGGGGGGGGTTTAATGGTACCAATAAAAGAATTACTAGGATGAGCAAAACACATTATTGTGGGTAATTTTTAGATTGAGCAAAGCAATGAAGCTCTTTTGCTCTTGCTGATTGCCTGCAAGTTTTCTGTCTGTAAGGCTAGAGCCTGGCCAGATCTACCTTTACAGATTAAAGAAATCTTGCTACCCTTAAACAAATTATGATTTTTTGACCATCCTAGAGAAAATAAAGATGCAACATAACAGGTAATAATGAATTGATTGAACTTTTTCAGACATGTCTGATAGGGATACCCAGACTTAATGTAAATATGTTTGTTAATTATAGTAGTAAGTTTTAAGGTTCTTAGGTATTATTGTACTCATTTTGATTATTGTTAAACTTGTTTATAATTGTATTATGCAAAGTGTTCAAAGAATAACTTCCAAGGCCTTACTTGCACAAAAGAAAAACGGGGGAATTGTTGTCGAACAAGAGGGGACATGGGTCCCAGGAACACCTGTGCAATTCAGGCCTTGAAGAATTCTCTGTTGATGATACAGTGGCGGAGTGGGAGATGTGAGGAAGTGCTGATTGCTTGGTATGCTGAAACCCAGCTGCCCCTGAGATGGGAGGCAAGCATGATAAGGAGGAGGCGAGATCTGGGAAAGAGAGCAATTAGGCCGGATGGAAGAATTCCACAGAGTTGTGAAAACAATGATGTAACCTTTTAGAGAGCAACCAATAGTATGTTGCCAAGTGGGCATAATTATAGCAAACTGTATATAAGATATGTCTGATGCTCAATAAAGTGGAATCCGCTGATCAAATTGGTCGTTAAAGCGGCCCCCTTCTTGCAGTACAGCCCCAGCCCTGACCCAGCCCCAGCCCTAGCCCAGCCCTGCCCTCAGCCCAGCCCCAGGCCCGGACCCAGCCCCGGCCTCAGCCCTGCCCTAACCTAGCCCTGACCCAGCCCCAGGCCTAGCCCAGCCATGCCCTCAACCCAGCCCCAGCCCTGGACCAAGCCCCAGCCCTGAGCCAAACCCAGCCCCAGCCTGGCCCCAGCCCTGCCCTAGCTCCAGCCCTAGCCCTGTCCCCAGCCTCGGCCCGTGCCCCTGCCCCAGTCCCAGTCCTGCCCCATCCCAGCCTCCAGCCCTAGCCCTGCCCTCAGCCCAGCCCCAGACCCAGCGTGGCCCCAGCCCTGTCCCCAGCCGCAGCCACAGCCCTGCCCCAGCCCTGGCTCCAGCCCCAGCCCCAGCCCCTGCCCATGCCTTGGTTCCAGCCCCAGCCCAAGGCCCAGCCTCAAGCCTAGTCTGGCCCCCGCCCTGGCCCCAATCCAGCCCCAGCCCCACCCTCGCCACCAGCCCAGCCCCAGACCCAACCTTGGCCCCAGCCCAGCCCCAGTTCCAGCCCTGCCCCAGCCCCACCCCAGCCTCATCCCCAGCCCAGCCCAAGCGCTGGCCCGGCCCCCGCCCCTGCGCAATCCTTGCCCCCAGCCCAGCCCAAGCCTGGCCCCAGCCCCAGCCCCAGCCCCAGTCCTGCCCTGGACCCAGCCCCAGCCCCACCCCAGCCTCATCCCCAGCCCAGGCCCAGCCCTGCCCCAGCCCAAGCCCCAGCCCCATCCCCATCCCCATCCCTACCCCCAGCCCAGCCCCAGCCCCATCCCAGCCCCATCCCAGCCCCAGCCACCGCCCAGCCCCAGCCCCAGCCCCAGACCTGCCCCAGTCCCTGCCCCAGCCCAGTCCTGGTCCCAGCCCAGCCCCAGCCCTGGACCCAGCCCCAGCCCCACCCCAGCCTCATCCCTAGCCCTGCCCCAGCCTAGCCCCAGCCCCAGCCCAGCCCCTGCCCTGGACCCAGCCCTGGACCCACCCCAGCCTCTTCCCCAGCCCTGCCCCAGCCCCAGCCCCACCCCCGGCCCCAGCCCCAGCCCCAGCCCAGCCCTAGCCCCGCCCTGCCACAGCCCCCGCCCTGCCCCAGCCCCAGCCCTGCACCGAACCCAGCCCCAGCCCGGCCCCAGCCCTGCCACAGCTCTGGCCCCAGCCCTGTCCCCAGCCGGGGCCCCTGCCCTCAGCCCCAGCCCCAGCCCCACCCTCGGCCCCAGGCCAGCCCCTGCCCCAGCCCTGCCCCGGCCCAGCCCCAGCCCCAGCCCAGCCCCTGCCCTGGACCCAGCCCTGCCCCAGCCCAGCCCCAGCCCAGCCCCAGCCCCATTCACAGCCACAGCCCAGCTCCAGCCACAGCCCAGCCACAGCCCTGGACCCAGCCCCAGCCCAGCCCCATCCCCAGCCCTGCCCCAGCCTAGCCTCAGCCCTAGTCCAGCCCCTACCCTGGACCCAGTCCCAACCCCAGCCCAGCCCCAGCCACCGCACAGCCCCAGCCCAACCCCAGCCCAACCCCAGCCTCACCCTGGACCCAGCCCAACCCCAGCCCAACCCCAGCCCAACCCCAGCCTCACCCTGGACCCAGCCCCAGCCCCAGCCCTGCCCCAGCCTAGCCCCAGCCCCAGCCCAGCCCCACCCTGGACCCAGCCCCAGCCCCAGCCCAGCCCCAGCCCTGCCCCAGCCTAGCCCCAGCCCAGCCCCTGCCCTGGACCCAGCCCCGACCCCACCCCAGCCTCATCCCCAGCCCAGGCCCAGCCCTGCCCCAGCCCAAGCCCCAGCCCCAGCCCCAGCCCCATCCGTTCCCCCAGCCCAGCCCCAGCCCCAGCTCAGCCCCAGCCCTGCCCTCAGCCCAGCCCCAGACCCAGCGTGGCCCCAGCCCTGTCCCCAGCTGCAGCCACAGCCCTGCCCCAGCCCTGGCTCCAGCCCCAGCCCCAGCCCTGCCCATGCCTTGATTCCAGCCCCAGCCCAAGGCCCAGCCTCAAGCCTAGTCTGGCCCCAGCCCTGGCCCCAATCCAGCCCCAGCCCCACCCTCGCCACCAGCCCAGCCCCAGACCCAACCTTGGCCCCAGCCCAGCCCCAGTTCCAGCCCTGCCCCAGCCCCACCCCAGCCTCATCCCCAGCCCAGCCCAAGCCCTGGCCCGGCCCCCGCCCCTGCGCAATCCTTGCCCCCAGCCCAGCACAAGCCTGGCCCCAGCCCCAGCCCCAGCCCCAGCCCTGCCCTGGACCCAGCCCCAGACCCACCCCAGCCTCATCCGCAGCCCAGGCCCAGCCATGCCCCAGCCCAAGCCCCAGCCCCAGCTCCATCCCCATCCCTACCCCCAGCCCAGCCCCAGCCCCAGCCCAGCCCCATCCCAGCCCCAGCCACCGCCCAGCCCCAGCCCCAGCCCCAGACCTGCCCCAGTCCCTGCCCCAGCCCAGTCCTGGTCCCAGCCCAGCCCCAGCCCTGGACCCAGCCCCAGCCCCACCCCAGCCTCATCCCTAGCCCTGCCCCAGCCTAGCCCCAGCCCCAGCCCAGCCCCTGCCCTGGACCCAGCCCTGGACCCACCCCAGCCTCTTCCCCAGCCCTGCCCCAGCCCCAGCCCCACCCCCGGCCCCACCCCCAGCCCCAGCCCAGCCCTAGCCCAGCCCTGCCACAGCCCCCGCCCTGCCCCAGCCCCAGCCCTGCACCGAACCCAGCCCCAGCCCGGCCCCAGCCCTGCCCCAGATCTGGCCCCAGCCCTGTCCCCAGCCGGGGCCCCTGCCCTCAGCCCCAGCCCCAGCCCCACCCTGGACCCAGCCCCAGCCCCAGCCCAGGCCCAGCCCTGCCCCAGCGTAGCCCCAGCCCCAGTCCAGCCCCTGCCCTGGACCCAGTCCCAGCCCCAGACCAGCCCCAGCCCAGTCCCAGGCACCACCCAGCCCCAGCCCTGCCCCCAGCCCAGCCCCAGCCCCACCCTGGACCCAGCCCCAGCCCCAGCCCAGCCCCAGCCCAGCCCCAGCCCCAACCCAGCCCTAGCCCAGCCCCAGCCCCACCCTCAGCCCCAGCCCAGCTCCAGCCACAGCCCAGCCACAGCCCTGGACCCAGCCCCAGCCCAGCCCCATTCCCAGCCCTGCCCCAGCCCTGCCCTCAGCGCAGCCCCAGCCCCAGCCCGGCCCCAGTTCTGCCCCAGACCCAAACCCAGCCACACCCTGCACCCAGCCCCAGCCCCAGCCCAGCCCCAGCCCTGGACCCAGCCCCAGCCCCAGCCCTCTCCCAGTCCCCGCCCCAGCCCCAGCCCCAGCCCCAGCCAAGCCCCACTCACGGCCCCATCCCCGGACCCAGCCCAGGTCCAGCCGCAGCCCTGCCCCAGCCCCAGCCCTGCCCCTGCCCTGGACCCAGCCCCTGACCAGGACCCAGCCCCAGCCCAGCCCCAGCCCTGCCCTCAGCCCAGCCCCAGCCCCAGCCCGGCCCCAGTTCTGCCCCAGCCCCAGCCCCAGCCCCACCCTGCACCCAGCCCCAGCCCCAGCCCATCCCCAGCCCTGCCCCAGCGTAGCCCCAGCCCCAGTCCAGACCCTGCCCTGGACCCATTCCCAGCCCCAGCCCAGCCCCAGCCCAGCCCCAGCCACCACCCAGTCCCAGCCCTGCCCCCAGCCCAGCCCCAGCCCCACCCTGGACCCAGCCCCAGCCCCAGCCCAGCCCCAGCCCTGCCCCAGCCCCAGCCCAGCCCTAGCCCAGCCCCAGCCCCACCCTCAGCCCCACCCCAGCTCCAGCCACAGCCCAGCCACAGCCCTGGACCCAGCCCCAGCCCAGCCCTGGTCCCAGCCCAGCCCAAGTACTGGCCCAGACCCAGCCCCAGCCCAATCCTTGCCCCCAGCCCAGCCCTAGCCCGGCACCAGCTCCAGCCCCAGCCCCAGCCCCAGCCCCAGACTCGGCCCCAGCCCAGCCCCAACCCAGCCCCTACCCTGGACCCAGCCCCAGCCCCAGCCCCAGCCCAGCCCCACCCCAGCCCCAGCCCCACCCTCAGCCCCAGCCCCTGCCCCAGCCCCAGCCCTAGCCCAACCCTGCCCTCAGCCCCAGCCTCAGCCCCACCCTCGCCCCAGCCCAGCCCCTGCCCCAGCCCTGCCCCGGCCTAGCCCCAGCCCCAGCCCAGCCCCTGACCTGGACCCAGGCCCAGCCCAGCCGCAGCCCAGCCCCAGGCACAGCACAGCCCCAGTCCTGGACCCAGCCCCAGTCCTGCCCCAGCCCCGGACCCAGCCCAGCACAGCCCTGCCCCAGCCTAGCCCCAGCCCCAGTCCTGCCCCTGCGCTGGACCCAGTCCCAGCCCCAGTTCAGCCCCAGCCCAGCCCCAGCCACCGCCCAGCCCCAGCCCCAGCCCCAACCTGGACCCAACCCCAGCCCCAGCCCTGCCCCAGCCCTGCCCCAGCCTAGCCCCAACACCAACCCAGCCCCTGCCCTGGACCCAGCCCCAGCCCCACCCCAACCTCATCCCCAGCCCAGGCCCAGCCCTGCCCCAGCCCAAGCCCCAGCCCCAGCCCCAGCCCCATCCGTTCCCCCAGCCCAGCCCAGCCCCATCCCCATCCCTGCCCCCAGCCCAGCCCCAGCCCCAGCCCAGCCCCAGCCCTTTACCCAGACCCAGCCCCAGCCCTGTCCCAGTCGCCGACCCAGTCCCAGCCCCAGCCCCACCCCCGGCCCCAGCCGCGGCCCAGCCAAGCCCCACTCACGGCTTCATCCCCGGCCCCAGCCCAGCCCTAGCCCAGCCCTGCCCCAGCCCCAGCCCTGCCCTAGCCCCAGCCCTGCACCGAACCCAGCCCCAGCCCAACCCCATCCCTGCCCTGGCCCAGCCCTGCCCGGGCCCAGCCCCAGACCCAGCCTGGCCCCAGCCCTGTCCCCAGCCCCAGCTGCAGCCCTGCCCCAGCCTAGCCACAGCCCTGCCCCAGCCCTGGCTCCAGCCCCAGCCCCAGCCCTGTGCCAACCCAGCCCCAGCCCAAGGCCCAGCTTCAAGCTTAGTCCTACCCCAGCCCTGGCCCCAATCCAGCCCCAGCCCCAGTCCCACCCTCGCCACCAGCCCAGCCCCAGACCCAACCTTGGCCCCAGCCCAGCCCCAGTTCCAGCCCTGCCCCAGCCCTGCCCCTGCCCCGGCCCCAGCCCCGGCCCCAGACTCGGCCCCAGCCCAGCCCCAGTTCTAGCCCTGCCCCAGTCCCCGCCCCAGACCCAGCCACAGCCCCAGCCCTGTGCCAGCACTACCCCGGCCCAGCCCCGGTCCCAGCCCAGCCCAAGCCCTGGCCCAGCCCCAGCCCCAGCCCCAGCCCCAGCCCTGCCCTGGACCCAGCCCCAGCCCCACCCTGTTGTTGGGGTTTGTTTTGAGCAAGAGGGGACATGGGTCCCAGGAACACCTGTGCAATTCAGGCCTTGAAGTATTCTCTGTTGATAATATAGTGGCGGAGTAGGAGATGTGAGAAAGTGCTGATTGCTTGGTATGCTGAAGTCCAGCTGCCCCTGAGATGGGAGGCAAGCAAGATAAGGAGGAGGCGAGATCTGGGAAAGAGAGCAATTAGGTCGGATAGAAGAATTCCACAGAGTTGTGAAAACAATGATGTAACCGTTTAGAGAGCAACCAATAGTATGTTGCCAAGTGGGCATAATTATAGCAAACTGTATATAAGATGTGTCTGATGCTCAATAAAGTTGGAATCCGCTGATCAAATTGGTCGTTAAAGCGGCCCCCTTCTTGCAGTAAGTGGCGCTCGAACAGGGGACCCTAATGAAGACAAACGTTAGGGTTTAAGAAGTTCTTTGGGACGTTGGGAGATTCCCAGTAAGCCGGGAGGCAAGAAGACGGCCGGCCCGGGATAGCAGTACCGGAGGCTGCAAGAAAAGGGAAGACAGCCTTGAAGCCGAAGACGCTGTAGAGCCGGAAACTGCTTAAACGAGGACTGTGCGCACAGGTATTAACGTTTAAATACGGATATGGATAGGCAGGCAGCGTATGATTTATTTATATGCTTTTTAGAAAAGCGACAGTGTAAGTTAAATTTTACAAAGGAGTTGGTGCCGCTGTTAAGCTATGCAGGAGAGTTAGGATATTTTAAGGACCCAAATGAGGTGTTTGAAAAATTGCAGTGGAAAAAGTCTGGACAAGACTTGTGGCTGCATGGCTTAGATGATGAAAAACGAGCAAAGGAGTGTGGAAAATGGTGGAAGATGGTTATGACAGCATTGGATCAGCATCGTGCTGAGCAAATGGCAGCTTATCAAGCCAGGGTACGATTAGATTATACGGACCCAAATGGAGCAAGTGTTACACATGCTGGGTTGCCTTTGTCAGAAGAGGTTCAGGATTATTTAAGAAAGGAGAAGGCTGCGTGTGTAAAAGGGTTAGGTGGCAGAGTCGAATTACAATCTGTAACACAGGACTCTGCTGAGGAGCCTTCCCCGTCTCTTTTAGCTGAGCAAATTGTACAGGAGAAGAAAGTAGGTGAGGGAGAGGAGACAAACAGGGCGGTAGATCCTGGAGGTGGTGTTAAAGATCATGTAAGAAAGCACACAGAGTATTGGCGAAAGGTTGCAGAGCACTTAAACGCCGAAGGAGATCAGGAAGGGCTTAGCCGGCTGGCTGTTTCACATCAAGCTTTTCCAGTGATGTACACACAGGTCCCTGGGGAGCAAAATGCTGTTCAGGCTGATGTAACTCAATTGCCATGGAAATTGTTATCTCAATTAAGACAAACTGTGAGTCAATTTGGTGTTCAATCTGAACCAGCTAGACAGATGATTGATTTTATTTACATGAACTATAATATGTTACCTAGAGATTCTTATAATGTTATGAAGCTGATCCTAACAGCATCTCAATTTATGACATTTTTGAATGAGTGGGAACACCTAGCTAGACAAGCAGCTGGAGTACAAAGACAGCAAAACGACCCACTATTTGATGTAACAGTAGATCAGTTGTGTGGAACGGGACAGTATGAGAGACCAGAGTTACAGGCACTTTTACAGCCGCCTGTTTTGCAAGCATCAGCCCAGATAGTGAGGAGGGCTTTTGAAAAGCAGAAGGATGGAAATGCAAATCCTCACTATATGGGAATTAAGCAATGTAGACAGGAACCTCTTGGTTAATTTGTAGATAAGTTGCTTGCCGCACTTAGAGCAGCAAGCGTAGGAGAAGGTATCCGAGAGGCAATTTTAAGGCAGTGTTTAATGCAGAATGGGAACCAGCAGACACAGCAGCTTATTACATCAGCAGATCCTAGATGGACGGTAGCCGAATTGTTGCAGAGGGCTCAGGACTTGCCAAGCAATCTGATGGCCATGTTGACGGAGGTGATTGATAAGGGATTACAAACACAGGCTGAGGTGTTGTCAATGACAATGACAAAACAGCTTGAGCATAGTCAGCAGGTTATGGCAGCCTTAGTACCTTTGCGCACAAACTCGAAAGGGCAAGGCCGACCCTATAAGCAGTCATCAGACGAAATACAGTGTCATCGAAAAGCGTAAGGCGGAGATATCGTCTAAAGTAATGCCTGGACTTTTGGCCCATAGATCCGCTTTAGGGCATTTCCCTAGCGGAGATAGTTATTTTGATGAAGCTTGTTGGAGAGAATACAGGAACAAGCTGTGGGACTTGGTTATAGATGGTGATAAAACTGCTATAAAGCTGCAAACTTCGTGGTGAGAATGCATGAACTGTGTTAAAACCTACGAACTGAAACAGCGAATGGCTGCTGCAGTTAGAGCAACTTTGTCAGGACGAGATGCAGCGCCAGGTGTATCTGAGTTGCAGCTGAAAGATGTGTCTGAGAACTGTCGACCGATCGACCGGGGCCGCCCCCGATACATCTTGCGGCGATCACACCGCGTTTACCAGCCGTCACCACTGCCGTTTGCACACAGCGGGGAACCTTCCTCTGACATCGCCAGCGACGGCTCGGACTCGGAAGACAATACCGGCAGCGAGGAATTCAAACAGCGCCGACTTTGCTTTACGGCCCCTCTTAGAAAAAATGGAGCGCTTGGAGGCTCGCGGTTACAGCGTTCCTGCCACCGCACTCCTCCCGCGAGCCCTGCCGGCCCCCGCGGATACCGACGGCTCTGACCAAGGCGGTACCGGCTGACGCACCACTGACATCGACAGCACCGACAGTAGCAGCGGAGCAGCTGCCACGGCAGCAGCCCCCACCCCTTTCCCCCGCAGCGGCTTTAGCCGCACCACTCTGTTTTGATTTAAAGCAACAGTACTCATTTTGTCATTTCTGATTGTAACGTCTTTCAGAGATTTGTTATTCAGAGTTTTGTTAAGTTTTTCTAATAAGCATAATGAATAAGTAAGCATTTGGTATTTTATAAGTACTTAGTACATAGTAATTGCAGTAAGGTGTATGCACTTAGTTAAGAGTTCAAATTGTAAGATTTTCTTTTGGTTCGAACCTTCTTAGTTGTCTGCCTAGGCATTTCAAAGGAGCTCCATGTAATATAGTTAAGGAATGTATAAACAGCTTTTAATTTTGGAAAGTGTTTTTTAGTTAATGTAACAATTTTATTTCTTTTTAGACACTGATTTGATGGATTAATTTTAACATAGTTTTTTAAGGTTTTAAGGATTTTTTGGAATTAGCATAAGTTAAGGTTTGTAGCAAATAGGTATTAATTTTAACAACTATTCCTTCACTAATGTGCAGAAGAACCAAGACTAAGAGGAAACAGCATTTCCCATGAAGTCGAACATCGATCACAATAACTGTTATGATAATCTGGGGTCAAAAGCATCAATCAAAAAAAATATTTTGTCCTGAATGCTGAATTTGAAAATAGGCAGTTTGGGCTGGTAAATACAGAAAACCTATTTTGTGCTGAGAAAAAGGATTTAAATCCCCATGGAAAATTATTGAAAGGGATTGGCATAAGTGGGAAATAAAGACTAGAGAAATTTTAGTTGGGAAATATCAGGAATAATTAAAAGGATTAGTAAAAGGAAAAGTAAGAGACATAAGATTTTGAAGGAAGAGGAATTGAAATAACAAAAGCACAATGGGAAATGGTAAACAAACTAACCAAGGAAGTAGAGAAGAGACTCCAAATGGAATTTTGAAGTGGGTTAAGGAGTTAAAAAATCTGTAGGGCTCCTGAAGAATGTAACTGCTGCCGAGAAGAAAATACACCCGGCTGCTGGTTGCACCCCAGCAGGCCGAGGAGGCAGAGTTCACATATACTTGGTGGAGCCTAATTTTGATCCTAACCCTATTTGTACATAAGTAGTCCAATCGAAATCAAAAACCATGTTCCCATGTGTGGAATCTTGATCAGACCGGAGAGAAAAGACTTGAACTTGAAAAAGCAATAGTAAGTTTTTCTGCTACAGTTGAAATGATGGTAAATGCAAGCACAGATGCAATAAAAGTGCAGCAAATTGAAATCAATAGTCTCTCGAAAATATCTACTCAGAATAGATTAGCTTTGGATTTTTTATATGTTAAGGAGGGGCATGTATGTGTAGTCATAAATGTAAGTTGTTGTAGTTATGTTAATCTAGATAAACGAGTGGAAACAGATTTACAGGCGATTGTAAACCACAATCAGATATTACATCAGATTTCTTTAGATGATACTTCCTGTGGATTTAAAGAAATATGGGATAAATTAACTTTCTGGTTACCAAATCTAAATTGGCTTAAACATTTGTTTGTAATATTGTTGGAATAATTGTAATATTGCTATGCATAATACTCTGCAATTGTTGTTACAAAATACTAAGACCTTTAAGTAAGATTGCTCATGTCAATGAGTTACAAGTAGAGAATTATGATCAGAATGTGATCAGAACAGATGAACTTAATTATGATCCAATTAAGAAGGTTCTGAAATATCTGGAAATTTTAACACAAATCAATGGTGACAAAGAAAAAAAAAAGGGGGGAATTGTGATGAATATACTGGTGATTCGTGTTAAAATTGTAAGACTTAGAGTGCACTGGGATTAAGGGTCAGGATCTTGTGAGGCCTGTTTAGAGGGTAAAGAGAAAGAAACCTCTCTTGCAGACTTGCAAGGACACTGTCTGGTTAATTGGAGACATCACAGCTGAGAAGGAGCTGTCTTAAAGATAAACATTCAGAACTGGGAATTTGTTTTCTTCAGATAAGAAGCCTGCACAATTGAGCATGTGTGAAAGTGCATGCTTTGACCCTTACCACACTGAATGTAGGGAGAAGGGATTTATATGTTATCTCACCAGTTCGCTATAATTTTACACACCTAGAGGGAAAATCAAAATTCATAACAACACAACATGCATTTTCATTTTTGGTTGAAAACATCAACAAATGGTACCAATAAGAGATCAGTATTACTAGGATGAGCAAAAACACATTATTATGGGTAATTTTATATTGGGCAAAGCAATGAAGCTCTTTTGCTCTTGCTGATTGCCTGCAAGTTTTCTGTCTGTGAAGCTAGAGCCTGGCCAGATCTACCTTTACAGATTAAAGAAATCTTGCTACCCTTAAACAAATTATGATTTTTGACCATCCTAGAGAAAATAAAGGTGCAACATAACAGGTAATAATGAATTGATTGAACTTTTTCAGACGTGTCTGATAGGGATACTCAGACTTAATATAAATATGTTTGTTAATTATAGTAGTAAGTTTTAAGGTTCTTAGGTAATATTGTACTCATTTTGATTATTGTTAAACTTGTTTATAATTGTATTATGCAAAGTGTTCAAAGAATAACTTCCAAGGCCTTACTTGCACAAAAGAAAAACGGGGGAATTGTTGTCGGGCAAGAGGGGACATGGGTCCCAGGAACACCTGTGCAATTCAGGCCTTGAAGAATTCTCTGTTGATAATATAGTGGCGGAGTAGGAGATGTGAGAAAGTGCTGATTGCTTGGTATGCTGAAGTCCAGCTGCCCCTGAGATGGGAGGCAAGCAAGATAAGGAGGAGGCGAGATCTGGGAAAGAGAGCAATTAGGCCGGATAGAAGAATTCCACAGAGTTGTGAAAACAATGATGTAACCATTTAGAGAGCAACCAATAGTATGTTGCCAAGTGGGCATAATTATAGCAAACTGTATATAAGATGTGTCTGATGCTCAATAAAGTTGGAATCCGCTGATCAAATTGGTCGTTAAAGCGGCCCCCTTCTTGCAGTACAGCCCCAGCCCCAGCCCCAGCCCCAGCCCTGCCCAAGACTTGGTTCCTGCCCCAGCCCCAGACCTGCCCCAGCCCCACCCTCGGTCCCAGCCCAGGCCAAACCCTGGCCCAACCCCAGCCCAAACCCCATCCTTGCCCCCAGCCCAGCCCTAGCCCTGCCCCAGTCCCAGCCCCAGCCCAGCCCCAGCCCTGGACCCAGCCCCAGCCCCACCCCAGCCTCATCCCCAGCCCAGCCGTAGCCCAGCCCTGCCCCAGCCCCAGCCCTGCCCAGCCCCAGCCCTGCCCCTGCCCCAGCCCTAGCTCGGCCCAGCCCCAGCCCAAGACCAGCCCCTGCCCTGGACCCAGCCCCAGCCCAGCCACAGCCACAGCCCAGCCCCAGCCCTGGAACCAGCCCCAGCCCTGCCCCAGCCCCACCCCAGCCTCATCCCCTGCCCAGCCCCAGCCCTGCCCCAGCCCAAACCCCAGCCCCGGCCCCATCCCCATCCCTGCCCCCCGCCCAGCCACAGACCCAGCCCAGCCCCAGCCCTGCCCCAGCCCAAACCCCAGCCCCGGCCCCATTGCCATCCCTGCCCCCCGCCCAGCCCCAGCCCCAGCCCTGCCCCATCCCGGCCCCAGCCCCAGCCCCAGCCCTGCCCTCAGCCCAGCCCCAGGCCCGGACCCAGCCCCGGCCTCAGCCCAGCCCTAAGCTAGCCCTGCCCCAGCCCCTGCCCCAGCCCATTCCTGGTCCCAGCCCAGCCACAGCCCAGCCCCAGCACTGCCCCAGCCCAGCCCCAGCCCCAGCCCAGCCCCAGCCCTGGACCCAGCCCCAGCCCCAGCCCAGCCCTAGCCCAGCCCTGACCCAGCCCCAGCCCTAGCCCAGCCCTGCCCTCAGCCCAGCCCCAGGCCCGGACCCAGCCCCGGCCTCAGCCCAGCCCTAACCTAGCCCTGCCCCAGCCCCCGCCCTGCCCAGCCCCAGCCCTGCACCGAACCCAGCCCTGCCCCAGCTCTGGCCCCAGCCCTGTCCCCAGCCCCGGCCCCTGCCCCAGCCGCAGCCCTAGCCCAGCCCTGCCCTCAGCCCCAGCCCCACCCCCGGCCCCATCCCCGGCCCCAGCCCAGCCCCAGCCCCAGCCCTGCACCGAACCCAGCCCCAGCCCGGCCCCACCCTCAGCCCCAGCCCAGCTCCAGACACAGCCCAGCCACAGCCCTGGACCCAGCCCCAGCCCAGCCCCAGCCCCAGCCCTGCCCTAGCCCAGCCCCATCCCTGGACCAAGCCCCACCCGTGAGCCGAACCCAACCCCAGCCTGGCCCCAGACCTGCCCTAGCTCCAGCCCTAGCCCAGTCCCCAGCCTCGGCCCGTACCCCTGCCCTAGTCCCAGTCCTGCCCCATCCCAGCCCCAGACCCAGCCTCGCCCCAGCCCTCTCCTCAGCCCCAGCCACAGCCCAGCCCCAGGCCCAGCCCCAGCCTAGCCCCAGCCCTGCCCCAGCCCCAGCCCTAGGCCTGACCTCAGCCCTGCCCCAGCCCTGGCTCCTGCCCCAACCCTGGCTCCAGCCCCAGCCCCAGCCCTACCCGTGCTTTGGTTCCAGCCCCAGCCCCAGCCCTGCGCCAACCCAGCCCCAGCCCAAGGCCCAGCCTCAAGCCTAGTCCTGCCCCAGCCCTGTCCGCAGCCCCAGCCCCAGCCCCAGCCCCACCCTCGCCACCAGCCCAGCCCCAGCCCCAACCTTGGCCCCAGCCCAGCCCCAGTTCAAGCCCTGCCCCTGCCCTGCCCCAGCCCCAGCCCCAGGCCTCGCCCTGTCCCAGTCCCAGCCCCAGACCCAGCCACAGCCCCAGCCCTGTGCCAGCCCTACCCCAGCCCAGCCCCGGTCCCAGCCCATCCCAAGCCCCAGCCCTGCCCTGGTCCCAGCCCCAGCCCAACCCCAGCCTCATCCCCAGCCCTAGCCCAGCCCCGCCCTCAGCCCCAGCCCCAGCCCCAGCCCCACCCTCGGCCCCAGCCCAGCCCCTGCCCCACCCCTACCCCTGCCCAGTCACGGTCCATACCCAGCCCTAGCCCTGCCCCAGCCCCCGCCCCAGCCCCAGCCCCAGCCCTGCCCCAGCCCCAGCCCCAGCCCCAGCCCTGCCCCAGCCCCAGCCCCAGCCCCAGCCCTGCCCCAGACCCAGCCCCAGCCCCAGCCCCAGCCCCAGCCCCAGCCCCAGCCTTGCCCCAGCCTCAGTCCTGCCCCAGCCCTGGCCCCAGCCCCAGCCCCAGCCCTGACCCCAACCCAGCCCCAGCCATGCCCCCAGCCCAGACCTGCCCCCAGCCCCAGCCCAAGGCCCAGCCTCCAGCCTACTCCAGCCCCAGCCCCGGCCCCAACCTCAGTCCCAGCCCTACCCCAGGCCCCAGCCCCTGCCCCCAGCCCAGCCCCAGCCCTGCGTCAGCCCTGCCCCAGCCTTAGTCCCCAGCCCACCCCCAGCACAGCACCAGCCCTGCCATACTGCAAGAAGGGGGTCGCTTATTCGACCAATTTGATCAGCGGATTCCAACTTTATTGAGCATCAGACACATCTTATATACAGTTTGCTATAATTATGCCCACTTGGCAACATACTATTGGTTGCTCTCTAACAGGTTACATCATTGTTTTCACAACTCTGTGGAATTCTTCTATCCGGCCTAATTGCTCTCTTTCCCAGATCTCGCCTCCTCCTTATCTTGCTTGCCTCCCATCTCAGGGGCAGCTGGACTTCAGCATACCAAGCAATCAGCACTTTCTCACATCTCCTACTCTGCTACTATATTATCAACAGAGAATTCTTCAAGGCCTGAATTGCACAGGTGTTCCTGGGACCCATGTCCCCTCTTGCCCGACAACAATTCCCCCGTTTTTCTTTTGTGCAAGTAAGGCCTTGGAAGTTATTCTTTGAACACTTTGCATAATACAATTATAAACAAGTTTAACAATAATCAAAATGAGTACAATAATACCTAAGAACCTTAAAACTTACTACTATAATTAACAAACATATTTACATTAAGTCTGGGTATCCCTATCAGACACGTCTGAAAAAGTTCAATCAATTCATTATTACCTGTTATGTTGCACCTTTATTTTCTCTAGGATGGTCAAAAATCATAATTTGTTTAAGGGTAGCAAGATTTCTTTAATCTGTAAAGGTAGATCTGGCCAGGCTCTAGCTTCACAGACAGAAAACTTGCAGGCAATCAGCAAGAGCAAAAGAGCTTCATTGCTTTGCCCAATATAAAATTACCCATAATAATGTGTTTTTGGTCATCCTAGTAATACTAATCTCTTATTGGTACCAACTTCACCCAAAAAGCAACCTTACAATAGTTTTCTTCATCTTATATAGTTTCATCATCTATATAAGCAAACATGCTAAATAGAAGGGAGGCATATGATAGTCTTAGAATAGGTGGTCAAATCCCTTCTCCCTACATTCAGTGTGGTAAGGGTCAAAGCATCCACTTTCACACATGCCCAATTGTGCAGGCTTCTTATCTGAAGAAAACAAATTCCCAGTTCTGAATGTTTATCTTTAAGACAGCTCCTTCTCAGCCTTGATGTCTCCAATTAACCAGACAGTGTCCTTGCAAGTCTGCAAGAGAGGTTTCTTTCTCTTTACCCTCTAAACAGGCCTCACAAGATCCTGACCCTTAATCCCAGTGCACTCTAAGTCTTACAATTTTAACACAAATCACCAGTATATTCATCACAATTCCCCCCTTTTTTTTTCTTTGTCACCATTGATTTGTGTTAAAATTTCCAGATATTTCAGAACCTTCTTAATTGGATCATAATTAAGTTCATCTGTTCTGATCACATTCTGATCATAATTCTCTACTTGTAACTCATTGACATGAGCAATCTTACTTAAAGGTCTTAGTATTTTGTAACAACAATTGCAGAGTATTATGCATAGTAATATTACAATTGTTCCAACAATATTACAAACAAATGTTTAAGCCAATTTAGATTTGGTAACCAGAAAGTTAATTTATCCCATATTTCTTTAAATCCACAGGAAGTATCATCTAAAGAAATCTGATGTAATATCTGATTGTGGTTTACAATCGCCTGTAAATCTGTTTCCACTCATTTATCTAGATTAACATAACTACAACAACTTACATTTATGACTACACATACACCCCCTTCCTTAACATATAAAAAATCCAAAGCTAATCTATTCTGAGTAGATATTTTCGAGAGACTATTGATTTCAATTTGCTGCACTTTTATTGCATCTATGCTTGCATTTACTATGATTTCAACTGTAGCAGAAAAATTCACTATTGCTTTTTCAAGTTCAAGTCTTTTCTCTCCGGTCTGATCAAGATTCCACACATGGGAACGTGGTTTTTTGATTTCGATTGGACTACTTATGTACAAATAGAATTAGGATCAAAATTAGGCTCCACCAAGTATATGTAAACTCTGCCTCCTCGGCCTGCTGGGGTGCAACCAGCAGCCGGGTGTATTTTCTTCTCGGCAGCAGTTACATTCTTCAGGAGCCCTACAGATTTTTTAACTCCTTAACCCACTTCAAAATTCCATTTGGAGTCTCTTCTCTACTTCCTTGGTTAGTTTGTTTACCATTTCCCATTGTGCTTTTGTTATTTCAATTCCTCTTCCTTCAAAATCTTATGTCTCTTACTTTTCCTTTTACTAATCCTTTTAATTATTCCTGATATTTCCCAACTAAAATTTCTCTAGTCTTTATTTCCCACTTATGCCAATCCCTTTCAATAATTTTCCATGGGGATTTAAATCCTTTTTCTCACCACAAAATAGGTTTTCTGTATTTACCAGCCCAAACTGCCTATTTTCAAATTCAGCATTCAGGACAAAATTATTTTGATCATACTTTTGACCCCAGATTATCATAACAGTTATTGTGATCGATGTTCGACTTCATGGGAAATGCTGTTTCCTCTTAGTCTTGGTTCTTCTGCACATTAGTGAAGGAATAGTTGTTAAAATTAATACCTATTTACTACAAACCTTAACTTATGCTAATACCAAAAATCCTTAAAACCTTAAAAGACTATGTTAAAATTAATCCATCAAATCAGTGTCTAAAAAGAAATAAAATTATTACATTAACTAAAAAACACTTTCCAAAATTAAAAGCTGTTTATACATTCCTTAACTATATTACATGGAGCTCCTTTGAAATGCCTAGGCAGACAACTAAGAAGGTTCGAACCAAAAGAAAATCTTACAATTTGAACTCTTAACTAAGTGCATACACCTTACTGCAATTACTATGTACTAAGTACTTATAAATACCAAATGCTTACTTATTCATTATGCTTATTAGAAAAACTTAACAAAACTCTAAATAACAAATCTCTGAAAGACGTTACAATCAGAAATGACAAAATGAGTACTGTTGCTTTAAATCAAAACAGAGTAGTGCGGCTAAAGCCGCTGCGGGGGAAAGGGGTGGGGGCTGCTGCCGTGGCAGCTGCTCCGCTGCTACTGTCGGTGCTGTCGGTGTCAGTGGTGCGTCAGCCGGTACCGCCTTGGTCGGAACCGTCGGTATCCGCGGGGGCCGGCAGGGCTCGCGGAGGAGTGCGGTGGCAGGAACGCTGTAACCGCGAGCCTCCAAGCGCTCCATTTTTTCTAAGAGGGGCCGTAAAGCAAAGTCGGCGCTGTTTGAATTCCTCGCTGCCGGTATTGTCTTCCGAGTCCGAGCCGTTGCTGGCGATGTCAGAGGAAGGTTCCCCGCTGTGTGCAAACGGCAGTGGTGACGGCTGGTAAACGCGGTGTGGTCGCCGCAAGATGTATTGGGGGCGGCCCCGGTCGATCGGTCGACAGTTCTCAGACACATCTTTCAGCTGCAACTCAGATACACCTGGCGCTGCATCTCGTCCTGACAAAGTTGCTCTAACTGCAGCAGCCATTCGCTGTTTCAGTTCGTAGGTTTTAACACAGTTCATGCATTCTCGCCACGACTTTTGCAGCTTTATAGCAGTTTTATCACCATCTATAACCAAGTCCCACAACTTGTTCCTGTATTCTCTCCAACAAGCTTCATCAAAATAACTATCTCCGCTAGGGAAATGCCCTAAAGCGGATCTATGGGCCAAAAGTCCAGGCATTACTTTAGACGATATCTCCGCCTTACGCTTTTCGATGACACTGTATTTCGTCTGATGACTGCTTATAGGGTCGGCCTTGCCCTTTCGAGTCTGTGCGCAAAGGTACTAAGGCTGCCATAACCTGTTGACTATGCTCAAGCTGTTTTGTCATTGTCATTGACAACACCTCAGCCTGTTTTTGTAATCCCTTATCAATCACCTCCGTCAACATGGCCATCGGATTGCTTGGCAAGTCCTGAGCCCTCTGCAACAATTCGGCTACCGTCCATCTAGGATCTGCTGATGTAATAAGCTGCTGCGTCTGCTGGTTCCCATTCTGCATTAAACACTGCCTTAAAATTGCCTCTCGGATACCTTCTCCTACGCTTGCTGCTCTAAGTGTGGCAAGCAACTTATCTACAAATTCACCAAGAGGTTCCTGTCTACCTTGCTTAATTCCCATATAGTGAGGATTTGCATTTCCATCCTTCTGCTTTTCAAAAGCCATCCTTACTATCTGGGCTGATGCTTGCAAAACAGGCGGCTGTAAAAGTGCCTGTAACTCTGGTCTCTCATACTGTCCCGTTCCACACAACTGATCTACTGTTACATCGAATAGTGAGTCGTTTTGCTGTCTTTGTACTCCAGCTGATTGTCTAGCTAGGTGTTCCCACTCATTCAAAAATGTCATAAATTGAGATGCTGTTACGATCAGCTTCATAACATTATAAGAATCTCTAGGTAACATATTATAGTTCAGGTAAATAAAATCAATCATCTGTCAAACTGACTCGCAGTCTGTCTTAATTGAGATAACAATTTCCATGGCAATTGGGTTACATCAGCCTGAAAAACATTTTGCTCCCCAGGGACCTCTGTATACATTACTGGAAGAACTTGATGTGAAGCAGCCAGCCGGCTAAGCCCTTCCTGATCTCCTTCGGCATTTAAGTGTTCTGCAACCTTTCGCCAATACTCTGCGTGCTTTCTTGCATGATCTTTAACACCACCTCCAGGATCTATCGCCCTGTTTGTCTTCTCTCCCTCACCTACTTTCTTCTCCTGTACAATTTGCTCAGCTAAAAGAGACGGGGAAGGCTCCTCAGCAGAGTCCTGTGTTACAGATTGTAATTCGACTCTGCCACCTAACCCTTTTACACACGCAGCCTTCTCCTTTCTTAAATAATCCTGAACTTCTTCTGACAAAGGCAACCCAGCATGTGTAACACTTGCTCCATTTGGGTCCATATAATCTAATCGTACCCTGGCTTGATAAGCTGCCATTTGCTCAGCACGATGCTGATCCAATGCTGTCATAACCATCTTCCACCATTTTCCACACTCCTTTGCTCGTTTTTCATCATCTAAGCCATGCAGCCACAAGTCTTGTCCAGACTTTTTCCACTGCAATCTTTCAAACACCTCATTTGGGTCCTTAAAATATCCTAACTCTCCTGCATAGCTTAACAGCGGCACCAACTCCTTTGTAAAATTTAACTTACACTGTCGCTTTTCTAAAAAGCATATAAATAAATCATACGCTGCCTGCCTATCCATGTCCGTATTTAAACGTTAATACCTGTGCGCACAGACCTCGTTTAAGCAGTTTCCGGCTCTACAGCGTCTTCGGCTTCAAGGCTGTCTTCCCTTTTCTTGCAGCCTCCGGTACTGCTATCCCGGGCCGGCCGCCTTCTTGCCTCCCGGCTTACTGCGAATCTCCCACGTCCCGAAGAACTTCTTAAACCCTAACGTTTGTCTTCATTAGGGTCCCGTGTTCGAGCGCCACTTACTGCAAGAAGGGGGCCGCTTATTCGACCAATTTGATCAGCGGAATCCAACTTTATTGAGCATCAGACACATCTTATATACAGTTTGCTATAATTATGCCCACTTGGCAACATACTATTGGTTGCTCTCTAAAAGGTTACATCATTGTTTTCACAACTCTGTGGAATTCTTCTATCCGGCCTAATTGCTCTCTTTCCCAGATCTCGCCTCCTCCTTATCTTGCTTGCCTCCCATCTCAGGGGCAGCTGGACTTCAGCATACCAAGCAATCAGCACTTTCTCACATCTCCTACTCCGCCACTATATTATCAATAGAGAATTCTTCAAGGCCTGAATTGCACAGGTGTTCCTGGGACCCATGTCCCCTCTTGCTCAAAACAAACCCCAACAACAGGGCTGGGCTGGGGCCGAGTCTGGGGCCAGGGCTGGGGCCGGGGCAGGGGCAGGGCTGGGGCAGGGCTTGAACTGGGGCTGGGCTGGGGCCAAGGTTGGGTCTGGGGCTGGGCTGGTGGCGAGGGTGGGGCTGGGGCTGGAGCCAGGGTTGGGGCAGGAGCCAGGGCTGGGGCAGGGCTGAGGTCAGGCCTGGGGCTGCGGCTGGGGCAGGGCTGGGGCTGGGGCTGGGGCTGTGGCTGGGGCTGGGGACAGGGCTGAGGCCAGGCTGGGTCTGGGGCTGGGCTGAGGGCAGGGCTGGGGCTGGGGGCTGGGATGGGGCAGGACTGGGACTGGGGCAGGGGCACGTGCCGAGGCTGGGGACAGGGCTAGGGCTGGAGCTAGGGCAGGGCTGGGGCCAGGCTGGCGCTGGGTTCAGCTCAGGGGTGGGGCTTGGTCCAGGGCTGGGGCTGGGCTAGGGCAGGGCTGGGGCTGGGGCTGGGCTGGGGCTGGGTCCAGGGCTGTGGCTGGGCTGTGGCTGGAGCTGGGCTGGGGCTGAGGTTGGGGCTGGGGCTGGGCTAGGGCTGGGCTGGGGCCGGGGCTGCGACTGGGGTAGGATCCAGGGCTGGGGCTGGGCTGTGGCTGGGGTTGGGCTGGGGCAGGGCTGGGGCTGGGCTGGGGCTGGGCCGGGGCAAGGCTGGTCTGGGGCAGGACTGTGCTGGGGCTGGGGCTGGGGCCGTGAGTGGGGCTTCGCTGAAGCTGGGGCCGGGGTTGGGGCAGGGGGTGGGGCTGGGGCTGGGGCTGGGGCTGGGTCCAGGGATGGGGCTGGGCGGTGGCTGGGGCTGGGCTGGGGCTGGGCTAGGACTGGGCTGGGGATGAGGCTGGGGTGGGGCTGGGTGGTGGCTGGGGATGGTCTGGGCAGGGCTGGGGCTGGGGCTGGGCTGGGGGCAGGGATGGGGATGGGACTGGGCTGGGCTGGGGCAGGGCTGGGCCTGGGCTGGGGATGAGGCTGGGGTGGGGCTGGGGCTGGGTCCAGGGCAGGGGCTGGGCTGGGGCTGGGGCTAGGCTGGGGCTGGGCTGGTGCAGGGCTGGGGCTGGGGCTGGGCTTGGGGTCAGGGCTGGGGCTGGGCGGTGGCTGGGGCTGGGCTTGGGCTGGGCTGGGCTGGGCTGGGCTGGGGCTGGGCCGGGGCAGGGCTGGGGCAGGGGCTGGGCTGGGGCCGAGGGTGGGGCTGGGGCTGGGGCTGGGGGCAGGGGTGGGGCCAGAGCTGGGGCAGGACTGGGTACGGGCTGGGGCTGGGCTCGGTGCAGGGCTGGGGCTGGGCAGGGCGGGGCCTGGGGCAGGGCTGGGCTACGGCTGGGCTGGGACCGGGGATGGGTCCGGGGGTGGGGCTGGGGCTGGGGCAGGGGCAGGGCTGGGCCTGGGCTGGGGGCAAGGATGGCGTTTGGGCTGGGGCTCGGCCAGGGCTTGGGCTGGGCTGGGACCGGGGCTGGGCTGGGGTAGGGCTGGCACAGGGCTAGGCCTGGGCCTGGGCTGGGGCCAAGTCTGGGGCCTGGGCTGGGGCCGGGGCAGGGGCAGGGCGGGGCAGGGCTTGAACTGCGGCTGGGCTGGGGCCAAGGTTGGGGCTGGGGCTGGGATGGTGGCGAGGGTGGGGCTGGGGCTGGGCCAGGGCAGGGCTAGGCCTGGGCTGGGGATGAGGCTGGGGGGGGGGCTGGGTGGTGGTTGGGGATGGGCTGGGCAGGGCTGGGGCTGGGCTGGGGGCAGGGATGGGGATGGGACTGGGCTGGGCTGGGGCAGGGCTGGGCCTGGGCTGGGGATGAGGCTGGGGTGGGGCTGGGGCTGGGTCCAGGGCAGGGGCTGGGCTGGGGCTGGGGCTAGGCTGGGGCTGGGCTTGGGGTCAGGGCTGGGGCTGGGCGGTGGCTGGGGCTGGGCTTGGGCTGGGCTGGGCTGGGGCTGGGACTGGGTCCAGGGCTGGGGCTGGGCTGGAGCTGGGGCTGTGTCCAGGGTGGGGCTGTGTCCAGGGCTGGGGCAGGACTGGGTCCGGGCTGGGGCTGGGGTGGGCTGAGGGCAGGGCTGGGGCAGGGCTGGGGCTGGGCTGGGGCTGGGTCCAGGGCTGTGTCTGGGCTGTGGCTGGGGCTGGGCTGGGGCTGAGGTTGGGGCTGGGGCTGGGTTGTGGCTGGGTCCAGGGCTGGGGCTGGGCTGGGCTGGGCTGGGGCTGGGCCGGGGCAGGGCTGGGGCAGGGGCTGGGCTGGGGCCGAGGGTGGGGCTGGGGCTGGGGTTGGGGGCAGGGGTGGGGCCAGAGCTGGGGCAGGACTGGGTACGGGCTGGGGCTGGGCTCGGTGCAGGGCTGGGGCTGGGCAGGGCGGGGCCTGGGGCAGGGCTGGGCTACGGCTGGGCTGGGACCGGGGATGGGTCCGGGGGTGGGGCTGGGGCTGGGGCTGGGGCAGGGCTGGGCCTGGGCTGGGGGCAAGGATGGGGTTTGGGATGGGGCTCGTCCAGGGCTTGGGCTGGGCTGGGACTGGGGCTGGGCTGGGGTAGGGCTGGCACAGGGCTAGGCCTGGGCCTGGGCTGGGGCCAAGTCTGGGGCAGGGGCTGGGGCCGGGGCAGGGGCAGGGCGGGGCAGGGCTTGAACTGGGGCTGGGCTGGGGCCAAGGTTGGGGCTGGGGCTGGGATGGTGGCGAGGGTGGGGCTGGGGCTGGGCCAGGGCAGGGCTGGGCCTGGGCTGGGGATGAGGCTGGGGTGGGGCTGGGGCTGGGTCCAGGGCAGGGGCTGGGTTGGGGCTGGGGCTGGGCTGGGTCTAGGGCTGGGGCTGTGCTGGTGCTCTGCTGGGGGTGGGCTGGGGACTAGGGCTGGGGCAGGGCTGATGCAGGTCTGGGGCTGGGCTGGGGGCAGGGCTGGGGCCTGGGGTAGGGCTGGGACTGAGGTTGGGGCCGGGGCTGGGGCTGGAGTAGGCTGGAGGCTGGGCCTTGGGCTGGGGCTGGGGGCAGGTCTGGGCTGGGGGCATGGCTGGGGCTGGGTTGGGGGCAGGGCTGGGGCAGGGGCTGGGGCCGGGGCTGGGGCAGGTCTGAGGCCGGGGAAGGGCTGGGGCTGGGGCTGGGGATGGGGCTGGGGCTGGAACCAAGTCTTGGGCAGGGCTGGGCCTTGGGCTGGGGCTGAGTTGGTGCAGGGCTGGGGCTGGGCTGGAGCTGGGGCTGGGATGGGGCAGGACTGGGACTGGGGTTGGGCACGGGCCGAGGCTGGGGACAGGGCTAGGGCTGGAGCTAGGGCAGGGCTGGGGCCAGGCTGGGGTTGGGTTCGGCTCAGGGGTGGGGCTTGGTCCAGGGCTGGGGCTGGGCTAGGGCAGGGCTGGGGCCAGGGCTGCGACTGGGGCTGGATCCAGGGCTGGGGCTGGGCTGGGGCTGGGGCTGGGCTAGGGCAGGCCTGGGGCTGGGCCGGGGCAGGCCTGGGCTGGGCCGGGGCAGGCCTGGGCTGGGGCAGGGCTGGAGCCAGGCTGTGGCTGGGTTTGGTGAAGGGCTGGGGCTGGGGATGGGGCTAGGCTGGGGCCAGGGATGGGGCATGAGTGGGGCTTGGCTGGGGCTGGGGCAGGGGCTGGGGCTGGGCCGGGGCAGGGCTCGGCTGGGGCAGGGCTGGGGCCAGGCTGGGGCTGGGTTCGGTGCAGGGCTGGGGCTGGGGCAGGGCGGGGGGCTGGGGTAGGGCTGGGCTGGGGCAGGGGCTGGGTCCAAGGTGGGGCTTGGCAGGGGCCGGGGCTGGGGCCAGGGGTGGGGCTGGGGCAGGGGCGGGGACTGGGAGAGGGCTGGGGCTGGGCTGGGGCTGGGAATGGGTCCAGGGCAGAGGCTGGACTGGGGCTGGGGCTGGGGCTGGGCTTGGGCTGGCTGGGGCTGGGCTGGGCTGGGGCTGGGTCCAGGGTGGGGCTGGGGCCTTGGCTGGGGCCGGACTGGGGATGGGGCTGGGCTGGGGCTGGAGCTGGGCTGGGGCTGGGCTAGGGCTGGGCTGGGGCCGGGGCTGGGCTGGGGCTGGGTCCAGGGCTGTGGCTGGGCTAGGGCAGGGCTGGGGCTGGGATGGAGCAGAACTGGGACTGGGGTTGGGCACGGGCCGAGGCTGGGGACAGGGCTAGGGCTGCAGCTAGGGCAGGGCTGGGGCCGGGGCTGCGACTGGGGCTTGGTCCAGGGCTGGGGCTGGGCTAGGGCAGGGCTGGGGCTGGGGCTGGGCTGGGGGCAGGGATGGGGATGGGGCTGGGCTGGGCTGGGGCAGGGCGGGGCCTGGGCTGGGGTTGAGGCTGGGGTGGGGCTGGGGCTGGGTCCAGGGCAGGGGCTGGGCTGGGGCTGGGCTTTGGCTGGGGCTGGGCTGGGGGCAGGGGTGGGGCTGAGGCTGGGTCCAGGGTGGTGCTGGGGCTGGCCTGGGACTGGGCTGGGGCTGGGACTGAGTCCAGGGCATGGGCTGGACTGGGGCTGGGTCTAGGCTGGGGCAGGGGTGGGGCTGAGGCTGGGTCCAGGGTGGGGCTGGGGCTGGCCTGGGGCTGGGCTGGGGCTGGGACTGGGTCCAGGGCATGGGCTGGACTGGAGATGGGGCTGGGCTGGGGCAGGGCTGGGCTGGGCTGGGGCAGGGCTGGGGCCAGGCTGGGGCTCGGTTCGGTGCAGGGCTGGGGCTGGGGCAGGGCTGGGCTGGGGCCAGGGATGGGGCCGTGAGTGGGGCTTGGCTGGGGCTGGGTCCAGGGCTGTGGCTGGGCTGTGGCTTGAGCTGGGCTGGGGCTGGGGCTGGGGCTGGGGCTGGGCCGGGGCAGGGCTGGGCCTGGGCTGGGGATGAGGCTGGGGTGGGGCTGGGGCTGGGTCGAGGGCAGGGGCTGGGCTGGTGCTGGGGCTGGGCTGGGTCTAGGGCTGGGGCTGTGCTGGTGCTGTGCTAGGGGTGGGCTGGGGACAAGGGCTAGGGCAGGGCTGACGCAGGTCTGGGGCTGGGCTGGGGGCAGGGGCTGGGGCCTGAGGTAGGGCTGGGACTGAGGTTGGGGCCGGGGCTGGGGCTGGAGTAGGCTGGAGGCTAGGCCTTGGGCTGGGGCTGGGGGCAAGTCTGGGCCGGGGGCATGGCTGGGGCTGGGTTGGGGGCAGGGCTGGGGCTGGGGCTGGGGCCGCGGCTGGGGCAGGACTGAGGCTGGGGCTGGGGCTGGGGCTGGGGCAGGGCTTGGGCTGGGCATGGACCGTGACTGGGCAGGGGTAGGGCTGGGGCAGGGGCTGGGCTGGGGACGAGGGTGGGGCAGGGGCTGGGGCTGGGGCTGCGGACAGGGCTGTGGCCGAGCTAGGGCTGGGCTGAGGGCAGGGCTGGGCTAGGGCTGGGGCTGGGGCAGGGCTGGGGCCGGGGCTGAGCCTGGGGCACGGACTAGGGAAAGGCTGGGGCTGGGGCTGGGGCTGGGGCCGGGCTAGGGCTGGGCTGGGGGCAAGGATGGGGCTGGGGCAGGGCTGGGGCTAGGGCTGAGGTAGGGGTAGGGCTGGGGCTGGATTGGGGGCAGGGCTGGGGCAGGACTAGGCTTGAGGCTGGGCCTTGGGCTGGGGCTGGGCTAGGCCTGGGCTGGGGATGAGGCTGGGGTGGGGCTGTGACAGGGCTAGGCCTGGGCCTGGGCTATGGCCAAGTCTGGGGCCTGGGCTGGTGCCGGGGCAGGGGCAGGGCGGGGCAGGGCTTGAACTGGGGCTGGGCTGGGGGCAAGGTTGGGGCTGGGGCTGGGCTGGTGGCGAGGCTGGGGCTGGGGCTGGGCCGGGGCAGGGCTGGGCCTGGGCTGGGGATGAGGCTGGGGGGGGGGCTGGGGCTGGGCTGTGTCTAGGGCTGGGGCTGTGCTGGTGCTCTGCTGGGGGTGGGCTGGGGACTAGGGCTGGGGCAGGGCTGATGCAGGTCTGGGGCTGGGCTGGGGGCAGGGGCTGGGGCTGGGGTAGGGCTGGGACTGAGGTTGGGGCCGGGGCTGTGGCTGGAGTAGGCTGGAGGCTGGGCCTTGGGCTGGGGCTGGGGGCAGGTCTGGGCTGGGGGCATGGCTGGGGCTGGGTTGGGGGCAGGGCTGGGGCTGGGGCTGGGGCCGGGGCTGGGGCAGGACTGAGGCCGGGGAAGGGCTGGGGCTGGGGCTGGGGCTCGGGCTGGAACCAAGTCTTGGGCAGGGCTGGGGCTGGGGCTGGGGCGGGGGCTGGAGCAGGGCTGGGGCTGGGCATGGACCGTGACTGGGCAGGGGTAGGGCTGGGGCAGGGGCTGGGCTGGGGACGAGGGTGGGGCTGGGGCTGGGGCTGGGGCTGCGGACAGGGCTGTGGCCGAGCTAGGGCTGGGCTGAGGGCAGGGCTGGGCTAGGGCTGGGGCTGGGGCAGGGCTGGGGCTGGGGCTGAGCCTGGGGCAGGGACTAGGGCAGGGCTTGGGCTGGGGCTGGGGCTGGGGCTGGGGCCGGGCTAGGGCTGGGCTGGGGGCAAGGATGGGGCTGGGGCAGGGCTGGGGCTAGGGCTGAGGTAGGGGTAGGGCTGGGGCTGGATTGGGGGCAGGGCTGGGGCAGGACTAGGCTTGAGGCTGGGCCTTGGGCTGGGGCTGAGTTGGTGCAGGGCTGGGGCTGGGGCTGGGGCTGGGGCTGGGGCTGGGTCCAGGGCTGGGGCTGGGCTGCGGCTGGGGCTGGGATGGGGCAGGACTGGGACTGGGGTTGGGCACGGGCCGAGGCTGGGGACAGGGCTAGGGCTGGAGCTAGGGCAGGGCTGGGGCCAGGCTGGCGCTGGGTTCGGCTGAGGGGTGGGGCTTGGTCCAGGGCTGGGGCTGGGCTAGGGCAGGGCTGGGGCTGGGGCTGGGCTGGGGCTGGGTCCAGGGCTGTGGCTGGGCTGTGGCTGGAGCTGGGCTGGGGCTGAGGGTGGGGCTGGGGCTGGGCTAGGGCTGGGCTGGGGCCAGGGCTGCGACTGGTGCTGGATCCAGGGCTGGGACTGGGCTGGGGCTGGGGCTGGGCTGGGGCAGGCCTGGGGCTGGGCCGGGGCAGGCCTGGGGCTGGGCCGGGGCAGGCCTGGGCTGGGCCGGGGCAGGCCTGGGCTGGGGCAGGGCTGGAGCCAGGCTGTGGCTGGGTTTGGTGAAGGGCTGGGGCTGGGGCTGGGGCTAGGCTGGGGCCAGGGATGGGGCATGAGTGGGGCTTGGCTGGGGCTGGGGCTGGGGCTGGGGCTGGGCCGGGTCAGGGCTCGGCTGGGGCAGGGCTGGGGCCAGGCTGGGGCTGGGTTCGGTGCAGGGCTGGGGCTGCGGCAGGGCGGGGGCTGGGGTAGGGCTGGGCTGGGGCAGGGGCTGGGTCCAGGGTGGGGCTTGGCAGGGGCCGGGGCTGGGGTCAGGGGTGGGGCTGGGGCAGGGGCGGGGACTGGGAGAGGGCTGGGGCTGGGCTGGGGCTGGGAATGGGTCCAGGGCAGAGGCTGGACTGGGGCTGGGGCTGGGGCTGGGCTTGGGCTGGCTGGGGCTGGGCTGGGCTGGGGCTGGGTCCAGGGTGGGGCTGGGGCCTTGGCTGGGGCCGGAGTGGGGCTGGGGCTGGGCTGGGGCTGGAGCTGAGCTGGGGCTGGGCTGGGGCTGGGCTGGGGCCGGGGCTGGCTGGGGCTGGGTCCAGGGCTGTGGCTGGGCTAGGGCAGGGCTGGGGCTGGGATGGAGCAGAACTGGGACTGGGGTTGGGCACGGGCCGAGGCTGGGGACAGGGCTAGGGCTGCAGCTAGGGCAGGGCTGGGGCCGGGGCTGCGACTGGGGCTTGGTCCAGGGCTGGGGTAGGGCTAGGGCAGGGCTGGGGCTGGGGCTGGGCTGTGGGCAGGGATGGGGATGGGGCTGGGCTGGGCTGGGGCAGGGCTGGGCCTGGGCGGTGGCTGGGGCTGGGCTGGGGCAGGGCTGGGGCAGGGTCTGGGCTGGGGGCAGGGATGGGGATGGGGCTGGGCTGGGCTGGGGCAGGGCTGGGCCTGGGCTGGGGTTGAGGCTGGGGTGGGGCTGGGGCTGGGTCCAGGGCAGGGGCTGGGCTGGGGCTGGGCTTTGGCTGGGGCTGGGGCTGGGCTGGGGGCAGGGGTGGGGCTGAGGCTGGGTCCAGGGCATGGGCTGGACTGGGGATGGGGCTGGGGTGGGGCAGGGCTGGGCTGGGGCAGGGCTGGGGCCAGGCTGGGGCTGGGTTCGGTGCAGGGCTGGGGCTGGGGCAGGGCTGGGCTGGGGCCAGGGATGGGGCCGTGAGTGGGGCTTGGCTGGGGCTGGGTCCAGGGCTGTGGCTGGGCTGTGGCTTGAGCTGGGCTGGGGCTGGGGCTGGGGCTGGGCCGAGACAGGGCTGGGCCTGGGCTGGGGATGAGGCTGGGGTGGGGCTGGGGCTGGGTCGAGGGCAGGGGCTGGGCTGGTGCTGGGGCTGGGCTGGGTCTAGGGCTGGGGCTGTGCTGGTGCTGTGCTAGGGGTGGTCTGGGGACTAGGGCTGGGGCAGGGCTGACGCAGGTCTGGGGCTGGGCTGGGGGCAGGGGCTGGGGCCTGAGGTAGGGCTGGGACTGAGGTTGGGGCCGGGGCTGGGGCTGGAGTAGGCTGGAGGCTAGGCCTTGGGCTGGGTTGGGGTCAGGTCTGGGCTGGGGGCATGGCTGGGGCTGGGTTGGGGGCAGGGCTGGGGCTGGGGCTGGGGCCGCGGCTGGGGCAGGACTGAGGCTGGGGCAGGGCACGGGCTGGGGCTGGGGCTGGGGCTGGGGCAGGGCTTGGGCTGGGCATGGACCGTGACTGGGCAGGGGTAGGGCTGGGGCAGGGGCTGGGCTGGGGACGAGGGTGGGGCTGGGGCTGGGGCTGGGGCTGCGGACAGGGCTGTGGCTGAGCTAGGGCTGGGCTGAGGGCAGGGCTGGGCTAGGGCTGGGGCTGGGGCAGGGCTGGGGCCGGGGCTGAGCCTGGGGCAGGGACTAGGGCAGGGCTTGGGCTGGGGCTGGGGCTGGGGCCGGGCTAGGGCTGGGCTGGGGGCAAGGATGGGGCTGGGGCAGGGCTGGGGCTAGGGCTGAGGTAGGGGTAGGGCTGGGGCTGGATTGGGGGCAGGGCTGGGGCAGGACTAGGCTTGAGGCTGGGCCTTGGGCTGGGGCTGGGTTGGCGCAGGGCTGGGGCTGGGGCTGGAGCCAGGGTTGGGGCAGAAGCCAGAGCTGGGGCAGGGCCGAGGTCAGGCCTGGGGCTGTGGCTGGGGCAGGGCTGGGGATGGGGCTGGGCCTGGGGCTGGGGCTGGGGACAGGGCTGAGGCCAGGCTGGGTCTGGGGCTGGGCTGAGGTTAGGGCTGGGGCTGGGGGCTGGGATGGGGCAGGACTGGGACTGGGGCAGGGGCACGGGCCGAGGCTGGGGACAGGGCTAGGGCTGGAGCTAGGGCAGGGCTGGGGCCAGGCTGGCGCTGGGTTCGGCTGAGGGGTGGGGCTTGGTCCAGGGCTGGGGCTGGGCTAGGGCAGGGCTGGGGCTGGGGCTGGGCTGGGGCTGGGTCCAGGGCTGTGGCTGGGCTGTGGCTGGAGCTGGGCTGGGGCTGAGGGTGGGGCTGGGGCTGGGCTAGGGCTGGGCTGGGGCCAGGGCTGCGACTGGGGCTGGATCCAGGGATGGGGCTGGGCTGGGGCTGGGGCTGGGCTGGGGCAGGCCTGGGGCTGGGCCGGGGCAGGCCTGGGCTGGGGCAGGGCTGGAGCCAGGCTGCGGCTGGGTTCGGTGCAGGGCTGGGGCTGGGGCAGGGCTGGGCTGGGGCAGGGGATGGGGCCGTGAGTGGGGCTTGGCAGGGGCCGGGGCTGGGGCCAGGGGTGGGGCTGGGGCAGGGGCGGGGACTGGGAGAGGGCTGGGGCTGGGGCTGGGTCCAGGGTGGGGCTGGGGCTGGCTGGGGATGGGCTGGCGCTGGGGCTGGGTCCAGGGTGGGGCTGGGGCCTTGGCTGGGGCAGGACTGGGGATGGGGCTGGGCTGGGGCTGGGTCCAGGGCTGTGGCTGGGCAGTGGCTGGAGCTGGGGTGGGACTGGGCTAGGGCTGGGGTGGGGCCGGGGCTGCGACTGGGGCTGGGTCCAGGGCTAGGGCTGGGCTGCGGCTGGGGCTGGGATGGGGCAGGACTGGAACTGGGGTTGGGCACGGGCCGAGGCTGGGGACAGGGCTAGGGCTGGAGCTAGGGCAGGGCTGGGGCCAGGCTGGGGCTGGGTTCGGCTCAGGGGTGGGGCTTGGTCCAGGGCTGGGGCTGGGCTGGGGTTGGGCTAGGGCAGGACTGGGGCTGGGCTGGGGGCAGGGATGGGGATGGGGCTGGGCTGGGCTGGGGCAGGGCTGGGCCTGGGTGGTGGCTGGGGCTGGGCTGGGGCTGGGCTGGGGCAGGGCAGGGCCTGGGCTGGGGATGAGGCTGGGGTGGGGCTGGGGCTCGGTCCAGTGCAGGGGCTGGTCTGGGGCTGGTGATGAGGCTGGGGAAGGGCTGGGGCAGGGGTGGGGCTGAGGCTGGGTCCAGGGTGGTGCTGGGGCTGGCCTGGGGCTGGCCTGGGGCTGGGGCTAGGCTGGGGCAGGGCTGGGGCTGGGCTGGGGCTGGGGATGCGTCCAGGGTGGGGCTGTGTCCAGGGCTGGGGCAGGACTGGGGATTGGCTGGGGCTGTGTCCAGGGCAGGGGCAGGGCTAGGGATGAGGATGTGGTGGGGCTGGGGCAGGGCTGGGCTACGGCTGGGCTGGGACCGGGGATGGGTCCGGGGGTGGGGCTGGGGCTGGGTCAGGGCTGGGGCTGGGCTGGGGCTGGGGTGGGGCAGGGCTAGGGCTGGTCTGGGGGCAAGGATGGGGTTTGGGCTGGAGCTGGGCCAGGGCTTGGGCTGGGCTGGGACCGGGGTTGGGCTGGGGTAGGGCTGGCACAGGGCTAGGCCTGGGGCTGGGCTGGGGCCGAGTCTGGGGCCGGGGCTGGGCTGGTGGCGAGGGTGGGGCTGGGGCTGGGGCTGGGGCTGCGGACAGGGCTGGGGCTAGGGCTGAGGTAGGGGTAGGGCTGGGGCTGGATTGGGGCCAGGGCTGGGGCAGGACTAGGCTTGAGGCTGGGCCTTGGGCTGGGGCTGGGTTGGCGCAGGGCTGGGGCTGGGGCTGGAACCAAGGCATGGGCAGGGCTGGGGCTGGGGCTGGAGCCAGGGCTGGGGTAGGAGCCAGGGCTGGGGCAGGGCTGAGATACGGCCAGGGCCTGGGGCTGGGGCAGGGCTGGGGCTAGGCTGGGCCTGGGGCTGGGCCTGGGGCTGCGGCAGGGCTGGGGCTGGGGACAGGGCTGGGGCCAGGCTGGGTCTGGGGCTGGGGCTGGGCTGGGCTGGGGCTGGGGCTGGGCTGAGGGCACGGCTGGGCTAGGCCTGGGGCTGGGGCAGGGCTGGGCCTAGGCTGGGCTGAGGCCAGGGCTGGGGCTGGGACTGGGACTGGGGCAGGGCAGGGCTGGGCTAGGGCTGGGGCTGGGACAGGGCTGGGCTAGGGATGGGCTGGGGCCGGGGATGGGGCCGGGGGTGGGGCTGGGGCTGGGGCTGGGTTTGGTGCAGGGCTGGGGCTGGGGCTGGGGCTGGGCTGAGGCTGGGTCCAGGGCTGTGGCTGGCCTGTGGCTGGAGCTGGGCTGGGGCTGAGGGTGGGGCTGGAGCTGGGCTGGGGCTGAGGGTGGGGCTGGGGCTGGGCTAGGGCTGGGCTGGGGCTGGGTCCAGGGCAGGGGCTGGGCTGGGGCTGGGGCTGGGCTGGGGTAGGGCTGGCACAGGACTAGGCCTGGTCCTGGGCTGGGGCCAAGTCTGGGGCCGGGGCTGGGGCCGGGGCAGGGGCAGGGCTGGGGCAGGGCTTGAACTGGGGCTGGGCTGGGGCCAAGGTTGGGGCTGGGGCTGGGCTGGTGGCGAGGGCTGGGCTGGGGCTGGGGCTGGGGCTGCGGACAGGGCTGGGCTAGGGCTGAGGTAGGGGTAGGGCTGGGGCTGGATTGGGGCCAGGGCTGGGGCAGGACTAGGTTTGAGGCTGGGCCTTGGGCTGGGGCTGGGTTGGCGCAGGGCTGGGGCTGGGGCTGGAACCAAGGCTTGGGCAGGGCTGGGGCTGGGGCTGGAGCCAGGGCTGGGGTAGGAGCCAGGGCTGGGGCAGGGCTGAGGTCCGGCCAGGGGCTGGGGCTGGGGCAGGGCTGGGGCTGGGCCTGGGGCTGCGGCAGGGCTGGGGCTGGGGACGGGGCTGGGGGCAGGTCTGGGGCCAGGCTGGGTCTGGGGCTGGGGCTGGGCTGGGCTGGGTCTAGGCTGGGCTGAGGCCGGGGCTGGGGCTGGGACTGGGGCAGGGCAGGGCTGGGCTAGGGCTGGGGCTGGGACAGGGCTGGGCTAGGGATGGGCTGGGGCCGGGGATGGGGCCGGGGGTGGGGCTGGGGCTGGGTTTGGTGCAGGGCTGGGGCTGGGGCTGGGGCTGGGCTGGGGCGGGGTCCAGGGCTGTGGCTGGCCTGTGGCTGGAGCTGGGCTGGGGCTGAGGGTGGGGCTGGAGCTGGGCTGGGGCTGGGCTGGGGCTGGGTCCAGGGCAGGGGCTGGGCTGGGGTTGGGGCTGGGCCGGGGCAGGGCTGGAACAGGGGCTGGGCTGGGGCCGAGGGTGGGGCTGGGGCTGGGGCCGGGGAAGGGGCAGGGCTGGGGCAGGGCTTGAACTGGGGCTGGGCTGGGGCCAAGGTTGGGGCTGGGGCTGGGCTGGTGGGGAGGGTGGGGCTGGGGCTGGGGCTGGGGCTGCGGACAGGGCTGGGGCTAGGGCTGAGGTAGGGGTAGGGCTTGGGCTGGATTGGGGCCAGGGCTGGGGCAGGACTAGGCTTGAGGCTGGGCCTTGCGCTGGGGCTGGGTTGGCGCAGGGCTGGGGCTGGGGCTGGAGCCAGGGTTGGGGCAGGAGCCAGGGCTGGGGCAGGGCTGAGGTCAGGCCTGGGCCTGGGGCTGGGACTGGGCTGTGGGTGGAGCTGGGGACAGGGCTGGGGCCAGGCTGGGTCTGGGGCTGGGCTGGGGGCAGGGCTGGGGCTGGGGGTTGGGATGGGGCAGGACTGGGACTGGGGCAGGGGCACGGGCCGAGGCTGGGGACAGGGCTAGGTGTGGAGCTAGGGCTGGGGCTGGGGCCAGGCTGGGGCTGGGTTCGGCTCAGGGCTGGGGCTTGGTCCAGGGATGGGGCTGGGCTAGGGCAGGGCTGGGGCTGGGGCTGGGCTGGGGCTGGGTCCAGGGCTGTGGCTGGGCCGTGGCTGGAGCTGGGCTGGGGCTGGGTTTGGTGCAGGGCTGGGGCTGGGCTAGGGCTGGGCTGGGGCCTCGGCCGCGACTGGGGCTGGATCCAGGGCTGGAGCTGGGCTGGGGCTGGGGCTGGGCTGGGGCAGGGCTGGGGCTGGGGCTGGGGCTGGGCTGGGGCTGGGCTGCGGCCAGGCTGCGGCTGGGTTCGGTGCAGGGCTGGGGCTGGGGCTGGGGCAGGGCTGGGCTGGGGCCGGGGATGGGGCCATGAGTGGGGCTTGGCAGTGGCCGGGGCTGGGGCCGGGTTTGGGGCTGGGGCAGGGGCGGGGACTGGGAGAGGGCTGGGGCTGGGGGCTGGGTCCAGGGCTGGGGCTGGTCTGTGGCTGGAGCTGGGGTGGGGCTGGGTTTGGTGCAGGGCTGGGGCTGGGGCTGGGGCTGGGCTGGGGCTGGGTCCAGGGCTGGGGCTGGGCTGTGGCTGGAGCTGGGCTGGGGCTGGGTTTGGTGCAGGGCTGGGGCTGGGGCTGGGGCTGGGCTGGGGCTGGGTCCAGGGCTGTGGCTGGCCTGTGGCTGGAGCTGGGCTGGGGCTGAGGATGGGGCTGGGGCTGGGGCTGGGCTGGGGCAGGGCTGGGGCTGGGCTGGGGCTGGGCCGGGGCAGGGCTGGGCTGGGGCAGGGCTGGGGCCAGGCTGCGGCTGGGTTTGGTGTAGGGCTGGGGCTGGGGCAGGGCTGGGCTGGGGCCGGGGATGGGGCCGTGAGTGGGCCTTTGCTGGGGCTGGGGCTGGTCCTGGTGCTGGGCCGGGGGCTGGGGTAGGGCTGGGCTGGGGCAGGGGATGGGGCCATGAGTGGGGCTTGGCAGGGGCCGGGGCTGGAGCCGGGGTTGGGGCTGGGGCAGGGGCGGGGACTGGGAGAGGGCTGGGGATGAGGCTGGGTCCAGGGCTGGGGCTGGGCGGTGGCTGGGGCTGGGCTGGGGCAGGGCTGGGCCTGGGCTTGGGATGAGGCTGGGGTGGGGCTGGGGCTGGGTCCAGGGTGAGGCTGTGTCCAGGGCTGGGGCAGGACTGGGGCCGGGCTGGGGCTGGGGCTGGGCTGAGAGCGGGGCTGGGCTGAGGGCAGGGCTGGGGATGGGCTGGGGCTGTGTCCAGGGCAGGGGCTGGGCTGGGGCTGTGGCTGGGGCTGGGGTGGGGCTGTGTCCAGGGCAGGGGCTGGGCTGGGGCTGGGGCTGGGCCGGGGCAGGGCTGGGGCAGGTGCTGGACTGGGGCCGAGGGTGGGGCAGGGGCAAAGGATGGGGCTGAGGGCAGGGCTGGGCTAGGGCTGGGGCTGGGGCAGGGGCCGGGGCTGGGGACAGGGCTGGGGCCAGAGCTAGGGCAGGGCTGCGGCCAGGCTGGGGCGGGTTCGGTGTAGGGCTGGGGCTGGGCAGGGCAGGGGCTGGGGCAGGGCTGGGCTACGGCTGGGCTGGGACCGGGGATGGGTCCGGGGGTGGGGCTGGGGCTGGGGCTGGGGCAGGGCCGGGCCCGGGCTGGGAATGAGGCTGGGGTGGGGCTGGGGCTGGGTCCAGGGCTGGGGCAGGACTGGGGCCGGGCTGGGGCTGGGGCTGGGCTGAGGGCAGGGCTGGGGCAGGGCTGGGGCTGGGCTGGGAATGAGGCTGGGGTGGGGCTGGGGCTGGGTCCAGGGCTGTGGCTGGGCTGTGGCTGGAGCTGGGCTGGGGCTGAGGGTGGGGCTGGGGCTGGGCTAGGGCTGGGCTGGGGCCGGGGCTGCGACTGGGGCTGGGTCCAGGGCTGGGGCTGGTGCTGTGGCTGGGGCTGGGCTGGGGCTGTGGATGGGGCTGTGGCTGGGGCTGGGCTGTGGCTGGGCTGTGGCTGGGCTGGGGCTGGGCTATGGCTGGGTCCAGGGCAGGGTCTGGGCTGGGGCTGGGGCTGGGCTGGGGCAGGGCAGGGGCAAGGGCTGGGCTGGGGCCCAGGGTGGGGCTGGGGCTGGGGCTGGGGCTGGGGACAAGGCTGGGGCTGGGGCTGGGTTCGGTGCAGGGCTGGGGCTGGGCAGGGCGGGGGCTGGGGCAGGGCTGGGCTACGGCTGGGCTGGGACCGGGGATGGGCTGGGGCAGGGGCAGGGCTAGGCCTGGGCTGGGGATGAGGCTGGGGTGGGGCTGGGGCTGGGTCCAGGGCTGGGGCTGGGCTGGGGGCAAGGATGGGGTTTGGGCTGGGGCTGGGCCAGGGCTTGGGCTGGGCTGGGACCGGGGATGGGCTGGGGTAGGTCTGGCACAGAGCTAGGCCTGGGGCTGGGCTGGGGCCGTATCTGGGGCTGGGGCTGGGGCCGGGGCAGGGGCAGAGCTGGGGCAGGGCTTGAACTGGGGCTGGGCTGGGGCCAAGGTTGGGGCTGGGGCTGGGCTGGTGGCGAGGGTGGGGCTGGGCTGGTGGCGAGGGTGGGGCTGGACTGGTGGCGAGGGTGGAGCTGGGGCTGGGGCTGGGGGCTGGGATGGGGCAGGACTGGGACTGGGGCTGGGGCACGGGCCGAGGCTGGGGACAGGGCTAGGGCTGGAGGTAGGGCAGGGCTGGGGCCAGGCTGGGGCTGGGCTAGGGCAGGGCTGGGGCTGGGGCTGGGCTGGGGCTGTGTCCAGGGCTGTGGCAGGGCTGTGGCTGGAGCTGGGCTGGGGCTGAGGGTGGGGCTGGGGCTGCGACTGGTGCTGGATCCAGGGCTGGGGCTGGGCTGTGACTGGGGCTGGGCTGGGGCAGGGCTGGGCTGGGGCTGGGCCGTGGCAGGGCTGGGCTGGGGCAGGGCTGGGGCCGGGCTGGGGCTGGGTTCGGTGCAGGGCTGGGGCTGGGGCAGGGCTAGGCTGGGGCCGGGGATGGGTCCGTGAGTGGGGCTTGGCTGGGGTTGGGGCTGGGGCTGGGGCTGGGGCTGGGCTGGGGCAGGGCTGGGCCTGGGCTGGGGATGAGGCTGGGGTGGGACTGGGGATGGGTCCACGGTGGGGCTGGGGCTGGGTTGGGGGCAGGGCTGGGGCTGGGCGGTGGCTGGGGCTGGGCTGGGGCTGGGACTGGGTCCAGGGCAGGGTCTGGACTGGGGCTGGGGCTAGGCTGGGGTAGGGCTGGGGCTGTGCTGGGTCTGGGGCTGGGTCCAGGGTGGGGCTGGACTGGGGTTGGGGCTAGGCTGGGGCAGGACTGGGGCTGGGCTGGGGCTGTGACTGGGTCCAGGGCAGGGTCTGGACTGGGGCTGGTGCTAGGCTGGGGCAGGACTGGGGCCGGGCTGGGGCTGGGGACGAGGGTGGGGCTGGGGCTGGGGCTGGGGCTGCGGACAGGGCTGTGGCCGAGCTAGGGCTGGGCTGAGGGCAGGGCTGGGCTAGGGCTGGGGCTGGGGCAGGGCTGGGGCCGGGGCTGAGCCTGGGGCAGGGACTAGGGCAGGGCTTGGGCTGGGGGTGGGGCTGGGGCCGGGCTAGGGCTGGGCTGGGGGCAAGGATGGGGCTGGGGCAGGGCTGGGGCTAGGGCTGAGGTAGGGGTAGGGCTGGGGCTGGATTGGGGGCAGGGCTGGGGCAGGACTAGGCTTGAGGCTGGGCCTTGGGCTGGGGCTGAGTTGGTGCAGGGCTGGGGCTGGGGCTGGGGCTGGGGCTGGGTCCAGGTCCAGGGCTGGGGCTGGGCTGCGGCTGGGGCTGGGATGGGGCAGGACTGGGACTGGGGTTGGGCACGGGCCGAGGCTGGGGACAGGGCTAGGGCTGGAGCTAGGGCTGGGGCTGGGGCCAGGCTGGCGCTGGGTTTGGCTCAGGGGTGGGGCTTGGTCCAGGGCTGGGGCTGGGCTAGGGCAGGGCTGGGGCTGGGGCTGGGCTGGGGCTGGGTCCAGGGCTGTGGCTGGGCTGTGGCTGGAGCTGGGATGGGGCTGAGGGTAGGGCTGGGGCTGGGCTAGGGCTGGGCTGGGGCCAGGGCTGTGACTGGTGCTGGATCCAGGGCTGGGGCTGGGCTGGGGCAGGCCTGGGGCTGGGCTGGGGCAGGCCTGGGCTGGGCCGGGGCAGGCCTGGGCTGGGACAGGGCTGGAGCCAGGCTGTGGCTGGGTTCGGTGCAGGGCTGGGGCTGGGGATGGGGCTGGGCTGGGGCCAGCGATGGGGCATGAGTGGGGCTTGGCTGGGGCTGGGGCGGGGGCTGGGGCTGGGCCGGGGCAGGGCTGGGCTGGGGCAGGGCTGGGGCCGGGCTGGGGCTGGGTTCGGTGCAGGGCTGGGGCTGGGGCAGGGCGGGGGCTGGGGTAGGGCTGGGCTGGGGCAGGGGATGGGGCCATGAGTGGGGCTTGGCAGGGGCCGGGGCTGGGGCCAGTGGTGGGGCTGGGGCAGGGGCGGGGACTGGGAGAGGGCTGGGGCTGGGGCTGGGGCTGGGCTGGGGCTGGCTGGGGCTGGGCTGGGCTGGGGCTGGGTCCAGGGTGGGGCTGGGGCCTTGGCTGGGGCAGGACTGGGGATGGGGCTGGGCTGGGGCTGGAGCTGGGCTGGCGCTGGGGCTGGGCCGGGGCAGGGCTGGGCCTGGGCTGGGGATGAGGCTGGGGCTGGGTCGAGGGCAGGGGCTGGGCTGGGGCTGGGGCTGGGCTGGGTCGAGGGCTGGGGCTGTGCTGGTGCTCTGCTGGGGCTGGGCTGGGGAATAGGGCTGGGGCAGGGCTGATGCAGGTCTGGGGCTGGGCTGGGGGCAGGGGCTGGGGCCAAAGGTAGGGCTGGGACTGCGGTTGGGGCCGGGACTGGGGCTGGAGTAGGCTGGAGGCTGGGCCTTGGGCTGGGGCTGGGTTGGGGGCAGGGCTGGGGCTGGGGCTGGGGCCGGGGCTGGGGCAGGACTGAGGCTGGGGCAGGGCTGGGGCTGGGGCTGGGGCTGGGGCTGCGGCAGGGCTGGGCCTGGGCATGGACCGTGACTGGGCAGGGGTAGGGCTGGGGCAGGGGCTGGGCTGGGGACGAGGGTGGGGCTGGGGCTGGGGCTGGGGCTGCGGACAGGGCTGTGGCCGAGCTAGGGCTGGGCTGAGGGCAGGGCTGGGCTAGGGCTGGGGCTGGGTTGGCGCAGGGCTGGGGCTCGGGCTGGGGCTGGAGCCAGGGTTGGGGCAGAAGCCAGATCTGGGGCAGGGCTGAGGTCAGGCCTGGGGCTGGGGCTGGGGCAGGGCTGGGGCTGGGGCTGGGCCTGGGGCTGGGGCTTGGGACAGGGCTGGGGATAGGGCTTGAACTGGGGCTGGGCTGGGGCCAAGGTTGGGGCTGGAACTGGGCTGGTGGCGAGGGTGGGGCTGGGCTGGTGGCGAGGGTGGAGCTGGGGCTGGGGCTGGGGGCTGGGATGGGGCAGGACTGGGACTGGGGCTGGGGCACGGGCCGAGGCTGGGGAAAGGGCTAGGGCTGGAGGTAGGGCAGGGCTGGGGCCAGGCTGGGGCTGGGCTAGGGCAGGGCTGGGGCTGGGGCTGGGCTGGGGCTGTGTCCAGGGCTGTGTCAGGGCTGTGGCTGGAGCTGGGCTGGGGCTGAGGGTGGGGCTGGGGCTGCGACTGGTGCTGGATCCAGGGCTGGGGCTGGGCTGTGACTGGGGCTGGGCTGGGGCAGGGCTGGGCTGGGGCTGGGCCGGGGCAGGGCTGGGCTGGGGCAGGGCTGGGGCCGGGCTGGGGCTGGGTTCGGTGCAGGGCTGGGGCTGGGGCAGGGCTAGGCTGGGGCCGGGGATGGGTCCGTGAGTGGGGCTTGGCTGGGGTTGGGGCTGGGGCTGGGGCTGGGGCTGGGCTGGGGCAGGGCTGGGCCTGGGCTGGGGATGAGGCTGGGGTGGGGCTGGGGCTGGGTCCAGGGTGGGGCTGGGGCTGGGTTGGGGGCAGGGCTGGGGCTGGGCGGTGGCTGGGGCTGGGCTGGGGCTGGGACTGGGTCCAGGGCAGGGTCTGGACTGGGGCTGGGGCTAGGCTGGGGTAGGGCTGGGGCTGTGCTGGGTCTGGGGCTGGGTCCAGGGTGGGGCTGGACTGGGGTTGGGGCTAGGCTGGGGCAGGACTGGGGCTGGGCTGGGGCTGGGGCTGGAACCAAGGTTCGAGCAGGGCTGGGGCTGGTGCGGAGCCAGGGCTGTGGCAGGAGCCAGGGCTGGGGCAGGGCTGTGGCTAGGCTGGGGCAGGGCCTGGGGCTGGGCTGGGGCTGGGGCTGGGGACAGGGCTGGGGCCAGGCTGGGTCTGGGGCTGGGCTGAGGGCAGGGCTGGGGCTGGGGGCTGGGCTGGGGCAGGACTGGGACTGGGGCAGGGGTACGGGCTGGGGCTGGGGACAGGGCTAGGGCTGGAGCTAGGGCAGGGCTGGGGCCAGGCTGGGGCTGGGTTTGGCTCAGGGCTGGGGCTTGGTCCAGGGCTGGGGCTGGGCTGAGGGCAGGGGCTGGGCTAGGCCTGGGGCTGGGGCAGGGCTAGGTTAGGGCTGGGCTGAGGCCGGGGCTGGGTCCGGGCCTGGGGCTGGGCTGGGACCAGGACTGGGCTGGGGCAAGGACTGGGGCAGGGTTTGGGCTGGGGCTTGTGCTAGGGCTGGGATGGGGCAGGGCTGGGGCTGGGGCTGGGCTGGGGGTAGGGATGGGGATTGGGATGGGGATTGGGATGGGGCTGGGCCTGGGGCTTGGGCTGGGGCAGGGCTGGGGCTGGGCAGGGGATGAGGCTGGGGTGGGGCTGGGGCTGGGTCCAGGGCAGGGCTAGGGCTGGGGCTGGGCTGGGGCAGAGGGCGTGGCTGGGGCAGGGGTGGGGCTGGGGCTGGAACCAAATCTTGGGCAGGGATGGGGCTGGGGCTGGGGCTGGGCAGGGCTGGAGCTGGACATGGACCGGGACTGGGCAGGGGTAGGGCTGGGGCTGGGGGCTGGGCTGGGTCTGGGGTTGGGCTGGGGCAGGGCTGGGCCTGGGGTTGGGCTGGGGCTGGGGCTGGGGCTGGGGCCGGGGCTGCGACTGGGGCTGGGTGCAGGGCTGGGGCTGGGCTGTGGCTGGGTGTGGCCGGTTGACGTTGCCCCCTTAAGAAAGGGAATATGGTGGACGGAAGTTGGTAAACGGAAGGAATAATCTAAACTAATTTCATTGGAAGAGTGGGAGGAATCACCTTCTGTACTGTGACAGCAGGAGGGTATACTGGGTTTTTCCAGCACTTTATTTTCAGTCTTGCTTCTGCCTCTTCTTCGTCCAGCAGCTCTGTTTTGTGCTGGGCTTTCTGCCAAGGCCTCGGCCTTGAAAACCAGATAAAAGCCGGTATTAACTCCCTTCCAATTAACACGAACTGCTTCTAAACTTTTTTCCTCTCTTTTCTTTCTCTTTCTATCCCATTCTGGGGAAAGGGGGGGAAGAGAGGGGAGAGCGGAGGTGGGGAACCCCTCTCTGCCGAGGGGGGTTACTCTCATTTCTGTGTTACTCTGTTGTATATTTTTGTATATATTGTAGATATTGTAAATTTGTAAATATTCCCCTGCATACCCTACATTGCTTTGTAAATATAGCTCCACTGCTTTGCTAATTCAGCTTGTGAGGTTTTTTTTCCTTTCCCTTCAATTTTTCTTTCCCTTTACTTTACAAGGGGGAAGGGAGGAGGCTTCTTGGCCTTACCCTCCCACCCACCACACTGGGGCTGGGCTGGGGCTGGGCTGGGGCTGGGGCTGGGGCAGGGGCAGGGGCTGGGGCAGGGGCCGAGGGCGGGACTGGGCTAGGGCTGGGGCTGGGGCAGGGGCCTGGGCTGGGCTGGGGCTGGGTTCGGCTCAGGGCTGGGGCTTGGTCCAGGGCTGGGGCTGGGCTAGGGCAGGGCTGGGGCTGGGGCTGGGGCTGGGCTGGGGCTGGGTCCAGGGCTGTGGCTGGGCTGTGGCTGGAGCTGGGCTGGGGCTGAGGGTGGGGCTGGGGCTGGGCTAGGGCTGGGCTGGGGCCAGGGCTGCGACTGGTACTGGATCCAGGGATGGGGCTGGGCTGGGTCTGGGGCTGGGCTGGGGCAGGCCTGGGGCTGGGCCGGGGCAGGGCTGGGCTGGGGCAGGGCTGGAGCCAGGCTGTGGCTGTGTTCGGTGCAGGGCTGGGGCTGGGGCAGGGCAGGGCTGGGGCCAGGGATGGGGCCGTGAGTGGGGCTTGGCTGGGGCTGGGGCTGGGGCTGGGGCTGGGCCTGGGCAGGGCTGGGCTGGGGCAGGGCTGGGGCCGGACTGGGGCTGGGTTCGGTGCAGGGCTGGGGCTGGGGCAGGGCTGGGCTGGGGTAGGGCTGGGCTGGGGCAGGGTCCAGGGCTGTGGCTGGGCTGTGGCTGGAGCTGGGCTCGGGCAGGGCTGGGGCTGGGGCTGGGTTGGGGCAGGGCTGGGGCCGAGTCTGAGGCAGGGGCTGGGGCCGGGGCAGAGGCAGGGCTGGGGCAGGGCTGGGGCTGGGCCTTGGCTGGGGCTGGGGTTGGGGCTGGGGCAGGACTGAGGCCGGGGAAGGGCTGGGGCTGGGGCTGGGGCGGGGGCTGGAACCAAGTCTTGGGCAGGGCTGGGGCTGGGGCTGGGGCGGGGGCTGCGGCAGGGCTGGGGCTGGGCATGGACCGTGACTGGGCAGGGGTAGGGCTGGGGCAGGGGCTGGGCTGGGGACGAGGGTGGGGCTGGGGCTGGGGCTGGGGCTGCGGACAGGGCTGTGGCCGAGCTAGGGCTGGGCTGAGGGCAGGGCTGGGCTAGGGCTGGGGCTGGGGCAGGGCTGGGGCTGGGGCTGAGCCTGGGGCAGGGACTAGGGCAGGGCTTGGGCTGGGGCTGGAGCTGGGGCTGGGGCTGGGGCCGGGCTAGGGCTGGGCTGGGGGCAAGGATGGGGCTGGGGCAGGGCTGGGGCTAGGGCTGAGGTAGGGGTAGGGCTGGGGCTGGATTGGGGGCAGGGCTGGGGCAGGACTAGGCTTGAGGCTTGGCCTTGGGCTGGGGCTGAGGGTGGGGCTGGGGCTGCGACTGGTGCTGGATCCAGGGCTGGGGCTGGGCTGTGACTGGGGCTGGGCTGGGGCAGGGCTGGGCTGGGGCTGGGCCGGGGCAGGGCTGGGCTGGGGCAGGGCTGGGGCCGGGCTAGGGCTGGGCTGGGGGCAAGGATGGGGCTGGGGCTGGGGCTGGGGCTGGGTCCAGGGCTGGGGCTGGGCTGCGGCTGGGGCTGGGATGGGGCTGAGGGTGGGGCTGGGGCTGGGCTAGGGCTGGGCTGGGGCCAGGGCTGCGACTGGTGCTGGATCCAGGGCTGGGGCTGGGCTGGGGCTGGGGCTGGGCTGGGGCAGGCCTGGGGCTGGGCTGGGGCAGGCCCGGGCTGGGCCGGGGCAGGCCTGGGCTGGGGCAGGGCTGGAGCCAGGCTGTGGCTGGGTTCGGTGCAGGGCTGGGGCTTGGGCAGGGCGGGGGCTGGGGTAGGGCTGGGCTGGGGCAGGGGATGGGGCCATGAGAGGGGCTTGGCAGGGGCCGGGGCTGGGGCCAGGGCTGGGGATGGGTCCAGGGTGGGGCTGGGGCTGGGCTGGGGCTGGGCTGGGGCTGGGAATGGGTCCAGGGCAGAGGCTGGACTGGGGCAGAGGCTGGGCTGGGCTGGGGCTGGCTCCATGGAGGGGCTGGGGCCTTGGATGGGGCCGGACTGGGGATGGGTCTGGGGCTGGGGCTGGAGCTGTGCTGGGGCTCGGCTAGGGCTGGGCTGGGGCCGGGGCTGCGACTGCGGCTGGGTCCAGCGCTGGGGCTGGGCTAGGGCAGGGCTGGGGCTGTGGCTGGGCTGGGGGCAGGGATGGGGATGGGGCTGGGCTGGGCTGGGGCAGGGCTGGGCCTGGGCGGTGGCTGGGGCTGGGCTGGGACCGGGGCTGGGCTGGGGTAGGGCTGGCACAGGGCTAGGCCTGGGGCTGGGCTGGGGCCGAGTCTGGGGCCGGGGCTGGGGCCGGGGCAGAGGCAGGGCTGGGGCAGGGCTTGAACTGGGGCTGGGCTGGGGGCAAGGTTGGGGCTGGGGCTGGGCTGGTGGCGAGGGCTGGGCTGGGGCTGGGGCTGCGGACAGGGCTGGGGCTAGGGCTGAGGTAGGGGTAGGGCTGGGGCTGGATTGGGGCCAGGGCTGGGGCAGGACTAGGCTTGAGGCTGGGCCTTGGGCTGGGGCTGGGTTGGCGCAGGGCTGGGGCTGGGGCTGGAACCAAGGCTTGGGCAGGGCTGGGGCTGGGGCTGGAGCCAGGGCTGGGGTAGGAGCCAGGGCTGGGGCAGGGCTGAGGTCCGGCCAGGGGCTGGGGCTGGGGCAGGGCTGGGGCTAGGCTGGGGCTGGGCCTGGGACAGAGCAGGGCTGGGGCTGGGGACAGGGCTGGGGCCAGGCTGGGTCTGGGTCTGGGGCTGGGCTGGGGCCTGGGCTGAGGGCACGGCTGGGCTAGGCCTGGGGCTGGGGCAGGGCTGGGGCTAGGCTGGGCTGAGGCCGGGGCTGGGGCTGGCTCTGGGGCAGGGCAGGGCTGGGCTAGGGCTGGGGCTGGGACAGGGCTGGGCTAGGGATGGGCTGGGGCCGGGGATGGGGCCGGGGGTGGGGCTGGGGCTGGGGCTGGGTTTGGTGCAGGGCTGGGGCTGGGGCTGGGGCTGGGCTGGGGCTGGGTCCAGGGCTGTGGCTGGCCTGTGGCTGGAGCTGGGCTGGGGCTGAGGGTGGGGCTGGGGCTGGGCTAGGGCTGGGCTGGGGCCGGGGCTGCGACTGGGGCTGGGTCCAGGGCTGGGGCTGGGCTGGGGCTGGGCTGGGGCTGGGTCCAGGGCTGTGGCTGGGCTGTGGCTGGAGGTGGGCTGGGGCTGGGTTTGGTGCAGGGCTGGGGCTGGGGCTGGGGCTGGGCTGGGGCTGGGTCCAGGGCTGTGGCTGGCCTGTGGCTGGAGCTGGGCTGGGGCTGAGGATGGGGCTGGGGCTGGGCTAGGGCTGGGCTGGGGCCGGGGCCGCGACTGGGGCTGGATCCAGGGCTGGAGGTGGGCTCGGGCTGGGGCTGGGCTGGGGCTGGGCTGGGGCAGGGCTGGGCTGGGGCAGGGCTGGGGCCAGGCTGCGGCTGGGTTCGGTGCAGGGCTGGGGCTGGGGCAGGGCTGGGCTGGGGCCGGGGATGGGGCCGTGAGTGGGGCTTGGCTGGGGCTGGGGCTGGGCCTGGGGCTGGGCCGGGGGCTGGGGTAGGGCTGGGCTGGGGCAGGGGATGGGGCCATGAGTGGGGCTTGGCAGGGGCCGGGGCTGGGGCCGGGGTTGGGGCTGGGGCAGGGGCGGGGACTGGGAGAGGGCTGGGGCTGGGGCTGGGTCCAGGGTGGGGCAGGGGCTGGGCTGGGGCTGGGCTGGGGGTGGGACTGGGTCCAGGGTGGGGCTGGGGCCTTGGCTGGGGCAGGACTGGGGCTGGGTCCAGGGCTGGGGTGGTGCTGTGGCTGTGGCTGGGCTGTGGCTGGGCTGGGGCTGTGGCTGGGGCTGGGCTGTGGCTGGGCTGGGGCTGGGCTGTGGCTGGGTCCAGGGCAGGGGCTGGGCTGGAGCTGGGGCTGGGCCGGGGCAGGGCAGGGGCAAGGGCTGGGCTGGGGCCCAGGGTGGGGCTGGGGCTGGGCCTGGGGACAAGGCTGGGGCTGGGGCTGGGTTCGGTGCAGGGCTGGGGCTGGGCAGGGCGGGGGCTGGGGCAGGGCTGGGCTACGGCTGGGCTGGGACCGGGGATGGGCTGGGGTAGGGGCAGGGCTAGGCCTGGGCTGGGGATGAGGCTGGGGTGGGGCTGGGGCTGGGTCCAGGGCTGGGGCTGGGCTAGGGGCAAGGATGGGGTTTGGGCTGGGGCTGGGCCAGGGCTTGGGCTGGGCTGGGACTGGGGATGGGCTGGGGTAGGTCTGGCACAGGGCTAGGCCTGGGGCTGGGCTGGGGCCGTATCTGGGGCTGGTGCTGTGTCCGGGGCAGGGGCAGGGGCTGGGTCAGGGCATGAACTGGGGCTGGGCTGGGGCCAAGGTTGGGGCTGGGGCTGGGCTGGTGGCGAGGGTGGGGCTGGGCTGGTGGCGAGGGTGGAGCTGGGGCTGGGGCTGGGGGCTGGGATGGGGCAGGACTGGGACTGGGGCTGGGGCACGGGCCGAGGCTGGGGACAGGGCTAGGGCTGGAGGTAGGGCAGGGCTGGGGCCAGGCTGGGGCTGGGCTAGGGCAGGGCTGGGGCTGGGGCTGGGCTGGGGCTGTGTCCAGGGCTGTGGCAGGGCTGTGGCTGGAGCTGGGCTGGGGCTGAGCGTGGGGCTGGGGCTGCGACTGGTGCTGGATCCAGGGCTGGGGCTGGGCTGTGACGGGGGCTGGGCTGGGGCAGGGCTGGGCTGGGGCTGGGCCGGGGCAGGGCTGGGCTGGGACAGGGCTGGGGCCGGGCTGGGGCTGGGTTCGGTGCAGGGCTGGGGCTGGGGCAGGGCTAGGCTGGGGCCGGGGATGGGTCCGTGAGTGGGGCTTGGCTGGGGTTGGGGCTGGGGCTGGGTCTGGGGCTGGGCTGGGGCAGGGCTGGGCCTGGGCTGGGGATGAGGCTGGGGTGGGACTGGGGATGGGTCCACGGTGGGGCTGGGTCTGGGTTGGGGGCAGGGCTGGGGCTGGGCGGTGGCTGGGGCTGGGCTGAGGGTAGGGCTGGGGCAGGGCTGGGCCTGGGCTGGGGATGAGGCTGGGGTGGGACTGGGGATGGGTCCACGGTGGGGCTGGGGCTGGGTTGGGGGCAGGGCTGGGGCTGGGCGGTGGCTGGGGCTGGGCTGGGGCTGGGACTGGGTCCAGGGCAGGGTCTGGACTGGGGCTGGGGCTAGGCTGGGGTAGGGCTGGGGCTGTGCTGGGTCTGGGGCTGGGTCCAGGGTGGGGCTGGACTGGGGTTGGGGCTAGGCTGGGGCAGGACTGGGGCTGGGCTGGGGCTGTGACTGGGTCCAGGGCAGGGTCTGGACTGGGGCTGGTGCTAGGCTGGGGCAGGACTGGGGCCGGGCTGGGGCTGGGGACGAGGGTGGGGCTGGGGCTGGGGCTGGGGCTGCGGACAGGGCTGTGGCCGAGCTAGGGCTGGGCTGAGGGCAGGGCTGGGCTAGGGCTGGGGCTGGGGCAGGGCTGGGGCCGGGGCTGAGCCTGGGGCAGGGACTAGGGCAGGGCTTGGGCTGGGGGTGGGGCTGGGGCGGGGCTAGGGCTGGGCTGGGGGCAAGGATGGGGCTGGGGCAGGGCTGGGGCTAGGGCTGAGGTAGGGGTAGGGCTGGGGCTGGATTGGGGGCAGGGCTGGGGCAGGACTAGGCTTGAGGCTGGGCCTTGGGCTGGGGCTGAGTTGGTGCAGGGCTGGGGCTGGGGCTGGGGCTGGGGCTGGGTCCAGGGCTGGGGCTGGGCTGCGGCTGGGGCTGGGATGGGGCAGGACTGGGACTGGGGTTGGGCACGGGCCGAGGCTGGGGACAGGGCTAGGGCTGGAGCTAGGGCAGGGCTGGGGCCAGGCTGGCGCTGGGTTTGGCTCAGGGGTGGGGCTTGGTCCAGGGCTGGAGCTGGGCTAGGGCAGGGCTGGGGCTGGGGCTGGGCTGGGGGCAGGGATGGGGATGGGGCTGTGCTGGGCTGGGGCAGGGCTGGGCCAGGGTGGTGGCTGGGGCTGGGCTGGGGCAGGGCTGGGGCAGGGCCTGGTTTGGGGGCAGGGATGGGGATGGGGCTGGGCTGGGCTGGGGCAGGGCTGGGCCTGGGCTGGGGATGAGGCTGTGGTGGGGCTGGGGCTGGGTCCAGGGCAGGGGCTGGGCTGGGGCTGGTGATGAGGCTGGGAAAGGGCTGGGGCAGGGGTGGGGCTGAGGCTGGGTCCAGGGTGGTGCTGGGGCTGGCCTGGGGCTGGACTGGGGCTGGGGCTAGGCTTGGGCAGGGCTGGGGCTGGGCTGGAGCTGGGCTGGGCCCGGGGCTGCAAGTGGGGCTGGGTCCAGGGCTGTGGCTGGGCTGTGGCTGGGCTGGCGCTGTGGCTGGGGCTGGGCTGGGGCAGGGCTGGGGCTGTGGCTGGGGCTGGACTGGGACTGGGTCCAGGGCAGGGGCTGGGCTGGGGCTGGTGATGAGGCTGGGGAAGGGCTGGGGCAGGGGTGGGGCTGAGGCTGGGTCCAGGGTGGTGCTGGGGCTGGCCAGGGGCTGGACTGGGGCTGGGGCTAGGCTGGTGCAGGGCTGGGGCTGCCCTGGGGCTGGGGATGCGTCCAGGGTGGGGCTGTGTCCAGGGCTGGGGCAGGACTGGGGCCGGGCTGGGGCTGGGGCTGGGCTGAGGGCAGGGCTGGGGCAGGGCTGGGGATTGGCTGGGGCTGTGTCCAGGGCAGGGGCTGGGCTGGGGCTGGGGCTGGGCCGGGGCAGGGCTGGGGCAGGGGCTGGGCTGGGGCCGAGGGTGGGGCTGGGGCTGGGGCTGGGGCTGAGGGCAGGGCTGCGCTAGGGCTGGGGCTGGGGCAGGGGCCAGAGCTGGGGCAGGGCTGGGGCCGGGCTGTGGCTGGGTTCGGTGCAGGGCTGTGGCTGGGTTCGGTGCAGGGCTGGGGCTGGGCTGCGGCCGGGGCTGGGGCCGTGAGTGGGGCTTGGCTGGGGCCAGGGCTGGGGCTGGGGGTGGGTCTGGGGCTGGGGCAGGGCTGGGCCTGGGCTGGGGATGAGGCTGGGGTGGGGCTGGGGCTGGGTCCAGGGCAGGGGCTGGGCTGGGGATGAGGATGGGGTGGGGCTGGGGAAGGGCTGGGCTACGGCTGGGCTGGGACCAGGGATGGGTCCGGGGGTGGGGCTGGGGCTGGGTCAGGGCTGGGGCCTGGTCTGGGGATGAGGCTGGGGTGGGGCTGGCGATGAGGCTGGGGTGGGGCTGGGGCTGGGTCCAGGGCTGGGGCTGGGCTGGGGCTGGGACTGGGGCAGGGCTAGGGCTGGTCTGGGGGCAAGGATGGGGTTTGGGCTGGAGCTGGGCCAGGGCTTGGGCTGGGCTGGGACCGGGGTTGGGCTGGGGAAGGGCTGGCACAGGGCTAGGCCTGGGGCTGGGCTGGGGCCGAGTCTGGGGCCGGGGCTGGGGCCGGGGCAGGGGCAGGGCTGGGGCAGGGCTTGAACTGGGGCTGGGCTGGGGGCAAGGTTGGGGCTGGGGCTGGGCTGGTGGCGAGGGTGGGGCTGGGGCTGGGGCTGCAGACAGGGCTGGGGCTAGGGCTGAGGTAGGGGTAGGGCTGGGGCTGGATTGGGGCCAGGGCTGGGGCAGGACTAGGTTTGAGGCTGGGCCTTGGGCTGGGGCTGGGTTGGCGCAGGGCTGGGGCTGGGGCTGGAACCAAGGCTTGGGCAGGGCTGGGGCTGGGGCTGGAGCCAGGGCTGGGGTAGGAGCCAGGGCTGGGGCAGGGCTGAGGTCCGGCCAGGGGCTAGGCTGGGGCTGGGCCTGGGGCTGCGGCAGGGCTGGGGCTGGGGACAGGGCTGGGGCCAGGCTGGGTCTGGGGCTGGGGCTGGGCTGGGCTGGGGCTAGGCTGGGCTGAGGCCGGGGCTGGGGCTTGGACTGGGGCAGGACAGGGCTGGGCTAGGGCTGGGGCTGGGACAGGGCTGGGCTAGGGATGGGCTGGGGCCGGGGCTGCGACTGGGGCTGGGTCCAGGGCTGGGGCTGGGCTGGGGCTGGGTCCAGGGCAGGGGCTGGGCTGGGGCTGGGGCTGGGCCGGGGCAGGGGCAGGGCTGGGGCAGGGCTTGAACTGGGGCTGGGCTGGGGCCAAGGTTGGGGCTGGGGCTGGGCTGGTGGCGAGGGTGGGGCTGGGGCTGGGGCTGGGACTGCGGACAGGGCTGGGGCTAGGGCTGAGGTAGGGGTAGGGCTGGGGCTGGATTGGGGCCAGGGCTGGGGCAGGACTAGGCTTGAGGCTGGGCCTTGGGCTGGGGCTGGGTTGGCGCAGGGCTGGGGCTGCGGCTGGAGCCAGGGTTCGGGCAGGAGCCAGGGCTGGGGCAGGGCTGAGGTCAGGCCTGGGGCTGGGGCTGGGGCAGGGCTGGGGCTAGGCTGGGGCTGGGGCTGGGACTGGGCTGTGGCTGGGGCTGGGGACAGGGCTGGGGCCAGGCTGGGTCTGGGGCTGGGCTGGGGGCAAGGATGGGGTTTGGGCTGGGGCTGGGCCAGGGCTTGGGCTGGGCTGGGACCGGGGCTGGGCTGGGGTAGGTCTGGCACAGGGCTAGGCCTGGGGCTGGGCTGGGGCCGTATCTGGGGCTGGGGCTGGGGCCGGGGCAGGGGCAGAGCTGGGGCAGGGCTTGAACTGGGGCTGGGCTGGGGCCAAGGTTGGGGCTGGAACTGGGCTGGTGGCGAGGGTGGGGCTGGGCTGGTGGCGAGGGTGGAGCTGGGGCTGGGGCTGGGGGCTGGGATGGGGCAGGACTGGGACTGGGGCTGGGGCACGGGCCGAGGCTGGGGACAGGGCTAGGGCTGGAGGTAGGGCAGGGCTGGGGCCAGGCTGGGGCTGGGCTAGGGCAGGGCTGGGGCTGGGGCTGGGCTGGGGCTGTGTCCAGGGCTGTGGCAGGGCTGTGGCTGGAGCTGGGCTGGGGCTGAGGTTGGGGCTGGGGCTGCGACTGGTGCTGGATCCAGGGCTAGGGCTGGGCTGTGACTGGGGCTGGGCTGGGGCTGGGCTGGGGCTGGGCCGGGGCAGGGCTGGGCTGGGGCAGGGCTGGGGCCGGGCTGGGGCTGGGTTCGGTGCAGGGCTGGGGCTGGGCTGGGGCTGGGCTGTGGCTGGGTCCAGGGCAGGGGCTGGGCTGGGGCTGGGGCTGGGCCGGGGCAGGGCAGGGGCAAGGGCTGGGCTGGGGCCCAGGGTGGGGCTGGGGCTGGGCCTGGGCTGGGGACAAGGCTGGGGCTGGGGCTGGGTTCGGTGCAGGGCTGGGGCTGGGCAGGGCGGGGGCTGGGGTAGGGCTGGGCTACGGCTTTGCTGGGACCCGGGATGGGCTGGGGTAGGGGCAGGGCTAGGCCTGGGCTGGGGATGAGGCTGGGGTGGGGCTGGGGCTGGGTCCAGGGCTGGGGCTGGGCTGGGGGCAAGGATGGGGTTTGGGCTGGGGCTGGGTCAAGGCTTGGGCTGGGCTGGGACCGGGGATGGGCTGGGGTAGGTCTGGCACAGGGCTGGGCCTGGGGCTGGGCTGGGGCCGTATCTGGGGCTGGGGCTGGGGCCGGGGCAGGGGCAGGGCTGGGGCAGGGCTTGAACTGGGGCTGGGTCCAGGGCTGGGGCTGGTGCTGTGGCTGGGGCTGGGCTGGTGGAGAGGGTGGGGCTGGGCTGGTGGCGAGGGTGGAGCTGGGACTGGGGCTGGGGCACGGGCCGAGGCTGGGGACAGGGCTAGGTCTGGAGGTAGGGCAGGGCTGGGGCCAGGCTGGGGCTGGGGCTGGGGACAAGGCTGGGGCTGGGGCTGGGTTCGGTGCAGGGCTGGGGCTGGGCAGGGCGGGGGCTGGGGCAGGGCTGGGCTACGGCTGGGCTGGGACCGGGGATGGGCTGGGGTAGGGGCAGGGCTAGGCCTGGGCTGGGGATGAGGCTGGGGTGGGGCTGGGACTGGGTCCAGGGCTGGGGCTGGGCTGGGGGCAAGGATGGGGTTTGGGCTGGGGCTGGGCCAGGGCTTGGGCTGGGCTGGGACTGGGGATGGGCTGGGGTAGGTCTGGCACAGGGCTAGGCCTGGGGCTGGGCTGGGGCCGTATCTGGGGCTGGTGCTGTGTCCGGGGCAGGGGCAGGGGCTGGGTCAGGGCATGAACTGGGGCTGGGCTGGGGCCAAGGTTGGGGCTGGGGCTGGGCTGGTGGCGAGGGTGGGGCTGGGCTGGTGGCGAGGGTGGAGCTGGGGCTGGGGCTGGGGGCTGGGATGGGGCAGGACTGGGACTGGGGCTGGGGCACGGGCCGAGGCTGGGGACAGGGCTAGGGCTGGAGGTAGGGCAGGGCTGGGGCCAGGCTGGGGCTGGGCTAGGGCAGGGCTGGGGCTGGGGCTGGGCTGGGGCTGTGTCCAGGGCTGTGGCAGGGCTGTGGCTGGAGCTGGACTGGGGCTGAGGGTGGGGCTGGGACTGCGACTGGTGCTGGATCCAGGGCTGGGGCTGGGCTGTGACTGGGGCTGGGCTGGGGCTGGGCCGGGGCAGGGCTGGGCTGGGGCAGGGCTGGGGCCGGGCTGGGGCTGGGTTCGGTGCAGGGCTGGGGCTGGGGCAGGGCTAGGCTGGGGCCGGGGATGGGTCCGTGAGTGGGGCTTGGCTGGGGTTGGGGCTGGGGCTAGGGCTGGGGCAGGGCTGGGCCTGGGCTGGGGATGAGGCTGGGCTGGGGCTGGGGCTGGATCCAGGGCAGGGGCTTGGCTGGGGCTGAGGCTAGGCTGGGGCAGGGCTGGGGCAGGGCTGGGGCTGGGGCTGGGTCCAGGGTGGGGCTGGGGCTGGGTTGGGGGCAGGGCTGGGGCTGGGCGGTGGCTGGGGCTGGGCTGGGGCTGGGACTGGGTCCAGGGCAGGGTCTGGACTGGGGCTGGGTCTAGGCTGGGGTAGGGCTGGGGCTGTGCTGGGTCTGGGGCTGGGTCCAGGCTGGGGCTGGACTGGGGTTGGGGCTAGGCTGGGGCAGGACTGGGGCTGGACTGGGGCTGGGACTGGGTCCAGGGCAGGGGCTGGACTGGGGCTGGTGCTAGGCTGGGGCAGGACTGGGGCCGGGCTGGGGCTGGGGCTGGGCTGAGGGCAGGGCTGGGGCAGGGCTGGGGATGGGGCTGGGCTGGGGCTGGGACCAGGGCTGTGGCTGGGCTGTGGCTGGAGCTGGGCTGGGGCTGAGTGTGGGGCTGGGGCTGGGCTGGACCTGGGCTGGGCCCGGGGCTGCGACTGGGGCTGGGTCCAGGGCTGGGGCTGGGCTGTGGCTGGGCTGGCGCTGTGGCTGGGGCTGGGCTGGGGCAGGGCTGGGGCTGTGGCTGGGGCTGGGCTGGGGCTGGGTCCAGGGCAGGGGCTGGGCTGGGGCTGGGGCTGGGCTGGGGTAGGGCTGGGGCAGGGACTGGGCTGGGGCCGAGGGTGGGGCTGGGTCTGGGGCTCGGGCTGAGGGCAGGGCTGGGCTAGGGCTGGGGCTGGGGCAGGGGCCGGGGCTGGGGACAGGGCTGGGGCCAGAGCTGGGGCAGGGCTGGGGCCGGGGCTGGGGCTGGGGCTGGGCTGGGGGCAAGGTTGGGGCTGGGGCTGGGCTGGTGGAGAGGGTGGGGCTGGGGCTGGATTGGGGCCAGGGCTGGGGCAGGACTAGGCTTGAGGCTGGGCCTTGGGCTGGGGCTGGGTTGGCGCAGGGCTGAGGCTGGGGCTGGAACCAAGGCTTGGGCAGGGCTGGGGCTGGGGCTGGAGCCAGGGCTGGGGTAGGAGCCAGGGCTGGGGCAGGGCTGAGGTCCGGCCAGGGGCTGGGGCTGGGGTGGGGCTGGGGCTAGGCTGGGGCTGGGCCTGGGGCTGCGGCAGGGCTGGGGCTGGGGACAGGGCTGGGGCCAGGCAGGGTCTGGGGCTGGGGCTGGGCTGGGCTGGGGCTAGGCTGGGCTGAGGCCGGGGCTGGGACTGGGACTGGGGCAGGGCAGGGCTGGGCTAGGGCTGGGGCTGGGACAGGGCTGGGCTAGGGATGGGCTGGGGCCGGGGATGGGGCCGGGGGTGGGGCTGGGGCTGGGTTTGGTGCAGGGCTGGGGCTGGGGCTGGGGCTGGGCTGGGGCGGGGTCCAGGGCTGTGGCTGGCCTGTGGCTGGAGCTGGGCTGGGGCTGAGGGTGGGGCTGGGGCTGGGCTAGGGCTGGGCTGGGGCCGGGGCTGCGACTGGGGCTGGGTCCAGGGCTGGGGCTGGGCTGGGGCTGGGCTGGGGCTGGGTCCAGGGCAGGGGCTGGGCTGGGGTTGGGGCTGGGCCGGGGCAGGGCTTGGACAGGGGCTGGGCTGGGGCCGAGTCTGGGGCCGGGGCTGGGGCCGGGGCAGGGGCAGGGCTGGGGCAGGGCTTGAACTGGGGCTGGGCTGGGGCCAAGGTTGGGGCTGGGGCTGGGCTGGTGGGGAGGGTGGGGCTGGGGCTGGGGCTGGGGCTGGGGCTGCGGACAGGGCTGGGGCTAGGGCTGAGGTAGGGGTAGGGCTGGGGCTGGATTGGGGGCAGGGCTGGGGCAGGACTAGGCTTGAGGCTGGGCCTTGGGCTGGGGCTGGGTTGGCGCAGGGCTGAGGCTGGGGCTGGAACCAGGGTTGGGGCAGGAGCCAGGGCTGGGGCAGGGCTGAGGTCAGGCCTGGGCCTGGGGCTGGGACTGGGCTGTGGCTGGGGCTGGGGACCGGGCTGGGGCCAGGCTGCGGCTGGGTTCGGTGCAGGGCTGGGGCTGGGGCAGGGCTGGGCTGGGGCCGGGGATGGGGCCGTGAGTGGGCCTTGGCTGGGGCTGGGGCTGGGCCTGCGGCTGGGCCGGGGGCTGGGGTAGGGCTGGGCTGGGGCAGGGGATGGGGCCATGAGTGGGACTTGGCAGGGGCCGGGGCTGGGGCCGGGGTTGGGGCTGGGGCAGGGGCGGGGACTGGGAGAGGGCTGGGGCTGGGGCTGGGTCCAGGGCTGGGGCTGGGCGGTGGCTGGGGCTGGGCTGGGGCAGGGCTGGGCCTGGGCTTGGGATGAGGCTGGGGTGGGGCTGGGGCTGGGTCCAGAGTGAGGCTGTGTCCAGGGCTGGGGCAGGACTGGGGCCGGGCTGGGGCTGGGGCTGGGCTGAGAGCGGGGCTGGGCTGAGGGCAGGGCTGGGGATGGGCTGGGGCTGTGTCCAGGGCAGGGGCTGGGCTGGGGCTGTGGCTGGGGCTGGGCTGGGGCTGTGTCCATGGCAGGGGCTGGGCTGGGGCTGGGGCTGGGCCGGGGCAGGGCTGGGGCAGGTGCTGGGCTGGGGCCGAGGGTGGGGCAGGGGCAAAGGATGGGGCTGAGGGCAGGGCTGGGCTAGGGCTGGGGCTGGGGCAGGGGCCGGGGCTGGGGACAGGGCTGGGGCCAGAGCTAGGGCAGGGCTGCGGCCAGGCTGGGGCGGGTTCGGTGTAGGGCTGGGGCTGGGCAGGGCAGGGGCTGGGGCAGGGCTGGGCTACGGCTGGGCTGGGACCGGGGATGGGTCCGGGGGTGGGGCTGGGGCTGGGGCTGGGGCAGGGCAGGGCTGGGGCTGGAACCAAGTCTTGGGCAGGGCTGGGGCTGGGGCTGGGGCTGGGGCTGGGCAGCCTGGGGCTGGGCATGGACCGGGACTGGGCAGGGGTAGGGCCAGGGCTGGGGGCTGGGCTGGGGCTGGGTCTGGGCTGGGGCTGGGGTTGGGCTGGGTCTGGGTCTGGGGCTGGGCTAGGGCTGGGGCTGGGTCCAGGGCTGGGGCTGGTCTGTGGCTGGAGCTGGGCTGGGGCTGAGGGTGGGGCTGGGGCTGGGCTGGGGCAGGGCTGGGGCTGGGCTGGGGCTGGGACTGGGTCCAGGGCAGGGTCTGGACTGGGGCTGGGTCTAGGCTGGGGCAGGGCTGGGGCTGTGCTGGGTCTGGGGCTGGGTCCAGGCTGGGGCTGGACTGGGGTTGGGGCTAGGCTGGGGCAGGACTCGGGCTGGACTGGGGCTGGGACTGGGTCCAGGGCAGGGGCTGGACTGGGGCTGGTGCTAGGCTGGGGCAGGACTGGGGCTGGGCTGGGGCTGGGGCTGGGCTGAGGGCAGGGCTGGGGCAGGGCTGGGGATGGGGCTGGGCTTGGGCTGCGTCCAGGGCTGTGGCTGGGCTGTGGCTGGAGCTGGGCTGGGGCTGAGTGTGGGGCTGGGGCTGGGCTGGACCTGGGCTGGGCCCGGGGCTGCGACTGGGGCTGGGTCCAGGGCTGGGGCTGGGCTGTGGCTGGGCTGGCGCTGTGGCTGGGGCTGGGCTGGGGCAGGGCTGGGGCTGTGGCTGGGGCTGGGCTGGGGCTGGGTCCAGGGCTGGGGCTGGGCTGGGGCTGGGGCTGGGCTGGGGCAGGGCTGGGGCAGGGACTGGGCTGGGGCCGAGGGTGGGGCTGGGGCTGGGGCTCGGGCTGAGGGCAGGGCTGGGCTAGGGCTGGGGCTGGGGGCTGGGCAGTGGCTGAAGCTGGGCTCGGGCAGGGCTGGGGCTGGGGCTGGGTTGGGGCAGGGCTGGGGTCGAGTCTGGGGCAGGGGCTGGGGCCGGGGCAGAGGCAGGGCTGGGGCAGGGCTGGAACTGGGGCTGGGCTGGGGGCAAGGTTGGGGCTGGGGCTGGGGCTGGGCTGGTGGAGAGGGTGGGGCTGGGGCTGGGGCTGCGGACAGGGCTGGGGCTAGGGCTGAGGTAGGGGTAGGGCTGGGGCTGGATTGGGGCTTGGGCTGGGGCAGGACTAGGCTTGAGGCTGGGCCTTGGGCTGGGGCTGGGTTGGCGCAGGGCTGGGGCAGGGCTGGGGCTGTGGCTGGGTCTGGGTCTGGGGCTGGGCTAGGGCTGGGGCTGGGTCCAGGGCTGGGGCTGGTCTGTGGCTGGAGCTGGGCTGGGGCTGAGGGTGGGGCTGGGGTTGGGCTGGGGCAGGGCTGGGGCTGGGCTAGGGCAGGGCTTGTTCTGGGTCCGCGACTGGGGCTGGGTCCGGGGCTGGGTCCAGGGCTGGGGCTGGTCTGTTGCTGGGGCTGGGGCTGGGCTGGGGCTGGGTCCAGGGCAGGGGCTGGGTCCAGGGCAGGGGCTGGACTGGGGCTGGGGCTGGGCCGGGGCAGGGCTGGGGCTGGGCTGGGGCTGGGGCTGGGCCCCGAGTGGGGCTGGGGCTGGGCTGGGGGCAGGGCTGGGGCTGGGTGGTGGCTGGGGCTCGGGACAGGGCTGGGGCCAAGCTGGGGCTGGGGCTGGGCTGAGGGCAGGGCTGTGGCTGGGGGCTGGGATGGGGCTGGAGCTAGGGCAGGGCTGGGGCCAGGCTGGGGCTGGGTTCAGCTCAGGGGTGGGGCTTGGACCAGGGCTGGGGCTGGGGCTGGGCTGGGGCTGAGGGTGGGGACGGGGCTGGGCTATGGCTGGGCTAGGGCTGGGGCTGCGACTGGAGCTGGATCCAGGGCTGGGGCTGGGCTGTGGCTGGGGCTTGGCTGGGGCAGGGCTGTGACTGGGGCTGTGGCTGGGCTGGGCTGGGGCCGGGGATGGGGCCGTGAGTAGGGCTTGGCTGGGGCCGGGGCTGGGGCTGGGGCGGGGCCGGGGCAGGGTTGGGGCTGGGCTTTGGATGGGGCTGGGGCTGGGCTTTGGATGGGGCTGGGGCTGGGGCGGGGACAGGGAGAAGGCTGGGGCTGGGGTTGGGCTGGGGCAGGGTTGGGGCTGGGCTTTGGATGGGGCTGGGGCTGGGCTGGGGGCAGGGCTGGGGCAGGGGGTGGGCTGTGGCAGGGCTGGGGCTGGGCTAGGGCAGGGCTGGGGCTGGGGCAGGGCTGGGGCTGGGTCCAGGGCTGTGGCTGGGCTGTGGCTGGAGCTGGGCTGGGGCTGAGGGTGGGGCTGGGGCTGGGCTAGATCTGGGCTGGGCCCGGGGCTGCGACTGGTGCTGGATCCAGGGCTGGGGCTGGGCTGGGACCAGGACTGGGCTGGGGCAGGGACTGGGGCAGGGTTTGGGCTGGGGCTTGTGCTGGGGCTGGGCTGGGGCAGGGCTGGGGCTAGGGCTGGGCTGGGGGCAGGGATGGGGATGGGGCTGGGGCTGGGGCTTGGGCTGGGGCAGGGCTGGGGCTGGGCAGGGGATGAGGCTGGGGTGGTGCTGGGGCTGGGCTGGGGCCGAGGGCGAGGCTTGGGCAGGGCTGGGGCTGGGGCTGGAACCGAGTCTTGGGCAGGGCTGGGGCTGGGGCTGGGGCTGGGGCTGGGGCTGGGCAGGGCTGGGGCTGGGCATGGACCGGGACTGGGAAGGGATAGGGCTGGGGCAGGGGCTGGGCTGGGGATGAGGGTGGGGCAGGGCTGGGGCTGGGCATGGACCGGGACTGGGCAGGGGTAGGGCCAGGGCTGGGGGCTGGGCTGGGGCTGGGTCTGGGCTGGGCCTGGTCTGTGGCTGGAGCTGGGCTGGGGCTGAGGGTGGGGCTGGGGTTGGGCTGGGGCAGGGCTGGGGCTGGGCTAGGGCAGGGCTTGGTCTGGGGTTGGGCTGGGTCTGGGTCTGGGGCTGGGCTAGGGCTGGGGCTGGGTGTTGTCGGACAAGAGGGGACATGGGTCCCAGGAACACCTGTGCAATTCAGGCCTTGAAGAATTCTCTGTTGATAATATACTGGCAGAGAGGAGATGTGAGAAAGTGCTGATTGCTTGGTATGCTGAAGTCCAGCTGCCCCTGAGATGGGAGGCAAGCAAGATAAGGAGGAGGCGAGATCTGGGAAAGAGAGCAATTAGGCCGGATAGAAGAATTCCACAGAGTTGTGAAAACAATGATGTAACCTTTTAGAGAGCAACCAATAGTATGTTGCCAAGTGGGCATAATTATAGCAAACTGTATATAAGATGTGTCTGATGCTCAATAAAGTGGAATCCGCTGATCAAATTGGTCGTTAAAGCGGCCCCCTTCTTGCAGTAAGTGGCGCCCGAACAGGGACCCTAATGAAGACAAACGTTAGGGTTTAAGAAGTTCTTCGGGACGTTTGGAGATTCGCAGTAAGCCGGGAGGCAAGAAGACGGCCGGCCCGGGATAGCAGTACCGGAGGCTGCAAGAAAAGGGAAGACAGCCTTGAAGCCGAAGACGCTGTAGAGCCGGAAACTGCTTAAACGAGGTCTGTGCGCACAGGTATTAACGTTTAAATACGGACATGGATAGGCAGGCAGCGTATGATTTATTTATATGCTTTTTAGAAAAGCGACAGTGTAAGTTAAATTTTACAAAGGAGTTGGTGCCGCTGTTAAGCTATGCAGAAGAGTTAGGATATTTTAAGGACCCAAATGAGGTGTTTGAAAAATTGCAGTGGAAAAAGTCTGGACAAGACTTGTGGCTGCATGGCTTAGATGATGAAAAACGAGCAAAGGAGTGTGGAAAATGGTGGAAGATGGTTATGACAGCATTGGATCAGCATCGTGCTGAGCAAATGGCAGCTTATCAAGCCAGGGTACGATTAGATTATACGGACCCAAATGGAGCAAGTGTTACACATGCTGGGTTGCCTTTGTCAGAAGAGGTTCAGGATTATTTAAGAAAGGAGAAGGCTGTGTGTGTAAAAGGGTTAGGTGGCAGAGTCGAATTACAATCTGTAACACAGGACTCTGCTGAGGAGCCTTCCCCGTATCTTTTAGCTGAGCAAATTGTACAGGAGGAGAAAGTAAGTGAGGGAGAGGAGACAAACAGGGCGATAGATCCTGGAGGTGGTGTTAAAGATCATGCAAGAAAGCACACAGTATTGGCGAAAGGTTGCAGAGCACTTAAACGCCGAAGGAGATCAGGAAGGGCTTAGCCGGCTGGCTGCTTCACATCAAGCTTTTCCAGTGATGTATACACAGGTCCCTGGGGAGCAAAATGTTTTTCAGGCTGATGTAACCCAATTGCCATGGAAATTGTTATCTCAATTACGACAGACTGCGAGTCAGTTTGGGGTTCAATCTGAACCAGCTAGACAGATGATTGATTTTATTTACATGAACTATAATATGTTACCTAGAGATTCTTATAATGTTACGAAGCTGATCCTAACAGCATCTCAATTTATGACATTTTTGAATGAGTGGGAACACCTAGCTAGACAATCAGCTGGAGTACAAAGACAGCAAAATGATCCACTATTTGGTGTAACAGTAGATCAGTTGTGTGGAACGGGACAGAATGAGAGACCAGAGTTACAGGCACTTTTACAGCCGCCTGTTTTGCAAGCATCAGCCCAGATAGTAAGGATGGCTTTTGACAAGCAGAAGGATGGAAATGCAAATCCTCACTATATGGGAATTAAGCAAGGTAGACAGGAACCTCTTGGTGAATTTGTGGATAAGTTGCTTGCCGCACTTAGAGCAGCAAGCGTAGGAGAAGGTATCCGAGAGGCAATTTTAAGGCAGTGTTTAATGCAGAATGGGAACCAGCAGACGCAACAGCTTATTACATCAGCAGATCCTAGATGGACGGTAGCCGAATTGTTGCAGAGGGCTCAGGACTTGCCAAGCAATCCGATGGCCATGCTGACGGAGGTGATTGATAAGGGATTACAAAAACAGGCTGAGGTGTTGTCAATGACAATGACAAAACAGCTTGAGCATAGTCAACAGGTTATGGCAGCCTTAGTACCTTTGCGCACAGACTCGAAAGGGCAAGGCCGACCCTATAAGCAGTCATCAGACGAAATACAGTGTCATCGAAAAGCGTAAGGCGGAGATATCGTCTAAAGTAATGCCTGGACTTTTGGCCCATAGATCCGCTTTAGGGCATTTCCCTAGCGGAGATAGTTATTTTGATGAAGCTTGTTGGAGAGAATACAGGAACAAGTTGTGGGACTTGGTTATAGATGGTCATAAAACTGCTGTAAAGCTGCAAAAGTCGTGGCGAGAATGCATGAACTGTGTTAAAACCTACGAACTGAAACAGCGAATGGCTGCTGCAGTTAGAGTAACTTTGTCAGGACGAGATGCAGCGCCAGGTGTATCTGAGTTGCAGCTGAAAGATGTGTCTGAGAACTGTCGACCGATCGACCGGGGCCGCCCCCGATACATCTTGCGGCGACCACACCGCGTTTACCAGCCGTCACCACTGCCGTTTGCACACAGCGGGGAACCTTCCTCTGACATCGCCAGCGACGGCTCGGACTCGGAAGACAATACCGGCAGCGAGGAATTCAAACAGCGCCGACTTTGCTTTACGGCCCCTCTTAGAAAAAATGGCGCGCTTGGAGGCTCGCGGTTACAGCGTTCCTGCCACCGCTCTCCTCCCGCGAGCCCTGCCGGCCCCCGCGGATACCGACGGCTCCGACCAAGGCGGTACCGGCTGACGCACCACCGACACCGACAGCACCGACAGTAGCAGCGGAGCAGCTGCCACGGCAGCAGCCCCCACCCCTTTCCCCCGCAGCGGCTTTAGCCGCACTACTCTGTTTTGATTTAAAGCAACAGTACTCATTTTGTCATTTCTGATTGTAACGTCTTTCAGAGATTTGTTATTTAGAGTTTTGTTAAGTTTTTCTAATAAGCACAATGAATAAGTAAGCATTTGGTATTTATAAGTACTTAGTACATAGTAATTGCAGTAAGGTGTATGCACTTAGTTAAGAGTTCAAATTGTAAGATTTTCTTTTGGTTCGAACCTTCTTAGTTGTCTGCCTAGGCATTTCAAAGGAGCTCCATGTAATATAGTTAAGGAATGTATAAACAGGTTTTAATTTTGGAAAGTGTTTTTTAGTTAATGTACCAATTTTATTTCTTTTTAGACACTGATTTGATGGATTAATTTTAACATAGTCTTTTAAGGATTTTTGGTATTAGCATAAGTTAAGGTTTGTAGTAAATAGGTATTAATTTTAACAACTATTCCTTCACTAATGTGCAGAAGAACCAAGACTGAGAGGAAACAGCATTTCCCATGAAGTCGAACATCGATCACAATAACTGTTATGATAATCTGGGGTCAAAAGCATCAATCAAAAAAAAAATAAATAAATTTGTCCTGAATGCTGAATTTGAAAATAGGCAGTTTGGGCTGGTAAATACAGAAAACCTATTTTGTGGTGAGAAAAAGGATTTAAATCCCCATGGAAAATTATTGAAAGGGATTGGCATAAGTGGGAAATAAAGACTAGAGAAATTTTCGTTGGGAAATATCAGGAATAATTAAAAGGATTAGTAAAAGGAAAAGTAAGAGACATAAGATTTTGAAGGCAGAGGAATTGAAATAACAAAAGCACAATGGGAAATGGTAAACAAACTAACCAAGGAAGTAGAGAAGAGACTCCAAATGGAATTTTGAAGTGGGTTAAGGAGTTAAAAAATCTGTAGGGCTCCTGAAGAATGTAACTGCTGCCGAGAAGAAAATACACCCGGCTGCTGGTTGCACCCCAGCAGGCCGAGGAGGCAGAGTTCACATATACTTGGTGGAGCCTAATTTTGATCCTAACCCTATTTGTACATAAGTAGTCCAATCGAAATCAAAAACCATGTTCCCATGTGTGGAATCTTGATCAGACCAGAGAGAAAAGACTTGAACTTGAAAAAGCAATGGTAAATTTTTCTGCTACAGTTGAAATCATGATGAATGCAAGCATAGATGTAATAAAAGTGCAGCAAATTGAAATCAATAGTCTCTCGAAAATGTCTACTCAGAATAGATTAGCTTTGGATTTTTTATATGTTAAGGAAGGGGGTGTATGTGTAGTCATAAATGTAAGTTGTTGTAATTATGTTAATCTAGATAAACGAGTGGAAACAGATTTACAGGCGATTGTGAACCACAATCAGATATTACATCAGATTTCTTTGGATGATACTTCTTCTGTATTTAAAGGAATATGGGATAAGTTAACTTCTTGCTTATCGAATATAAGTTGCTTTAAAAAATTCTTTGCAATACCTGTTGGAATAATTGTAATACTGATCTGTGTAATTCATTGTAATTGTTGTTTTAAAATGGTAAGACCTTTAGATGAAATTGTTTATGCCAATAAGTTACAAGCAAATGGTTATGATCAGAATGTGATCAGAACAGATGAACTTAATTATGATCCAATTAAGAAGGTTCTGAAATATCTGGAAATTTTAACACAAATCAATGGTGACAAAAAAAAAAAAAAAAAAAAAAAAAAAAAAAAAAAAAAAAAAAAAGGGGGAATTGTGACGAATATACTGGTGATTTGTGTCAAAATTGTAAGACTTAGAGTGCACTGGGATTAAGGGTCAGGATCTTGTGAGGCCTGTTTAGAGGATAAAGAGAAAGAAACCTATCTTGCAGACTTGCAAGGACACTGTCTGGTTAATTGGAGACATCACGGCTGAGAAGGAGCTGTCTTAAAGATAAACATTCAGAACTGGGAATTTGTTTTCTTCAGATAAGAAGCCTGCACAATTGAGCATGTGTGAAAGTGGATGCTCTGACCTTTACCACACTGAATGTAGGGAGAAGGGATTTGACCACCTATTCTAAGACTATCATATGCCTCCCTTCTATTTAGCATAAGTTTGCTTATATAGATGATGAAACTATATAAGATGAAGAAAACTATTGTAAGGTTGCTTTTTGGGTGAAGTTGGTACCAATAAGAGATTAGTATTACTAGGATGACCAAAAACACATTATTATGGGTAATTTTATATTGGGCAAAGCAATGAAGCTCTTTTGCTCTTGCTGATTGCCTGCAAGTTTTCTGTCTGTGAAGCTAGAGCCTGGCCAGATCTACCTTTACAGATTAAAGAAATCTTGCTACCATTAAACAAATTAGGATTTTTGACCATCCTAGAGAAAATAGAGGTGCAACATAACAGGTAATAATGAATTGATTGAACTTTTTCAGACGTGTCTGATAGGGATACCCAGACTTAATGTAAATATGTTTGTTAATTATAGTAGTAAGTTTTAAGGTTCTTAGGTATTATTGTACTCATTTTGATTATTGTTAAACTTGTTTATAATTGTATTATGCAAAGTGTTCAAAGAATAACTTCCAAGGCCTTACTTGCACAAAAGAAAAACGGGGGAATTGTTGTCGGACAAGAGGGGACATGGGTCCCAGGAACACCTGTGCAATTCAGGCCTTGAAGAATTCTCTGTTGATAATATACTGGCAGAGAGGAGATGTGAGAAAGTGCTGATTGCTTGGTATGCTGAAGTCCAGCTGCCCCTGAGATGGGAGGCAAGCAAGATAAGGAGGAGGCGAGATCTGGGAAAGAGAGCAATTAGGCCGGATAGAAGAATTCCACAGAGTTGTGAAAACAATGATGTAACCTTTTAGAGAGCAACCAATAGTATGTTGCCAAGTGGGCATAATTATAGCAAACTGTATATAAGATGTGTCTGATGCTCAATAAAGTGGAATCCGCTGATCAAATTGGTCGTTAAAGCGGCCCCCTTCTTGCAGTAGCTGGGTCCAGGGCTGGGCCTGGTCTGTGGCTGGAGCTGGGCTGGGGCTGAGGGTGGGGCTGGGGTTGGGCTGGGTCAGGGCTGGGGGTGGGCTAGGGCAGGGCTTGGTCTGGGGCTGGGCTGGGGCTGGGTCCAGGGCTGTGGCTGGGCTGTGGCTGGAGCTGGGCTGGGGCTGAGGGTGGGGACGGGGCTGGTCTATGGCTGGACTAGGGCCGGGGCTGCGACTGAAGCTGGATCCAGGGCTGGGGCTGGGCTGTGGCTGGGGCTTGGCTGGGGCAGGGCTGGGGCTGGGTTCGGTGCATGGCTGGGGCTGGGGCAGGGCTTGGCAGGGGCCGGGGCTGGGGCTGGGGCGGGGCCGGGGCAGGGTTGGGGCTGGGTCCAGGGCTGGGGCTGGGTTTGGGCTGGGGCAGGGCTGGGGCTGGGTCCAGGGCTGGGGCAGGGCTGTGGCTGGGGCTGGGGCTGGGCTGGGGCTAGGTCCAGGGCTGTGGCTGGGCTGTGGCTACAGCTGGGCTGGTGCTGAGGGTGGGGCTGGGGCTGGGCTGGGGCTGGGGCTGGGGCTGGGCTGGTGCTGGGGCTGGGGCTGGGCTGGTGCTGAGGGTGGGGCTGGGGCAGGGCTGGGGCTGGGCTGGGGCTGGGTCCATGGCAGGGGCTGGGCTGTGGCTGGGGCTGGGCTGGGGCAGGGCAGGGCAGGGGCTGTGGCTGGGCTGTGGCTGGAGCTGGGCTGGGGCCGGGTATGGGGACGTGAGTGGGGCTTGGCTGGGGCCGGGGCTGGGGTCGGGGGTGGGGCTGGGGCTGGGGCTGGGGCGGGGACAGGGAGAGGGCTGGGGCTGGGGTTGGGCTGGGGCAGGGCTGGGGCTGGGCTTTGGATGGGGCTGGGGCTGGGCTGGGGGCAGGGCTGGGGCTGGGGTTGGGCTGGGGCAGGGCTGGGGCTGGGCTAGGGCAGGGCTGGGGCTGGGGCTGGGCTGGGGCTGAGGGTGGGGCTGGGCAGGGGATGAGGCTGGGGTGGTGCTGGGGCTGGGGTTGGGCTGGGGCAGGGCTGGGGCTGGGCTTTGGATGGGGCTGGGGCTGGGCTGGGGGCAGGGCTGGGGCTGGGGCTGGGCTGGGGCTGAGGGTGGGGCTGGGCAGGGGATGAGGCTGGGGTGGTGCTGGGGCTGGGGTTGGGCTGGGGCAGGGCTGGGGCTGGGCTAGGGCAGGGCTGGGGCTGGGGCTGGGCTGGGGCTGAGGGTGGGGCTGGGCAGGGGATGAGGCTGGGGTGGTGCTGGGGCTGGGGTTGGGCTGGGGCAGGGCTGGGGCTGGGCTTTGGATGGGGCTGGGGCTGGGCTAGGGCAGGGCTGGGGCTGGGGCTGGGCTGGGGCTGAGGGTGGGGCTGGGCAGGGGATGAGGCTGGGGTGGTGCTGGGGCTGGGCTGGGGCCGAGGGCGAGGCTTGGGCAGGGCTGGGGCTGGGGCTGGAACCAAGTCTTGGGCAGGGCTGGGGCTGGGGCTGGGGCTCGGCAGGGCTGGGGACGAGGGTGGGGCAGGGCTGGGGCTGGGCATGGACCGGGACTGGGCAGGGGTAGGGCCAGGGCTGGGGGCTGGGCTGGGGCTGGGGCAGGGCTGGGTCTGGGGTTGGGCTGGGTCTGGGGCTGGGTCTGGGCTAGGGCTGGGGCTGGGTCCAGGGCTGGGGCTGGTCTGTGGCTGGAGCTGGGCTGGGGCTGAGGGTGGGGCTGGGGTTGGGCTGGGTCAGGGCTGGGGGTGGGCTAGGGCAGGGCTTGGTCTGGGGCTGGGCTGGGTTGGGTCCAGGGCTGTGGCTGGAGCTGGGCTGGGGCTGAGGGTGGGGCTGGGGATGGGCTAGGGCAGGGCTGGCGCCGGGGCTGCGACTGGGGCTGGGTCCGGGACTGGGGCTGGGTCCAGGGCTGGGGCTGGTCTGTGGCTGGGGCTGGGGCTGGGCTGGGGCTGGGTCCAGGGCAGGGGCTGGGTCCAGGGCAGGGGCTGGGCTGGGGATGGGGCTGGGCCGGTGCAGGGCTGGGGCTGGGCTGGGGCTGGGGCTGGGCCCCGAGTGGGGCTGGGGCTGGGCTGGGGGCAGGGCTGGGGCTGGGTGGTGGCTGGGGCTCGGGACAGGGCTGGGGCCAAGCTGGGGCTGGGGCTGGGCTGAGGGCAGGCCTGGGGCTGGGGGCTGGGATGGGGCAGGACTGGAACTTGGGCAGGGGCACGGGCCGGGGCTGGGGACAGGGCTAGGGCTGGAGCTAGGGAAGGGCTGGGGCCAGGCTGGGGCTGGGTTCGGCTCAGGGGTGGGGCTTGGACCAGGGCTAGGGCTGGGGCTGGGCTGGGGCTGAAGGTGGGGACGGGGCAGGGCTATGGCTGGGCTAGGGCAGGGCTATGGCTGGGCTAGGGCAGGGGCTGCGACTGGAGCTGGATCCAGGGCTGGGACTGGGTCTGGGGCTGGGCTAGGGCTGGGGCTGGGACCAGGGCTGGGGCTGGGCTGGGGCTGGAGCTGGGCTGGGGCTTGTGCTGGGGCTGGGGTGGGGCAGGGCTGGGGCTGGGGCTGGGCTGGGGGCAGGGATGGGGATGGGGCTGGGGCTGGGGCTTGGGCTGGGGCAGGGCTGGGTCTGGGGTTGGGCTGGGGCTTGGTCCAGGGCTGGGGCTGGGCTGAGGGCAGGGGCTGGGCTAGGCCTGGGGCTGGGGCAGGGCTAGGTTAGGGCTGGGCTGAGGCCGGGGCTGGGTCCGGGCCTGGGGCTGGGCTGGGACCAGGACTGGGCTGGGGCAAGGACTGGGGCAGGGTTTGGGCTGGGGCTTGTGCTAGGGCTGGGATGGGGCAGGGCTGGGGCTGGGGCTGGGCTGGGGGTAGGGATGGGGATTGGGATGGGGATTGGGATGGGGCTGGGCCTGGGGCTTGGGCTGGGGCAGGGCTGGGGCTGGGCAGGGGATGAGGCTGGGGTGGGGCTGGGGCTGGGTCCAGGGCAGGGCTAGGGCTGGGGCTGGGCTGGGGCAGAGGGCGTGGCTGGGGCAGGGGTGGGGCTGGGGCTGGAACCAAATCTTGGGCAGGGATGGGGCTGGGGCTGGGGCTGGGAAGGGCTGGGGCTGGACATGGACCGGGACTGGGCAGGGGTAGGGCTGGGGCTGGGGGCTGGGCTGGGTCTGGGGTTGGGCTGGGGCAGGGCTGGGCCTGGGGTTGGGCTGGGGCTGGGGCTGGGGCTGGGGCCGGGGCTGCGACTGGGGCTGGGTGCAGGGCTGGGGCTGGGCTGTGGCTGGGTGTGGCCGGTTGACGTTGCCCCCTTAAGAAAGGGAATATGGTGGACGGAAGTTGGTAAACGGAAGGAATAATCTAAACTAATTTCATTGGAAGAGTGGGAGGAATCACCTTCTGAACTGTGACAGCAGGTGGGTATACTGGGTTTTTCCAGCACTTTATTTTCAGTCTTGCTTCTGCCTCTTCTTCGTCCAGCAGCTCTGTTTTGTGCTGGGCTTTCTGCCAAGGCCTCGGCCTTGAAAACCAGATAAAAGTCGGTATTAACTCCCTTCCAATTAACACGAACTGCTTCTAAACTTTTTTCCTCTCTTTTCTTTCTCTTTCTATCCCATTCTGGGGAAAGGGGGGGAAGAGAGGGGAGAGCGGAGGTGGGGAACCCCTCTCTGCCGAGGGGGGTTACTCTCATTTCTGTGTTACTCTGTTGTATATTTTTGTATATATTGTAGATATTGTAAATTTGTAAATATTCCCCTGCATACCCTACATTGCTTTGTAAATATAGCTCCACTGCTTTGCTAATTCAGCTTGTGAGGTCTTTTTTCCTTTCCCTTCAATTTTTCTTTCCCTTTACTTTACAAGGGGGAAGGGAGGAGGCTTCTTGGCCTTACCCTCCCACCCACCACACTGGGGCTTGGCTGGGGCTGGGCTGGGGCTGGGGCTGGGGCTGGGGCAGGGGCAGGGGCGGGGACTGGGAGAGGGCTGGGGCTGGGGCTGGGTCCAGGGTGGGGCTGGGGGTGGCTGGGGATGGGCTGGCGCTGGGGCTGGGTCCAGGGTGGGGCTGGGGCCTTGGCTGGGGCAGGACTGGGGATGGGGCTGGGCTGGGGCTGGGTCCAGGGCTGTGGCTGGGCTGTGGCTGGAGCTGAGCTGGAGCCGGGCGAGGGCTGGGCTGGGGCCAGGGCTGGGCTGGGGCTGGGTCCAGGGCTGTGGCTGGGCAGTGGCTGGAGCTGGGCTGGGACTGGGCTAGGGCTGGGCTGCGGCTGGGGCTGCGCTGAGGCTGGGCTGGCGCTGTGGCTGGGGCTGGGCTGGGGCAGGGGCTGGGCTGGGGCTGGTGATGAGGCTGGGGAAGGGCTGGGGTAGGGGTGGGGCTGAGGCTGGGTCCAGGGTGGTGCTGGGGCTGGCCTGGGGCTGGACTGGGGCTGGGGCTAGGCTGGGGCAGGGCTGGGGCTGGGCTGGGGCTGGGGATGCGTCCAGGGTGGGGCTGTGTCCAGGGCTGGGGCAGGACTGGGGCCGGGCTGGGGCTGGGGCTGGGCTGAGGGCGGGGCTGGGCTGAGGGCAGGGCTGGGGCAGGGCTGGGGTTTGGCTGGGGCTGTGTCCAGGGCAGGGGCTGGGCTGGGGCAGGGGCTGGGCTGGGGCCGAGGGTGGGGCTGGGGCTGGGACTGAGGGCAGGGCTGGGCTAGGGCTGGGGCTGGGGCAGGGGCCAGAGCTGGGGCAGGGCTGGGGCCGGGCTGTGGCTGGTTTCAGTGCAGGGCTGGGGCTGGAGAAGGGCTGGGCTGGGGCTGGGCGGGGGCCGGGGCTGGGGCCGTGAGTGGGGCTTGGCTGGGGCCAGGGCTGGGGCCGGGGGTGGGGCTGGGGCTGGGGCAGGGCTGGGCCTGGGCTGGGGATGAGGCTGGGGTGGGGCTGGGGCTGGGTCCAGGGCAGGGGCTGGGCTGGGGATGAGGATGGGGTGGGGCTGGGGCAGGGCTGGGCTACGGCTGGGCTGGGACCGGGGATGGGTCCGGGGGTGGGGCTGGGGCTGGGGCTGGGGCAGGGCTGGGCCCGGGCTGGGAATGAGGCTGGGGTGGGGCTGGGGCTGGGTCCAGGGCTGGGGCAGGACTGGGGCCGGGCTGGGGCTGGGGCTGGGCTGAGGGCAGGGCTGGGGCAGGGCTGGTCCTGGGCTGGGAATGAGGCTGGGGTGGGGCTGGGGCTGGGTCCAGGGCTGTGGCTGGGCTGTGGCTGGAGCTGGGCTGGGGCTGGGCTAGGGCTGGGCTGGGGCCGGGGCTGCGACTGGGGCTGGGTCCAGGGCTGGGGCTGGTGCTGTGGCTGGAGCTGGGCTGGGGCTGGGCTGGGGCTGTGGATGGGGCTGGGCTGTGGCTGGGCTGGGGCTGGGCTGTGGCTGGGTCCAGGGCTGGGGCTGGGCTGGGGCTGGGGCTGGGCCGGGGCAGGGCAGGGGCAAGGGCAGGGCTGGGGCCGAGGGTGGGGCTGGGGCTGGGGCTGGGGCTGGGGACAAGGCTGGGGCTGGGGCTGGGGCTGGGGACAAGGCTGGGGCTGGGCTGGGTCCGGGCTGGGGCTGGGTTTGGTGCAGTGCTGGGGCTGGGCAGGGCGGGGGCTGGGGCAGGGCTGGGCTACGGCTGGGCTGGGGATGAGGCTGGGGTGGGGCTGGGGCTGGGTCCAGGGCTGGGGCTGGGCTGGGGGCAAGGATGGGGTTTGGGCTGGGGCTGGGCCAGGGCTTGGGCTGGGCTGGGACCGGGGATGGGCTGGGGTAGGGCTGGCACAGGGCTAGGCCTGGGGCTGGGCTGGGGCCGTATCTGGGGCTGGGGCTGGGGCCGGGGCAGGGGTAGGGCTGGGCCAGGGCTTGAACTGGGGCTGGGCTGGGGCCGTATCTGGGGCTGGGGCTGGGCTGGTGGCGAGGGTGGGGCTGGGCTGGTGGTGAGGGTGGAGCTGGGGCTGGGGCTGGGGGCTGGGATGGGGCAGGACTGGGACTGGGGCTGGGGCACGGGCCGAGGCTGGGGACAGGGCTAGGGCTGGAGGTAGGGCAGGGCTGGGGCCAGGCTGGGGCTGGGCTAGGGCAGGGCTGGGGCTGGGGCTGGGCTGGGGCTGTGTCCAGGGCTGTGGCAGGGCTGTGGCTGGAGCTGGGCTGGGGCTGAGGGTGGGGCTGGGGCTGCGACTGGTGCTGGATCCAGGGCTGGGGCTGGGCTGTGACTGGGGCTGGGCTGGGGCTGGGCTGGGGCAGGGCTGGGCTGGGCCGGGGATGGGTCCGTGAGTGGGGCTTGGCTGGGGTTGGGGCTGGGGCAGGGCTGGGGCTGAGCTGGGGCAGGGCTGGGCCTGGGCTGGGGATGAGGCTGGGGTGGGGCTGGGGCTATACAAGGCAGGGGCTTGGCTAGGGCTGAGGCTAGGCTGGGGCAGGGCTGGGGCTGGGGCTGGGTCCAGGGTGGGGCTGGGGCTGGGTTGGGGGCAGGGCTGGGGCTGGGCGGTGGCTGGGGCTGGGCTGGGGCTGGGACTGGGTCCAGGGCAGGGTCTGGACTGGGGCTGGGTCTAGGCTGAGGCAGGGCTGGGGCTGGGGCTGGGTATGGGGCTGGGTCCAGGGTGGGGCTGGACTGGGGCCGGGCTGGGGCTGGGGCTGGGCTGAGGGCAGGGCTGGGGCAGGGCTGGGGATGGGGCTGGGCTGGGGCTGCGTCCAGGGCTGTGGCTGGGCTGTGGCTGGAGCTGGGCTGGGGCTGAGTGTGGGGCTGGGGCTGGGCTGGAGCTGGGCTGGGCCCGGGGCTGCGACTGGGGCTGGGTCCAGGGCTGGGGCTGGGCTGAGGCTGGGCTGTGGCTGGGGCTTGGGACAGGGCTGGGGCCAGTCTGGGTCTGGGGCTGGGCTGGGGGCAGGGCTGGGGCTGGGGGCTGGGATGGGGCAGGACTGGGACTGGGGCAGGGGCACGGGCCGAGGCTGGGGACAGGGCTAGGGCTGGAGCTAGGGCAGGGCTGGGGCTGGGCTGGGGCTGGGTCCAGGGCTGTGGCTGGGCTGTGGCTGGAGCTGGGCTGGGGTTGAGGGTGGGGCTGGGGCTGGGCTAGGTCTGGGCTGGGTCCGGGGCTGCGACTGGGGCCGGGGATGGGGCCGTGAGTGGGGCTTGGCTGGGGCTGGGGCTGGGGCTGGGCCGGGGCAGGGGCTGGGCTGGGGCTGGGGATGAGGCTGGGCTGGTGGCTGGGGCTGGGTCCAGGGCAGGGGCTGGGCTGGGGCTGAGCCGGGGCAGGGCTGGGCCTGGGCTGGGGATGAGGCTGGGCTGGGGCTGGGGCTGGGTCCAGGGCAGGGGCTGGGCTGGGTCTAGGGCTGGGGCTGTGCTGGTGCTCTGCTGGGGGTGGGCTGGGGACTAGGGCTGGGGCAGGGCTGACGCAGGGCTGGGGCTGGGCTGGGGGCAGGGGCTGGGGCCTGGGGTAGGGCTGGGACTGAGGTTGGGGCCGGGGCTGGGGCTGGAGTAGGCTGGAGGCTGGGCCTTGGGCTGGGGCTGGGGGCAGGTCTGGGCTGGGGGCATGGCTGGGGCTGGGTTGGGGGCAGGGCTGGGGCTGGGGCTGGGGCCGGGGCTGGGGCAGGACTGAGGCTGGGGCAGGGCTGGGGCTGGGGCTGGGGCTGGGGCTGGGTCTGGGGCAGGGCTGGGGCTGGGGCTGGAAGCAAGTCTTGGGCAGGGCTGGGGCTGGGGTTGGGGCTGGGGCAGGGCTGGGCCCGGGCTGGGAATGAGGCTGGGGTGGGGCTGGGGCTGGGTCCAGGGCTGGGGCAGGACTGGGGCCGGGCTGGGGCTGGGGCTGGGCTGAGGGCAGGGCTGGGGCAGGGCTGGGCCTGGGCTGGGAATGAGGCTGGGGTGGGGCTGGGGCTGGGTCCAGGGCTGTGGCTGGGCTGTGGCTGGAGCTGGGCTGGGGCTGGGCTAGGGCTGGGCTGGGGCCGGGGCTGCGACTGGGGCTGGGTCCAGGGCTGGGGCTGGTGCTGTGGCTGGAGCTGGGCTGGGGCTGGGCTGGGGCTGTGGATGGGGCTGGGCTGTGGCTGGGCTGGGGCTGGGCTGTGGCTGGGTCCAGGGCTGGGGCTGGGCTGGGGCTGGGGCTGGGCCGGGGCAGGGCAGGGGCAAGGGCAGGGCTGGGGCCGAGGGTGGGGCTGGGGCTGGGGCTGGGGCTGGGGACAAGGCTGGGGCTGGGCCTGGGGCTGGGGACAAGGCTGGGGCTGGGCTGGGTCCGGGCTGGGGCTGGGTTTGGTGCAGTGCTGGGGCTGGGCAGGGCGGGGGCTGGGGCAGGGCTGGGCTACGGCTGGGCTGGGGATGAGGCTGGGGTGGGGCTGGGGCTGGGTCCAGGGCTGGGGCTGGGCTGGGGGCAAGGATGGGGTTTGGGCTGGGGCTGGGCCAGGGCTTGGGCTGGGCTGGGACCGGGGCTGGGCTGGGGTAGGTCTGGCACAGGGCTAGGCCTGGGGCTGGGCTGGGGCCGTATCTGGGGCTGGGGCTGGGGCCGGGGCAGGGGTAGGGCTGGGCTGGTGGCGAGGGTGGGGCTGGGCTGGTGGTGAGGGTGGAGCTGGGGCTGGGGCTGGGGGCTGGGATGGGGCAGGACTGGGACTGGGGCTGGGGCACGGGCCGAGGCTGGGGACAGGGCTAGGGCTGGAGGTAGGGCAGGGCTGGGGCCAGGCTGGGGCTGGGCTAGGGCAGGGCTGGGGCTGGGGCTGGGCTGGGGCTGTGTCCAGGGCTGTGGCAGGGCTGTGGCTGGAGCTGGGCTGGGGCTGAGGGTGGGGCTGGGGCTGCGACTGGTGCTGGATCCAGGGCTGGGGCTGGGCTGTGACTGGGGCTGGGCTGGGGCTGGGCTGGGGCTGGGCCGGGGCAGGGCTGGGCTGGGCCGGGGATGGGTCCGTGAGTGGGGCTTGGCTGGGGTTGGGGCTGGGGCAGGGCTGGGGCTGGGGCTGAGCTGGGGCAGGGCTGGGCCTGGGCTGGGGATGAGGCTGGGGTGGGGCTGGGGCTATACAAGGCAGGGGCTTGGCTGGGGCTGAGGCTAGGCTGGGGCAGGGCTGGGGCTGGGGCTGGGTCCAGGGTGGGGCTGGGGCTGGGTTGGGGGCAGGGCTGGGGCTGGGCGGTGGCTGGGGCTGGGCTGGGGCTGGGACTGGGTCCAGGGCAGGGTCTGGACTGGGGCTGGGTCTAGGCTGAGGCAGGGCTGGGGCTGTGCTGGGTCTGGGGCTGGGTCCAGGGTGGGGCTGGACTGGGGTTGGGGCTAGGCTGGGGCAGGACTGGGGCTGGGCTGGGGTTGGGACTGGGTCCAGGGCAGGGGCTGGACTGGGGCTGGTGCTAGGCTGGGGCAGGACTGGGGCCGGGCTGGGGCTGGGGCTGGGCTGAGGGCAGGGCTGGGGCAGGGCTGGGGATGGGGCTGGGCTGGGGCTGCGTCCAGGGCTGTGGCTGGGCTGTGGCTGGAGCTGGGCTGGGGCTGAGTGTGGGGCTGGGGCTGGGCTGGAGCTGGGCTGGGCCCGGGGCTGCGACTGGGGCTGGGTCCAGGGCTGGGGCTGGGCTGAGGCTGGGCTGTGGCTGGGGCTCGGGACAGGGCTGGGGCCAGTCTGGGTCTGGGGCTGGGCTGGGGGCAGGGCTGGGGCTGGGGGCTGGGATGGGGCAGGACTGGGACTGGGGCAGGGGCACGGGCCGAGGCTGGGGACAGGGCTAGGGCTGGAGCTAGGGCAGGGCTGGGGCTGGGCTGGGGCTGGGTCCAGGGCTGTGGCTGGGCTGTGGCTGGAGCTGGGCTGGGGTTGAGGGTGGGGCTGGGGCTGGGCTAGGTCTGGGCTGGGTCCGGGGCTGCGACTGGGGCCGGGGATGGGGCCGTGAGTGGGGCTTGGCTGGGGCTGGGGCTGGGGCTGGGCCGGGGCAGGGGCTGGGCTGGGGCTGGGGATGAGGCTGGGCTGGTGGCTGGGGCTGGGTCCAGGGCAGGGGCTGGGCTGGGGCTGGGGGCAGGTCTGGGCCTGGGCTGGGGATGAGGCTGGGGTGGGGCTGGGGCTGGGTCCAGGGCAGGGGCTGGGCTGGGGATGAGGATGGGGTGGGGCTGGGGCAGGGCTGGGCTACGGCTGGGCTGGGACCGGGGATGGGTCCGGGGGTGGGGCTGGGGCTGGGGCTGGGGCAGGGCTGGGCCCGGGCTGGGAATGAGGCTGGGGTGGGGCTGGGGCTGGGTCCAGGGCTGGGGCAGGACTGGGGCCGGGCTGGGGCTGGGGCTGGGCTGAGGGCAGGGCTGGGGCAGGGCTGGTCCTGGGCTGGGAATGAGGCTGGGGTGGGGCTGGGGCTGGGTCCAGGGCTGTGGCTGGGCTGTGGCTGGAGCTGGGCTGGGGCTGGGCTAGGGCTGGGCTGGGGCCGGGGCTGCGACTGGGGCTGGGTCCAGGGCTGGGGCTGGTGCTGTGGCTGGAGCTGGGCTGGGGCTGGGCTGGGGCTGTGGATGGGGCTGGGCTGTGGCTGGGCTGGGGCTGGGCTGTGGCTGGGTCCAGGGCTGGGGCTGGGCTGGGGCTGGGGCTGGGCCGGGGCAGGGCAGGGGCAAGGGCAGGGCTGGGGCCGAGGGTGGGGCTGGGGCTGGGGCTGGGGCTGGGGACAAGGCTGGGGCTGGGGCTGGGGCTGGGGACAAGGCTGGGGCTGGGCTGGGTCCGGGCTGGGGCTGGGTTTGGTGCAGTGCTGGGGCTGGGCAGGGCGGGGGCTGGGGCAGGGCTGGGCTACGGCTGGGCTGGGGATGAGGCTGGGGTGGGGCTGGGGCTGGGTCCAGGGCTGGGGCTGGGCTGGGGGCAAGGATGGGGTTTGGGCTGGGGCTGGGCCAGGGCTTGGGCTGGGCTGGGACCGGGGCTGGGCTGGGGTAGGTCTGGCACAGGGCTAGGCCTGGGGCTGGGCTGGGGCCGTATCTGGGGCTGGGGCTGGGGCCGGGGCAGGGGTAGGGCTGGGCCAGGGCTTGAACTGGGGCTGGGCTGGGGCCGTATCTGGGGCTGGGGCTGGGCTGGTGGCGAGGGTGGGGCTGGGCTGGGTCTAGGGCTGGGGCTGTGCTGGTGCTCTGCTGGGGGTGGGCTGGGGACTAGGGCTGGGGCAGGGCTGACGCAGGGCTGGGGCTGGGCTGGGGGCAGGGGCTGGGGCCTGGGGTAGGGCTGGGACTGAGGTTGGGGCCGGGGCTGGGGCTGGAGTAGGCTGGAGGCTGGGCCTTGGGCTGGGGCTGGGGGCAGGTCTGGGCTGGGGGCATGGCTGGGGCTGGGTTGGGGGCAGGGCTGGGGCTGGGGCTGGGGCCAGGGCTGGGGCAGGACTGAGGCTGGGGCAGGGCTGGGGCTGGGGCTGGAACCAAGTCTTGGGCAGGGCTGGGGCTGGGGCGGGGGCTGGGGCAGGGCTGGAGCTGGGCATGGACCGTGACTGGGCAGAGGTAGGGCTGGGGCAGGGGCTGGGCTGGGGACGAGGGTGGGGCTAGGGCTGAGGTAGGGGTAGGGCTGGGGCTGGATTGGGGCCAGGGCTGGGGCAGGACTAGGCTTGAGGCTGGGCCTTGGGCTGGGGCTGGGTTGGCGCAGGGCTGGGCCTGGGGCTGGAACCAAGGCACGGGTAGGGCTGGGGCTGGGGCTGGAGCCAGGGTTGGGGCAGGAGCCAGGGGTCAGGCTGGGCTGAGGTCAGGCCTAGGGCTGCGGCTGGGGCTGGGCTGGGGCTAGGCTGGGGCTGGGCCTGGGGCTGGGCTGGGCTGGGGCTGGGGACAGGGCTGGGGCAAGGTTGGGGCTGGGGCTGGGCCTGGGCTGGGGGCAGGGATGGGGATGGTGTTGGGGCTGGGCCTGGGGCTTGGGCTGGGGTAGGGCTGGGGCTGGGCAGGGGATGAGGCTGGGGTGGGGCTGGGGCTGGGCTGGGGCAGAGGGCGGGGCTGGGACAGGGCTGGGGCTGGGGCTGGAACCAAGTTTTGGGCAGGGATGGGGCTGGGCATGGACTGGGACTGGGCAGGGGTAGGGCCGGGGCTGGGGGGGCTGGGCTGGGGCTGGGCTTGGGCTGGGGCAGGTCTGGGGCTGGGGTTGGGCTGGGGCTGGGGCTGTGGCTGTGGCTGGGGTTGGGCTGGGGCTGGGGCTGTGGCTGGGGCTGGCCTGGGGCTGGGTCCAGGGCAGGGGCTGGGCTGGGTCTGGGGCTGGGCCGGGGCAGCCCTGGGGCAGGGGCTGGGCAGGGGCCGAGGGTGGGGCTGGGGCTGGGGCTGAGGGCAGGGCTGGGGCTGGGGCTGGGCGGGGGGCAGGGCTGGGCCTGGGCTGGGGATGAGGCTGGGGTGGGGCTGGGGCTGGGTCCAGGGCAGGGGCTGGGCTGGTTCTGGGGCTGGGCTGGGTCTAGGGCTGGGGCTGGGGGCTGGGATGAGGGCTGGAGCCAGGCTGGTTCTGGGGCTGGGCTGAGGGTAGGGCTGGGGCTGGGGCTGGGATGGGGCAGGACTGGGATGGGGCAGGGGCACGGGCCGAGGTTGGGGACAGGCTAGGGCTGGAGCTAGGGCAGGGCTGGGGCCAGGCTGGCGCTGGGTTCGGCTGAGGGGTGGGGCTTGGTCCAGGGCTGGGGCTGGGCTAGGGCACGGCTGGGGCTGGGGCTGGGCTGGGGCTGGGTCCAGGGCTGGGGCTGGGCTGGGGCTGGGCTGGGGCTGGGTCCAGGGCAGGGGCTGGGCGGGGGCTAGGGCTGGGCCGGGGCAGGGCTGGGACAGGGGCTGGGCTGGGGCCGAGGGTGGGGCTGGGGCTGGGGCCTGGGCAGGGGCAGGGCTGGGGCAGGGCTTGAACTGGGGCTGGGCTGGGGCCAAGGTTGGGGCTGGGGCTGGGGCTGGGGCTGAGGTAGGGGTAGGGCTGGGGCCAGGCTGGGGCTGGGTTCGGCTCAGGGCTGGGGCTTGGTCCAGGGCTGGGGCTGGGCTAGGGCAGGGCTGGGGCTGGGGCTGGGTCCAGGGCTGTGGCTGGGCTGTGGCTGGAGCTGGGATGGGGCTGAGGGTGGGGCTGGGGCTGGGCTAGGGTTGGGCTGGGGCCAGGGCTGCGACTGGGGCTGGATCCAGGGATGGGGCTGGGCTGGGGCTGGGGCTGGGCTGGGGCAGGCCTGGGGCTGGGCCGGGGCAGGCCTGGGCTGGGGCAGGGCTGGAGCCAGGCTGTGGCTGGGTTCGGTGCAGGGCTGGGGCTGGGGCAGGGCTGGGCTGTGGCCAGGGATGGGGCCGTGAGTGGGGCTTGGCTGGGGCTGGGGCTGGGGCTGGGGCTGGGCCTGGGCAGGGCTGGGCTGGAGCAGGGCTGGGGCCGGACTGGGGCTGGGTTCGGTGCAGGGCTGGGGCTGGGGCAGGGCTGGGCTGGGGTAGGGCTGGGCTGGGGCAAGGGATGGGGCCGTGAGTGGGGCTTGGCAGGGGCCGGGGCTGGGGCCAGGGGTGGGGCTGGGGCAGGGGCGGGGACTGGGAGAGGGCTGGGGCTGGGGCTGGGTCCAGGGTGGGGCTGGGGCTGGCTGGGGATGGGCTGGCGCTGGGGGTGGGTCCAGGGTGGGGCTGGGGCCTTGGCTGGGGCAGGACTGGGGATGGGGCTGGGCTGGGGCTGGGTCCAGGGCTGTGGCTGGGCTGTGGCTGGAGCTGAGCTGGAGCCGGGCGAGGGCTGGGCTGGGGCCAGGGCTGGGCTGGGGCTGGGTCCAGGGCTGTGGCTGGGCAGTGGCTGGAGCTGGGCTGGGACTGGGCTAGGGCTGGGCTGCGGCTGGGGCTGCGCTGAGGCTGGGCTGGCGCTGTGGCTGGGGCTGGGCTGGGGCAGGGGCTGGGCTGGGGCTGGTGATGAGGCTGGGGAAGGGCTGGGGTAGGGGTGGGGCTGAGGCTGGGTCCAGGGTGGTGCTGGGGCTGGCCTGGGGCTGGACTGGGGCTGGGGCTAGGCTGGGGCAGGGCTGGGGCTGGGCTGGGGCTGGGGATGCGTCCAGGGTGGGGCTGTGTCCAGGGCTGGGGCAGGACTGGGGCCGGGCTGGGGCTGGGGCTGGGCTGAGGGCGGGGCTGGGCTGAGGGCAGGGCTGGGGCAGGGCTGGGGTTTGGCTGGGGCTGTGTCCAGGGCAGGGGCTGGGCTGGGGCAGGGGCTGGGCTGGGGCCGAGGGTGGGGCTGGGGCTGGGGCTGAGGGCAGGGCTGGGCTAGGGCTGGGGCTGGGGCAGGGGCCAGAGCTGGGGCAGGGCTGGGGCCGGGCTGTGGCTGGTTTCAGTGCAGGGCTGGGGCTGGAGCAGGGCTGGGCTGGGGCTGGGCGGGGGCCGGGGCTGGGGCCGTGAGTGGGGCTTGGCTGGGGCCAGGGCTGGGGCCGGGGGTGGGGCTGGGGCTGGGGCAGGGCTGGGCCTGGGCTGGGGATGAGGCTGGGGTGGGGCTGGGGCTGGGTCCAGGGCAGGGGCTGGGCTGGGGATGAGGATGGGGTGGGGCTGGGGCAGGGCTGGGCTACGGCTGGGCTGGGACCGGGGATGGGTCCGGGGGTGGGGCTGGGGCTGGGGCTGGGGCAGGGCTGGGCCCGGGCTGGGAATGAGGCTGGGGTGGGGCTGGGGCTGGGTCCAGGGCTGGGGCAGGACTGGGGCCGGGCTGGGGCTGGGGCTGGGCTGAGGGCAGGGCTGGGGCAGGGCTGGGCCTGGGCTGGGAATGAGGCTGGGGTGGGGCTGGGGCTGGGTCCAGGGCTGTGGCTGGGCTGTGGCTGGAGCTGGGCTGGGGCTGGGCTAGGGCTGGGCTGGGGCCGGGGCTGCGACTGGGGCTGGGTCCAGGGCTGGGGCTGGTGCTGTGGCTGGAGCTGGGCTGGGGCTGGGCTGGGGCTGTGGATGGGGCTGGGCTGTGGCTGGGCTGGGGCTGGGCTGTGGCTGGGTCCAGGGCTGGGGCTGGGCTGGGGCTGGGGCTGGGCCGGGGCAGGGCAGGGGCAAGGGCAGGGCTGGGGCCGAGGGTGGGGCTGGGGCTGGGGCTGGGGCTGGGGACAAGGCTGGGGCTGGGGCTGGGGCTGGGGACAAGGCTGGGGCTGGGCTGGGTCCGGGCTGGGGCTGGGTTTGGTGCAGTGCTGGGGCTGGGCAGGGCGGGGGCTGGGGCAGGGCTGGGCTACGGCTGGGCTGGGGATGAGGCTGGGGTGGGGCTGGGGCTGGGTCCAGGCCTGGGGCTGGGCTGGGGGCAAGGATGGGGTTTGGGCTGGGGCTGGGCCAGGGCTTGGGCTGGGCTGGGACCGGGGATGAGCTGGGGTAGGGCTGGCACAGGGCTAGGCCTGGGGCTGGGCTGGGGCCGTATCTGGGGCTGGGGCTGGGGCCGGGGCAGGGGTAGGGCTGGGCCAGGGCTTGAACTGGGGCTGGGCTGGGGCCGTATCTGGGGCTGGGGCTGGGCTGGTGGCGAGGGTGGGGCTGGGCTGGTGGTGAGGGTGGAGCTGGGGCTGGGGCTGGGGGCTGGGATGGGGCAGGACTGGGACTGGGGCTGGGGCACGGGCCGAGGCTGGGGACAGGGCTAGGGCTGGAGGTAGGGCAGGGCTGGGGCCAGGCTGGGGCTGGGCTAGGGCAGGGCTGGGGCTGGGGCTGGGCTGGGGCTGTGTCCAGGGCTGTGGCAGGGCTGTGGCTGGAGCTGGGCTGGGGCTGAGGGTGGGGCTGGGGCTGCGACTGGTGCTGGATCCAGGGCTGGGGCTGGGCTGTGACTGGGGCTGGGCTGGGGCTGGGCTGGGGCTGGGCCGGGGCAGGGCTGGGCTGGGCCGGGGATGGGTCCGTGAGTGGGGCTTGGCTGGGGTTGGGGCTGGGGCAGGGCTGGGGCTGAGCTGGGGCAGGGCTGGGCCTGGGCTGGGGATGAGGCTGGGGTGGGGCTGGGGCTATACAAGGCAGGGGCTTGGCTAGGGCTGAGGCTAGGCTGGGGCAGGGCTGGGGCTGGGGCTGGGTCCAGGGTGGGGCTGGGGCTGGGTTGGGGGCAGGGCTGGGGCTGGGCGGTGGCTGGGGCTGGGCTGGGGCTGGGACTGGGTCCAGGGCAGGGTCTGGACTGGGGCTGGGTCTAGGCTGAGGCAGGGCTGGGGCTGGGGCTGGGTCTGGGGCTGGGTCCAGGGTGGGGCTGGACTGGGGTTGGGGCTAGGCTGGGGCAGGACTGGGGCTGGGCTGGGGTTGGGACTGGGTCCAGGGCAGGGGCTGGACTGGGGCTGGTGCTAGGCTGGGGCAGGACTGGGGCCGGGCTGGGGCTGGGGCTGGGCTGAGGGCAGGGCTGGGGCAGGGCTGGGGATGGGGCTGGGCTGGGGCTGCGTCCAGGGCTGTGGCTGGGCTGTGGCTGGAGCTGGGCTGGGGCTGAGTGTGGGGCTGGGGCTGGGCTGGAGCTGGGCTGGGCCCGGGGCTGCGACTGGGGCTGGGTCCAGGGCTGGGGCTGGGCTGAGGCTGGGCTGTGGCTGGGGCTTGGGACAGGGCTGGGGCCAGTCTGGGTCTGGGGCTGGGCTGGGGGCAGGGCTGGGGCTGGGGGCTGGGATGGGGCAGGACTGGGACTGGGGCAGGGGCACGGGCCGAGGCTGGGGACAGGGCTAGGGCTGGAGCTAGGGCAGGGCTGGGGCTGGGCTGGGGCTGGGTCCAGGGCTGTGGCTGGGCTGTGGCTGGAGCTGGGCTGGGGTTGAGGGTGGGGCTGGGGCTGGGCTAGGTCTGGGCTGGGTCCGGGGCTGCGACTGGGGCCGGGGATGGGGCCGTGAGTGGGGCTTGGCTGGGGCTGGGGCTGGGGCTGGGCCGGGGCAGGGGCTGGGCTGGGGCTGGGGATGAGGCTGGGCTGGTGGCTGGGGCTGGGACCAGGGCAGGGGCTGGGCTGGGGCTGAGCCGGGGCAGGGCTGGGCCTGGGCTGGGGATGAGGCTGGGCTGGGGCTGGGGCTGGGTCCAGGGCAGGGGCTGGGCTGGGTCTAGGGCTGGGGCTGTGCTGGTGCTCTGCTGGGGGTGGGCTGGGGACTAGGGCTGGGGCAGGGCTGACGCAGGGCTGGGGCTGGGCTGGGGGCAGGGGCTGGGGCCTGGGGTAGGGCTGGGACTGAGGTTGGGGCCGGGGCTGGGGCTGGAGTAGGCTGGAGGCTGGGCCTTGGGCTGGGGCTGGGGGCAGGTCTGGGCTGGGGGCATGGCTGGGGCTGGGTTGGGGGCAGGGCTGGGGCTGGGGCTGGGGCCGGGGCTGGGGCAGGACTGAGGCTGGGGCAGGGCTGGGGCTGGGGCTGGGGCTGGGGCTGGGGCAGGGCTGGGGCTGGGGCTGGAAGCAAGTCTTGGGCAGGGCTGGGGCTGGGGTTGGGGCTGGGGCAGGGCTGGGCCCGGGCTGGGAATGAGGCTGGGGTGGGGCTGGGGCTGGGTCCAGGGCTGGGGCAGGACTGGGGCCGGGCTGGGGCTGGGGCTGGGCTGAGGGCAGGGCTGGGGCAGGGCTGGGCCTGGGCTGGGAATGAGGCTGGGGTGGGGCTGGGGCTGGGTCCAGGGCTGTGGCTGGGCTGTGGCTGGAGCTGGGCTGGGGCTGGGCTAGGGCTGGGCTGGGGCCGGGGCTGCGACTGGGGCTGGGTCCAGGGCTGGGGCGGGTGCTGTGTCTGGAGCTGGGCTGGGGCTGGGCTGGGGCTGTGGATGGGGCTGGGCTGTGGCTGGGCTGGGGCTGGGCTGTGGCTGGGTCCAGGGCTGGGGCTGGGCTGGGGCTGGGGCTGGGCCGGGGCAGGGCAGGGGCAAGGGCAGGGCTGGGGCCGAGGGTGGGGCTGGGGCTGGGGCTGGGGCTGGGGACAAGGCTGGGGCTGGGCTGGGTCCGGGCTGGGGCTGGGTTTGGTGCAGTGCTGGGGCTGGGCAGGGCGGGGGCTGGGGCAGGGCTGGGCTACGGCTGGGCTGGGGATGAGGCTGGGGTGGGGCTGGGGCTGGGTCCAGGGCTGGGGCTGGGCTGGGGGCAAGGATGGGGTTTGGGCTGGGGCTGGGCCAGGGCTTGGGCTGGGCTGGGACCGGGGATGGGCTGGGGTAGGGCTGGCACAGGGCTAGGCCTGGGGCTGGGCTGGGGCCGTATCTGGGGCTGGGGCTGGGGCCGGGGCAGGGGTAGGGCTGGGCCAGGGCTTGAACTGGGGCTGGGCTGGGGCCGTATCTGGGGCTGGGGCTGGGCTGGTGGCGAGGGTGGGGCTGGGCTGGGTCTAGGGCTGGGGCTGTGCTGGTGCTCTGCTGGGGGTGGGCTGGGGACTAGGGCTGGGGCAGGGCTGACGCAGGGCTGGGGCTGGGCTGGGGGCAGGGGCTGGGGCCTGGGGTAGGGCTGGGACTGAGGTTGGGGCCGGGGCTGGGGCTGGAGTAGGCTGGAGGCTGGGCCTTGGGCTGGGGCTGGGGGCAGGTCTGGGCTGGGGGCATGGCTGGGGCTGGGTTGGGGGCAGGGCTGGGGCTGGGGCTGGGGCCAGGGCTGGGGCAGGACTGAGGCTGGGGCAGGGCTGGGGCTGGGGCTGGAACCAAGTCTTGGGCAGGGCTGGGGCTGGGGCGGGGGCTGGGGCAGGGCTGGAGCTGGGCATGGACCGTGACTGGGCAGAGGTAGGGCTGGGGCAGGGGCTGGGCTGGGGACGAGGGTGGGGCTAGGGCTGAGGTAGGGGTAGGGCTGGGGCTGGATTGGGGCCAGGGCTGGGGCAGGACTAGGCTTGAGGCTGGGCCTTGGGCTGGGGCTGGGTTGGCGCAGGGCTGGGCCTGGGGCTGGAACCAAGGCACGGGTAGGGCTGGGGCTGGGGCTGGAGCCAGGGTTGGGGCAGGAGCCAGGGGTCAGGCTGGGCTGAGGTCAGGCCTAGGGCTGCGGCTGGGGCTGGGCTGGGGCTAGGCTGGGGCTGGGCCTGGGGCTGGGCTGGGCTGGGGCTGGGGACAGGGCTGGGGCAAGGTTGGGGCTGGGGCTGGGCCTGGGCTGGGGGCAGGGATGGGGATGGTGTTGGGGCTGGGCCTGGGGCTTGGGCTGGGGTAGGGCTGGGGCTGGGCAGGGGATGAGGCTGGGGTGGGGCTGGGGCTGGGCTGGGGCAGAGGGCGGGGCTGGGACAGGGCTGGGGCTGGGGCTGGAACCAAGTTTTGGGCAGGGATGGGGCTGGGCATGGACTGGGACTGGGCAGGGGTAGGGCCGGGGCTGGGGGGGCTGGGCTGGGGCTGGGCTTGGGCTGGGGCAGGTCTGGGGCTGGGGTTGGGCTGGGGCTGGGGCTGTGGCTGTGGCTGGGGTTGGGCTGGGGCTGGGGCTGTGGCTGGGGCTGGCCTGGGGCTGGGTCCAGGGCAGGGGCTGGGCTGGGTCTGGGGCTGGGCCGGGGCAGCCCTGGGGCAGGGGCTGGGCAGGGGCCGAGGGTGGGGCTGGGGCTGGGGCTGAGGGCAGGGCTGGGGCTGGGGCTGGGCGGGGGGCAGGGCTGGGCCTGGGCTGGGGATGAGGCTGGGGTGGGGCTGGGGCTGGGTCCAGGGCAGGGGCTGGGCTGGTTCTGGGGCTGGGCTGGGTCTAGGGCTGGGGCTGGGGGCTGGGATGAGGGCTGGAGCCAGGCTGGTTCTGGGGCTGGGCTGAGGGTAGGGCTGGGGCTGGGGCTGGGATGGGGCAGGACTGGGATGGGGCAGGGGCACGGGCCGAGGTTGGGGACAGGCTAGGGCTGGAGCTAGGGCAGGGCTGGGGCCAGGCTGGCGCTGGGTTCGGCTGAGGGGTGGGGCTTGGTCCAGGGCTGGGGCTGGGCTAGGGCACGGCTGGGGCTGGGGCTGGGCTGGGGCTGGGTCCAGGGCTGGGGCTGGGCTGGGGCTGGGCTGGGGCTGGGTCCAGGGCAGGGGCTGGGCGGGGGCTAGGGCTGGGCCGGGGCAGGGCTGGGACAGGGGCTGGGCTGGGGCCGAGGGTGGGGCTGGGGCTGGGGCCTGGGCAGGGGCAGGGCTGGGGCAGGGCTTGAACTGGGGCTGGGCTGGGGCCAAGGTTGGGGCTGGGGCTGGGGCTGGGGCTGAGGTAGGGGTAGGGCTGGGGCCAGGCTGGGGCTGGGTTCGGCTCAGGGCTGGGGCTTGGTCCAGGGCTGGGGCTGGGCTAGGGCAGGGCTGGGGCTGGGGCTGGGTCCAGGGCTGTGGCTGGGCTGTGGCTGGAGCTGGGATGGGGCTGAGGGTGGGGCTGGGGCTGGGCTAGGGTTGGGCTGGGGCCAGGGCTGCGACTGGGGCTGGATCCAGGGATGGGGCTGGGCTGGGGCTGGGGCTGGGCTGGGGCAGGCCTGGGGCTGGGCCGGGGCAGGCCTGGGCTGGGGCAGGGCTGGAGCCAGGCTGTGGCTGGGTTCGGTGCAGGGCTGGGGCTGGGGCAGGGCTGGGCTGTGGCCAGGGATGGGGCCGTGAGTGGGGCTTGGCTGGGGCTTGGGGCTGGGGCTGGGGCTGGGCCTGGGCAGGGCTGGGCTGGAGCAGGGCTGGGGCCGGACTGGGGCTGGGTTCGGTGCAGGGCTGGGGCTGGGGCAGGGCTGGGCTGGGGTAGGGCTGGGCTGGGGCAAGGGATGGGGCCGTGAGTGGGGCTTGGCAGGGGCCGGGGCTGGGGCCAGGGGTGGGGCTGGGGCAGGGGCGGGGACTGGGAGAGGGCTGGGGCTGGGGCTGGGTCCAGGGTGGGGCTGGGGCTGGCTGGGGATGGGCTGGCGCTGGGGGTGGGTCCAGGGTGGGGCTGGGGCCTTGGCTGGGGCAGGACTGGGGATGGGGCTGGGCTGGGGCTGGGTCCAGGGCTGTGGCTGGGCTGTGGCTGGAGCTGAGCTGGAGCCGGGCGAGGGCTGGGCTGGGGCCAGGGCTGGGCTGGGCTGGGTCCAGGGCTGTGGCTGGGCAGTGGCTGGAGCTGGGCTGGGACTGGGCTAGGGCTGGGCTGCGGCTGGGGCTGCGCTGAGGCTGGGCTGGCGCTGTGGCTGGGGCTGGGCTGGGGCAGGGGCTGGGCTGGGGCTGGTGATGAGGCTGGGGAAGGGCTGGGGTAGGGGTGGGGCTGAGGCTGGGTCCAGGGTGGTGCTGGGGCTGGCCTGGGGCTGGACTGGGGCTGGGGCTAGGCTGGGGCAGGGCTGGGGCTGGGCTGGGGCTGGGGATGCGTCCAGGGTGGGGCTGTGTCCAGGGCTGGGGCAGGACTGGGGCCGGGCTGGGGCTGGGGCTGGGCTGAGGGCGGGGGCTGGGCTGAGGGCAGGGCTGGGGCAGGGCTGGGGTTTGGCTGGGGCTGTGTCCAGGGCAGGGGCTGGGCTGGGGCAGGGGCTGGGCTGGGGCCGAGGGTGGGGCTGGGGCTGGGGCTGAGGGCAGGGCTGGGCTAGGGCTGGGGCTGGGGCAGGGGCCAGAGCTGGGGCAGGGCTGGGGCCGGGCTGTGGCTGGTTTCAGTGCAGGGCTGGGGCTGGAGCAGGGCTGGGCTGGGGCTGGGCGGGGGCCGGGGCTGGGGCCGTGAGTGGGGCTTGGCTGGGGCCAGGGCTGGGGCCGGGGGTGGGGCTGGGGCTGGGGCAGGGCTGGGCCTGGGCTGGGGATGAGGCTGGGGTGGGGCTGGGGCTGGGTCCAGGGCAGGGGCTGGGCTGGGGATGAGGATGGGGTGGGGCTGGGGCAGGGCTGGGCTACGGCTGGGCTGGGACCGGGGATGGGTCCGGGGGTGGGGCTGGGGCTGGGGCTGGGGCAGGGCTGGGCCCGGGCTGGGAATGAGGCTGGGGTGGGGCTGGGGCTGGGTCCAGGGCTGGGGCAGGACTGGGGCCGGGCTGGGGCTGGGGCTGGGCTGAGGGCAGGGCTGGGGCAGGGCTGGGCCTGGGCTGGGAATGAGGCTGGGGTGGGGCTGGGGCTGGGTCCAGGGCTGTGGCTGGGCTGTGGCTGGAGCTGGGCTGGGGCTGGGCTAGGGCTGGGCTGGGGCCGGGGCTGCGACTGGGGCTGGGTCCAGGGCTGGGGCTGGTGCTGTGGCTGGAGCTGGGCTGGGGCTGGGCTGGGGCTGTGGATGGGGCTGGGCTGTGGCTGGGCTGGGGCTGGGCTGTGGCTGGGTCCAGGGCTGGGGCTGGGCTGGGGCTGGGGCTGGGCCGGGGCAGGGCAGGGGCAAGGGCAGGGCTGGGGCCGAGGGTGGGGCTGGGGCTGGGGCTGGGGCTGGGGACAAGGCTGGGGCTGGGGCTGGGGCTGGGGACAAGGCTGGGGCTGGGCTGGGTCCGGGCTGGGGCTGGGTTTGGTGCAGTGCTGGGGCTGGGCAGGGCGGGGGCTGGGGCAGGGCTGGGCTACGGCTGGGCTGGGGATGAGGCTGGGGTGGGGCTGGGGCTGGGTCCAGGCCTGGGGCTGGGCTGGGGGCAAGGATGGGGTTTGGGCTGGGGCTGGGCCAGGGCTTGGGCTGGGCTGGGACCGGGGATGAGCTGGGGTAGGGCTGGCACAGGGCTAGGCCTGGGGCTGGGCTGGGGCCGTATCTGGGGCTGGGGCTGGGGCCGGGGCAGGGGGTAGGGCTGGGCCAGGGCTTGAACTGGGGCTGGGCTGGGGCCGTATCTGGGGCTGGGGCTGGGCTGGTGGCGAGGGTGGGGCTGGGCTGGTGGTGAGGGTGGAGCTGGGGCTGGGGCTGGGGGCTGGGATGGGGCAGGACTGGGACTGGGGCTGGGGCACGGGCCGAGGCTGGGGACAGGGCTAGGGCTGGAGGTAGGGCAGGGCTGGGGCCAGGCTGGGGCTGGGCTAGGGCAGGGCTGGGGCTGGGGCTGGGCTGGGGCTGTGTCCAGGGCTGTGGCAGGGCTGTGGCTGGAGCTGGGCTGGGGCTGAGGGTGGGGCTGGGGCTGCGACTGGTGCTGGATCCAGGGCTGGGGCTGGGCTGTGACTGGGGCTGGGCTGGGGCTGGGCTGGGGCTGGGCCGGGGCAGGGCTGGGCTGGGCCGGGGATGGGTCCGTGAGTGGGGCTTGGCTGGGGTTGGGGCTGGGGCAGGGCTGGGGCTGAGCTGGGGCAGGGCTGGGCCTGGGCTGGGGATGAGGCTGGGGTGGGGCTGGGGCTATACAAGGCAGGGGCTTGGCTAGGGCTGAGGCTAGGCTGGGGCAGGGCTGGGGCTGGGGCTGGGTCCAGGGTGGGGCTGGGGCTGGGTTGGGGGCAGGGCTGGGGCTGGGCGGTGGCTGGGGCTGGGCTGGGGCTGGGACTGGGTCCAGGGCAGGGTCTGGACTGGGGCTGGGTCTAGGCTGAGGCAGGGCTGGGGCTGGGGCTGGGTCTGGGGCTGGGTCCAGGGTGGGGCTGGACTGGGGTTGGGGCTAGGCTGGGGCAGGACTGGGGCTGGGCTGGGGTTGGGACTGGGTCCAGGGCAGGGGCTGGACTGGGGCTGGTGCTAGGCTGGGGCAGGACTGGGGCCGGGCTGGGGCTGGGGCTGGGCTGAGGGCAGGGCTGGGGCAGGGCTGGGGATGGGGCTGGGCTGGGGCTGCGTCCAGGGCTGTGGCTGGGCTGTGGCTGGAGCTGGGCTGGGGCTGAGTGTGGGGCTGGGGCTGGGCTGGAGCTGGGCTGGGCCCGGGGCTGCGACTGGGGCTGGGTCCAGGGCTGGGGCTGGGCTGAGGCTGGGCTGTGGCTGGGGCTTGGGACAGGGCTGGGGCCAGTCTGGGTCTGGGGCTGGGCTGGGGGCAGGGCTGGGGCTGGGGGCTGGGATGGGGCAGGACTGGGACTGGGGCAGGGGCACGGGCCGAGGCTGGGGACAGGGCTAGGGCTGGAGCTAGGGCAGGGCTGGGGCTGGGCTGGGGCTGGGTCCAGGGCTGTGGCTGGGCTGTGGCTGGAGCTGGGCTGGGGTTGAGGGTGGGGCTGGGGCTGGGCTAGGTCTGGGCTGGGTCCGGGGCTGCGACTGGGGCCGGGGATGGGGCCGTGAGTGGGGCTTGGCTGGGGCTGGGGCTGGGGCTGGGCCGGGGCAGGGGCTGGGCTGGGGCTGGGGATGAGGCTGGGCTGGTGGCTGGGGCTGGGACCAGGGCAGGGGCTGGGCTGGGGCTGAGCCGGGGCAGGGCTGGGCCTGGGCTGGGGATGAGGCTGGGCTGGGGCTGGGGCTGGGTCCAGGGCAGGGGCTGGGCTGGGTCTAGGGCTGGGGCTGTGCTGGTGCTCTGCTGGGGGTGGGCTGGGGACTAGGGCTGGGGCAGGGCTGACGCAGGGCTGGGGCTGGGCTGGGGGCAGGGGCTGGGGCCTGGGGTAGGGCTGGGACTGAGGTTGGGGCCGGGGCTGGGGCTGGAGTAGGCTGGAGGCTGGGCCTTGGGCTGGGGCTGGGGGCAGGTCTGGGCTGGGGGCATGGCTGGGGCTGGGTTGGGGGCAGGGCTGGGGCTGGGGCTGGGGCCGGGGCTGGGGCAGGACTGAGGCTGGGGCAGGGCTGGGGCTGGGGCTGGGGCTGGGGCTGGGGCAGGGCTGGGGCTGGGGCTGGAAGCAAGTCTTGGGCAGGGCTGGGGCTGGGGTTGGGGCTGGGGCAGGGCTGGGCCCGGGCTGGGAATGAGGCTGGGGTGGGGCTGGGGCTGGGTCCAGGGCTGGGGCAGGACTGGGGCCGGGCTGGGGCTGGGGCTGGGCTGAGGGCAGGGCTGGGGCAGGGCTGGGCCTGGGCTGGGAATGAGGCTGGGGTGGGGCTGGGGCTGGGTCCAGGGCTGTGGCTGGGCTGTGGCTGGAGCTGGGCTGGGGCTGGGCTAGGGCTGGGCTGGGGCCGGGGCTGCGACTGGGGCTGGGTCCAGGGCTGGGGCGGGTGCTGTGGCTGGAGCTGGGCTGGGGCTGGGCTGGGGCTGTGGATGGGGCTGGGCTGTGGCTGGGCTGGGGCTGGGCTGTGGCTGGGTCCAGGGCTGGGGCTGGGCTGGGGCTGGGGCTGGGCCGGGGCAGGGCAGGGGCAAGGGCAGGGCTGGGGCCGAGGGTGGGGCTGGGGCTGGGGCTGGGGCTGGGGACAAGGCTGGGGCTGGGCTGGGTCCGGGCTGGGGCTGGGTTTGGTGCAGTGCTGGGGCTGGGCAGGGCGGGGGCTGGGGCAGGGCTGGGCTACGGCTGGGCTGGGGATGAGGCTGGGGTGGGGCTGGGGCTGGGTCCAGGGCTGGGGCTGGGCTGGGGGCAAGGATGGGGTTTGGGCTGGGGCTGGGCCAGGGCTTGGGCTGGGCTGGGACCGGGGATGGGCTGGGGTAGGGCTGGCACAGGGCTAGGCCTGGGGCTGGGCTGGGGCCGTATCTGGGGCTGGGGCTGGGGCCGGGGCAGGGGTAGGGCTGGGCCAGGGCTTGAACTGGGGCTGGGCTGGGGCCGTATCTGGGGCTGGGGCTGGGCTGGTGGCGAGGGTGGGGCTGGGCTGGGTCTAGGGCTGGGGCTGTGCTGGTGCTCTGCTGGGGGTGGGCTGGGGACTAGGGCTGGGGCAGGGCTGACGCAGGGCTGGGGCTGGGCTGGGGGCAGGGGCTGGGGCCTGGGGTAGGGCTGGGACTGAGGTTGGGGCCGGGGCTGGGGCTGGAGTAGGCTGGAGGCTGGGCCTTGGGCTGGGGCTGGGGGCAGGTCTGGGCTGGGGGCATGGCTGGGGCTGGGTTGGGGGCAGGGCTGGGGCTGGGGCTGGGGCCGGGGCTGGGGCAGGACTGAGGCTGGGGCAGGGCTGGGGCTGGGGCTGGAACCAAGTCTTGGGCAGGGCTGGGGCTGGGGCGGGGGCTGGGGCAGGGCTGGAGCTGGGCATGGACCGTGACTGGGCAGAGGTAGGGCTGGGGCAGGGGCTGGGCTGGGGACGAGGGTGGGGCTAGGGCTGAGGTAGGGGTAGGGCTGGGGCTGGATTGGGGCCAGGGCTGGGGCAGGACTAGGCTTGAGGCTGGGCCTTGGGCTGGGGCTGGGTTGGCGCAGGGCTGGGCCTGGGGCTGGAACCAAGGCACGGGTAGGGCTGGGGCTGGGGCTGGAGCCAGGGTTGGGGCAGGAGCCAGGGGTCAGGCTGGGCTGAGGTCAGGCCTAGGGCTGCGGCTGGGGCTGGGCTGGGGCTAGGCTGGGGCTGGGCCTGGGGCTGGGCTGGGCTGGGGCTGGGGACAGGGCTGGGGCAAGGTTGGGGCTGGGGCTGGGCCTGGGCTGGGGGCAGGGATGGGGATGGTGTTGGGGCTGGGCCTGGGGCTTGGGCTGGGGTAGGGCTGGGGCTGGGCAGGGGATGAGGCTGGGGTGGGGCTGGGGCTGGGCTGGGGCAGAGGGCGGGGCTGGGACAGGGCTGGGGCTGGGGCTGGAACCAAGTTTTGGGCAGGGATGGGGCTGGGCATGGACTGGGACTGGGCAGGGGTAGGGCCGGGGCTGGGGGGGCTGGGCTGGGGCTGGGCTTGGGCTGGGGCAGGTCTGGGGCTGGGGTTGGGCTGGGGCTGGGGCTGTGGCTGTGGCTGGGGTTGGGCTGGGGCTGGGGCTGTGGCTGGGGCTGGCCTGGGGCTGGGTCCAGGGCAGGGGCTGGCCTGGGGCTGGGTCCAGGGCAGGGGCTGGGCTGGGTCTGGGGCTAGGCCGGGGCAGCCCTGGGGCAGGGGCTGGGCAGGGGCCGAGGGTGGGGCTGGGGCTGGGGCTGAGGGCAGGGCTGGGGCTGGGGCTGGGCGGGGGGCAGGGCTGGGCCTGGGCTGGGGATGAGGCTGGGGTGGGGCTGGGGCTGGGTCCAGGGCAGGGGCTGGGCTGGGGCTGGGGCTGGGCTGGGTCTAGGGCTGGGGCTGGGGGCTGGGATGAGGGCTGGGGCCAGGCTGGTTCTGGGGCTGGGCTGAGGGTAGGGCTGGGGCTGGGGCTGGGATGGGGCAGGACTGGGATGGGGCAGGGGCACGGGCCGAGGTTGGGGACAGGCTAGGACTGGAGCTAGGGCAGGGCTGGGGCCAGGCTGGCGCTGGGTTCGGCTCAGGGGTGGGGCTTGGTCCAGGGCTGTGGCTGGGCTGTGGCTGGAGCTGGGCTGGAGCTGAGGGTGGGGCTGGGGCTGGGCTAGGGCTGGGCTGGGGCCGGGGCTGCGACTGGGGCTGGATCCAGGGCTGGGGCTAGGCTGTGGCTGGAGCAGGGCTGGGGCTGAGGGTAGGGCTGGGGCAGGGCTGGAACTGGGGCTGGGCTGGGGCCAAGTTTGGGGCTGGGGCTGGGCTGGTGGCGAGGGTGTGGCTGGGGCTGGGGCTGGGGCTGCGGACAGGGCTGGGGCTAGGGCTGAGGTAGGGGTAGGGCTGGGGCTGGATTGGGGCCAGGGCTGGGGCAGGACTAGGCTTGAGGCTGGGCCTTGGGCTGGGGCTGGGTTGGCGCAGGGCTGGGGCTGGGGCTGGAACCAAAGCATGGGCAGGGCTGGGGCTGGGGCTGGAGCCAGGGCTGGGGCAGGAGCCAGGGCTGGGGCAGGGCTGAGGTCAGGCCTGGGGCTGCGGCTGGGGCAGGGCTGGGGCTAGGCTGGGGCTGGGCCTGGGGCTGGGCTGTGGCTGGGGCTCGGGACAGGGCTGGGGCCAGTCTGGGTCTGGGGCTGGGCTGGGGGCAGGGCTGGGGCTGGGGGCTGGGATGGGGCAGGACTGGGACTGGGGCAGGGGCACGGGCCGAGGCTGGGGACAGGGCTAGGGCTGGAGCTAGGGCTGGGCTAGGTCTGGGCTGGGTCCGGGGCTGCGACTGGGGCCGGGGATGGGGCCGTGAGTGGGGCTTGGCTTGGGCTGGGGCTGGGGCTGGGCCGGGGCAGGGCTGGGCCTGGGCTGGGGATGAGGCTGGGCTGGTGGCTGGGGCTGGGTCCAGGGCAGGGGCTGGGCTGGGGCTGAGCCGGGGCAGGGCTGGGCCTGGGCTGGGGATGAGGCTGGGCTGGGGCTGGGGCTGGGTCCAGGGCAGGGGCTCGGCTGGGTCTAGGGCTGGGGCTGTGCTGGTGCTCTGCTGGGGGTGGGCTGGGGACTAGGGCTGGGGTAGGGCTGACGCAGGGCTGGGGCTGGGCTGGGGGCAGGGGCTGGGGCCTGGGGTAGGGCTGGGACTGAGGTTGGGGCCGGGGCTGGGGCTGGAGTAGGCTGGAGGCTGGGCCTTGGGCTGGGGCTGGGGGCAGGTCTGGGCTGGGGGCATGGCTGGGGCTGGGTTGGGGGCAGGGCTGGGGCTGGGGCTGGGGCCAGGGCTGGGGCAGGACTGAGGCTGGGGCAGGGCTGGGGCTGGGGCTGGAACCAAGTCTTGGGCAGGGCTGGGGCTGGGGCGGGGGCTGGGGCAGGGCTGGAGCTGGGCATGGACCGTGACTGGGCAGAGGTAGGGCTGGGGCAGGGGCTGGGCTGGGGACGAGGGTGGGGCTAGGGCTGAGGAAGGGGTAGGGGTGGGGCTGGATTGGGGCCAGAGCTGGGGCAGGACTAGGCTTGAGGCTGGGCCTTGGGCTGGGGCTGGGCTGGGGCTGGGGACAGGGCTGGGGCAAGGTTGGGGCTGGGGCTGGGGCTGGGCTGGGCTGGGGCTGGGGACAGGGCTGGGGCAAGGTTGGGGCTGGGGCTGGGGCTGGGCTGGGCTGGGGCTGGGGACAGGGCTGGGGCAAGGTTGGGGCTGGGGCTGGGGCTGGGCTGGGGCTGGGGCTGGGCTGGGTCTAGGGCTGGGGCTGGGGGCTGGGTTGAGGGCTGGGGCCAGGCTGGTTCTGGGGCTGGGCTGAGGGTAGGGCTGGGGCTGGGGCTGGGATGGGGCAGGACTGGGATGGGGCAGGGGCACGGGCCGAGGTTGGGGACAGGCTAGGGCTGGAGCTAGGGCAGGGCTGGGGCCAGGCTGGCGCTGGGTTCGGCTGAGGGGTGGGGCTTGGTCCAGGGCTGTGGCTGGGCTGTGGCTGGAGCTGGGCTGGAGCTGAGGGTGGGGCTGGGGCTGGGCTAGGGCTGGGCTGGGGCCGGGGCTGCGACTGGGGCTGGATCCAGGGCTGGGGCTAGGCTGTGGCTGGAGCAGGGCTGGGGCTGAGGGTAGGGCTGGGGCAGGGCTGGAACTGGGGCTGGGCTGGGGCCAAGTTTGGGGCTGGGGCTGGGCTGGTGGCGAGGGTGTGGCTGGGGCTGGGGCTGGGGCTGCGGACAGGGCTGGGGCTAGGGCTGAGGTAGGGGTAGGGCTGGGGCTGGATTGGGGCCAGGGCTGGGGCAGGACTAGGCTTGAGGCTGGGCCTTGGGCTGGGGCTGGGTTGGCGCAGGGCTGGGGCTGGGGCTGGAACCAAAGCATGGGCAGGGCTGGGGCTGGGGCTGGAGCCAGGGCTGGGGCAGGAGCCAGGGCTGGGGCAGGGCTGAGGTCAGGCCTGGGGCTGCGGCTGGGGCAGGGCTGGGGCTAGGCTGGGGCTGGGCCTGGGGCTGGGCTGTGGCTGGGGCTCGGGACAGGGCTGGGGCCAGTCTGGGTCTGGGGCTGGGCTGGGGGCAGGGCTGGGGCTGGGGGCTGGGATGGGGCAGGACTGGGACTGGGGCAGGGGCACGGGCCGAGGCTGGGGACAGGGCTAGGGCTGGAGCTAGGGCTGGGCTAGGTCTGGGCTGGGTCCGGGGCTGCGACTGGGGCCGGGGATGGGGCCGTGAGTGGGGCTTGGCTTGGGCTGGTGGCTGGGGCTGGGCCGGGGCAGGGCTGGGCCTGGGCTGGGGATGAGGCTGGGCTGGTGGCTGGGGCTGGGTCCAGGGCAGGGGCTGGGCTGGGGCTGAGCCGGGGCAGGGCTGGGCCTGGGCTGGGGATGAGGCTGGGCTGGGGCTGGGGCTGGGTCCAGGGCTGGAGTAGGCTGGAGGCTGGGCCTTGGGCTGGGGCAGGGGCACGGGCCGAGGCTGGGGACAGGGCTGGGCCTGGGCTGGGAATGAGGCTGGGGTGGGGCTGGGGGCTGGGGCTGGGCATGGACTGGGACTGGGCAGGGGTAGGGCCGGGGCTGGGGGGGCTGGGCTGGGGCTGGGCTTGGGCTGGGGCAGGTCTGGGGCTGGGGTTGGGCTGGGGCTGGGGCTGTGGCTGTGGCTGGGGTTGGGCTGGGGCTGGGGCTGTGGCTGTGGCTGAGGTTGGGGCCGGGGCTGGGGCTGGAGTAGGCTGGAGGCTGGGCCTTGGGCTGGGGCTGTGGACAGGGCTGGGCCTAGGCTGGGTCTGGGGCTGGGCTGAGGGCAGGGCTGGGGCTGGGTCCAGGGCAGGGGCTGGGCTGGGGCTGAGCCGGGGCAGGGCTGGGCCTGGGCTGGGGATGAGGCTGGGCTGGGGCTGGGGCTGGGTCCAGGGCAGGGGCTGGGCTGGGTCTAGGGCTGGGGCTGTGCTGGTGCTCTGCTGGGGGTGGGCTGGGGACTAGGGCTGGGGCAGGGCTGACGCAGGGCTGGGGCTGGGCTGGGGGCAGGGGCTGGGGCCTGGGGTAGGGCTGGGACTGAGGTTGGGGCCGGGGCTGGGGCTGGAGTAGGCTGGAGGCTGGGCCTTGGGCTGGGGCTGGGGGCAGGTCTGGGCTGGGGGCATGGCTGGGGCTGGGTTGGGGGCAGGGCTGGGGCTGGGGCTGGGGCCAGGGCTGGGGCAGGACTGAGGCTGGGGCAGGGCTGGGGCTGGGGCTGGAACCAAGTCTTGGGCAGGGCTGGGGCTGGGGCGGGGGCTGGGGCAGGGCTGGAGCTGGGCATGGACCGTGACTGGGCAGAGGTAGGGCTGGGGCAGGGGCTGGGCTGGGGACGAGGGTGGGGCTAGGGCTGAGGAAGGGGTAGGGCTGGGGCTGGATTGGGGCCAGGGCTGGGGCAGGACTAGGCTTGAGGCTGGGCCTTGGGCTGGGGCTGGGTTGGCGCAGGGCTGGGGCTGGGGCTGGAACCAAGGCACGGGTAGGGCTGGGGCTGGGGCTGGAGCCAGGGTTGGGGCAGGAGCCAGGGCTCGGGCAGGGCTGAGGTCAGGCCTAGGGCTGCGGCTGGGGCAGGGCTGGGGCTAGGCTGGGGCTGGGCCTGGGGCTGGGCTGGGCTGGGGCTGGGGACAGGGCTGGGGCAAGGTTGGGGCTGGGGCTGGGGCTGGGCTGGGCTGGGGCTAGGGCTGGGCTGAGGGCACGGCTGGGCTAGGCCTGGGGCTGGGGCAGGGCTAGGTTAGGGCTGGGCTGAGGCCGGGGCTGGGGCAGGGCTAGGTTAGGGCTGGGCTGGGGCCGGGGCTGGGGCCGGGGGTGGGGCTGTGGCTGGGGCTGGGTCCAGGGCTGGGGCAGGGCTGTGGCTGGGGTTGGGCTAGGGATGGGGCTGGGGCTGGGCTGGGGCTGGGGCTGGGGCTGGGGCTGGGGCTGGAGATGGGCTGTGGCTGGGGCTGGAGCTGGGGCTGGGCTGGGGCTGGGTCCAGGGCAGGGGCTGGGCAGGGTCTGGGGCTGGGCCAGGGCAGGGCTGGGGAAGGGGCTGGGCTGGGGCCGAGGGTGGGGCTGGGGCTGGGGCAGGGCTGAGGGCAGGGCTGGGCTAGGGCTGGGGCTGGGGCAGGGGCCAGGGCTGGGGACAGGGCTGGGGCCAGAGCTGGGGCTGGGTTCGGTGCAGGGCTGGGGCTGGGGCAGGGCTTGGGCTGGGCTGGGACCGGGGCTGGGCTGGGGTAGGGCTGGCACAGGGCTAGGCCTGGGGCTGGGCTGGGGCCGAGTCTGGGGCCGGGGCTGGGGCCGGGGAAGGGGCAGGGCTGGGGCAGGGCTTGAACTGGGGCTGGGCTGGGGCCAAGGTTGGGGCTGGGGCTGGGCTGGTGGGGAGGGTGGGGCTGGGGCTGGGGCTGGGGCTGCGGACAGGGCTGGGGCTAGGGCTGAGGTAGGGGTAGGGCTTGGGCTGGATTGGGGCCAGGGCTGGGGCAGGACTAGGCTTGAGGCTGGGCCTTGGGCTGGGGCTGGGTTGGCGCAGGGCTGGGGCTGGGGCTGGAGCCAGGGCTGGGGCAGGAGCCAGGGCTGGGGCAGGGCTGAGGTCAGGCCTGGGGCTGCGGCTGGGGCAGGGCTGGGGCTAGGCTGGGTCTGGGCGTGGGGCTGGGCAGTGGCTGGGGCTCAGGACAGGGCTGGGGCCAGGCTGGGTCTGGGTCTGGGTCTGGGGCTGGTGCTGGGTCTAGGGCTGGGGCTGTGCTGGTGCTGTGCTGGGGGTGGGCTGGGGACTAGGGCTGGGGCAGGGCTGACACAGGGCTGGGGCTGGGCTGGGGGCAGGGTCTGGGGGCAGGGGCTGGGGCCTTGGGTAGGGCTGGGACTGAGGTTGGGGCCGGGGCTGGGGCTGGAGTAGGCTGGAGGCTGGGCCTTGGGCTGGGGCTGTGGACAGGGCTGGGCCTAGGCTGGGTCTGGGGCTGGGCTGAGGGCAGGGCTGGGGCTGGGGGCTGGGATGGGGCAGGACTGGGACTGGGGCAGGGGCACGGGCCGAGGCTGGGGACAGGGCTAGGGCTGGAGCTAGGGCAGGGCTGGGGCCAGGCTGGCGCTGGGTTCGGCTCAGGGGTGGGGCTTGGTCCAGGGCTGGGGCTGGGGCTGGGCTGGGGCTGGGTCCAGGGCTGTGGCTGGGCTGTGGCTGGAGCTGGGCTGGGGCTGAGGGTGGGGCTGGGGCTGGGCTAGGGCTGGGCTGTGGCCGGGGCTGCGACTGGGGCTGGGTCCAGGGCTGGGGCTGGGCTGTGGGTGGAGCTGGGCTGAGGCAGTGCTGGGGCTGGGGCTGGGGCTGGGCTGGGGCTGGGTCCAGGGCTGTGGCTGGGCTGTGGCTGGAGCTGGGGTAGGGCTGAGGGTGGGGCTGGGGCTGTGCTAGGGCTGGGCTGGGGCCGGGGCTGCGACTGGGGCTGGGTCCAGGGCTGGGGCAGGGCTGTGGCTGGGGCTGGTTCCAGGGCTGGGGCTGGGCTGGGGCTGGGGCTGGGCCGGGGCAGGGCTGGGGCAGAGGCTGGGCTGGGGCCGAGGGTGGGGCTGGGGCTGGGGCTGGGGACAGGTCTGGGGCCAGAGCTGGGGCTGGGCTGAGTCTGGGCTGGGGCTGGGCTCGGTGCAGGGCTGGGGCTGGGCAGGGCGGGGCCTGGGGCAGGGCTGTGCTACGGCTGGGCTGGGACCAGGGATGGGTCCCGGGGTGGGGCTGGGGCTGAGGCAGGGCTGGGCCTGGGCTGGGGATGAGGCTGGGGTGGGGCTGGGGCTGGGTCCAGGGCAGGGGCTGGGCTGGGGCTGAGCCGGGGCAGGGCTGGGCCTGGGCTGGGGATGAGGCTGGGCTGGGGCTGGGGCTGGGTCCAGGGCAGGGGCTGGGCTGGGTCTAGGGCTGGGGCTGTGCTGGTGCTCTGCTGGGGGTGGGCTGGGGACTAGGGCTGGGGTAGGGCTGACGCAGGGCTGGGGCTGGGCTGGGGGCAGGGGCTGGGGCCTGGGGTAGGGCTGGGACTGAGGTTGGGGCCGGGGCTGGGGCTGGAGTAGGCTGGAGGCTGGGCCTTGGGCTGGGGCTGGGGGCAGGTCTGGGCTGGGGGCATGGCTGGGGCTGGGTTGGGGGCAGGGCTGGGGCTGGGGCTGGGGCCAGGGCTGGGGCAGGACTGAGGCTGGGGCAGGGCTGGGGCTGGGGCTGGAACCAAGTCTTGGGCAGGGCTGGGGCTGGGGCGGGGGCTGGGGCAGGGCTGGAGCTGGGCATGGACCGTGACTGGGCAGAGGTAGGGCTGGGGCAGGGGCTGGGCTGGGGACGAGGGTGGGGCTAGGGCTGAGGAAGGGGTAGGGGTGGGGCTGGATTGGGGCCAGGGCTGGGGCAGGACTAGGCTTGAGGCTGGGCCTTGGGCTGGGGCTGGGCTGGGGCTGGGGACAGGGCTGGGGCAAGGTTGGGGCTGGGGCTGGGGCTGGGCTGGGCTGGGGCTGGGGACAGGGCTGGGGCAAGGTTGGGGCTGGGGCTGGGGCTGGGCTGGGCTGGGGCTGGGGACAGGGCTGGGGCAAGGTTGGGGCTGGGGCTGGGGCTGGGCTGGGCTGGGGCTGGGGACAGGTCTGGGGCAAGGTTGGGGCTGGGGCTGGGGCTGGGCTGGGCTGGGGCTGGGGACAGGGCTGGGGCAAGGTTGGGGCTGGGGCTGGGGCTGGGCTGGGCTGGGGCTAGGGCTGGGCTGAGGGCACGGCTGGGCTAGGCCTGGGGCTGGGGCAGGGCTAGGTTAGGGCTGGGCTGAGGCCGGGGCTGGGGCAGGGCTAGGTTAGGGCTGGGCTGGGGCCGGGGCTGGGGCCGGGGGTGGGGCTGTGGCTGGGGCTGGGTCCAGGGCTGGGGCAGGGCTGTGGCTGGGGTTGGGCTAGGGATGGGGCTGGGGCTGGGCTGGGGCTGGGGCTGGGGCTGGGGCTGGGATGGGGCAGGGCTGGGGCTGGGGCTGGGGCTGGGGCTGGGGCTGGAGATGGGCTGTGGCTGGGGCTGGAGCTGGGGCTGGGCTGGGGCTGGGTCCAGGGCAGGGGCTGGGCAGGGTCTGGGGCTGGGCCAGGGCAGGGCTGGGGAAGGGGCTGGGCTGGGGCCGAGGGTGGGGCTGGGGCTGGGGCAGGGCTGAGGGCAGGGCTGGGCTAGGGCTGGGGCTGGGGCAGGGGCCAGGGCTGGGGACAGGGCTGGGGCCAGAGCTGGGGCTGGGTTCGGTGCAGGGCTGGGGCTGGGGCAGGGCTTGGGCTGGGCTGGGACCGGGGCTGGGCTGGGGTAGGGCTGGCACAGGGCTAGGCCTGGGGCTGGGCTGGGGCCGAGTCTGGGGCCGGGGCTGGGGCCGGGGAAGGGGCAGGGCTGGGGCAGGGCTGGAACTGGGGCTGGGCTGGGGCCAAGGTTGGGGCTGGGGCTGGGCTGGTGGGGAGGGTGGGGCTGGGGCTGGGGCTGGGGCTGCGGACAGGGCTGGGGCTAGGGCTGAGGTAGGGGTAGGGCTTGGGCTGGATTGGGGCCAGGGCTGGGGCAGGACTAGGCTTGAGGCTGGGCCTTGGGCTGGGGCTGGGTTGGCGCAGGGCTGGGGCTGGGGCTGGAGCCAGGGCTGGGGCAGGAGCCAGGGCTGGGGCAGGGCTGAGGTCAGGCCTGGGGCTGCGGCTGGGGCAGGGCTGGGGCTAGGCTGGGTCTGGGCGTGGGGCTGGGCAGTGGCTGGGGCTCGGGACAGGGCTGGGGCCAGGCTGGGTCTGGGTCTGGGTCTGGGGCTGGTGCTGGGTCTAGGGCTGGGGCTGTGCTGGTGCTGTGCTGGGGGTGGGCTGGGGACTAGGGCTGGGGCAGGGCTGACACAGGGCTGGGGCTGGGCTGGGGGCAGGGGCTGGGGGCAGGGGCTGGGGCCTTGGGTAGGGCTGGGACTGAGGTTGGGGCCGGGGCTGGGGCTGGAGTAGGCTGGAGGCTGGGCCTTGGGCTGGGGCTGTGGACAGGGCTGGGCCTAGGCTGGGTCTGGGGCTGGGCTGAGGGCAGGGCTGGGGATGGGGGCTGGGATGGGGCTGGGGCTGGGGACAGGGCTGGGGCGAGGCTAGGTCTGGAGCTGGGCTGAGGGCAGGGCTGGGGCTGGGGGCTGGGATGGGGCAGGACTGGGACTGGGGCTGGGGCACGGGCCGAGGCTGGGGACAGGGCTAGGGCTGGAGCTAGGGCAGGGCTGGGGCCAGGCTGGCGCTGGGTTCGGCTGAGGGGTGGGGCTTGGTCCAGGGCTGGGGCTGGGCTAGGGCAGGGCTGGGGCTGGGCGGTGGCTGGGGCTGGGCTGGGGCTGGGCTGGGGCTGGGGCTGGAACCAAGGCACGGGTAGGGCTGGGGCTGGGGCTGGAGCCAGGGTTGGGGCAGGAGCCAGGGCTCGGGCAGGGCTGAGGTCAGGCCTAGGGCTGCGGCTGGGGCAGGGCTGGGGCTAGGCTGGGGCTGGGCCTGGGGCTGGGCTGGGCTGGGGCTGGGGACAGGGCTGGGGCAAGGTTGGGGCTGGGGCTGGGGCTGGGCTGGGCTGGGGCTAGGGCTGGGCTGAGGGCACGGCTGGGCTAGGCCTGGGGCTGGGGCAGGGCTAGGTTAGGGCTGGGCTGAGGCCGGGGCTGGGGCAGGGCTAGGTTAGGGCTGGGCTGGGGCCGGGGCTGGGGCCGGGGGTGGGGCTGTGGCTGGGGCTGGGTCCAGGGCTGGGGCAGGGCTGTGGCTGGGGTTGGGCTAGGGATGGGGCTGGGGCTGGGCTGGGGCTGGGGCTGGGGCTGGGGCTGGGGCTGGAGATGGGCTGTGGCTGGGGCTGGAGCTGGGGCTGGGCTGGGGCTGGGTCCAGGGCAGGGGCTGGGCAGGGTCTGGGGCTGGGCCAGGGCAGGGCTGGGGAAGGGGCTGGGCTGGGGCCGAGGGTGGGGCTGGGGCTGGGGCAGGGCTGAGGGCAGGGCTGGGCTAGGGCTGGGGCTGGGGCAGGGGCCAGGGCTGGGGACAGGGCTGGGGCCAGAGCTGGGGCTGGGTTCGGTGCAGGGCTGGGGCTGGGGCAGGGCTTGGGCTGGGCTGGGACCGGGGCTGGGCTGGGGTAGGGCTGGCACAGGGCTAGGCCTGGGGCTGGGCTGGGGCCGAGTCTGGGGCCGGGGCTGGGGCCGGGGAAGGGGCAGGGCTGGGGCAGGGCTTGAACTGGGGCTGGGCTGGGGCCAAGGTTGGGGCTGGGGCTGGGCTGGTGGGGAGGGTGGGGCTGGGGCTGGGGCTGGGGCTGCGGACAGGGCTGGGGCTAGGGCTGAGGTAGGGGTAGGGCTTGGGCTGGATTGGGGCCAGGGCTGGGGCAGGACTAGGCTTGAGGCTGGGCCTTGGGCTGGGGCTGGGTTGGCGCAGGGCTGGGGCTGGGGCTGGAGCCAGGGCTGGGGCAGGAGCCAGGGCTGGGGCAGGGCTGAGGTCAGGCCTGGGGCTGCGGCTGGGGCAGGGCTGGGGCTAGGCTGGGTCTGGGCGTGGGGCTGGGCAGTGGCTGGGGCTCAGGACAGGGCTGGGGCCAGGCTGGGTCTGGGTCTGGGTCTGGGGCTGGTGCTGGGTCTAGGGCTGGGGCTGTGCTGGTGCTGTGCTGGGGGTGGGCTGGGGACTAGGGCTGGGGCAGGGCTGACACAGGGCTGGGGCTGGGCTGGGGGCAGGGTCTGGGGGCAGGGGCTGGGGCCTTGGGTAGGGCTGGGACTGAGGTTGGGGCCGGGGCTGGGGCTGGAGTAGGCTGGAGGCTGGGCCTTGGGCTGGGGCTGTGGACAGGGCTGGGCCTAGGCTGGGTCTGGGGCTGGGCTGAGGGCAGGGCTGGGGCTGGGGGCTGGGATGGGGCAGGACTGGGACTGGGGCAGGGGCACGGGCCGAGGCTGGGGACAGGGCTAGGGCTGGAGCTAGGGCAGGGCTGGGGCCAGGCTGGCGCTGGGTTCGGCTCAGGGGTGGGGCTTGGTCCAGGGCTGGGGCTGGGGCTGGGCTGGGGCTGGGTCCAGGGCTGTGGCTGGGCTGTGGCTGGAGCTGGGCTGGGGCTGAGGGTGGGGCTGGGGCTGGGCTAGGGCTGGGCTGTGGCCGGGGCTGCGACTGGGGCTGGGTCCAGGGCTGGGGCTGGGCTGTGGGTGGAGCTGGGCTGAGGCAGTGCTGGGGCTGGGGCTGGGGCTGGGCTGGGGCTGGGTCCAGGGCTGTGGCTGGGCTGTGGCTGGAGCTGGGGTAGGGCTGAGGGTGGGGCTGGGGCTGTGCTAGGGCTGGGCTGGGGCCGGGGCTGCGACTGGGGCTGGGTCCAGGGCTGGGGCAGGGCTGTGGCTGGGGCTGGTTCCAGGGCTGGGGCTGGGCTGGGGCTGGGGCTGGGCCGGGGCAGGGCTGGGGCAGAGGCTGGGCTGGGGCCGAGGGTGGGGCTGGGGCTGGGGCTGGGGACAGGTCTGGGGCCAGAGCTGGGGCTGGGCTGAGTCTGGGCTGGGGCTGGGCTCGGTGCAGGGCTGGGGCTGGGCAGGGCGGGGCCTGGGGCAGGGCTGTGCTACGGCTGGGCTGGGACCAGGGATGGGTCCCGGGGTGGGGCTGGGGCTGAGGCAGGGCTGGGCCTGGGCTGGGGATGAGGCTGGGGTGGGGCTGGGGCTGGGTCCAGGGCAGGGGCTGGGCTGGGGCTGAGCCGGGGCAGGGCTGGGCCTGGGCTGGGGATGAGGCTGGGCTGGGGCTGGGGCTGGGTCCAGGGCAGGGGCTGGGCTGGGTCTAGGGCTGGGGCTGTGCTGGTGCTCTGCTGGGGGTGGGCTGGGGACTAGGGCTGGGGTAGGGCTGACGCAGGGCTGGGGCTGGGCTGGGGGCAGGGGCTGGGGCCTGGGGTAGGGCTGGGACTGAGGTTGGGGCCGGGGCTGGGGCTGGAGTAGGCTGGAGGCTGGGCCTTGGGCTGGGGCTGGGGGCAGGTCTGGGCTGGGGGCATGGCTGGGGCTGGGTTGGGGGCAGGGCTGGGGCTGGGGCTGGGGCCAGGGCTGGGGCAGGACTGAGGCTGGGGCAGGGCTGGGGCTGGGGCTGGAACCAAGTCTTGGGCAGGGCTGGGGCTGGGGCGGGGGCTGGGGCAGGGCTGGAGCTGGGCATGGACCGTGACTGGGCAGAGGTAGGGCTGGGGCAGGGGCTGGGCTGGGGACGAGGGTGGGGCTAGGGCTGAGGAAGGGGTAGGGGTGGGGCTGGATTGGGGCCAGGGCTGGGGCAGGACTAGGCTTGAGGCTGGGCCTTGGGCTGGGGCTGGGCTGGGGCTGGGGACAGGGCTGGGGCAAGGTTGGGGCTGGGGCTGGGGCTGGGCTGGGCTGGGGCTGGGGACAGGGCTGGGGCAAGGTTGGGGCTGGGGCTGGGGCTGGGCTGGGCTGGGGCTGGGGACAGGGCTGGGGCAAGGTTGGGGCTGGGGCTGGGGCTGGGCTGGGCTGGGGCTGGGGACAGGTCTGGGGCAAGGTTGGGGCTGGGGCTGGGGCTGGGCTGGGCTGGGGCTGGGGACAGGGCTGGGGCAAGGTTGGGGCTGGGGCTGGGGCTGGGCTGGGCTGGGGCTAGGGCTGGGCTGAGGGCACGGCTGGGCTAGGCCTGGGGCTGGGGCAGGGCTAGGTTAGGGCTGGGCTGAGGCCGGGGCTGGGGCAGGGCTAGGTTAGGGCTGGGCTGGGGCCGGGGCTGGGGCCGGGGGTGGGGCTGTGGCTGGGGCTGGGTCCAGGGCTGGGGCAGGGCTGTGGCTGGGGTTGGGCTAGGGATGGGGCTGGGGCTGGGCTGGGGCTGGGGCTGGGGCTGGGGCTGGGATGGGGCAGGGCTGGGGCTGGGGCTGGGGCTGGGGCTGGGGCTGGAGATGGGCTGTGGCTGGGGCTGGAGCTGGGGCTGGGCTGGGGCTGGGTCCAGGGCAGGGGCTGGGCAGGGTCTGGGGCTGGGCCAGGGCAGGGCTGGGGAAGGGGCTGGGCTGGGGCCGAGGGTGGGGCTGGGGCTGGGGCAGGGCTGAGGGCAGGGCTGGGCTAGGGCTGGGGCTGGGGCAGGGGCCAGGGCTGGGGACAGGGCTGGGGCCAGAGCTGGGGCTGGGTTCGGTGCAGGGCTGGGGCTGGGGCAGGGCTTGGGCTGGGCTGGGACCGGGGCTGGGCTGGGGTAGGGCTGGCACAGGGCTAGGCCTGGGGCTGGGCTGGGGCCGAGTCTGGGGCCGGGGCTGGGGCCGGGGAAGGGGCAGGGCTGGGGCAGGGCTGGAACTGGGGCTGGGCTGGGGCCAAGGTTGGGGCTGGGGCTGGGCTGGTGGGGAGGGTGGGGCTGGGGCTGGGGCTGGGGCTGCGGACAGGGCTGGGGCTAGGGCTGAGGTAGGGGTAGGGCTTGGGCTGGATTGGGGCCAGGGCTGGGGCAGGACTAGGCTTGAGGCTGGGCCTTGGGCTGGGGCTGGGTTGGCGCAGGGCTGGGGCTGGGGCTGGAGCCAGGGCTGGGGCAGGAGCCAGGGCTGGGGCAGGGCTGAGGTCAGGCCTGGGGCTGCGGCTGGGGCAGGGCTGGGGCTAGGCTGGGTCTGGGCGTGGGGCTGGGCAGTGGCTGGGGCTCGGGACAGGGCTGGGGCCAGGCTGGGTCTGGGTCTGGGTCTGGGGCTGGTGCTGGGTCTAGGGCTGGGGCTGTGCTGGTGCTGTGCTGGGGGTGGGCTGGGGGACTAGGGCTGGGGCAGGGCTGACACAGGGCTGGGGCTGGGCTGGGGGCAGGGGCTGGGGGCAGGGGCTGGGGCCTTGGGTAGGGCTGGGACTGAGGTTGGGGCCGGGGCTGGGGCTGGAGTAGGCTGGAGGCTGGGCCTTGGGCTGGGGCTGTGGACAGGGCTGGGCCTAGGCTGGGTCTGGGGCTGGGCTGAGGGCAGGGCTGGGGATGGGGGCTGGGATGGGGCTGGGGCTGGGGACAGGGCTGGGGCGAGGCTAGGTCTGGAGCTGGGCTGAGGGCAGGGCTGGGGCTGGGGGCTGGGATGGGGCAGGACTGGGACTGGGGCTGGGGCACGGGCCGAGGCTGGGGACAGGGCTAGGGCTGGAGCTAGGGCAGGGCTGGGGCCAGGCTGGCGCTGGGTTCGGCTGAGGGGTGGGGCTTGGTCCAGGGCTGGGGCTGGGCTAGGGCAGGGCTGGGGCTGGGCGGTGGCTGGGGCTGGGCTGGGGCTGGGCTGGGGCTGGGGCTGGTCTGGGGGCAGGGCTGGGGCTGGGGATGGGGCCGGGGGTGGGGCTGGGGCTGGGGCTGGGTTCGGTGCAGGGCTGGGGCTGGGGCCGGGGATGGGCTGGACCTGGGGTGGGGACTGGGAGAGGGCTGGGGCTGGGGTGGGGTCCAGGGCTGGGGTAGGGCGGTGGCTGGGGCTGGGCTTGGGCAGGGCTTTGGCTGGGGCTGGGGCTGGGCTGGGGGCAGGGCAGGGGCTGGGGTTGGGCTGGGGCAGGGCTGGGGCTGGGGCTAGGTTGGGCAGGGCTGGGGAAGGGCTGGGGCTGGGGCTGGGTCCAGGGTGGGGCTGGGGCCGGGGCTGGGTCCAGGGCAGGGGCTGGGCTGGGGATGGAGCTGGGGCTGGGCTGGGGCTGGGGCAGGGCTGTGGCTGGGGATGAGGCTGGGGTGGGGCTGGGGCTGGGTCCAGGGCAGGGGCTGGGCTGGGGCTGGGGCTATGTTGGGCAGGGCTGTGGCTGGGGCTGGGCTGGGGCTGGGACCAGGGCAGGGGCTGGGTCCAGGGCAGGGGCTGGGCTGGGGCTGGGGCTGGGCCGTGGCTGGGCTGGGGCTGGGGCAGGGCTGGGGCTGGGCTGGGGCTGGGACTGGGTCCAGGGCAGGGGCTGGACTGGGGCTGGTGCTAGGCTGGGGCAGGACTGGGGCCGGGCTGGGGCTGGGGCTGGGCTGAGGGCAGGGCTGGGGCAGGGCTGGGGATGGGGCTGGGCTGGGGCTGGGTCCAGGGCTGTGGCTGGGCTGTGGCTGGAGCTGGGCTGGGGCTGAGGGTGGGGCTGGGGATGGGCTAGGGCAGGGCTGGGGCCGGGTCTGCGACTGGGGCTGGGTCCAGGGCTGGGGCTGGGTCCACGGCAGGGGCTGGGTCCCGGGCAGGGGCTGGGTCCAGGACAGGGGCTGGGCTGGGGCTGGGGCTGGGCCGGGGCAGGGCTGGGGCTGGGTTCGGTGCAGGGCTGGGGCTGGGGCAGGGCTGGGCTGGGGCCGGGGATGGGGCCTTGAGTGGGGCTTGGCTGGGGCTGGGGCTGGGGCTGGGGCTGGGCTGGGGCAGGACTGGGCCTGGGCTGGGGATGAGGCTGGGGTGGGGCTTGGGCTGGGTCCAGGGCAGGGCTGGGGCTGGGCCTGGGGCCGGGCTAGGGCTGGACTGGGGGCAAGGATTGGGCTGGGGCGGGGGCTGGGCCAGGGCTTGGGCTGGGCTGGGACCGGGGCTGGGCTGGGGCAGTGCTGGCACAGGGCTGGGGCTGTGGCTGGGTCTGGGGCGGGGACTGGGGCAGGGCTAGGACTGGGGCTGGGCTGGGGCCGAGTCTGGGGCCGGTGCTGGGGCCGGGGCAGGGGCAGGGCTGGGGCAGGGCTTGAACTGGGGCTGGGCTGGGGCCGAGGTTGGGGCCGGGGCTGGGCTGGTGGCGAGGGTGGGGCTGGGGCTGGGGATGGGGCCGGGGGTGGGGCTGGGGCTGGGGCTGGGTTCGGTGCAGGGCTGGGGAAGGGCTGGGGCTGGGGCTAGGTTGGGCAGGGCTGGGGAAGGGCTGGGTCTGGGCTGGGTCCAGGGTGGGGCTGGGGCCGGGGCTGGGTCCAGGGCAGGGGCTGGGCTGGGGATGGAGCTGTGTCCAAGGTGGGGCTGGGGCCAGGGCTGGGGCAGGACTGGGGCCCGGCTGGGGCTGGGGCTGGGCTGTGGCTGGAGCTGGGCTGGGGCAGTGCTGGGGCTGGGGCTGGGGCTGGGTCCAGGGCTGTGGCTGGGCTGGGGCTGGGGCTGGGCTGGGGCTGAGGGTGGGGCTGGGGCTGGGCTAGGGCTGGGCTGGGGCCGGGGCTGCGACTGAGGCTGGGTCCAGGGCTGGGACTGGGCTGTGGCTAGGGCTGGGCCGGGGCAGGGCTGGGGCAGGGGCTGGGGTGGGGCTGGGCAGCGGATGAGGCTGGGGTGGGGCTGGGGCTGGGTTCGGTGCAGGGCTAGGGCTGGGGCTGGGGCTGGGGCTGGGCAGGGCTGGGGCTGGGCATGGACCGGGACTGGGCAGTGGTAAAGCTGGGGCAGGGGCTGGGCTGGGGCTGGGGCTGGGCTGAGGGTAGGGCTGGGGCAGGGCTGGGGATGGGGCTGGGCTGGGGCTGGGTCCAAGGTGGGGCTGGGGCCGGGGCTGGGGCAGGACTGGAGCCGGGCTGGGGCTGGGGCTGGGCTGAGGGTAGGGCTGGGGCAGGGCTGGGGATGGGGCTGGGCTGGGGCTGGGTCCAGGGTTGTAGCTGGGCTGTGGGTGGAGCTGGGGTCGGGCTGAGGGTTGGGTTGGGGCTGGGCCAGGGCTAGTCTGGGTCCGGGGCTGCGACTGGGGCTGGGTCCAGGGCTGGGGCTGGGCTGTGGGTGGAGCTGGGCTGGGGCAGTGCTGGGGCTGGGGCTGGGGCTGGGCTGGGGCTGGGTCCAGGGCTGTGGCTGGGCTGTGGGTGGAGCTGGGCTGGGGCTGAGGGTGGGGCTGGGGCTGGGCTAGGGCTGGGCTGGGGCCGGGGCTGCGACTGAGGCTGGGTCCAGGGCTGGGACTGGGCTGTGGCTAGGGCTGGGCCGGGGCAGGGCTGGGGCAGGGGCTGGGCTGGGGCTGGGCAGCGGATGAGGCTGGGGTGGGGCTGGGGCTGGGTTCGGTGCAGGGCTAGGGCTGGGGCTGGGTCTGGGGCTGGGCAGGGCTGGGGCTGGGCATGGACCGGGACTGGGCAGGGTTAAAGCTGGGGCAGGGGCTGGGCTGGGGACGAGGGTGGGGCAGGGCTGTGGCTGGGCATGGAGTGGGATAGGGTAGGGGTAGGGCCGGGGCTGGGGTTGGGCTGGGGCTGGGTCTGGGTCTGGGCTAGGGCTGGGGCTGGGTCCAGGGCTGGGGCAGGGCTGTGGCTGGGGCTTGGGCTGGGCTGGGGCTAGGTCTAGGGCTGTGGCTGGACTGTGGCTAAAGCTGGGGTGGGGCTGAGGGTGGGGCTGGGGCTGGGCTAGGGCTGTGCTGGGGGCCGGGGCTGGAATTGGGGCTGGGTCCAGGACTGGGGCTGGGCTGGGTCTGGGTCCACAGCAGGGGCTGTGCTGGGGCTGGGGCTGGGGCTGGGCAGGGGCAAGGCTGGGGCAGGGGCAGGGCAGGGGCTGTGGATGGGCTGTGGCTGGAGCTGGGCTGGGGCCGGGGATGGGGCCGTGAGTGGGGCTTGGCTGGGGCCGGGGCTGGGGCTGGGGCAGGGACTGGGAGAGGGCTGGGGCTGGGGCTGGGGCTGGGCTGGGGCTGGGTCCAGGGCTGTGGCTGGGCTGTGGGTGGAGCTGGGCTGGGGCTGAGGGTGGGGTTGGGGCTGGGCAGCGGATGAGGCTGGGGTGGGGCTGGGCTGGGTTCGGTGCAGGGCTAGGGCTGGGGCTGGGTCTGGGGCTGGGCAGGGCTGGGGCTGGGCATGGACCGGGGACTGGGCAGTGGTAAAGCTGGGGCAGGGTCTGGGCTGGGGACGAGGGTGGGGCAGGGCTGTGGCTGGGCATGGACTGGGATTGGGTAGGGGTAGGGCCGGGGCTGGGGTTGGGCTGGGGCTGGGTCTGGGTCTGGGCTAGGGCTGGGGCTGGGTCCAGGGCTGGGGCAGGGCTGTGGCTGTGGCTGGGGCTGGGCTAGGGCTGGGCTGGGGCTGGGCTAGGGCTGTGCTGGGGCCGGGGCTGGAACTGGGGCTGGGTCCAGGACTGGGGCTGGGCTGGGTCTGGGTCCACAGCAGGGGCTGTGCTGGGGCTGGGGCTGGGCTGGGCCAGGGCTGGGGCAGGGGCAGGGCGGGGGCTGTGGATGGGCTGTGGCTGGAGCTGGGCTGGGGCCGGGGCTGCGACTGGGGCTGGGTCCAGGGCTGGGGCTGGGCTGTGGGTGGAGCTGGGCTGGGGCAGTGCTGGGGCTGGGGCTGGGGCTGGGGCTGGGCTGGGGCTGGGTCCAGGGCTGTGGCTGGGCTGGGGCTGGGGCTGGGCTGGGGCTGAGGGTGGGGCTGGGGCTGGGGCAGTGCTGGGGCTGGGGCTGGGGCTGGGGCTGGGGCTGGGCTGGGGCTGGGTCCAGGGCTGTGGCTGGGCTGGGGCTGGGGCTGGGCTGGGGCTGAGGGTGGGGCTGGGGCTGGGCTAGGGCTGGGCTGGGGCCGGGGCTGCGACTGAGGCTGGGTCCAGGGCTGGGACTGGGCTGTGGCTAGGGCTGGGCCGGGGCAGGGCTGGGGCAGGGGCTGGGCTGGGGCCCAGGGTGGGGCTGGGGCTGGGGCTGGGGACAGGGCTTGGGACAGGGCTGGGGCCAGAGCTGGGGCAGGGCTGGGGCCAGGCTGGGGCTGGGTTCGGTGCAGGGCTGGGGCAGGGCGGGGGCTACGGCGGGGCTGGGACCGGGGATGGGTCCGGGGGTGGGGCTGGGGCTGGGTCCAGAGCTGGGCTGGGCTGGAGCTGGGACTGGGGCAGGGCTAGGGCTGGGCTGGTTCTGGGCTGGGGGCAAGGATGGGGTTTGGGCTGGGGTTGGGCCAGGGCTTGGGCTGGGCTGGGACCGGGGCTGGGCTGGGGTAGGGCTGGCACGGGGCTGGGCTGGGGTAAGGCTGGCACAGGGCTGGGGCTGGGGCTGGGTCCAGGGCAGGGGCTGGGCTGGGGGCATGGCTGGGCCGGGGCAGGGCTGGGACTGGGGCTGGGCTGGGGCCGAGGGTGGGGCTGGGGCAGGGCTGGGGCTGGGGCAGGAACCAAGTCTTGGGCATGGCTAAGGCTGGGCCTGGGGCTGGGTCAGGGCTGGGCTAGGGCTGGGCTGGGGCTGGGGCAGGGCTGGGGCTGGGCTGGGGCTGGGGCTTGAGCAGGGTTAGGGCTGGGGCTGGAACCAAGGCTTGGGCAGGGCTGGGGCTGGAGGCTGGGACCGAGGCTGGGCTGGGGCTGGGCTGGGGCTAGGGCTGGGCTGGGGCTGGGGCAAGGGTGGGCTGGTGGCTGGGCAGGGCTGGGGCAGGGCTGGGGCTGGGCTGGGGCTGAGCTGGGGGCAGGGCTGGGCTGGGGCTTGGGCAGGGGATGGGCTGGGTCTAGGGCTGGGGCTGTGCTGGTGCTGTGCTGGGAGTGGGCTGGGGACTAGGGCAGGGGCAGGGCTGGGGCAGGGCTGGGGCTGGGCTGGGGCCAGGTCTGGGGCTGGGGCCGGAGGCTGGGGCCGGGCCTGGGCTGGGGATGAGCTGGGGCAGGGCCGGGGCTGGAACTGGGGCTGGGGCAGGGGTTGGGGCCGGGGCTGGTCTGGGGATGAGCTGGGGCAGGGCTGGGGCTTGGGCTGGGGCCGGGGCTGGGCTGGGGCTCAGCTGGGGCTGGGGCTGGGGACAAGGCTGAGGCAGGGCGGGGCAGGGCTGGCGCAGGACTGGGGCTGGGGCTGGGGCTGGGGGCTGGGGCTGAGGGCTGGGTCTTGGCTGGGGCTGATGGATGGGGCATGGCTGGGGCTGTGGCTGGGGCTGTGGCTGGAGCTGGGCTGGGGCTGTGGCTGGGGCTGTGGCTGGAGCTGGGCTGGGGCCGGGGCTGGGGCCGTGAGTGGGGCTTGGCTGGGGCCTGGGCTGGGGCCGGGGCTGGGGCCGTGAGTGGGGCTTGGCTGGGGCCGGGGCTGGGTCCAGGGCTTGGCTGGGCGGTGGCTGGGGCTGGGGCTTGGCTGGGGGCAGGGCTGGGGCTGGGGCTGGGCTGGGCTGGGGGAACGGATGGGGCTGGGGCTGGGGCTGGGGCTGGGGCTGGGGCTTGGGCTGGGGCTAGGCTGGGGCTGGGGCTGAGGCTGGGGCTGGGGCTGGGGCTGGGGCTGGGTCCAGGGCTGAGGCTGGGCTGGGGCTGGGGCTAGGCTGGGGCAGGGCTGGGGATGAGGCTGGGATGGGGCTGGGGCTGGGGCTGGGGCTGGGGCTGGGTCCAGGGCTGAGGCTGGGGCTGGGGCTGGGTCCAGGGCTGAGGCTGGGCTGGGGCTGGGGCTAGGCTGGGGCAGGGCTGGGGATGAGGCTGGGGTGGGGCTGGGGCTGGGTCCAGGGCTGGGGCTGGGCTGGGACCAGGACTGGGCTGGGGCAGGGACTGGGGCAGGGCTGGGGCTGGGGCTGGGGCTGGGCGGTGGCTGAGGCTGGGCTGGGGCAGGGCTGGGGCTGGGGCTGGGCTGGGGACTGGGATGGGGATGGGGCTGGGGCTGGGGCTTGGGCTGGGGCAGTGCTCGGCCTGGGCTGGGGATGAGGCTGGGGTGGGGCTGGGGCTGGGTCCAGGGCAGGGCTGGGGCTGGGGCTGGGGCGGGCGAGGCCTGGGCTGGGGGCAAGGATGGGGCTGGGGCTGGGGCTGGGGCTGGGGCTGGGTCCAGGGCAGGGGCTGGACTGGGGCTGGGGCTAGCCTGGGGCCGGGCTGGGGCTGGGCTGGGGCTGGGGCTGGGTCCAAGGTGGGGCTGGGGCCGGGGCTGGGGCAGGACTGGGGCCGGGCTGGGGGTGGGGCTGGGCTGAGGGTAGGGCTGGGGCAGGGCTGGGGATGGGGCTGGGCTGGGGCTGGGTCCAGGGCTGTGGCTGGGCTGTGGGTGGAGCTGGGCTGGGGCTGAGGGTGGGGCTGGGGCTGGGCTAGGCCTGGGCTGGGGCCGGGGCTGCAACTGGGGCTGGGTCCAGGGCTGGGACTGGGCTGTGGCTAGGGCTGGGCCGGGGCAGGGCTGGGGCAGGGGCTGGGCTGGGGCCGAGGGTGGGGCTGGGGCTGGGGCTGGGGACAGGGCTTGGGACAGGGCTGGGGCCAGAGCTGGGGCAGGGCTGGGGCCAGGCTGGGGCTGGGTTCGGTGCAGGGCTGGGGCAGGGCGGGGGCTACGGCGGGGCTGGGACCGGGGATGGGTCCGGGGGTGGGGCTGGGGCTGGGTCCAGAGCTGGGCTGGGCTGGAGCTGGGACTGGGGCAGGGCTAGGGCTGGGCTGGTTCTGGGCTGGGGGCAAGGATGGGGTTTGGGCTGGGGTTGGGCCAGGGCTTGGGCTGGGCTGGGACCGGGGCTGGGGCTGGGGTAGGGCTGGCACAGGGCTGGGGCTGGGGCTGGGTCCAGGGCTGGGGCTGGGCTGGGGGCATGGCTGGGCCGGGGCAGGGCTGGGACTGGGGCTGGGCTGGGGCCGAGGGTGGGGCTGGGGCAGGGCTGGGGCTGGGGCAGGAACCAAGTCTTGGGCATGGCTAAGGCTGGGTCTGGGGCTGGGTCAGGGCTGGGCTAGGGCTGGGCTGGGGCTGGGGCAGGGCTGGGGCTGGGCTGGGGCCGGGGCTTGAGCAGGGTTAGGGCTGGGGTTGGAACCAAGGCTTGGGCAGGGCTGGGGCTGGAGGCTGGGACCGAGGCTGGGCTGGGGCTGGGCTGGGGCTGGGTCAGGGCTGGGCTAGGGCTGGGCTGGGGCTGGGGCAGGGCTGGGGCTGGGCTGGGGCTGGGGCAGGGCTGGGGCTGGGCTGGGGCCGGGGCTTGAGCAGGGTTAGGGCTGGGGCTGGAACCAAGGCTTGGGCAGGGCTGGGGCTGCAGGCTGGGACCGAGGCTGGGCTGGGGCTGGGCTGGGGCTGGGTCAGGGCTGGGCTAGGGCTGGGCTGGGGCTGGGGCTGGGCTAGGGCTGGGCTGGGGCTGGGGCAGGGCTGGGGCTGGGCTGGGGCCGGGGCTTGAGCAGGGTTAGGGCTGGGGCTGGAACCAAGGCTTGGGCAGGGCTGGGGCTGGAGGCTGGGACCGAGGCTGGGCTGGGGCTGGGCTGGGGCTAGGGCTGGGCTGGGGCTGGGGCAAGGGTGGGCTGGTGGCTGGGCAGGGCTGGGGCAGGGCTGGGGCTGGGCTGGGGCTGAGCTGGGGGCAGGGCTGGGCTGGGGCTTGGGCAGGGGATGGGCTGGGTCTAGGGCTGGGGCTGTGCTGGTGCTGTGCTGGGAGTGGGCTGGGGACTAGGGCAGGGGCAGGGCTGGGGCAGGGCTGGGGCTGGGCTGGGGCCAGGTCTGGGGCTGGGGCTGGAGGCTGGGGCCGGGGCTGGGCTGGGGATGAGCTGGGGCAGGGCCGGGGCTGGAACTGGGGCTGGGGCAGGGGTTGGGGCCGGGGCTGGTCTGGGGATGAGCTGGGGCAGGGCTGGGGCTTGGGCTGGGGCCGGGGCTGGGGCTCAGCTGGGGCTGGGGCTGGGGACAAGGCTGAGGCAGGGCGGGGCAGGGCTGGCGCAGGACTGGGGCTGGGGCTGGGGCTGGGGGCTGGGGCTGAGGGCTGGGTCTTGGCTGGGGCTGATGGATGGGGCTGGGGCAGGGCTGGGGTAGGGCTTGGGCTGGGGCTGGGGCTGGGGTAGGGGCAGGTCTGGGGCATGGCTGGGGCTGTGGCTGGGGCATGGCTGGGGCTGTGGCTGGGGCTGTGGCTGGAGCTGGGCTGGGGCCGGGGCTGGGGCCGTGAGTGGGGCTTGGCTGGGGCCTGGGCTGGGGCCGGGGCTGGGGCCGTGAGTGGGGCTTGGCTGGGGCCGGGGCTGGGTCCAGGGCTTGGCTGGGCGGTGGCTGGGGCTGGGGCTTGGCTGGGGGCAGGGCTGGGGCTGGGGCTGGGCTGGGCTGGGGGAACGGATGGGGCTGGGGCTGGGGCTGGGGCTGGGGCTTGGGCTGGGGCAGGTCTGGGCCTGGGCGGGGGATGAGGCTGGGGTGGGGCCGGGGCTGGGTCCAGGGCAGGGCTGGGGCTGGGGCAGGTCTGGGCCTGGGCTGGGAATGAGGCTGGGGTGGGGCTGGGGCTGGGTCCAGGGCTGAGGCTGGGCTGGGGCTGGGGCTAGGCTGGGGCAGGGCTGGGGATGAGGCTGGGGTGGGGCTGGGGCTGGGTCCAGGGCTGGGGCTGGGCTGGGACCAGGACTGGGCTGGGGCAGGGACTGGGGCAGGGCTGGGGCTGGGGCTGGGGCTGGGCGGTGGCTGAGGCTGGGCTGGGGCAGGGCTGGGGCTGGGGCTGGGCTGGGGACTGGGATGGGGATGGGGCTGGGGCTGGGGCTTGGGCTGGGGCAGTGCTCGGCCTGGGCTGGGGATGAGGCTGGGGTGGGGCTGGGGCTGGGTCCAGGGCTGAGGCTGGGCTGGGGCTGGGGCTAGGCTGGGGCAGGGCTGGGGATGAGGCTGGGGTGGGGCTGGGGCTGGGTCCAGGGCTGGGGCTGGGCTGGGACCAGGACTGGGCTGGGGCAGGGACTGGGGCAGGGCTGGGGCTGGGGCTGGGGCTGGGCGGTGGCTGAGGCTGGGCTGGGGCAGGGCTGGGGCTGGGGCTGGGCTGGGGACTGGGATGGGGATGGGGCTGGGGCTGGGGCTTGGGCTGGGGCAGTGCTCGGCCTGGGCTGGGGATGAGGCTGGGGTGGGGCTGGGGCTGGGTCCAGGGCAGGGCTGGGGCTGGTGCTGGGGCGGGCGAGGCCTGGGCTGGGGGCAAGGATGGGGCTGGGGCTGGGGCTGGGGCTGGGGCTGGGTCCAGGGCAGGGGCTGGACTGGGGCTGGGGCTAGGCTGGGGCAGGGCTGGGGCTGGGCTGGGGCTGGGGCTGGGTCCAAGGTGGGACTGGGGCCGGAGCTGGGGCAGGACTGGGGCCGGGCTGGGGCTGGGGCTGGGCTGAGGGTAGGGCTGGGGCAGGGCTGGGGATGGGGCTGGGCTGGGGCTGTGTCCAGGGCTGTGGCTGGGCTGTGGGTGGAGCTGGGCTGGGGCTGAGGGTGGGGTTGGGGCTGGGCTAGGGCTAGGCTGGGGCCGGGGCTGCAACTGGGGCTGGGTCCAGGGCTGGGGCTGGGCTGTGGGTGGAGCTGGGCTGGGGCAGTGCTGGGGCTGGGGCTGGGGCTGGGTCCAGGGCTGTGGCTGGGCTGGGGCTGGGGCTGGGCTAGGGCTGGGCTGGGGCCGGGGCTGCGACTGAGGCTGGGTCCAGGGCTGGGACTGGGCTGTGGCTAGGGCTGGGCCGGGGCAGGGCTGGGGCAGGGGCTGGGCTGGGGCTGGGCAGCGGATGAGGCTGGGGTGGGGCTGGGGCTGGGTTCGGTGCAGGGCTAGGGCTGGGGCTGGGTCTGGGGCTGGGCAGGGCTGGGGCTGGGCATGGACCGGGACTGGGCAGGGGTAAAGCTGGGGCAGGGGCTGGGCTGGGGACGAGGGTGGGGCAGGGCTGTGGCTGGGCATGGACTGGGATAGGGTAGGGGTAGGGCCGGGGCTGGGGTTGGGCTGGGGCTGGGTCTGGGTCTGGGCTAGGGCTGGGGCTGGGTCCAGGGCTGGGGCAGGGCTGTGGCTGGGGCTGGGGCTGGGCTGGGGCTAGGTCTAGGGCTGTGGCTGGACTGTGGCTAAAGCTGGGGTGGGGCTGAGGGTGGGGCTGGGGCTGGGCTAGGGCTGGGCTGGGGCTGGGCTAGGGGTGTGCTGGGGCCGGGGCTGGAACTGGGGCTGAGTCCAGGACTGGGGCTGGGCTGGGTCTGGGTCCACAGCAGGGGCTGTGCTGGGGCAGGGCTGGGGCAGGGGCAGGGCGGGGGCTGGGCAGCGGATGAGGCTGGGGTGGGGCTGGGGCTGGGTTCGGTGCAGGGCTAGTGCTTGGGCTGAGTCTGGGGCTGGGCTAGGGCTGGGGCTGGGTCCAGGGCTGGGGCAGGGCTGTGGCTGGGGCTGGGGCTGGGCTGGGGCTAGGTCCAGGGCTGTGGCTGGACTGTGGCTAAAGCTGGGGTGGGGCTGAGGGTGGGGCTGGGGCTGGGCTAGGGCTGGGCTGGGGCTGGACTAGTGCTGTGCTGGGGCCGTTGCTGGAATTGGGGCTGGGTCCAGGACTGGGGCTGGGCTGGGTGTGGGTCCACAGCAGGGGCTGTGTTGGGGCTGGGGCTAGGCAGGGGCAAGGCTGGGGCAGGGGCAGGGCAGGGGCTGTGGATGGGCTGTGGCTGGAGCTGGGCTGGGGCCGGGGATGGGGCCGTGAGTGGGGCTTGGCTGGGGCCGGGGCTGGGGCTGGGGCAGGGACTGGGAGAGGGCTGGGGCTGGGGCTGGGTCCAGGGCTGGGGCTGGGCGGTGGCTGGGGCTGGGCTGGGGCAGGGCTCTGGCTGGGGCTGGGGCTGGGCTGGGGGCAGGGCTGGGGCTGGGGCTGGGCTGGGCTGGGGGAACGGATGGGGCTGGGGCTGGGGCTGGGGCTTGGGCTGGGGAAGGTCTGGGCCTGGACTGGGGATGAGGCTGGGGTGGGGCTGGGGCTGGGTCCAGGGCAGGGCTGGGGCTGGGGCTGGGGCTGGGGCTGGGCTGGGGTAGGGCTGGGGCAGGGCTGGGGCTGGGGCTGGGTCCAGGGTGGGGCTGGGGCTGGGCAGGGGCAGGTCTGGGGCTGGGCGGTGGCTGGGGCTTGGCTGGGGCTGAGGCTGTGTCCAAGGTGGGGCTGTGGCTGGGGCTGGGGCAGGACTGGGGCCGGGCTGGGGCTGGGGCTGGGTCCAGGGCAGGGGCTGGACTGGGGCTGGGGCTAGGCTGGGGCAGGGCTGGGTCCAAGGTGGGGCTGGGGCCGGGGCTGGGGCAGGACTGGGGCCAGGCTGGGGCTGTGGCTGGGCTGAGGGTAGGGCTGGGGCAGGGCTGGGGCTGAGGCTGGGCTGGGGCTGGGTCCAGGGCTGTGGCTGGGCTGTGGGTGGAGCTGGGCTGGGGCTGAGGGTGGGGTTGGGGTTGGGCTAGGGCTGGGCTGGGGCCGGGGCTGCGACTGGGGCTGGGTCCAGGGCTGGGGCTGGGCTGTGGCTGGGGCTGGGCTGGGGCAGTGCTGGGGCTGGGGCTGGGGCTGGGCTGGGGCTGGGTCCAGGGCTGGGGCTGGGCTGTGGGTGGAGCTGGGCTGGGGCTGATGGTGGGGCTGGGGCTGGGCTAGGGCTGGGCTGGGGCCGGGGCTGCGACTGAGGCTAGGTCCAGGGCTGGGACTGGGCTGTGGCTAGGGCTGGGCCGGGGCAGGGCTGGGGCAGGGGCTGGGCTGGGGCTGGGCAGCGGATGAGGCTGGGGTGGGGCTGGGGCTGGGTTCGGTGCAGGGCTAGGGCTGGGGCTGGGTCTGGGGCTGGGCAGGGCTGGGGCTGGGCATGGACCGGGACTGGGCAGGTGTAAAGCTGGGGCAGGGCTGTGGCTGGGCATGGACTGGGATAGGGTAGGGGTAGGGCCGGGGCTGGGGTTGGGCTGGGGCTTGGTCTGGGACTGGGCTAGGGCTAGGGCTGGGACCAGGGCTGGGGCAGGGCTGTGACTGGGGCTGGGGCTGGGGCTGGGCTGGGGCTAGGCTGGGGCAGGCCTGGGGCAGGGCTGGGGCTGGGGCTGGGTCCAAGGTGGGGCTGGGGCCGGGGCTGGGGCAGGACTGGGGCCGGGCTGGGGCTGGGGCTGGGCTGAGGGTAGGGCTGGGGCAGGGCTGGGAATGGGGCTGGGCTGGGGCTGGGTCCAGGGCTGTGGCTGGGCTGTGGGTGGAGCTGGGCTGGGGCTGAGGGTGGGGTTGGGGCTGGGCTAGGGCTGGGCTGGGGCCGGGGCTGCGACTGGGGCTGGGTCCAGGGCTGGGGCTGGGCTGTGGGTGGAGCTGGGCTGGGGCAGTGCTGGGGCTGGGGCTGGGGCTGGGTCCAGGGCTGTGGCTGGGCTGGGGCTGGGGCTGGGCTGGGGCTGAGGGTGGGGCTGGGGCTGGGCTAGGTCTGGGCTGGGGCCGGGGCTGCGACTGAGGCTGGGTCCAGGGCTGGGACTGGGCTGTGGCTAGGGCTGGGCCGGGGCAGGGCTGGGGCAGGGGCTGGGCTGGGGCTGGGCAGCGGATGAGGCTGGGGTGGGGCTGGGGCTGGGTTCGGTGCAGGGCTAGGGCTGGGGCTGGGTCTGGGGCTGGGCAGGGCTGGGGCTGGGCATGGACCGGGACTGGGCAGTGGTAAAGCTGGGGCAGGGTCTGGGCTGGGGACGAGGGTGGGGCAGGGCTGTGGCTGGGCATGGACTGGGATTGGGTAGGGGTAGGGCCGGGGCTGGGGTTGGGCTGGGGCTGGGTCTGGGTCTGGGCTAGGGCTGGGGCTGGGTCCAGGGCTGGGGCAGGGCTGTGGCTGTGGCTGGGGCTGGGCTAGGGCTGGGCTGGGGCTGGGCTAGGGCTGTGCTGGGGCCGGGGCTGGAACTGGGGCTGGGTCCAGGACTGGGGCTGGGCTGGGTCTGGGTCCACAGCAGGGGCTGTGCTGGGGCTGGGGCTGGGCTGGGGCAGGGCTGGGGCAGGGGCAGGGCGGGGGCTGTGGATGGGCTGTGGCTGGAGCTGGGCTGTGTCCAGGGCTGTGGCTGGGCTGTGGGTGGAGCTGGGCTGGGGCTGAGGGTGGGGTTGGGGCTGGGCTAGGGCTAGGCTGGGGCCGGGGCTGCAACTGGGGCTGGGTCCAGGGCTGGGGCTGGGCTGTGGGTGGAGCTGGGCTGGGGCAGTGCTGGGGCTGGGGCTGGGGCTGGGTCCAGGGCTGTGGCTGGGCTGGGGCTGGGGCTGGGCTAGGGCTGGGCTGGGGCCGGGGCTGCGACTGAGGCTGGGTCCAGGGCTGGGACTGGGCTGTGGCTAGGGCTGGGCCGGGGCAGGGCTGGGGCAGGGGCTGGGCTGGGGCTGGGCAGCGGATGAGGCTGGGGTGGGGCTGGGGCTGGGTTCGGTGCAGGGCTAGGGCTGGGGCTGGGTCTGGGGCTGGGCAGGGCTGGGGCTGGGCATGGACCGGGACTGGGCAGGGGTAAAGCTGGGGCAGGGGCTGGGCTGGGGACGAGGGTGGGGCAGGGCTGTGGCTGGGCATGGACTGGGATAGGGTAGGGGTAGGGCCGGGGCTGGGGTTGGGCTGGGGCTGGGTCTGGGTCTGGGCTAGGGCTGGGGCTGGGTCCAGGGCTGGGGCAGGGCTGTGGCTGGGGCTGGGGCTGGGCTGGGGCTAGGTCTAGGGCTGTGGCTGGACTGTGGCTAAAGCTGGGGTGGGGCTGAGGGTGGGGCTGGGGCTGGGCTAGGGCTGGGCTGGGGCTGGGCTAGGGGTGTGCTGGGGCCGGGGCTGGAACTGGGGCTGAGTCCAGGACTGGGGCTGGGCTGGGTCTGGGTCCACAGCAGGGGCTGTGCTGGGGCAGGGCTGGGGCAGGGGCAGGGCGGGGGCTGGGCAGCGGATGAGGCTGGGGTGGGGCTGGGGCTGGGTTCGGTGCAGGGCTAGTGCTTGGGCTGAGTCTGGGGCTGGGCTAGGGCTGGGGCTGGGTCCAGGGCTGGGGCAGGGCTGTGGCTGGGGCTGGGGCTGGGCTGGGGCTAGGTCCAGGGCTGTGGCTGGACTGTGGCTAAAGCTGGGGTGGGGCTGAGGGTGGGGCTGGGGCTGGGCTAGGGCTGGGCTGGGGCTGGACTAGTGCTGTGCTGGGGCCGTTGCTGGAATTGGGGCTGGGTCCAGGACTGGGGCTGGGCTGGGTGTGGGTCCACAGCAGGGGCTGTGTTGGGGCTGGGGCTAGGCAGGGGCAAGGCTGGGGCAGGGGCAGGGCAGGGGCTGTGGATGGGCTGTGGCTGGAGCTGGGCTGGGGCCGGGGATGGGGCCGTGAGTGGGGCTTGGCTGGGGCCGGGGCTGGGGCTGGGGCAGGGACTGGGAGAGGGCTGGGGCTGGGGCTGGGTCCAGGGCTGGGGCTGGGCGGTGGCTGGGGCTGGGCTGGGGCAGGGCTCTGGCTGGGGCTGGGGCTGGGCTGGGGGCAGGGCTGGGGCTGGGGCTGGGCTGGGCTGGGGGAACGGATGGGGCTGGGGCTGGGGCTGGGGCTTGGGCTGGGGAAGGTCTGGGCCTGGACTGGGGATGAGGCTGGGGTGGGGCTGGGGCTGGGTCCAGGGCAGGGCTGGGGCTGGGGCTGGGGCTGGGGCTGGGCTGGGGTAGGGCTGGGGCAGGGCTGGGGCTGGGGCTGGGTCCAGGGTGGGGCTGGGGCTGGGCAGGGGCAGGTCTGGGGCTGGGCGGTGGCTGGGGCTTGGCTGGGGCTGAGGCTGTGTCCAAGGTGGGGCTGTGGCTGGGGCTGGGGCAGGACTGGGGCCGGGCTGGGGCTGGGGCTGGGTCCAGGGCAGGGGCTGGACTGGGGCTGGGGCTAGGCTGGGGCAGGGCTGGGTCCAAGGTGGGGCTGGGGCCGGGGCTGGGGCAGGACTGGGGCCAGGCTGGGGCTGTGGCTGGGCTGAGGGTAGGGCTGGGGCAGGGCTGGGGCTGAGGCTGGGCTGGGGCTGGGTCCAGGGCTGTGGCTGGGCTGTGGGTGGAGCTGGGCTGGGGCTGAGGGTGGGGTTGGGGTTGGGCTAGGGCTGGGCTGGGGCCGGGGCTGCGACTGGGGCTGGGTCCAGGGCTGGGGCTGGGCTGTGGCTGGGGCTGGGCTGGGGCAGTGCTGGGGCTGGGGCTGGGGCTGGGCTGGGGCTGGGTCCAGGGCTGGGGCTGGGCTGTGGGTGGAGCTGGGCTGGGGCTGATGGTGGGGCTGGGGCTGGGCTAGGGCTGGGCTGGGGCCGGGGCTGCGACTGAGGCTAGGTCCAGGGCTGGGACTGGGCTGTGGCTAGGGCTGGGCCGGGGCAGGGCTGGGGCAGGGGCTGGGCTGGGGCTGGGCAGCGGATGAGGCTGGGGTGGGGCTGGGGCTGGGTTCGGTGCAGGGCTAGGGCTGGGGCTGGGTCTGGGGCTGGGCAGGGCTGGGGCTGGGCATGGACCGGGACTGGGCAGGTGTAAAGCTGGGGCAGGGCTGTGGCTGGGCATGGACTGGGATAGGGTAGGGGTAGGGCCGGGGCTGGGGTTGGGCTGGGGCTTGGTCTGGGACTGGGCTAGGGCTAGGGCTGGGACCAGGGCTGGGGCAGGGCTGTGACTGGGGCTGGGGCTGGGGCTGGGCTGGGGCTAGGCTGGGGCAGGCCTGGGGCAGGGCTGGGGCTGGGGCTGGGTCCAAGGTGGGGCTGGGGCCGGGGCTGGGGCAGGACTGGGGCCGGGCTGGGGCTGGGGCTGGGCTGAGGGTAGGGCTGGGGCAGGGCTGGGAATGGGGCTGGGATGGGGCTGGGTCCAGGGCTGTGGCTGGGCTGTGGGTGGAGCTGGGCTGGGGCTGAGGGTGGGGTTGGGGCTGGGCTAGGGCTGGGCTGGGGCCGGGGCTGCGACTGAGGCTGGGTCCAGGGCTGGGACTGGGCTGTGGCTAGGGCTGGGCCGGGGCAGGGCTGGGGCAGGGGCTGGGCTGGGGCTGGGCAGCGGATGAGGCTGGGGTGGGGCTGGGGCTGGGTTCGGTGCAGGGCTAGGGCTGGGGCTGGGTCTGGGGCTGGGCAGGGCTGGGGCTGGGCATGGACCGGGACTGGGCAGTGGTAAAGCTGGGGCAGGGTCTGGGCTGGGGACGAGGGTGGGGCAGGGCTGTGGCTGGGCATGGACTGGGATTGGGTAGGGGTAGGGCCGGGGCTGGGGTTGGGCTGGGGCTGGGTCTGGGTCTGGGCTAGGGCTGGGGCTGGGTCCAGGGCTGGGGCAGGGCTGTGGCTGTGGCTGGGGCTGGGCTAGGGCTGGGCTGGGGCTGGGCTAGGGCTGTGCTGGGGCCGGGGCTGGAACTGGGGCTGGGTCCAGGACTGGGGCTGGGCTGGGTCTGGGTCCACAGCAGGGGCTGTGCTGGGGCTGGGGCTGGGCTGGGGCAGGGCTGGGGCAGGGGCAGGGCGGGGGCTGTGGATGGGCTGTGGCTGGAGCTGGGCTGGGTCCAGGGCTGGGGCTGGGCTGTGGGTGGAGCTGGGCTGGGGCAGTGCTGGGGCTGGGGCTGGGGCTGGGGCTGGGCTGGGGCTGGGTCCAGGGCTGTGGCTGGGCTGGGGCTGGGGCTGGGCTGGGGCTGAGGGTGGGGCTGGGGCTGGGGCAGTGCTGGGGCTGGCGCTGGGGCTGGGGCTGGGCTGGGGCTGGGTCCACGGCTGTGGCTGGTCTGGGGCTGGGGCTGGGCTGGGGCTGAGGGTGGGGCTGGGGCTGGGCTAGGGCTGGGCTGGGGCCGGGGCTGCGACTGAGGCTGGGTCCAGGGCTGGGACTGGGCTGTGGCTAGGGCTGGGCCGGGGCAGGGCTGGGGCAGGGGCTGGGCTGGGGCCGAGGGTGGGGCTGGGGCTGGGGCTTGGGACAGGGCTTGGGACAGGGCTGGGGCCAGAGCTGGGGCAGGGCTGGGGCCAGGCTGGGGCTGGGTTCGGTGCAGGGCTGGGGCAGGGCGGGGTCTACGGCTGGGCTGGGACCGGGGATGGGTGCGGGGGTGGGGCTGGGGCTGGGTCCAGAGCTGGGCTGGGCTGGAGCTGGGACTGGGGCAGGGCTAGGGCTGGGCTGGTTCTGGGCTGGGGGCAAGGATGGGGTTTGGGCTGGGGTTGGGCCAGGGCTTGGGCTGGGCTGGGACCGGGGCTGGGCTGGGGTAGGGCTGGCACAGGGCTGGGGCTGGGGCTGGGGCTGGGGCGGGGACTTGGGCAGGGCTATGGCTGGGGCTGGGCTGGGGCCGAGTCTGGGTCCGGGGCTGGGTCTGGGGCCGGGGCAGGGCTGGGGCAGGGCTGGAACTGGGGCTGGGCTGGGGGCAAGGTTGGGGCTGGGGCTGGGGCTGGTGGCGAGGGTGGGGCTGGGGCTGCGGACAGGGCTGGGGCTAGGGCTGAGGTAGGGGTAGGGCTGGGGCTGGATTGGGGCCAGGGCTGGGGCAGGACTAGGCTTGAGGCTGGGCCTTGGGCTGGGGCTGGGTTGGCGCAGGGCTGGGGCTGGGGCTGGAACGAAGGCATGGGCAGGGCTGGGGCTGGGGCTGGAGCCAGGGTGGGACTGGGGCTGGGCAGGAGCAGGTCTGGGGCTGGGCGGTGGCTGGGGCTTGGCTGGGGCTGAGGCTGTGTCCAAGGTGGGGCTGTGGCCGTTGCTGGGGCTGGACTGGGGCCGGGCTGGGACTGGGGCTGGGTCCAGGGCAGGGGCTGGACTGGGGCTGGGGCTAGGCTGGGGCAGGGCTGGGGCTGGGCTGGGGCTGGGGCTGGGCTGAGGGTAGGGCTGGGGCAGGGCTGGGGATGGGGCTGGGCTGGGGCTGGGTCCAAGGTGGGGCTGGGGCCGGGGCTGGGGCAGGACTGGAGCCGGGCTGGGGCTGGGGCTGGGCTGAGGGTAGGGCTGGGGCAGGGCTGGGGATGGGGCTGGGCTGGGGCTGGGTCCAGGGTTGTAGCTTGGCTGTGGGTGGAGCTGGGGTCGGGCTGAGGGTTGGGTTGGGGCTGGGCCAGGGCTAGTCTGGGTCCGGGGCTGCGACTGGGGCTGGGTCCAGGGCTGGGGCTGGGCTGTGGGTGGAGCTGGGCTGGGGCAGTGCTGGGGCTGGGGCTGGGGCTGGGCTGGGGCTGGGTCCAGGGCTGTGGCTGGGCTGTGGGTGGAGCTGGGCTGGGGCTGAGGGTGGGGCTGGGGCTGGGCTAGGGCTGGGCTGGGGCCGGGGCTGCGACTGAGGCTGGGTCCAGGGCTGGGACTGGGCTGTGGCTAGGGCTGGGCCGGGGCAGGGCTGGGGCAGGGGCTGGGCTGGGGCTGGGCAGCGGATGAGGCTGGGGTGGGGCTGGGGCTGGGTTCGGTGCAGGGCTAGGGCTGGGGCTGGGTCTGGGGCTGGGCAGGGCTGGGGCTGGGCATGGACCGGGACTGGGCAGGGTTAAAGCTGGGGCAGGGGCTGGGCTGGGGACGAGGGTGGGGCAGGGCTGTGGCTGGGCATGGAGTGGGATAGGGTAGGGGTAGGGCCGGGGCTGGGGTTGGGCTGGGGCTGGGTCTGGGTCTGGGCTAGGGCTGGGGCTGGGTCCAGGGCTGGGGCAGGGCTGTGGCTGGGGCTTGGGCTGGGCTGGGGCTAGGTCTAGGGCTGTGGCTGGACTGTGGCTAAAGCTGGGGTGGGGCTGAGGGTGGGGCTGGGGCTGGGCTAGGGCTGTGCTAGGGCCGGGGCTGGAATTGGGGCTGGGTCCAGGACTGGGGCTGGGCTGGGTCTGGGTCCACAGCAGGGGCTGTGCTGGGGCTGGGGCTGGGGCTGGGCAGGGGCAAGGCTGGGGCAGGGGCAGGGCAGGGGCTGTGGATGGGCTGTGGCTGGAGCTGGGCTGGGGCCGGGGATGGGGCCGTGAGTGGGGCTTGGCTGGGGCCGGGGCTGGGGCTGGGGCAGGGACTGGGAGAGGGCTGGGGCTGGGGCTGGGGCTGGGCTGGGGCTGGGTCCAGGGCTGTGGCTGGGCTGTGGGTGGAGCTGGGCTGGGGCTGAGGGTGGGGTTGGGGCTGGGCAGCGGATGAGGCTGGGGTGGGGCTGGGCTGGGTTCGGTGCAGGGCTAGGGCTGGGGCTGGGTCTGGGGCTGGGCAGGGCTGGGGCTGGGCATGGACCGGGACTGGGCAGTGGTAAAGCTGGGGCAGGGTCTGGGCTGGGGACGAGGGTGGGGCAGGGCTGTGGCTGGGCATGGACTGGGATTGGGTAGGGGTAGGGCCGGGGCTGGGGTTGGGCTGGGGCTGGGTCTGGGTCTGGGCTAGGGCTGGGGCTGGGTCCAGGGCTGGGGCAGGGCTGTGGCTGTGGCTGGGGCTGGGCTAGGGCTGGGCTGGGGCTGGGCTAGGGCTGTGCTGGGGCCGGGGCTGGAACTGGGGCTGGGTCCAGGACTGGGGCTGGGCTGGGTCTGGGTCCACAGCAGGGGCTGTGCTGGGGCTGGGGCTGGGCTGGGGCAGGGCTGGGGCAGGGGCAGGGCGGGGGCTGTGGATGGGCTGTGGCTGGAGCTGGGCTGGGGCCGGGGCTGCGACTGGGGCTGGGTCCAGGGCTGGGGCTGGGCTGTGGGTGGAGCTGGGCTGGGGCAGTGCTGGGGCTGGGGCTGGGTCCAGGGCTGTGGCTGGGCTGGGGCTGGGGCTGGGCTGGGGCTGAGGGTGGGGCTGGGGCTGGGGCAGTGCTGGGGCTGGGGCTGGGGCTGGGGCTGGGCTGGGGCTGGGTCCAGGGCTGTGGCTGGGCTGGGGCTGGGGCTGGGCTGGGGCTGAGGGTGGGGCTGGGGCTGGGCTAGGGCTGGGCTGGGGCCGGGGCTGCGACTGAGGCTGGGTCCAGGGCTGGGACTGGGCTGTGGCTAGGGCTGGGCCGGGGCAGGGCTGGGGCAGGGGCTGGGCTGGGGCCGAGGGTGGGGCTGGGGCTGGGGCTTGGGACAGGGCTTGGGAAAGGGCTGGGGCCAGAGCTGGGGCAGGGCTGGGGCCAGGCTGGGGCTGGGTTCGGTGCAGGGCTGGGGCAGGGCGGGGGCTACGGCGGGGCTGGGACCAGGGATGGGTGCGGGGGTGGGGCTGGGGCTGGGTCCAGAGCTGGGCTGGGCTGGAGCTGGGACTGGGGCAGGGCTAGGGCTGGGCTGGTTCTGGGCTGGGGGCAAGGATGGGGTTTGGGCTGGGGTTGGGCAAGGGCTTGGGCTGGGCTGGGACCGGGGCTGGGCTGGGGTAGGGCTGGCACAGGGCTGGGGCTGGGGCTGGGGCTGGGGCGGGGACTGGGGCAGGGCTATGGCTGGGGCTGGGCTGGGGCCGAGTCTGGGTCCGGGGCTGGGTCTGGGGCCGGGGCAGGGCTGGGGCAGGGCTGGAACTGGGGCTGGGCTGGGGGCAAGGTTGGGGCTGGGGCTGGGCTGGTGGCGAGGGTGGGGCTGGGGCTGGGGCTGCGGACAGGGCTGGGGCTAGGGCTGAGGTAGGGGTAGGGCTGGGGCTGGATTGGGGCCAGGGCTGGGGCAGGACTAGGCTTGAGGCTGGGCCTTGGGCTGGGGCTGGGTTGGCGCAGGGCTGGGGCTGGGGCTGGAACAAAGGCATGGGCAGGGCTGGGGCTGGGGCTGGGGCTGGGGCTAGGCTGGGGTAGGGCTGGGGCAGGGCTGGGGCTGGGGCTGTGTCCAGGGTGGGGCTGGGGCTGGGCAGGGGCAGGTCTGGGGCTGGGCGGTGGCTGGGGCTGGGCTGGGGCTGAGGCTGTGTCCAAGGTGGGGCTGTGGCCGTTGCTGGGGCAGGACTGGGGCCGGGCTGGGGCTGGGGCTGGGTCCAGGGCAGGGGCTGGACTGGGGCTGGGGCAAGGCTGGGGCAGCGCTGGGGCTGGGCTGGGGCTGGGGCTGGGTCCAAGGTGGGGCTGGGGCCGGGGCTGGGGCAGGACTGGGGCCGGGCTGGGGCTGGGGCTGGGCTGAGGGTAGGGCTGGGGCAGGGCTGGGGATGGGGCTGGGCTGGGGCTGGGTCCAGGGCTGTAGCTGGGCTGTGGGTGGAGCTGGGCTCGGGCTGAGGGTTGGGTTGGGTCTGGGCCAGGGCTGGTCTGGGGCTGGGTCTGCGACTGGGACTGGGTCCAGGGCTGGGGCTGGGCTGAGGGCAGGGCTGGGGCAGTGGCTGGGCTGGGGCCGGGTGTGGGGCTGGGGCTGGGACTGGGTCCAGGGCTGGGGCAAGGCAGTGGCTGGGGTTGGGCTGGGGCAGGGCCGTGGCGGGGGGCTGGGCTGGGGCTTGGGTTGGGCTGGGGCAGGGCTGGGGCTGGGGCTGGGTCCAGGGCTGTGTCTGGTCTGTGGCTGGAGCCGGGCTGGGGCTGAGGGTGGGGAGGGGGCTGGGCTAGGGCTGGGCTGGGGCCAGGGCTGTGACTGGGGCTAGGTCCAGGGCTGGGGCTGGGCTGTGGCTGGGGCTGGGATGGGGCAGGCCTGGGGCTGGGGCTGGGGCTGGGGCTGGGGCTGGGGCTGGGTCCAGGGCAGGGGCTGGGCTGGGGGCATGGCTGGGCCGGGGCAGGGCTGGGACTGGGGCTGGGCTGGGGCCGAGGGTGGGGCTGGGGCAGGGCTGGGGCTGGGGCAGGAACCAAGTCTTGGGCATGGCTAAGGCTGGGTCTGGGGCTGGGTCAGGGCTGGGCTAGGGCTGGGCTGGGGCTGGGGCAGGGCTGGGGCTGGGCTGGGGCCGGGGCTTGAGCAGGGTTAGGGCTGGGGCTGGAACCAAGGCTTGGGCAGGGCTGGGGCTGGAGGCTGGGACCGAGGCTGGGCTGGGGCTGGGCTGGGGCTAGGGCTGGGCTGGGGCTGGGGCAAGGGTGGGCTGGTGGCTGGGCAGGGCTGGGGCAGGGCTCGGGCTGGGCTGGGGCTGAGCTGGGGGCAGGGCTGTGCTGGGGCTTGCGCAGGGGATGGGCTGGGTCTAGGGCTGGGGCTGTGCTGGGGTAGGGCTTGGGCTGGGGCTGGGGCTGGGCTGGGGCTGGGGCTGGAGGCTGGGGCCGGGGCTGGGTTGGGGATGAGCTGGGGCTGGGGCTGGGGCTGGAACTGGGGCTGGGGCAGGGGTTGGGGCCGGGGCTGGTCTGGGGATGAGCTGGGGCAGAGCTGGGGCTTGGGCTGGGGCCGGGGCTGGGCTGGGGCTCAGCTGGGGCTGGGGCTGGGGCTGGGGCTGGAAGCAAGGCTTGGGCAGGGCTGGGGTAGTGATGGGGCTGGGCTCGGGCCGGGGCTGGTGCTGGGCTGGGGCTGGGGCAGGGCTGGGGCCAGGGCTGGGGGCAGGGATGGGGCAGGGCTGGGGCTGGGTCTGGAACCAAGGCTTGGGCAGGGCTGGGGCTGGGGCTGGGGCCGGGGCTTGGGCAGGGTTGGGGCTGGGCTGAGGCCAGGTCTGGGGCAGGGCTGGGGTTGGGCTGGTGGCAGGGCTGGGGCAGGGCTGGAGCTGGACTGGGACGGGGCCGGGTCTGGGGGCAGGGATTAGCTGGGGCTGGGATTGGGCTGGTGGCAGGGCTGGGGCTGGGTTGGGGCTGGGGCTGGGGGCAGGGCTGGGGCATGGCTGCGTTCTGGACCAGGTCTGGGGGCAGGGCTGAGCTGGGACTGGGGCTGGGGCTGGGGCTGGGCTGGGGCTAAGGCTGGGCTGGGGCTGAGCTGGGGGCAGGGCTAGGCTGGGGGCTGGGTCTGGGCTGGGTCTGGGGGCTTTGGCCGGGCCAGGGGGCACAGCTGGGGCTGGGCTGGGGCTGGAGGCTGGGGTTCGGGCAGGGCTGGGGCTGGGCTGGGGCTAGGGCCGGGGCTGGAACCAAGGCTTGGGCAGGGCTGGGGCTGGGCTGGGGCTGGGCTGGGGCTGGGGCCGGGGCTGGAACCAAGGCTTGGGCAGGGCTGGGGCTGGGCTCGGGGCTGCGTCCTGGACCAGGTCTGGGGGCAGGGCTGAGCTGGGACTGGGGCTGGGGCTGGGGCTGGGCTGGGGCTAAGGCTGGGCTGGGGCTGAGCTGGGGGCAGGGCTAGGCTGGGGGTGGGTCTGGGCTGGGTCTGGGGCTTTGGCCGGGCCAGGGGGCACAGCTGGGGCTGGGCTGGGGCTGGAGGCTGGGGCCAGGGCTGGGGCTGGGGCTGGGGGCAGGGCTGGAGGTGGGGGCTGGGTTGGGGCTGAGGAAGGGCTGGGGCACGGCTAGGGCTTGGGCAGGGGCTAGGCTGGGGCTGGGGTCGGGGCTGAGGACTGGGGTCGGGGCTGAAGGCTGGGCTGGGGCTGGGGCTGTGGCCAGGGCTGGAGTAGGGCTGGGGCTGGGGCTGAGGGCAGGGATGGGGCAGGGCTGGGGCTGGGCTGGGGCCGGGCCTGGGGCTGGGCTGGGGTTCGGGCAGGGCTGGGGCTGGGCTGGGGCTAGGGCCGGGGCTGGAACCAAGGCTTGGGCAGGGCTGGGGCTGGGCTGGGGCTGGGCTGGGGCTGGGGCCAGGGCTGGAACCAAGGCTTGGGCAGGGCTGGGGCTGGGCTCCGGCTGGGGCTGGGGCTGGGCTGGGGCTGGGGGCTGGCTCCGGGGATGGGGCAGGGCTGGGGCCTGGGATGGGGCAGGACTGGGACTGGGGCAGGGGCACGGGCCGAGGCTGGGGACAGGGCTAGGGCTGGAGCTAGGGCAGGGCTGGGGCCAGGCTGGGGTTGGGTTCGGCTCAGGGCTGGGGCTGGGTCCGGGCCTGGGGCTGGGCTGAGGGCAGGGCTGGGGCAGTGGCTGGGCTGGGGCCGGGGGTGGGGCTGGGGCTGGGACTGGGTCCAGGGCTGGGGCAGGGCAGTGGCTGGGGTTGGGCTGGGGCAGGGCCGGGGCGGGGGGCTGGGCTGGGGCTTGGGTTGGGCTGGGGCAGGGCTGGGGCTGGGGCTGGGTCCAGGGCTGTGTCTGGTCTGTGGCTGGAGCCGGGCTGGGGCTGAGGGTGGGGAGGGGGCTGGGCTAGGGCTGGGCTGGGGCCAGGGCTGTGACTGGGGCTAGGTCCAGGGCTGGGGCTGGGCTGTGGCTGGGGCTGGGCTGGGGCAGGCCTGGGGCTGGGGCTGGGGCTGGGGCTGGGGCTGGGTCCAGGGCAGGGGCTGGGCTGGGGGCATGGCTGGGCCGGGGCAGGGCTGGGACTGGGGCTGGGCTGGGGCCGAGGGTGGGGCTGGGGCAGGGCTGGGGCTGGGGCAGGAACCAAGTCTTGGGCATGGCTAAGGCTGGGTCTGGGGCTGGGTCAGGGCTGGGCTAGGGCTGGGCTGGGGCTGGGGCAGGGCTGGGGCTGGGCTGGGGCCGGGGCTTGAGCAGGGTTAGGGCTGGGGCTGGAACCAAGGCTTGGGCAGGGCTGGGGCTGGAGGCTGGGACCGAGGCTGGGCTGGGGCTGGGCTGGGGCTAGGGCTGGGCTGGGGCTGGGGCAAGGGTGGGCTGGTGGCTGGGCAGGGCTGGGGCAGGGCTCGGGCTGGGCTGGGGCTGAGCTGGGGGCAGGGCTGTGCTGGGGCTTGCGCAGGGGATGGGCTGGGTCTAGGGCTGGGGCTGTGCTGGGGTAGGGCTTGGGCTGGGGCTGGGGCTGGGCTGGGGCTGGGGCTGGAGGCTGGGGCCGGGGCTGGGTTGGGGATGAGCTGGGGCTGGGGCTGGGGCTGGAACTGGGGCTGGGGCAGGGGTTGGGGCCGGGGCTGGTCTGGGGATGAGCTGGGGCAGGGCTGGGGCTTGGGCTGGGGCCGGGGCTGGGCTGGGGCTCAGCTGGGGCTGGGGCTGGGGCTGGGGACAAGGCTGAGGCAGGGCGGGGCAGGGCTGGTGCAGGACTGGGGCTGGGGCTGGGGCTGGGGGCTGGGGCTGAGGGCTGGGTCTTGGCTGGGGCTGATGGATGGGGCTGGGGCAGGGCTGGGGTAGGGCTTGGGCTGGGGCTGGGGCTGGGGTAGGGGCATGTCTGGGGCATGGCTGGGGCTGTGGCTGGGGCATGGCTGGGGCTGTGGCTGGGGCTGTGGCCGGGGCTGGGGGCAGGGATGGGGCAGGGCTGGGGCTGGGGCTGGAAGCAAGGCTTGGGCAGGGCTGGGGCTGGGCTCGGGCCGGGGCTGGGGCTGGGCTGGGGCTGGGGCAGGGCTGGGGCCGGGCTGGGGCCGGGGCTTGGGCAGGGTTGGGGCTCGGGCTGGAACCAAGGCTTGGGCAGGGCTGTGGCTGGAGGCTGGGGCTGAGGCTGGGCTGGGGCTGGGGCTGGGCTGGGGCAGGGCTGGGGCAGGGGCAGGGCGGGGGCTGTGGCTGGGCTGTGGCTGGAGCTGGGCTGGGGCCGGGGATGGGGCCGTGAGTGGGGCTTGGCTGGGGCCGGGGCTGGGGCCGGGGCTGGGCTGGGCTGGGGGAACAGATGGGGCTGGGGCTGGGGCTGGGGCTGGGGCTGGGGCAGGGCTGGGCCTGGGCTGGGGATGAGGCTGGGGTGGGGCTGGGGCTGGGTCCAGGGCTGAGGCTGGGCTGGGGACTGGGATGGGGATGGGGCTTGGGCTGGGGCTTGGGCTGGGGCAGGGCTGGGCCTGGGCTGGGGATGAGGCTGGGGTGGGGCTGGGGCTGGGCTGGGGCAGGGACTAGGGCAGGGATGGGGCTGGGGCTGGGGCTGGGCGGTGGCTGAGGCTGGGCTGGGGCAGGGCTGGGGCTGGGGCTGGGCTGGGGACTGGGATGGGGATGGGGCTGGGGCTGGGGCTTGGGCTGGGGCAGGGATGGGCCTGGGCTGGGGATGAGGCTGGGGTGGGGCTGGGGCTGGGTCCAGGGCAGGGCTGGGGCTGGGGCTGGGGCCGGGCTAGGGCTGGGCTGGGGGCAAGGATGGGGCTGGGGCTGGGGCTGGGGCTGGGGCTGGGCTGGGGTAGGGCTGGCACAGGGCTGGGGCTGTGGTTGGGTCTGGGGCGGAGACTGGGGCAGGGCTGGAACTGGGGCTGGGCTGGGGCCAAGGTTGGGGCTGGGGCTGGGCTGGTGGCGAGGGTGGGGCTGGGGCTGGGGCTGGGGCTGCGGACAGGGCTGGGGCTAGGGCTGAGGTAGGGGTAGGGCTGGGGCTGGATTGGGGCCAGGGCTGGGGCAGGACTAGGCTTGAGACTGGGCCTTGGGCTGGGGCTGGGTTGGCGCAGGGCTGGGGCTGGGGCTGGAACGAAGGCATGGGCAGGGCTGGGGCTGGGGCTGGAGCCAGGGCTGGGGCAGGAGCCAGGTCTAGGCTGGGGCTGGGCCTGGGGCTAGGCTGTGGCTGGGGCTGGGGACAGGGCTGGTGCCAGGCTGGGTCTGGGGCTGGGCTGAGGGCAGGGCTGGGGCTGTGGGCTGGGCTGGGGCAGGACTCGGACTGGGGCAGGGGCACGGGCCGAGGCTGGGGACTGGGCTAGGGCAGGAGCTAGGGCAGGGCTGGGGCCATGCTGGGGCTGGGTTCGGCTCAGGGCTGGGGCTTGGTCCAGCGCTGGGGCTGGGCTGAGGGCAGGGCTGGGCTGGGGCTGGGGCTGGGTCAGGGCTGGGCTAGGGCTGGGCTGGGGCTGGCCTGGGGCTGGGGGCTGGCTCCGGGGATGGGGCAGGGCTGGGGCTAGGAATGGGGCTGGGGGCTGGGGCCGGCGCAGGGGGCACGGCTGGGGCTGGGCTGGGGCTGGGCTGGGACTGGGGGCTGGGGCCGGCGCAGGGGGCACGGCTGGGGCTGGGCTGGGGCTGGGCTGGGACTGGAGGCTGGGGCCAGGGCTGGGTCTGGGTCTGGGTCTGGGGGCAGGGCTGGAGGTGGGGTCTGGGTTGGGGCTGAGCAAGGGCTGGGGAATGGCTAGGGCTTGGGCCGGGGCTAGGCTGGGGCTTGGGCTGGGCTGGGGGCAGGGCTGGGGCTGGGTTGGGGCTGGGGCTGGGGCGGGGCTGGGGCATGGCTGCGTCCTGGACCAGGTCTGGGGGCAGGGCTGAGCTGGGACTGGGGCTGGGGCTGGGGCTGGGCTGGGGCTAAGGCTGGGCTGGGGCTGAGCTGGGGGCAGGGCTAGGCTGGGGGTGGGTCTGGGCTGGGTCTGGGGGCTTTGGCCGGGCCAGGGGGCACAGCTGGGGCTGGGCTGGGGCTGGAGGCTGGGGCCAGGGCTGGGGCTGGGGCTGGGGGCAGGGCTGGAGGTGGGGGCTGGGTTGGGGCTGAGGAAGGGCTGGGGCACGGCTAGGGCTTGGGCAGGGGCTAGGCTGGGGCTGGGGTCAAGGCTGAGGACTGGGGTCGGGGCTGAAGGCTGGGCTGGGGCTGGGGCTGTGGCCAGGGCTGGAGTAGGGCTGGGGCTGGGGCTGAGGGCAGGGATGGGGCAGGGCTGGGGCTGGGCTGGGGCCGGGCCTGGGGCTGGGCTGGGGTTCGGGCAGGGCTGGGGCTGGGCTGGGGCTAGGGCCGGGGCTGGAACCAAGGCTTGGGCAGGGCTGGGGCTGGGCTGGGGCTGGGCTGGGGCTGGGGCCAGGGCTGGAACCAAGGCTTGGGCAGGGCTGTGGCTGGGCTCGGGCCGGGGCTGGGGCTGGGCTGGGGCTGGGGGCTGGCTCCGGGGATGGGGCAGGGCTGGGGCTAGGAATGGGGCTGGGGCAGGACTGGGGCAGGGCTGGTGGCAGGGCTGGGACAGGGCTGGGGCTGGGGGCTGGGGCCGGCGCAGGGGGCACGGCTGGGGCTGGGCTGGGGCTGGGCTGGGGCTGGAGGCTGGGGCCAGGGCTGGGTCTGGGTCTGGGGGCAGGGCTGGAGGTGGGGGCTGGGTTGGGGCTGAGCAAGGGCTGGGGAACGGCTAGGGCTTGGGCCGGGGCTACGTTGTTGGGGTTTGTTTTGAGCAAGAGGGGACATGGGTCCCAGGAACACCTGTGCAATTCAGGCCTTGAAGATTTCTCTGTTGATAATATAGTGGCAGAGTAGGAGATGTGAGAAAGTGCTGATTGCTTGGTATGCTGAAGTCCAGCTGCCCCTGAGATGGGAGGCAAGCAAGATAAGGAGGAGGCGAGATCTGGGAAAGAGAGCAATTAGGCCGGATAGAAGAATTCCACAGAGTTGTGAAAACAATGATGTAACCTTTTAGAGAGCAACCAATAGTATGTTGCCAAGTGGGCATAATTATAGCAAACTGTATATAAGATGTGTCTGATGCTCAATAAAGTTGGAATCCGCTGATCAAATTGGTCGAATAAGCAGCCCCCTTCTTGCAGTAAGTGGCGCTCGAACACGGGACCCTAATGAAGACAAACGTTAGGGTTTAAGAAGTTCTTCGGGACGTGGGAGATTCGCAGTAAGCCGGGAGGCAAGAAGACAGCCGGCCCGGGATAGCAGTACCGGAGGCTGCAAGAAAAGGGAAGACAGCCTTGAAGCCGAAGACGCTGTAGAGCCGGGAACTGCTTAAACAAGGACTATGCGCACAGGTATTAAAGTTCAAATACTGATATGGATAGGCAGGCAGCGTATGATTTATTTATATGCTTTTTAGAAAAGCGACAGTGTAAGTTAAATTTTACAAAGGAGTTGGTGCCGCTGTTAAGCTATGCAGAAGAGTTAGGATATTTTAAGGACCCAAATGAGGTGTTTGAAAGATTGCAGTGGAAAAAGTCTGGACAAGACTTGTGGCTGCATGGCTTAGATGATGAAAAACGAGCAAAGGAGTGTGGAAAATGGTGGAAGATGGTTATGACAGCATTGGATCAGCATCGTGCTGAGCAAATGGCAGCTTATCAAGCCAGGGTACGATTAGATTATACGGACCCAAATGGAGCAAGTGTTACACATGCTGGGTTGCCTTTGTCAGAAGAAGTTCAGGATTATTTAAGAAAGGAGAAGGCTGCGTGTGTAAAAGGACTAGGTGGCAGAGTCGAATTACAATCTGTAACACAGGACTCTGCTGAGGAGCCTTCCCCGTCTCTTTTAGCTGAGCAAATTGTACAGGAGAAGAAAGTAGGTGAGGGAGAGGAGACAAACAGGGCGGTAGATCCTGGAGGTGGTGTTAAAGATCATGTAAGAAAGCACACAGAGTCATGGCGAAAGGTTGCAGAACACTTAAACGCCGAAGGAGATCAGGAAGGGCTTAGCCGGCTGGCTGCTTCACATCAAGCTTTTCCAGTAATGTATACACAGGTCCCTGGGGAGCAAAATGTTGTTCAGGCTGATGTAACTCAATTGCCATGGAAATTGTTATCTCAATTAAGACAGACTGCGAGTCAGTTTGGGATTCAATCTGAACCAGCTAGACAGATGATTGATTTTATTTATATGAACTATAATATGTTACCTAGAGATTCTTATAATGTTATGAAGCTGATCCTAACAGCATCTCAATTTATGACATTTTTGAATGAGTGGGAACACCTAGCTAGACAATCAGCTGGAGTACAAAGACAGCAAAACGATCCATTATTTGGTGTAACAGTAGATCAGTTGTGTGGAACGGGACAGAATGAGAGACCAGAGTTACAGGCACTTTTACAGCCGCCTGTTTTGCAAGCATTAGCCCAGATAGTGAGGAGGGCTTTTGACAAGCAGAAGGATGGAAATGCAAATCCTCACTATATGGGAATTAAGCAAGGTAGACAGGAACCTCTTGGTGAATTTGTGGATAAGTTGCTTGCCGCACTTAGAGCAGCAAGCGTAGGAGAAGGTATCCGAGAGGCAATTTTAAGGCAGTGTTTAATGCAGAATGGGAACCAGCAGACGCAGCAGCTTATTACATCAGCAGATCCTAGATGGACGGTAGCCGAATTGTTGCAGAGGGCTCAGGACTTGCCAAGCAATCCGATGGCCATGTTGACGGAGGTGATTGATAAGGGATTACAAAAACAGGCTGAGGTGTTGTCAATGACAATGACAAAACAGCTTGAGCATAGTCAGCAGGTTATGGCAGCCTTAGTACCTTTGCGCACAGACTCGAAAGGGCAAGGCCGACCCTATAAGCAGTCATCAGACGAAATACAGTGTCATCGAAAAGCGTAAGGCGGAGATATCGTCTAAAGTAATGCCTGGACTTTTGGCCCATAGATCCGCTTTAGGGCATTTCCCTAGCGGAGATAGTTATTTTGATGAAGCTTGTTGGAGAGAATACAGGAACAAGTTGTGGGACTTGGTTATAGATGGTGATAAAACTGCTATAAAGCTGCAAAAGTCGTGGCGAGAATGCATGAACTGTGTTAAAACCTACGAACTGAAACAGCGAATGGCTGCTGCAGTTAGAGCAACTTTGTCAGGACGAGATGCAGCGCCAGGTGTATCTGAGTTGCAGCTGAAAGATGTGTCTGAGAACTGTCGACCGATCGACCGGGGCCGCCCCCGATACATCTTGCGGCGACCACACCGCGTTTACCAGCAGTCACCACTGCCGTTTGCACACAGCGGGGAACCTTCCTCTGACATCGCCAGCGACGGCTCGGACTCGGAAGACAATACCGGCAGCGAGGAATTCAAACAGCGCCGACTTTGCTTTACGGCCCCTCTTAGAAAAAATGGAGCGCTTGGAGGCTCGCGGTTACAGCGTTCCTGCCACCGCACTCCTCCCGCGAGCCCTGCCGGCCCCCGCGGATACCGACGGCTCCGACCAAGGCGGTACCGGCTGACGCACTACCGACAGCACCGACAGCAGCAGCGGAGCAGCTGCCACGGCAGCAGCCCCCACCCCTTTCCCCCGCAGCGGCTTTAGCCGCACTACTCTGTTTTGATTTAAAGCAACAGTACTCATTTTGTCATTTCTGATTGTAACGTCTTTCAGAGATTTGTTATTTAGAGTTTTGTTAAGTTTTTCTAATAAGCACAATGAATAAGTAAGCATTTGGTATTTATAAGTACTTAGTACATAGTAATTGCAGTAAGGTGTATGCACTTAGTTAAGAGTTCAAATTGTAAGATTTTCTTTTGGTTCGAACCTTCTTAGTTGTCTGCCTAGGCATTTCAAAGGAGCTCCATGTAATATAGTTAAGGAATGTATAAACAGCTTTTAATTTTGGAAAGTGTTTTTTCGTTAATGTAACAATTTTATTTCTTTTTAGACACTGATTTGATGGATTAATTTTAACATAGTTTTTTAAGGTTTTAAGGATTTTTAGTATTAGCATAAGTTAAGGTTTGTAGTAAATAGGTATTAATTTTAACAACTATTCCTTCACTAATGTGCAGAAGAACCAAGACTGAGAGGAAACAGCATTTCCCATGAAGTCGAACATCGATCACAATAACTACTATGATAATCTGGGGTCAAAAGCATCAATCAAAAAATATTTTGTCCTGAATGATGAATTTGAAAATAGGCAGTTTGGGCTGGTAAATACAGAAAACCTATTTTGTGGTGAGAAAAAGGATTTAAATCCCCATGGAAAATTATTGAAAGGGATTGGCATAAGTGGGAAATAAAGACTAGAGAAATTTTAGTTGGGAAATATCAGGAATAATTAAAAGGATTAGTAAAAGGAAAAGTAAGAGACATAAGATTTTGAAGGCAGAGGAATTGAAATAACAAAAGCACAATGGGAAATGATAAACGAACTAACCAAGGAAGTAGAGAAGAGACTCCAAATGGAATTTTGAAGTGGGTTAAGGAGTTAAACAATCTGTAGGGCTCCTGAAGAATGTAACTGCTGCCGAGAAGAAAATACACCCGGCTGCTGGTTGCACCCCAGCAGGCCGAGGAGGCAGAGTTCACATATACTTGGTGGAGCCTAATTTTGATCCTAACCCTATTTGTACATAAGTAGTCCAATCAAAATCAAAAACCACGTTCCCATGTGTGGAATCTTGATCAGACCAGAGAGAAAAGAAAAAGCAATAGTAAATTTTTCTGCTACAGTTGAAATCATGATGAATGCAAGCACAGATGCAATAAAAGTGCAGCAAATTGAAATCAATAGTCTCTCGAAAATATCTACTCAGAATAGATTAGCTTTGGATTTTTTATATGTTAAGGAAGGGGGTGTATGTGTAGTCATAAATGTAAGTTGTTGTAGTTATGTTAATGTAGATGAACGAGTGGAAACAGATTTACAGGCGATTGTAAACCACAATCAGATATTACATCAGATTTCTTTAGATGATACTTCCTGTGGATTTAAAGAAATATGGGAAAAATTAACTTTCTGGTTACCAGATCTAAATTGGCTTCAACATTTGTTTGTAATATTGTTGGAACAATTGTAATATTGCTATGCATAATACTCTGCAATTGTTGTTACAAAATACTAAGACCTTTAAGTAAGATTGCTCATGTCAATGAGTTACAAGTAGAGAATTATGATCAGAATGTGATCAGAACAGATGAACTTAATTATGATCCAATTAAGAAGGTTCTGAAATATCTGGAAATTTTAACGCAAATCAATGGTGACAAAAAAAAAAAAAAAAAAAAAAAAAGGGGGAATTGTGATGAATATACTGGTGATTTGTGTTAAAATTGTAAGACTTAGACTGCACTGGGATTAAGGGTCAGGATCTTGTGAGGCCTGTTTAGAGGATAAAGAGAAAGAAACCTCTCTTGCAGACTTGCAAGGACACTGTCTGGTTAATTGGAGACATCACGGCTGAGAAGGAGCTGTCTTAAAGATAAACATTCAGAACTGGGAATTTGTTTTCTTCAGATAAGAAGCCTGCACAATTGGGCATGTGTGAAAATGGATGCTTTGACCCTTACCACACTGAATGTAGGGAGAAGGGATTTGACCACCTATTCTAAGACTATCATATGCCTCCCTTCTATTTAGCATAAGTTTGCTTATATAGATGATGAAACTATATAAGATGAAGAAAACTATTGTAAGGTTGCTTTTTGGGTGAAGTTGGTACCAATAAGAGATTAGTATTACTAGGATGACCAAAAACACATTATTATGGGTAATTTTATATTGGGCAAAGCAATGAAGCTCTTTTGCTCTTGCTGATTGCCTGCAAGTTTTCTGTCTGTGAAGCTAGAGCCTGGCCAGATCTACCTTTACAGATTAAAGAAATCTTGCTACCATTAAACAAATTATGATTTTTGACCATCCTAGAGAAAATAGAGGTGCAACATAACAGGTAATAATGAATTGATTGAACTTTTTCAGACATGTCTGATAGGGATACCCAGACTTAATGTAAATATGTTTGTTAATTATAGTAGTAAGTTTTAAGGTTCTTAGGTATTATTGTACTCATTTTGATTATTGTTAAACTTGTTTATAATTGTATTATGCAAAGTGTTCAAAGAATAACTTCCAAGGCCTTACTTGCACAAAAGAAAAACGGGGGAATTGTTGTCGGACAAGTGGGGACATGGGTCCCAGGAACACCTGTGCAATTCAGGCCTTGAAGAATTCTCTATTGATAATATACTGGCGGAGAGGAGATGTGAGAAAGTGCTGATTGCTTGGTATGCTGAAGTCCAGCTGCCTCTGAGATGGGAGGCAAGCAAGATAAGGAGGAGGCGAGATCTGGGAAAGAGAGCAATTAGGCCGGATGGAAGAATTCCACAGAGTTGTGAAAACAATGATGTAACCGTTTAGAGAGCAACCAATAGTATGTTGCCAAGTGGGCATAATTATAGCAAACTGTATATAAGATGTGTCTGATGCTCAATAAAGTGGAATCCGCTGATCAAATTGGTCGTTAAAGCGGCCCCCTTCTTGCAGTAGCCAGCGTCTCAGAGGCTGCCTTGCAGAACAGTGTCTCCTGCCCAGCATCACAGTGCTGCAGGACTCCTGTGCCCTGAGCAGCCAGCCTGAGCTCAGCTGGAGGGCTTGTTCCTGTTCCCACCAGGGCAAGGGGAAAGCAATTGGTCAGAACCCAGGGAAACCACCTTGGTCTCTGCAAAGCACAAGCAGGACAGCAGGAAGGAGAAGAGCTGCAAGGAGAGGGCAGAGGTGGCCATACCTCAGCTGGCTGCCCTGGCTGTCTGGCAGCAGCTGCCAGCAGTAGGAGACAGGCAGCTGGCTGCAGTTGGTCATCTCCAGGCTCTGCACAGTTCCAGTGCCATTGAGGATGCAGCCAAAGTCCACAGCCATGCTCTGGAAGTGCAGGTTGGGGCAGCAGACTTCTCCCCGCAGCAGGACCTGCTCCTGGTGAGGGTGCTCCAGGAACTGGATCCTCAGAGCCTGCTCCACTTGCCAGGAGTGCAAACCCTCTTCATGAGCAGGGTTAAAGCTGATGCAGAGCTGAAGCTCCTGCCCTGCCTCCAGCTTCATGGGCTGCAAGGAGAGGAAGAGCATCCAGCAGCCGTGGGATGCCGTCCCCAGGGCTCAGGGCATGACCCATGGCAGTGCCCAAGTGTGGCTCCAGCAGGGCCTGCCTGTGCCAGCCCCACCCCACTGCTGGCCCAGCCCCCCTCAGGCTTCAGCAGAGGCACCAAAGCCCCCCCCAGAGCAGCACCCTGGCACCAAGGCTGTTTGCCCTGCTCCTCCCAGCACTGCAGCCTGGCCCTGGCAGGGCTGGCACCGGCAGGGCACAGGAGTGGTGCCCAGGGCAGTGGTGGAGTCCCCATCCCATGGCAGAGTCCTGGGGATCTGGTGCTGAGGGCCATGCTTTAGTGGTGAGCTGGCAGTGAGGAGTTCCCAGTTGGCCTTCTTGAGCTGAAAGGTCTCTTCCCACCCAAAGCATCCCATGGCTCTCTTCCCCATTCAGAGGGTATCTTCTTCCCTCCAGCAGCTCATTTCCAACCTGATTTAGCTCAGGCCAGCCCTCTGCTGACTCCACAGAAGCCAAGTCTCTCCTGGAGGCTCTCCCAAGAGCAGCACAGCAGCACAGCCCTCCCTCTTCCCACTCCAGCAGCAGCAAGGCCCAGGGCTGCTCACCTGAGCATCTGCAGGCAGGGGCTGCTGCTCCACGTCGCAGATGGAGAAGGGCTGCCCTAAGGCCAGGACCATGCTGAGTGGCAGGGGGCAGATGTTCTTCAGAGCAAGAGGCTGGGCCAGGGGAGTTAGGACATCCCCTGCTTGCTGCAGCCACAGGAGAGAAGCATCAACCAACCTCAAGTGCCCAGGCACCTCCTTCCCCTTCTGATGCCTTTCCAAGCCTTCAGCCCCCACAGCTCAGCACAGCTCCTCTGGACTCTTTGGGTTTGTTTCTGCCCTTCTGGAAGGGCTTTCTCTAAGCACAGCACAGCTGCTGCTGGCTGCAAACCACAGCACTGCCCAGGGGCCAGGGGCACAGCCTCATGGGCCAGGCAGGGAAGGGGACCCCGAGAGGAGGCAGCTGCTGCCAAAAGATCAAGCCCAGAGTGTGAGCCCAGAGCATCTGACTCCAGTGGTGTGTCCTCTCTTGGGGACAGCAGCACAAGAGGAGTTCCAGTCACCTAGCTTGCACCCCTTGCAACCTTTCCAGCTCCAGGAGCCTCCTCAAAGCAGGGCTGCTGGGCAGGAGGCAGGGGAGGGCCTGCAGCAGCCTAAGGTTGGTTTTGACCAGGCACAGCCAGCCAGCACCCTCCAGGCACCTGCTGGCCCTGCTACAGTGACAAGATGCTGAGGGGCATCTGCCTGAGGAGCAAAGGCTGAGAGGCCTGGGGCTGCTGAGCCTGGAGAAGAGCAGCCCCAGAGGGCATCTGAGCAATGCTCAGCAGGAGCCAAAGGGAGCAGGGGGTGGGGCCAGACTCTTCTCAGTGGTGCTACACCAAGGAGGGCAGAGTCGAGCTGCTGAGGCTGTTCCCAGCCCCAGGGGAGCCAGGAAGGACCTCAGTGCTAATGGCCAAAGCTTGGTCCTGCTGCAGTCATCAGCCAAAGCCCTGGGGACTGGGAGCAGCTCTTTCCCCTCCTGCTTGCAAGCCCAGCACAGGCAGCCCACAGCTTCCAGCCAGCAGCCAGGGCTTCAGTGCCAGGATGCCAGCCAGAGGCTCACCTTCTCCATGTGGAAAGAGATTGCTGTGGAGGACATCTGCAGGGCAGGAGCAACGAACTGGCAGCTGAGCTCCACCTGCAGGATCTGTCTCCTCCTGGCCTCGCCGCCCACCGCGGCCTGGCACAGCAGCTGCTCCCTCACCGCCTGCAGGGAGAAGCCACAGGGCACATGGGGGCTGCCAGCAGGGGGCCAGGAGACAGCCTGCAGCTGCCAGCCACGGCCCTGCCACTGCCCTCAAGTGACACTCCCTGCTCCCTCTTTGCCCCTGCCCTCCACAGCCTCTGCTGCAGCCCAGTTCTGCTGAGCTCCAGAGGCCATCCTGCTGCAGCCAACAGCCACACAAAGCTCTGGGCAGGTCTGTGCTGCCTGGGACAAGCCCTGCCCCAAAGGATTCTGCCCTGGCTGTGCACAGCGCTGCAGAAAGCTGGAGGAGCTGCTGGGATGGAACTGGAGCTAGTCTCAAGCTGTGCCAGGGGAGGGTCAGGCTGGCTGGTAGGAAGAAGTTCTTCCCAGAGAGAGAATTGGCCTCTGGAATGTGCTGCCCGGGGAGGTGGTGGAGTCACCGCCCCTGGAGATCTCCAGGGAAAGCCTGGAGGAGGCTCTCAGTGCCAGGCTCTGGTGGATTGGACAGGGCTGGGTGATAGGTTGGACTGGGTGATCCTGGGGGTCTCTGCCAGGCTGGTTGATGCTGTGACTGCAGGACAAGTCCCAGGGGAGGTGATCTGATGGGGAAGGCTCAGCCCTCGGGAGGGAGCTCACCTGGGGAGTGCTGGAGAAGGCTTCCAGCATCACCTCCATCGTCTGGCCTGGCCTCAGCTCCATAACCTTGGGCCGAAGCTGAAACACAGGGCAGGCAGCTGCGAGGCTCTGGGGGGGAGCTCTGGCCTTGGTGCTGCTGAGGGCAGGGAGCTGTCCACGCTGGGCAGGCAGGGAGCAGCCTCCTAGGGTCCAGTAGAGGCGCTGGGAGCGGCGGCCTCGGTTGGTGACCTGGAAGCTGTAGCAGCAGGGAGCCAAGCTGCAAGAGGAGCAGAGATGGACAAGGTCAGCAGAGCTGCTGCTGCCCAGCGCTCCCCCAGCTGGTGCCGCTGCCGTCTTACCACACAGCTGGCAGTGCAACCCCCTAGGAAAGGCTGAGCCGGCTCAAAGCTTCAGCAGGAGCCAGCCCTTGCCTGGCCCTGAGCTTCTCCCCTCCCAGCAGCTGCTCTGTTTGCACCCAGCCAGGAAGAGCTTCCTGCAGAGCTGTCCCAACGGGGCACAGCTGAGCCCAGCCCCGGCTGCCCCAGAGCCCTTCCTCCTTGCCGCAGGCCCGGAGCGGCAGCGGCAGGGAGAGGACAGAGGCTCCGCACGGAGCTGGCTCCAGCCTCGCCGGCGGCACCAAGGCAGCAGGGTTAGGGTTAGGGTTAGGGTTAGGGTTAGGGTTAGGGTTAGGGTTTAGGGTTAGGGTTTTAGGGTTAGGGTTAGGGTAAGGGTTAGGGGTTAGGGTTAGGGTTAGGGTTAGGGTTAGGGTTAGGGTTAGGGTTAGGGTTAGGGGTTAGGGTTAGGGTTAGGGTTAGGGTTAGGGTTAGGGTTAGGGTTAGGGTTAGGGTTAGGGTTAGGGTTAGGGTTAGGGTTAGGGTTAGGGTTAGGGTTAGGGTTAGGGTTAGGGTTAGGGTTAGGGTTAGGGTTAGGGTTAGGGTTAGGGTTAGGGTTAGGGTTAGGGTTAGGGTTAGGGTTAGGGTTAGGGTTAGGGTTAGGGTTAGGGTTAGGGTTAGGGTTAGGGTTAGGGTTAGGGTTAGGGTTAGGGTTAGGGTTAGGGTTAGGGTTAGGGTTAGGGTTAGGTTA